>NC_136420.1:40649580-41268080 GCF_052625555.1 Lactuca saligna | reverse complement strand
AAATAGTTACTAGAGGAACAAGAAGAATCGATCATTTGGTTGATATTGCAACAAATTTGTGAATACAGTGATATAATTAAGAAAAAAATTACTTGGTGTCAAAATAGAAATTTTGTGGTTTAATAGTGACTTTTTTGTTTGTTGTACAAATCGAGCTTCTAAACCACAATAGCATCTCCTAAAAGGGTGATCATGCCCTTTTCGCTTACTTGTAAGTAGGTTTGAACCATTAGACCGACCTTCATTTATATGTTGTATGTCGAGCTTCTAAACAACAATAACATCTCATGAATCGGTCAATTGATTGACATTACAATAAAACTGTAAATGTAATGACATAATTGAGAAAAAAAAAGTCAATGTCAAAATGAAAATTTTATTGTAATATAACGACTTTTTGCAATTTGAAACTCAGTGTCAAAATCAAAATTTTCGTAAACTTATTGACTTTATTGCAATTTGAGAAAAGTGGTTACCGAGAGAACAGGGAGAACTGATTATTTGGTTGATATTGCAACAAAATTATAAATATAGTGATATAATTACGAAAAAATAATTCAGTGCCAAAATCGAAATTCCTTGTAATACAGTGACTTTCTTGTATTTTGTCCAATAAAATATTGTTTAAAAGTAATACGAAGGATAATCACAATCGATACCATATAAACTATTTATCTAATAAGTCTTTAAGTTATTTTATGCTTATTAATAACATCTTATATATGTTCGTGGGACTATCTGTTCTTTCTCAATATGCACCATGATCCATGTTTCTCGTACGTGTATATGTCAAAATAATACATTCAGATGGAAAATTTAGTAAGTCATACAAGGGTTAGAGAGCAAAAAATCATATATAAAAGAGCATTAAAAATATATTAAATATAACCCTTTTTACATTGTAAACCATCTATAGACCAATATTTATATTTATAAATCTTTAAGGAGAAAAAAAGTTGCATATATACGAGTATGTGGTCTCTTCATATATATATATATATATATATATATATATATATATATATATATATATATATATATATATATATATATATATATATATATATATATATATATATATATATATATATATATATATATATATATATATTGGTTCAGGTTCATTTGAGACCATTATAATTTTGTGAGACCGTGAGACCAAATCTAAATATAATTTTAAAATTCAAAATAAATGGAAAAATCCAAAAATTCTTTTTTTAAATATTATTTTCGGAACTTGAATTAACTAAAAAAAATATAAAAATAAATAAAAAAAATCTGTTTTTTTTTTTTTTTGAAAAATACGTGAAATATTCTAAATAGAATATTACACTGACATATTCTAAAAAATAATTTTAAAATGCAAAATAAATGGAAAAATCTAAAAATTCTTTTTTTAAATATTATTTTCGGAACTTGAATTAACTAAAAAAATAAAAAATAAATAAAAAAAAATTCTTTTTTTTTTTGAAAAATACGTGAAATATTCTAAATAGAATATTACACTGTACATATTCTAAAAATAATTTTAAAATGCAAAATAAATGGAAAAATCAAAAAATTCTTTTTTAAAATATTATTTTCGGAACATTAATTAACTAAAAAAAATAAAAATAAATAAAAAAAATTAAAAAATGCATCTCACGGTCTCACAAAATATAGGTGGTCTCAAATGAACCTAACCCTATATATATATATATATATATATATATATATATATATATATATATATATATATATATATATATATATATATATATATATATATATATATATATATATATATGTTCAGGTTCATTTAAGACCATTCTAATTTTGTGAGACCGTGAGACCAAATCTAAAAATAATTTTAAAATGCAAAATAAATGGAAAAATCCAAAATTTCTTTTTTTAAATATTATTTTCGGAACTTGAATTAACTAATAAAAATATAAAAAAATATAAAAAAATTAAAATAAAAAAAAATCCGTTTTTTTTTTTTGAAAAATACGTGAAATATTCTAAATAAAATATTACACTGACATATTCTAAAAAATAATTTTAAAATGCAAAATAAATAGAAAAATCTAAAAATTCTTTTTTTAAATATTATTTTCGGAACTTGAATTAACTAAAAAAAATAAAAATAAAAAATAAAAAAAGTTCTATTTTTTTTGAAAAATACGTGAAATATTCTAAATAGAATATTACACTGTACATATTCTAAAAATAATTTTAAAATGCAAAATAAATGGAAAAATCAAAAAATTCTTTTTTTAAATATTATTTTCGGAACATGAATTAACTAATATATATATATATATATATATATATATATATATATATATATATATATATATATATATATATATATATATATAGGGTTAGGTTCATTTGAGACCACCTATATTTTGTGAGACCGTAAGACGCATTTTTTTATTTTTTTTTTATTTTTTTATTTTTTTTATTTTTTTTTAGTTAATTCATGTTCAGAAAATAATATTTAAAAAAAGAATTTTTTTTGATTTTTTCATTTATTTTGCATTTTAAAATTATTTTTAGAATATGTACAGTGTAATATTCTATTTAGAATATTTCACGTATTTTTCAAAAAAAATAGAATTTTTTTTTTATTTTTTTTTAGTTAATTCAAGTTCCGAAAATAATATTTAAAAAAAGAATTTTTAGATTTTTCCATTTATTTTGCATTTTAAAATTATTTTTTAGAATATGTCAGTGTAATATTCTATTTAGAATATTTCACGTATTTTTAAAAAAAAAAGGGAATTTTTTTATGTTTTTTTATTTTTTTTTTAGTTAATTCAAGTTCCGAAAATAATATTTAAAAAAAGAATTTTTGGATTTTTCCATTTATTTTGCATTTTAAAATTATTTTTAGATTTGATCTTACGGTCTCACAAAATTTGAATGGTCTTAAATGAACCTGAACAGATATATATATATATATATATATATATATATATATATATATATATATATATATATATATATATATATATATATATATATATATATATATATATATATATATATATATATATATATATATATATATATATATATATATATATATATATATGAATGAACGCAAGATGATCATGATTTATGCAAATATTGTATATGCTTTTAAACTCTTTTTATCTCAAAATTGTTATGCTTGTAAAATACAAAAATACTACATACCTTGACAAATAATATACATCACCACAAATCACATTGGTTATTGAATATATTCATCGTCATAACCATTTGGAATGAAAGAAAAATGAGTATCAAAATAAAATAAACAAATGAATAAATGATTTTTTTTGTTATTATTCAATAATTCATAACCGAGAATAATTGGTTTATCAAAATACTAAAAAAAAATTTAAAAAAAAAAAAAAAAAACTAATTGTTCTTCATCAATGACATTGATCACTTCTAACGAGTTCGATGATTAATCGTGTACAAAAAAAAATGTATAAATGTGAACAAAACTAATAGATAATTACCCTCTAAGTAATTTTTCCAATTTAATTTGAAACATAGATGCCGCATCAAGTAAGTTATAATTACCCTCTTAAACCATTTTTCCCTCTTTCAACATCCTCACTCGATTCTAACTTCGGAAGGGATTAAATAAAAACACATTTTCTCACAAACTTTGGAAGGGATTAAATAAAACATATTTTCTCACAAAAAGTTATGTAGTTTTGAAACAACATATTTGTTTTTTATTTATGGAAGACCTAGAGATAGTGGCTTGCATTTTGCTTTTACAAGAAATTAGACAATTTCCAAGAAACAAACAATACCGGTGATAAATCTACGAGTATTTACAAATTTACCCAGTTGCGTCACATATGTTATTAAGTTTAAGGAATCACTTTTGTTGATGCCAACCCATAGAAAATTGTTTATTAATGTTAAGATACATGAGCTTCTAACAAGTTGTTGATACTCAATGATGTTCATAGGAGTGGCAACCATATTGCACCCTGCAATCATGTATTGTTTACATATTATACAAAATACAAAATTGCAAGAATAGTCCCTGTGGTTAGGTGGAAATTGCTATTTTGGACCAAAAATGTTTAGACTAACACTTATGATCCAAAGGTTTTCATAAATGGAGTGTGAAATGTCATATTATGAAACTTTTATGTCGCATCTCATCTATCTAACCGTCACTTTTAACTTTTTGATTTTTTATGATTATTTAAAATTTCAATTTATAACAATTTTCTAATAAATTGTCAATAGAAAGTTCAAACAGACATTTTCAATATATGTTAAGCACTTTTTCTGTCACAATTGGTTGATTCTTTTAGTATTCTACTTGCTTTAAACTAGAAAATCAGTTAAGATCTCATCTCTTACATGTATCATTAGACAAAACTGATATAATAAACACACACACACACATTGTGTAAAATGGAACAAGATCATCTTTTTAGGCTAATGTAAAGATCATCATCATCATGGATACCATATAAAAGCACCTCAAATGTTACATTCTTGGAGCTGTAACAAAAACATAGTGAACAAGTCATTAAAATATATATATATATATATATATATATATATATATATATATATATATATATATATATATATATATATATATATATATATATATATACATATATGTATTTTAAATGTAAAAATTAATTACAATTTTTTTTAGGGTGAGTAAGAGTAACCTACCTCCACCCATTGTTGCTTCAGGCAATCTTTCAATTGAGTATTTGTGTTGTGTGATATACATAATAGGCACACCAGGTATCTGATTTTATAAAAAAAATATGTTAGCTACAAAAATTATAAATATAAAAAGACAACAAGAGACTTTGCTACAATTAAAAAAATATATATACCTTGCGAATCCTACGCTTCAAATCTCTATCACATGTTGCCACCAAATAGCACTTATGCTGTTTCAATAAAAAGATACGAGATTTAAATCTTTAATACAACAAATGATTTTGTGTATAATTCAACCAATTAGTGTATGCCACGTGTCCAAGGATTTTACCTGAGTAACTCTTTCAACAATGCAATCATCAGCATAAGTCCCTTTGTGAGTACAAGGAAGCCTTTCAAATCTAGGATCCTTGGCTATTCTGTTTCACCAAATACAGTTAAATCAAAGCATTAAATGTTGCTTTAATGATTCATTCCTTGAAGTAAAAGTTATGAATAATTATCATGTTTAAAGAATGAAGAACAATGAGATGATTACCTTAAAGCAACGCGATATTTCTGACCAAGTTTTTCAAGTTCAGCCATTACACAATCAGTAATACATGGAGTGCCTTTTAGGAGAAAGAAGAAAGAACCAAAGTATTAGTTAAAATGCTTTAATGCCCTTATTTTAATCTAAAAGAGTACTCCATTTGTCATAAGATAAATGCAAAGTTTAAGTGGAGATTAAGACTTACATTTTGCATATAAGCAATCCATCATTCCCTTCTCCAAGTCCAGCTATATGAAAAAAGGTTTAAACAATTAGGTCCAAAATTACAAAAGTTTAAAACAAGAGGTCACAAAATCAGTCAGCTGCAATCAAAAGATTCAATTGCTATGTGATATTGTCAAAGATTGAGCTCTAATCCTTAATTAGAGTGCCATAAACCAAAAGATTACTGAAATTTGCATCGAAAAGTATATGTGAATTACAATTGCTTGAAAAGAACAAAATAACAAATTAAGCAAAACTCACTTTATTTTGGATGGAGAAATTGATGAAGTTGGTATCGACCAAAACTCGATAAGGAGGTCCCAGAGCAGTATTGTATGTAAAGAACAGAGCAGAAGAAACATAGGGTCTGCGAATCGCAAATCGTAAATCACATATCAAATGCTGAAAATCATGATATATACAGACACGAACATGTTGATGAATTACAAACTTACACATTTCTAGGGAGCTTTGTTAAATCCTTTTTGTTAGGGTTCAAAACATCTTCTTTATGTCTGAAGAAACAGGAGAATCAGAAGATTAATGAGATAGAAAAATTAAGAAGCAAATAACTAAGAGACGCAAGGTGAATGATTACTGTTTAATCTCTTTATGAGAGACCATTTTCTTCATTACAGCGAATTTGGGACCCTTCTTTGCTCTCCCCATCTCTCTGTCTCTCTAAACCTGATTCAGGAATGTTATTGAAATACAAACCCTAAAACCCTTGTATATTGATAGAACGGTTCTTCCAGGTGCCGCCTTTAGCTGTAAAAGACGGTTCTACCCTTCCTAAATCACCGTGTTTAAAAGTTAAAACGATTTGGATTTTGGTCAAACGGGTCAAAATGTCCCGATACGATTGTTGGATCAAAATGGAGATTGGCGGTTCCGGATCTATCTTTGATCGGTTTAGAACGGTCCAATCTATTTTGGTCCAATTTCGTTGTTTTTGGGTTTTTTGGACTGGATTTTGAGTTTTTTCATTAATAAATATGTATTTAAAGCCGAATGATAGTAAGGTTTATCTTATCATACACAAATATGTGTTTAAAGCCAAAATGGATTTTGTGGGTCTTCTTAGGTTCATGGTTTTTTTTCGAGTATAATCGACCATATACAACCTGATCTTTAACCTTAATTCGGGTCATACAGGTAGATAGTTTAAGAGTAATTTAAAATAATCGGTTCATTCTTCAACATATTTGATCAACTTTTTAATTGATAAATGGCTACTGATAATGATTATAAACAATTACTAGTTAAGATATCATTCTGATTTTTTTTTAATAAATCATTTTGGATGAAACGCTTAAATATATTTTAAACGACCGATTTCTAGATAATGTATTTTTTTAGCTAACTTCTTTAAGGTTGATCGAAGTGGCACCACCACACATTGTGGTTTGGTGACATGGCAGTGCGGTACTATGGTGAACACCACACCGACCGGTGTATGGGTTGCGATGTTTACTCTGCACGAGACCATATTGCTGCATCTTTTTCCTATTTTTTCTTCTTTTTAACTTCTTTTACTTCATTATTAAATGATATATATATATATATATATATATATATATATATATATATATATATATATATGTATATTATAATAAATGAATAATTTTACTATTCTTTTGCAAGTGTCACTCTAATACAACTACTCATTAATATTATGTCGGGAAAATGACTTAAAAAACTAACGAAGTTTCCAAACCGTTTAAAAAACTCCAATCATGTTTTGTTTGTTCAAAAAAACTCAACAAACTTAACATTTTATCTAAAAAGTCCAACTAAGTTACACTTTTTCGAAAGTCAAATAAGGAAAACAGATGACGTGGCTTATTACCGTATCGGAAAAATGACTTGTTAGACCAACGAAGTTTGCAAAACGTTTAAAAAACTTCAATCATATTTTGACTGTTCAAAAAAAACCCAACGAACTTAAACAAAACAAAATTGGAATTTTCTGAACGGTTTGAAACTTTGTTGGACTTTTTAGATAAAATGTTAAGTTCGTTGGGTTATTTTGAACAGACAAAACATGATTGAGATTTTTTGAATGGTTTGAAAACTTCGTTGGGCTTTTAAGTCATTTTCCCATATTATGTCATTTGTCATGAGGCAACTCATTTAAAAATTCAAATTTACATTTTCAAATTATATGTTAAATTTAAAGTTATAATAACTTTAAAATTTTGATATATCTCTTAATTAATAGTTTATATAAAATGACTTATTTAAAATAATTAATTAATAGTTATAATTTTTTATTATAAAAATTTAATTAATTTTATAACTGTGATTTCTACGGGTTATAAACTAATATATATATATATATATATATATATATATATATATATATATATATATATATATATATATATATATATATATATATATATATAAGTGAAAGGATTAACAAGTATAATATACTATTTCCTATCAGCTTTGTGGAATGAAGGATGAAAAGTTTTGTGGGATGATGGGAGGATGAAGAGAAAATGATTTGACATTGCTGATTTTTTGTTAGAAGTAGCCCATATACATTAATTTTATACATATTAAGGCCCAAAAAATATAAATTTTTTCCTATAGCCCTCCTGCTTACCGATTTTTATACATATTATATTTTCGGTCTTTCTAAATAAAATGTTGAACCTCCGCCCCTGGATGTGTGACAAACTAAAAATATGGTAAGATAAGGTACCACATACACCGGCCTAACTTTTCTTAAAGTCCATTAATAAAAGACAAAATTGCAAAAATGGTCATGTGATATGTATTTTTTGGGGGTTTTAGTTCAAACAACTACTTTTTTGATTGGTAGTCCTTTTGGCCTAGTTTGATTGTGTTTTTGCTCCCTCTAAAAACTAAAATGCCATTCTTGTATATTTTTTCTATTTAATTTAATGTTTTATTATTAATAAACATTAGGCCCCACCCTTTCTCTCTCTCTCTCTCTCTCTCTCTCTCTCTCTCTAGGTTTGTGTTTGATAAACACCCAAGAACATGTTCATAGATTCAAGAACACTCAAGAACATCTTCCACCACCATCATTTGACCACCGTCCACCACCACAGTCTGCCGCCACCACCTTCTACCACCTCCATCTCCACCTAAACTTTTTCTGCCACTTCAACTCTGCCAAAAAACATCTCAGAAACAAAAACCATACACAAAAATTGGGTTTGTTCTTGAGCTCACCCCTATTTGACGAACAAACACACATATGATATCATATCTGATGAACATACATGCACAAAAATCATATCAGATGAACACCTGATGAACACACACACACACAAAATCATTACACTCATATACACAAGAAATCAAATGAACACACACAGACACGTACACGAAATATGATGAACACGCACACGAAATCAGATCTGATGAACACATGTGTTTGTTAGTCATCAATCTACCATTTAACCCATAAATCTTGTAATTTAATGACACTATAACTAATACACACTTGTATATCTTGAGAACGGGACTTGAACACTTAAGAATAGAAGAAAAACTCATGAAAGTAACTGAACTTCAAATCCATGGCAAGAAGCCAAGAAACAACCAGATGAAGGAAAAAAGGTTAGAAGTGATAAACTCGTATATTCATATTGGATGGTGTTTTTGTTTTTAGATACACCGGAAACAACAGCTAGCGCCACTCTTTTCTTGCCCACACTCTCTATCTTCGTCGTTATCAGAAACCTTTCCCTCTTCGTCACCGGATCTGAAACCCACCATAAGCTTTTCCCTTTCCGTCTCCAGATCTGAAGCCACGTCCGTCTATAGATCTAAAAACCCTTCTCAAATATGTTCATCTCAAGCCGTCCACACTTTCAGTTTTTGTTCCGCCTTATTTTCTTGGTTTTTCTTAAACAACACACACTCTAGATTTTTAGATTTGTTGTTTTTGAGGAAGAAGACGATCAGAAGATATATATATATATATATATATATATATATATATATATATATATATATATATATATATATATATATATATATATATATATATGGGAAAAGTGAATATACCTGTAACGCCCCGTTTATTTAAATAAATTAATAAATATAAGTCTCAGACTAATTTGTGAAGAATTTTAGAATTCGGAGATTAAAAGTGTCAGTTCCAGATTAGTCTTATAAATATTTATGAAGGTAAGGACCACGTGGTAAATTATTGAGACTTAAGATGGATAGATTATGAGAAGTAAGGGTTAAATGGTAATTTTGGACTTCATTGTAAAGAGTTTTAAAAGTTAGGGTTTATAAGGTAAACAAATAAGGGTGGAGGGGCTGAAGTTGAAAAATCATAAAATATGTTTGAAATAAGATACGGGATATACCCGTATCCCTTCCCCACGCCATTTCATCTTCAACCCTAAGCAATGAAGCGGCCGCCAACCTTATCCCTCCACTCCTCCAACCGCAATCATCTTGTTTTCCCTCTCGTTCACCGATCGAAAAAGTGTTAATCAACCGCCGCTTACATCTCAGGTACGATCGCCGACTGCTACACTGCCGATGAAGGTCGCCTTGCGACGTCCGCTGCCAGAAGTGTCGGGGGTCGCTAGAGAACCATCGAGAACCAAAGACAAATCTGTTGCTCGTCGTGGGTGGGTTGTGAGCCACTAGAAACTCTCGGTTAGTCCTCTGCAAACCACCCTCTTCTCTCTCTTTCATTGTATTCTGTGTGTACGATGCCGGAAGCGTTATTGTCGACGTCGGTGGCCATGGGGCCGCTGTGTGCGACTTTCCGATAATATCAAACTCCTAATCAGCTATCAGGGGCTTGATCTCGAGTCATTTCGTGATGGTGGCTGCCACCGTGTTCTGCTGCCCATTTCCTCCTCCAGCCAACGTAAGAGGTGGCTTTATGTGTGTTTATTGTTAATTGTGAAGAAGTATGTGTGTTTTTGAGTAGGAACCACCACCACCATTGGAAATCGTAGCTGCCGACGTAGTGCCGCTGCTGTTGCTATCGGACCTCCACACGTTGCCGTGAAGTGGGTGATCGTTTGCATTCCCGAGTAGGAGGCATATTTTGTGGATGTGTTTCTTTTGTTAGAGTGTGTTTTGTTTAGCAGAAATTTCCAAGATCAGCCACTACCACCACCGTAAGGTGGTGGTTGCCGCCAAGCACTGCTACCGGCCGCCATGGTGTGTATTTGTGATTAGTTTAGTGTGTGTGTATGGTTAATTGAGATTAGCTTTGTAAAATGTAACTTGAATTTTGGATTAATGAAAAGAATCAAAACCACCACCGTAAGGTGGTGGCCGCCGCCGTAAGCCGCCATAGACCACCACTACCCGAGGTGGTAGTGGATGGTGCCCCACTAGCAAACCCTAATGGGCTTAGAGATCGATGTTGGGCCTATTGGACCATATTTAGGTGGAAAACCCTAATTATGAGTATTTGGGCATTGGACTTATTTGGACCCACTTTTGGACCATTTGGATTGGATTGTGAATTAAGCCCAAATTATTCAATGCCATTTATATAGTAGAGTAAATGAATTAATGGATCAAGTCCTTAATGGACTAATTGAGAAAAATCCTAATATTTGAGAATTTTTCAAGACGCAAACGAGACTTAATTAATAAGTGAAATATTAAATAACATCATTGGTAGAAATTAATCTAAGCAATAATGAATTTAATGGATTAAGTCCTTAACGGATTAAGTACTTAGTGGGATAAGCCCTTAATGGGTTAAGCGAGAAACATTTAACCCTAATTATCATTTTATGTGAAACCCTAATTTTACTTGGGCTTTGTGTTGGGCCATCCAAGAATAATTAAATGGACTAGAGTAATTAGTTGGGCTTTAGGGTAAGGCCCATATGAAGGATTGGGCCCAATTTGGAAAATTGGGCCATAGTTCGGGCCTAGATGGTTGTATGATGTTGGGCCCCTAGAATGAGACATGTTGGACTGGACTGGACAATTGGGCCTTAAGGGAAGTCCATGTAGAGGTTTGGGCCCAATTTGGAAAATTAGGCCATATGTTGGGCTTTGATCCCTAGTTGACTTTGGGCCTATGGATTGGGCCTTGGGCTTGGGTAAGCCAAGCTAGGGGTAATGTAGTAATTACCCAAAGTATGTATTTATAGTTATGTGTTAGAACCCAATTATTAATTGGGTGTTATCATGGTGTTGACAGTTTGGGAATCTGTCATCCAGCAGCTAGAGGTTGAGTCTGCGGGACTTCAGCAATGTGGGATTTTGTCTACGGGACTTCAGCAGTGTGAGGTGAGTTTCCTTCTAGTAGGAATGGGTGTAAGGCCACAATGCTGACCCGTTTAATTAGCAGTAGCTCCGGACTCCAGTTCGATGCAGTAGTTCATTATGCTTGATGTCTTTGTGATTCAGGCATGTTTTGTGTTATGTGTTCCGGACTCTGTTCTGATGCAGTATGCACTATATGTATTCATGCTAGTTGATATGTTTATGATATGCTATGTTCAGTTAGTTCCGGACTTCGGTCCGATGCAGGGGACGGGGTCCAAGTCAGTTCCGGACTTCGATCCGATGCAGTTAGTTCCGGACTTTGGTCCGATGCAGGGGACGGGGTCCCAGTCAGTTCCGGACTTCGATCCGATGCAGTTAGTTCCGGACTTTGGTCCGATGCAGGGGACGGGGTCCCAGTCAGTTCCGGACTTCGGTCCGATGCAGTTAGTTTCGGACTTTGGTCCGATGCAGGGGACGGGGTCCCAGTCAGTACCGGACTTCGGTCTGATGCAGTTTCCGGACTTCGGTCCGATGCAGTGGGCAAGGCCCAATATGTGTTTATATGTTATTGTATGGTATATGGTAGTTTGGGGGAGCTCACTAAGCTTCGTGCTTACAGTTTCAGTTTTGGTTTCAGGTACTCAGTTTTCAAAAGAGGAGCTCGGGAAGATTGCAGTGCACACACCATTTGTTCAGCCTGGGATGTTTATACTCTTATATGTTTGACAGTTGTTATGATATTTTGATATACATTGTTTATGATTCTTATATGACGTTGATGAATATGGTTTTATTACTGATTTAAAACGAAATTTTCAGACTGTATTTTTGGGATGTTACAATTTGGTATCAGAGCCTTGGTTTGAGGGATTCGGACACACTCCCGAGTGTGTCTGAACTCAAACTAAGGAAGTGGTAAAATGATTTAAAAAAAAAAGTTTTAGAAAAGCCAAAAGAATTTTTAGAAAGAAAAGAACATTGAAAAGAGAAAAAGGGTGTGGTGCATGCAATCAGTTGAGCTCAAGTAAGTACTCCCAAATTACCCATACAAGTTTATGTTACGAATATCAGTTTCAGTTTCAGTAGAACAGCATGCTAGAATAGGGCTAAGTACCTAGGAAGGATGCCTTATGTGCCTATTATATGTGTAGCAGCTTTATGAGAATTGCATGCTAGTAGGGCTAAGGATCTAGGGAGGATGCCTTATGTTCCTGTTATATGTGTACCATCTTATTGTGATATGCATGCTAGTATAGAGTAGTACATGCTTTAGTATGTGTACTCAATGCCCGAATGCTGCTTGCTTTGTGCTCCTAGGAGTTCTAGTTGTCTTTCACTAACTAGTAAACGAATATGATAAGTTACATATTGCAATGACTAAATAATTTTAGAAGGTTAGGTCTAACCCTATTTCGTAGCTCTTATTTGAGTCCAACTGTTGTAGGGTAGGGTCTCTCATTCGAAGAATTATCTAGTCTGAGTAATATGTAATAGTATTCGCGAGCTAGTTAGGGGAAGAAAGCAGGAACTTCTTATGCAGCTGATGGCGGAGAGTGAGTTGGTGGAGTCAGAGATTTCCCTAGGGCAAGCCTAGGATGAGAGTAGCAGAGATCAGCAGTAGTAGAAGTGACATGGTGGAGTCGAGGCAGTACTTGAGGAAAGTACGGATAGATGTGGAAGGTAGTATGGGCCCGTACTACTGAAAGCAGAGGATCCGTACTCGAATCAAGGAAGGCTGAGATGAATCCAGGGAACTTGTAGTGTGTGAGATCCCTCGAGTTTGGATGAGTATTGTGATGTTAGTGATGGCATGTTGCTGAGTATAGCGACGCTACGTGGTAGACCAGATGGTAGTTCTAGCGTCGACGAGGGATCAGGCTTGGACTCTGGAGCTGGGCTGATTGATGATCAGATGAGAGAATTCATTCCATCCGAGAATTTCGCGCAGTATCATTGACCAAACTCCTGTGATCCTCTGTGTGATCAAGGAGAGCATTATAGAGATTTGTGATGAGAGGCCGAGTGCATTCTGCACTGAGATAACAGTCATAATAGAGACCCGTACATTGATGTTTTGGGAATTCAGAGTTTGTGAGGCTTCAGATTGACATGGTGGTTAAGGACCCCATTGTTAGCAGCAGATGGTTGGCAGATGTTGCTAACGCTTTTCATACCAGACGTTGTCTCAAAAGGAGACAATATATGACTTACTTCCGATCTCCAGCGGGGTAGAGCACGAGATTGATAGGAAGAAGTTGGTGGTGAATTAAGTGATGATGCAATTAATGCTATGTCATGAGATGACTTTTAGACCAGATTCTGGGCATAGTGTGCCCAGGCAATTGAGGCGTATCAGTTGGCGCAAGAGTTGTTAGATCTCCACTAGACGACTGAGACTGTGGCAGAGACCACTGCCAAGTCTCGGGAAGGAGCTTATATGGTACCACGGTATGCAGCAGATGAGGAATTTAAGAAGGTAAGTTATCAGAACATACTGTAGAATGATAACATGGAGATCGTGAGTATCTCGGGGTGCAAGACCCTGAATGATATGACTTCTAGAGCTTGAGTTCAGGATATGGACTTGGAGCGCATTGGTAAGAGGGAAACAAATCAGTTGCGTATAATGAGGGGTCTTAGGAGGAGACCGTAGATTTCATATTAGCTTTCGAGAGACCAGCAAGACCAGATTCGGTGCAACACTTGCGGGAAACTGCACCAGGGAACCTTTCGCTCCAGAGGCTTGAGTAAGTGTAACCCTGAGTTGTCCTCAGTTTGTGTCTGAATTGTATTTTTACAGAGAAGTCATATGCCAATTGCATACCGAGAAGCATTAGCGATTAGTGATAGAGCAATCCCCCAGATTGCGGGATTGGGGAGTACAACGTCATCTTGGTTTATTCCAAGACTGTGGAACAGCACGGGAAGCACCAGAGGGAGGTGCTAGAGACTTTGAGGTGGGAGAGAATTTTCATAAGGTTCTTTAATTGTGAGTTCTGGTTGCGCGGGGTGCAATTCCTTTGGCACCCTGTCAACCAGAATGGTGTACTAGTCGATCCAGGCCAAGATAGAGGCCGTGAGGCAGTGGGAGATTCCGAGGTCTCCAATTGAGATTCAGAGCTTCCTGGGTCTAGCATGTTATACCCGGAGATTTATTCGTATTTCTAGAAGTTTTGTAATCTTTTGGATTAACTAGTGTTGAAACCCTAGCATGGATAAGTGTGAGTTCTAGCAGATTGGTCATGGGTAGTGAGAAGGGTTGGGAATTCTTCCAGTCTGGTATGCTGTAAGGCATCGACTGAATCAAAGTGGGGGAGAATCGCCCAAGGATTCAGAAGGGGGAGCAGTTTTGAGACTAGGATAAGTTTCACACCTTTTTTTTTTGAAGGAAGATAGCCCAAGCAGTTGTATGGTTTGAGGATAGTGGAGATGGAAGTTCGGAAAGTTTACCAATAAGGAGATCGTGTTCCTGTGATGTTACTAGCAAGCCTTAGGGAATCAGGTTTGGGATTCCAGTCAGGACATGAGTTCAGTTGTGTGTGGGGCAAGCGCGTGTTTGATCCAGTGTTAGAGTGTTGTAAGTCTACGGGTGTAGCCGTAGCATTCACTAGCAATCAGATAGTATTAGAGTGTTGTAAATCTGTGGGTGTAGCCGCAGCCTTCACTAGGTTGGTAGATAGCGTGAGTGCGTTGTTAGGATGCGGAAAGAATAGTAGTACCCACCAGTTCGAGTGTAGCAATGAGGAAATGGAAATCCACGGATTGGATTTTTGGAATTTCCTAGACGGATGAGACCTGGTTAAACCAGTGATAAGATTGTAGGAACGTCGCTACAGAGATGAGAGCAAGGAAGCAGTGGACTGCTTAAGGTCATTTATGACATAAGGCTACAATTGGTCATGTAGCAATCGCGTTTAGCTGTGGGTTGGTAACCTCAGGATTCGATGTGTGGAACTGATCAGTTAGATTAGAAGGCCGTTAGAGCCACAGTAACAAGATAACTAGTAGTTGCAAGTTTCACAAAAGGATTTCGTTTAGAAGTTGTGTGAGGCGACTAAGTAGGGAGTCCTTGGGGCTCCACAGCCGGGCGGGAACCTAGTATTTCAGGACTGGCGAACGAATTGAGACCCGGAAGGTCGCGATAGATGTTGGAAAGCAGCCATGTAGTAGCATGCTATTTCAGGCAGTTCCATGCTTCAGACAGTTCAGTATTTCTGGCAGTCAGTGTTTCAGGCAGTAATGGTTTTGGGGATTTTATGTGCGGTTAGAGTCACAAATAGCCTGGGTTATGCTAAGTCACGTACGGCAGGATTATCTGAGTTTTGGCCAACTATAAATGAATCACAGGGATAAGTGGATCTGTGATTCTGTTTGCTAGTGGGAACCTCGAGTTGTCAGAAGTTAAGTAAGCAGCTAAGAGATAAGTGGACTGGGTGCGACGATAATGATTTCAGTATGGGCGGTCTGCCAGGGATTTAAACCATCTCAAGACATCAGATATCAGACAGAGTAGATGTGAACTATTGCGAGGAATCTGTTCACCAGTGGGATTCAAGGCTTTGCAAGAATTGGTCACGGTTACCCTAAGAAGGCTAGGGTGTGCCCAGGTTTATGGTCGTGTTACTTGACTAGTTAGTGCGTAAGGAATGATTTCGAGGATGAAATCTAATTTAAGTGGGGGAGAGTTGTAACGCCCCGTTTATTTAAATAAATTAATAAATATAAGTCTCAGACTAATTTGTGAAGAATTTTAGAAGTCGGAGATTAAAAGTGTCAGTTCCAGATTAGTCTTATAAATATTTATGAAGGTAAGGACCACGTGGTAAATTATCGAGACTTAAGATGGATAGATTATGAGAAGTAAGGGTTAAATGGTAATTTTGGACTTCATTGTAAAGAGTTTTGAAAGTTAGGGTTTATAAGGTAAACAAATAAGGGTGGAGGGGCTGAAGTTGAAAAATCATAAAATATGTTTGAAATGAGATACGGGATATACCCGTATCCCTTCCCCACGCCATTTCATCTTCAACCCTAAGCAATGAAGCGGCCGCCAACCTTATCCCTCCACTCCTCCAGCCGCAATCATCTCGTTTTCCCTCTCGTTCACCGATCGAAAAAGTGTTAATCAACCGCCGCTTACATCTTAGGTACGATCGCCGACTGCTACACTGCCGATGAAGGTCGCCTTGCGATGTTCGCTGCCAGAAGTGTCGGGGGCCGCTAGAGAACCATCGAGAACCAAAGACAAATCCGTTGCTCGTCGTGGGTGGGTTGTGAGCCACCAGAAACTCTCGGTTAGTCCTCTGCAAACCACCCTCTTCTCTCTCTTTCATTGTATTCTGTGTGTACGATGCCGGAAGCGTCATTGTCGACGTCGGTGGCCATGGGGCCGCTGTGTGCGACTTTCCGATAATATCAAACTCCTAATCAGCTATCAGGGGCTTGATCTCGAGTCATTTCGTGATGGTGGATGCCACCGTGTTCTGCTGCCCATTTCCTCCTCCAGCCAACGTAAGAGGTGGCTTTATGTGTGTTTATTGTTAATTGTGAAGAAGTATGTGTGTTTTTGAGCAGGAACCACCACCACCATTGGAAATCGTAGCTGCCGACGTAGTGCCGCTGCTGTTGCTATCGGACCTCCACACGTTGTCGTGAAGTGGGTGATCGTTTGCATTCCCGAGTAGGAGGCATATTTTGTGGATGTGTTTCTTTTGTTAGAGTGTGTTTTGTTTAGCAGAAATTTCCAAGATCAGCCACTGCCACCACCGTAAGGTGGTGGCTGCCGCCAAGCACTGCTACCGGCCGCCATGGTGTGTGTATTTGTGATTAGTTTAGTGTGTGTGTATGGTTAATTGAGATTAGCTTTGTAAAATGTAACTTGAATTTTGGATTAATGAAAAGAATCAAAACCACCACCGTAAGATGGTGGCCGCCGCCATAAACCGCCATAGACCACCACTACCCGAGGTGGTAGTGGATGGTGCCCCACTAGCAAACCCTAATGGGCTTAGAGATCGATGTTGGGCCTATTGGACCATATTTAGGTGGAAAACCCTAATTATGAGTATTTGGGCATTGGACTTATTTGGACCCACTTTTGGACCATTTGGATTGGATTGTGAATTAAGCCCAAATTATTCAATGCCATTTATATAGTAGAGTAAATGAATTAATGGATCAAGTCCTTAATGAACTAATTGAGAAAAATCCTAATATTTAAGAATTTTTCAGGACGCAAATGAGACTTAATTAATAAGTGAAATATTAAATAACATCATTGGTAGAAATTAATCTAAGCAATAATGAATTTAATGGATTAAGTCCTTAACGGATTAAGTACTTAGTGGGATAAGCCCTTAATGGGTTAAGCGAGAAACATTTAACCCTAATTATCATTTTATGTGAAACCCTAATTTTACTTGGGCTTTGTGTTGGGCCATCCAAGAATAATTAAATGGACTAGAGTAATTAGTTGGGCTTTAGGGTAAGGCCCATATGAAGGATTGGGCCCAATTTGGAAAATTGGGCCATAGTTCAGGCCTAGATGGTTGTATGATGTTGGGCCCCTAGAATGAGACATGTTGGACTGGACTGGACAATTGGGCCTTAAGGGAAGTCCATGTAGAGGTTTGGGCCTAATTTGGAAAATTAGGCCATATGTTGGGCTTTGATCCCTAGTTGACTTTGGGCCTATGGATTGGGCCTTGGGCTTGGGTAAGCCAAGCTAGGGGTAATGTAGTAATTACCCAAAGTATGTATTTATAGTTATGTGTTAGAACCCAATTATTAATTGGGTGTTATCTTGGTGTTGACAGTTTGGGAATCTGTCATCCAGCAGCTAGAGGTTGAGTCTGCGGGACTTCAGCAATGTGGGATTTTGTCTACGGGACTTCAGCAGTGTGAGGTGAGTTTCCTTCTAGTAGGAATGGGTCTAAGGCCACAATGCTGACCCGTTTAATTAGCAGTAGCTCCGGACTCCAGTTCGATGCAGTAGTTCATTATGCTTAATGTCTTTGTGATTCAGGCATGTTTTGTGTTATGTGTTCTGGACTCTGTTCTGATGCAGTATGCGCTATATGTATTCATGCTAGTTGATATATTTATGATATGTTATGTTCAGTTAGTTACGGACTTCGGTCCGATGCAGGGGACGGGGTCCCAGTCAGTTCCGGACTTCGGTCCGATGCAGTTAGTTTCGGACTTTGGTCCGATGCAGGGGACGGGGTCCCAGTCAGTTCCAGACTTCAGCCCGATGCAGTTAGTTCCGGACTTTGGTCCGATGCAGGGGACGGGGTCCCAGTCAGTACCGGACTTCGGTCTGATGTAGTTTCCGGACTTCGGTCCGATGTAGTGGGCAAGGCCCAATATGTGTTTATATGTTATTGTATGGTATATGGTAGTTTCGGGGAGCTCACTAAGCTTCGTGCTTACAGTTTCAGTTTTGGTTTCAGGTACTCAGTTTTCAAAAGAGGAGCTCGGGAAGATTGCAGTGCACACACCATTTGTTCAGCCTGGGATGTTTATACTCTTATATGTTTTATAGTTGTTATGATATTTTGATATACATTGTTTATGATTCTTATATGACGTTGATGAATATGGTTTTATTACTGATTTAAAACGAAATTTTCAGACTGTATTTTTGGGATGTTACAATACCCTTAAGGGTATATAAGCTTAGGTACCCAAACTCATAATAATACGTCGTTTTGTTTGATATATTCATTATAATATTGTTAAACTTCAAACCTTAACTTGATTTATATTTAATATTTTTAAATTTTCACTATTATCTTCCTCTTAAATCACATCTTTTTGTTGAACACTTACTAGGCTATATATATATATTATTGTTGAAAATGACAATTATGTAAGAGGAAGTTAAATATGAAATTTATAAAAATCTTTGAAGTAATTCAATTTAGAAGATGAATTATAAGAACATTGGACAATTACAATGTCTATATATGATACAAAATGATGTAGTATGGTGAGTTTGAGTACCTAAGCTTATATACCCTTAAGGGTATATTCACTTTTCCATATATATATATATATATATATATATATATATATATATATATATATATATATATATATATATATATATATATATATATATATATATATATATATATAGAGAGAGAGAGAGAGAGAGAGAGAGAGAGAGAGAGAGAGAGGGGGGGCAATGTTTATTAATAATAAAACATTAAATTAAATAGAAAAAATATATAAGAATGACATTTTAGTATTTTCAGTTTTTCGAGGGACCAAAACCAAAGTCAAACTAAGCGAAAATGACTATCAATTCAAAAAAGTCGTGGTTTGGACTAAAACCCCAAAAAATGCATATCATAGGGATCATTTTTGCAATTTAGTTTTAATAAAAATTTGTAAGTATGTTTGTTAGTTTGTTCATCATAGGTATGCCCTTCTATTTGTGTTAATGTCGATCACAGTTAGATTGTGAAGTTTAATTTACAATATGGTTATATAACACCTCAACTTTTTCTTTAAAAAAAAAAATCATGATTACCTGATCTAAACAAAAGTTTATATAACATACATTTATAAAAAAAAATCGGCCCCTTTCCATAGTTTTAAAAAAGAGACTCCAACAATCCATAGTTGCATCATATATAAACGATTAAACAAAAATAAAAACATTAAAAAAATTTAAGTATATATTTGAATTCCGAAGAACAAATGTGAAATTTTAAGAAAAAGTTTCTATTATTTTACTGGAATATAACATTCAAACAAAAAAAGCAAAGTAAGTTACAATAAAAGTGCATAAGTTGTCACATTTCGCTGAAAAACAATTATATTAAACATTTTTCGGAATTTATAGGGATGGGAAAATTTTTGATAAATGTTGGTGCAGATGGGAAATTTTTTGCATATTATATATAATTGAAATTCGAAATACCTTATTTGGAATTGGTGATCATTTTGATAAACAAACAAAACCTGGATCGTTTTTCTATAATTTTTATAGTCGTATAGTCATTTTTGTGTTCATTTGCAAAATGACCCATATTCAATTTTTGTTCCGGGTATGGGTTTACCCAAATACAACCCTAGTTTGGGTCAAAACAAAAAATTTAAAGAATAAGTTATATGAATTAGGTTGACTCGTTAGCAACTTATTTTATTTAGCATTTTAATTTTCGCATAATTGATTCATTAAACATAATTCAAATAATTATCTAAAATTTGAAATTCTAATCTAATTTTGTTTGAGTAAATCATTTTGGTTGAAACATTTTAGACACTGAATTTTAAAACAGTGAATTGTTTTTAGCTACTTTACAGTTCTGTTCCATTGATTTATTTTCAAAATAAACAAGCTCGGTTAAAATAAAAAATATTTTCATGTACATAAAAGATAAAACCAAAAACAATGCCGTTATTTGTAAATAATATAAATAAAAATAGTTCCAATTGTACAAATTACAAAAGCTGAAGGGACTATAACGTAATATTCACATAACGGTAATAAAAGTCTACATCAACTCCAAAATGTCATCAGGCGAGAGAGAAGAAAATATAATCACGGCGTCTCTCTTCCCCTCAAAATTCGCCAATCGCCCTTCCAATTCTTGATCAGATTCACTGATCTTGAACTCAAAACCCAATTTCATTCAAAAATCCCCTAGTTGATCTCGATTTCATGTCAAAATCAGTGTAATTAACGCCTGATTACTCCGAATTTAGTGTTTGTGTGTGAGAGGGAGATATTCATATCGAGAAATGTCGGAGACGAGGATTCTAGAGATTAACTTGATCTCTGCGCAAGGTCTAAAGATTCCCCCTTCTACCAAACGCAAGACGCACACCTACGCAATCGCATGGGTCGATCCCACAGTCAAGCTCCGGAGTAGCCTTGATCCCGTCGGTGGCGATAACCCTACCTGGAACGAGAAGTTCATCTTCCGAGTCACGCCGGATTTCATCTATGGAGACACATCCGCTGTTCAATTCGAAATCTACGCTTGTGGATACATCAGAAACTATCTCATCGGCCACGTACGTTACCTCTTAAGTAGTAGTTCCCTCACGTCCTCCAAAACCGGTGCAATGATCGGAACTCCGGCATTCTCCGCCGTCCACATCCGCCGTCCATCCGGGAGAGTGCACGGTGTACTCAACATCGCTGCGACGGTTTACGAGGGTTCAGATTTTGCAGCGTTTAACGGGATGTCCGCCGTGTGTTTTCGTGATCTGATTGGAGAAAAGGAGAATGATGATAAACGCCGCCGTGAACGGAGGCTCTCATGGCATCCTAGCCGCGACGGATCGAAGAGAAGCCAGCGATCATCTGGAGCAGAGTCTTGCGATTCTCCATCGGTTGAATTCTCCGACGGAAACGATTCCACGACGTCGTCTTCCTCTTCCTCCCTGACTACGGCGGCGTTCAAGGACTTGAACGGCGTGAGATCAACCGTTCAAGTGGCGGGAAAAAAGAATTTGAAATCCGACGGTGGGGGTTTGTTGTGTGGGTTAATGTTACAGAGGAGATTTAGTTACTGTCCGTCGGATCAGAATCTTTTGAGATTAACTGGATTCCGTGATCGGAAGATCTAAAGAGATTGTGGTTTTTCAACGGCTGAGATCTGATTTTGATGGCTAGTTAATAATACCTTGTTTGTTACAGAGTTCGGTAAGTAACCAAATTACTATTTTGACCTTTACAAGAATTCAATTCTTATGTTATATGTGAAAGAAGTACAAATTCTTTTTGTCAAATCGATTGAATTATAGAAATAAGGTTACATTTCTTGTTTTAGTAATTACAATCTTCAACTCTCGTTTAATAAAACCTAATAAAATCTTTTTCTTCCTCTCAAATCCAATAATAAAGTTTCATTTATTATTGTTAGAATCTTGAAATGAACCATTTATTGATGTTCTTGAACCTATGTGCCATGATATCGTTTTATTGGCACACTCATTCTGAAAATAATTTTTTTGAATAATTTGGTGTAACTTGTCTTAAAGCAAATATGATTATTCATTACATGATGCGGAGAATCATTAATCAAAGAGAAGAATAATCCATGCGTGTGTCGTGCCATTTGTAACATTGTAAGAATCGTTAACTCGTCATTGTTGTGACCTTGCTCGACTCAATATCATCAGAATCCAAAAACTATGATAAATGAACATGGTTAAACTTATACACGCTTTCACATCACAATTTGTGTATATCACATAAATCGTTGTGTATTTTTATTTGGAAAGTTGTTATCTTAATCGTCGTGATAAATATTCGAAAATCTAAGTTAACAATCAAAATCAAGCTTGTTTCGGGATCGAGATATTACCTATGCTCATTTTATGCATGTAATGAACATTTGAGATTTATTTCATAAGGTAAACGTTTACTTTTAAGCAATTGGTAAGACGAAAACAAATGGCATATTAAACTAGAAAAGAAATAACATCAAAAGCAACATAACCCCAAATGTTGATGCAATAACTAAAACTAAGCATAAAGTCGATTGGAAGAAAGTTTTGCTAAAACGCATTTTGACCGTGTTCAAGAATATGAAGATCTGGATCAACATGACTTCCAACTACAATATCAGTGTTGAGAAGATTTTTAATTGCAAAAAGTAAAGAATCAGAAAATAAGATTTCAGCAGGATGATTCGCTAATCAAAAAAAAATTTAGTGATATAGGGAAAGACGAGGCAATCAAGAAGTTTAAGATGTGCGGGAAGAGATGAATGACCAACATGAGAGATTAAAAAATTGGTACCGTTACCAAAAACAACTTGATTTTTATTGGAATATTGTTTGACGGCATCTAGGTTGGAAATGGACGGTATCATTTGTGCGGTGGCCTCGTAATCTTTTGGAAATTATGAATGCATAATAGCAACTTTACCATTTTCTTTTATCTCATATTGACGGGGAAGAAATATTTTGTGGGTTTACAATGTTTTTTTTTCTTGATAGGCCTTCAAAGGCTCTTAGTAGATCAAGGGATGGGCCAAAGCCACACAGCCTAGTACTAGTCGTTGCCATGAGTGCGATTTAGACGCACTTGACACTTCGCACAAAGTATTGGTTGCTGGGAGTTGAGGAACTTTTATGTTTAGCAGGTTCGGGATCGGTTGAGTCGAACCGAATCCGGTTCGTTCGGAATATTTTGGAAGGCCCGGTAACCGGCTTGCTTGGAGAGCAAGGCGCTGCCCTAAGGTTTCTAGGGGCTAACCCATGCGGGTTTTTTGATGCCTTCTAGGGTTTCTAAACCTATAAATACAACTCTCTACGAGCCGTATCTTCTGCTTGAAAATTAGAAGCTCTGTGTGTGTGCGTGTGTGTGTGTGATTTCTTCCGGATTCTTAGTATTCACTTTGCGTTTATCGGTTTCCATTGTTGTTGGAAACTCGGTAAATCTGAATTAAATCCTGAGGTTTTACTATGTTGCTTACAGTCGATAGAAGCAAAGTAAAAACCTTTAAGGATAGGAGTTCGATCCATGCAGTTGTTCCATGATCAAGATCAATCGTCAACAAGTCGGTTTTACATTATTATCTTGTTTTTAATCAAGAAGGATTGATCCGGTTTTTAGATGAAACTTGGTAATCAGATAAATAATAATTAGATTTATTATTCGTAATTAATCAACATAATTCTCAATATTATTTGTCGATTTCCTTGCGTGTCTATTAGATTTGATATTCAACAATCTTAAACGTTTTTATGTGTTTATAAATCAACAGACTAATGGACACCCAAATCCTAACTGCTAGTCTCCACTACATGAACCAAGAGTTTGTCAAGCTTGACCGATTCAAGTTCACGCTTCATGTGTTGAAGCTCGCCTATGTTTTGGACCCAAAATCGTCCCTAATTTCTGCTAATCATTGTGTATCTGAGGAACTGTGTGTGGGTCACATCAAGAACTCATTGTTTGATCGACTCTATGATCTTTATGCGCCGGTTATGAGTGCTTTGGAACTTAAGTACAAGGCACATGAGGAAGGTAGCAACAAGTACCTGATGTCAAAGTACCTAGAGTTTCAAATGGTTAAGGACAAACCTATCATGAAGCAAGTGCATGAACTCCAGGTCATGGTCAACAAGCTGAATGCGCTCTCCATCTCGATACCAAAACTCTTTCAGGTTGGTGCGATCATTGCAAAACGGCCACACTTGTTGAAAGACTTCTCTAAGAGAATGATACATAGATCTGAGGACTACTCCTTGGATGATCTGATGAAACACCTTCGCATTGAGGATGAAACTCGCATCAGGTACAAGCGTGGTAAAGTCGGATCGAGTGTGTACCATGTCTCAGTTGGGGGTTCTAGTCATAAGACCAAGTCTAGGGGACAAAACAAAAGGAACTTGAGACCCAAGAAACAAACCTTCAAGAAACCAAGTCATCAGAATCCTAACTCAAAGCCTAAGAGGGTCAGACCTTGCCATGTCTACGGAGAGATTGGGCACTATGCGAGAGAATGCAAAGATCGAAAATTAGGACCGGTTGCACATACAGTTGAGCAAGTGGCTAATATGGTGGCAAGTGTGAACCTTGGAGAGATTTTAATGATCTTTTCCCTTACCCGAGCAATTTGTGCTCGAGGATGGTTCGTGGACATTAGATCCATTATGCATATTTGTGGTCAACGAGAGAGCTTCCGCATTTGCCATCCAATGCCACCAAGAACAGTAGTCGTTTGTGCTGGTAGTCACAGAGTTGAAGTTCAAGAAGAGGTGATGTTTGTTTGAAGTGTACATGTGATGAATGAGTTATTGTTAACACGCTACCCCACACGTATTAAACAAATAAATTTATAACTGCTGGTTGCACTAAAAATATAGCGCAAGGAAACAGGGTCGAATCCTCAGGGACACAGCCTAATGGTCAATGCCTTTTTGCATCAAGCACAATCTAGTCAAGAAAAAAATTATTAGGAAGGGGGATTTCGATTAAACTAAAAACTAAAAATGCAGTGATATTAAATTAAATGAAAATCAATAATAAAAACGGTTTCAACTCTGCTGTGAGTTTCCTAATCATGCAACTAACCCATATCTGATTATTTGAGATGAATTCTATATTATCTGGTACTGAGAAAAACTAACAAGCTCTATAAATTTCTCTTTTACCTAAATTAGTTAATCAAAACAAGCTCTTCAATTAACCCTAACTTTTTACTGTTCAATTAAACAAGCTTTTAGTTAAATTAGAAAAATTGCATTAAGTTCTTTGTAAAATTCCCAGTAATATCCAATACTTCTCATAGACTGGGAAGCGTAAAGATATGATTTTTACAGTTTATAATAAAATCAAATCCCAAACACGGAACCGGTTTATTACTTTTTACTTATTACCAACTGACAAGAACAATTACGTATTCTATAACTAATTAACTGGAATGATAAAACCCTAGCTAGGTGATCAGACTAATAAGAATCAAAATCAAACATTTATTAAGAACAAAAGTGAAAAATCTAGATAGAAACACAAATCAAAAATCATATCTAATGATCAATCACATGAAAAGTACTCATCTTTGCAGAATTGAAAACTAAGGTTTTAGTCAGACATGGCTAAAATCTGATCAAAACAAATGAAAAGAGACATCAAACAACTAATCTTACTAATCTAATTGAAGGAGATGATCCATAGTCTTCCGATCTTCAGAAATCGTTGAAATCGGAGAAGAAACGCCTCCAAAATCGTATTTTCCGTCGTCTAGTACCCCTGGAATCGCCAACTTCAGTTATTGGAAGGTTATGCGGGTTTAGTTTGTTGTGTTTTGAGCAATCTAACACTTCCTAAGTGTGCATGCAACCCTAATAAACCTTGGATCTATGTTTGTCTAAATACATGCAAAATAATAATTTTTCCAAGGTTCATAATCTATCTAACATGGCATGGGGTACTTTTAAACATAAAAGAATTAGATGAGATTACATACCTTTCGATGATGAGTTTGATTCCTAAGGAGTTTGAGGGCCAAGCACCAATAGTGTGAATGCCTCAAATGGAATCACAAATCACCACAAACTCTTGGAAAACTTTGAGAGAGTGTATACACACTTATAAAATCGGCCACACACAAACACACATACTCTAGTAGCTATTTCATGCAACAAAAGCATGCTTATATAGTGTACATGATTAGGGTGAAACCCTAATAACCCATGACCTTTCCTTTTCGAAGGATCCATGGGTTAAAAGCTCCATGGATCATCCATGGACTTCCATACAAGCCTAACCCATTAACAAATGAGTGTTAGCCTACACCATATAAAACCAATAGCCCACAATCTAATTAGTCTTCCTTTTAATCTCTAAATTAATTCATAATTAATTTAAGACTAAAACTAATTAAATAACATGACTTCATATTAATATATTATAACTTACAATATATTAATAAACATATGTGTATAACTCTCATAAAATTATCCATAAATAGTTTGGATGAAATGCAACCCAAATGGACCATGCTGGGTCGGGTCAAGTATGTACCAAATAAGTTATGGACTTAGACACCTTATCCAACAGACTCCCACTTGGATAAGTCTAATAACTATATTTGTGTATGTTACTTCAGGAACCAACCAACAATCGTAGCTCTCGAAAACTCTGTTGAACTATGAAGCTCCATTTTAGATAAGTGATCGTATAATCCTCTATTCTCATGATATCAGCCGGACAAATACATGGAACAACGTCGTACTTATTGTCCAGTAGTTTGTTTCCCAACTTTCGATTTATTTGACAAAGAACTTAATCGAACACATCAATTTAGTTCTGACCGGCCAGTACATAGGTCACAACAAAATCATCGAGGGGCCCAGATATCGCTTCCATTTCTAGAAGGAACAGATAAACTTCGACTCATATGCTTGTTCTACTACTTGTTGAATTGTACACAAAGGCACGTTTTATAACATCAAGTTACTGATGCGTTTATGTGCAATCAATGCACAACCAACTCATAGGTAACAACTCATATCTCTAGGTTTGAAGATTTATATTATATTACCATCTCGCGATCACTCGAGATAAATTCCATGAAGTGATACAAGTGAGCGTGGGTTTATTCCAATACTCATAACTTATGAGCACTCATGAATGTTGTAGCAACCATTGCTATGACTAAACCCATTTAGCCATCTACAAACCCGATTCATGACAGTCTTGATTCATACCTACTTCCAACATATGAACGACTGTGGAGTGTTTAAATAACTTAGTCATTCGGAAAGAATAACCTAGCTATTTTGGAAGTCAAAACATGCAAAGTGAAACACAATAATAATCGAATCCAATATGGTCTCAGAACCCTTTTGAATATAAATAGAACCACCTTTTATTTATCACCATATTGATTACATTATTCATTGTATAATGTTTCAAACAATCAACTTAAGACTTGAATAAAAACAACAGTCGTCCCATGCTCCTGGCATGTACACTTTGTTTTTCTAAACAATAGTTATGCCATACTCCAAGTATGCACACTATGTTTGTCTATGATCCTTACATTGTGATGTAGATCAATTGAACATGATTCCAATGATGCTCATTTCACAATCCCAAATCCTTATTGTAAATGTAATAATTTCTAATTCCTACCATTTACCAAAAAACTGTTAGATTTTAAACTTTTATGCAATGTTCCTCTTGTAATGATTATGCACAAAGTCACCAAAACCGTGTCACCAGTCATTACAGAGTATTCCAAAGAAGGTCAACTTCTATGGAACGGAAGTCTCATATTCAAAGTACATTGCTTTGAAAATCCTTCTTGCATTAAGGTTTTCTAATCTTACACAGATTGAATAACTTCCACCTATGGAGACATTTCCATAGTCCCATTTTGACTATCACTTCCGAACAAGAGTTACTTCTTTTCAGAACATGTCAATACGGTCCTTTCCGACAATTTACATCATACTTCCAACTTTCCCTGAGCAACCAATCTTTGGCGAACCTCAGATTGTCCTCGATAATTGCTTAATCACTTTAGTCATATCCAATTCTAGACTTTTCCCTTCTCAATGCCTTAAGCATTTGGAAAATTTAGAAAAGATGAATATTATAGCACATGCAATCGATCCTATATCCGAAGCATATGGGACACGATTCATGATGTTTGACATAAAGATATGATACTAGACCAGTCTTTTGCTACAATATTTTTTTTATTTGCCATGTTTTCAAAATTTAACTATGAAGAGGGATGCCGTAGTCATAATTGAATTTTGAGAACGCAATATATATAGAATTCCTTAAGTCGAACCATTCAGACATAAAATTCATATATATGTCCTTGACTAAAGATGATTAAAATCTCAATCTAAGCTTTAGAATTGAAATGAAGTATAATTTCCTCTCCCTTAATTATAGCAAAACAACTTTTCAACCCCTGCAACTTCACGAATTGAAACTCTGTTTTCTATAATTAACATTGCTAACTTGCAACACTAAACGTAATAATCATGCTCCCACTAACATGATGATTATCAGCATAACACTTATGCTCCCACTAGCTCTGACATATTTCTAGAAATCTGCTGGACTTCTGAAATTTAGATTCATACACCCTTTCTTAGATAGCTCACATGTGTGTCTAAACAATTTTCAGAACTATGAAAGGGATACCGTAATCATAGTCTTAATTGTTTAGACCGTTTTGTCATTTCTCACAAGTCCATGTTAGTGTGCCGGTTAACCACACGCGCTCCACTAACGACTTTTGAAAATGCAAATAACACAATTGATATCTACGTAAAATCTACTTAGTGAAAGCGTTTCCTCACCATCATTTTCATGAATCGGAGAGAAACCTTATGACACTTAGATTTTATAGTGTATGAGTTCCTATCCATGTGAATTTGTCAAAACCATAATCACAAGATAAGGTTAGTGACAAATTCAACCTTACATGGATTAAACTTGTTCAATCTTAGTTTCTTGTCACCTTGGTAGCACAAGGCCCACCAATGCTTCCAAGTTGAACTCTGATAACTCACATGCAAATTCAACTTATTTGAAGTAGGTACAAAAATAAGAATTATGTCAACACGATAGGTTGAAAACCTTAAGTCGTGTGCTAGTGATAAATTACATGTTTTACTCTTGATTAAATCTTGAAACTCTTTCAGGATCTTTAAGGCTCCCACTGTCCCCTTGACATATAAGTTTCCCCAGGCAAGAACCATTCCTTAACAAAACAAATATTCAAGGGATAGTGCGGATTCTTATCAAGACTAACACTTCACACAATTGGTCTTAGTTGGTCTTTGTCTCGTCCAAGACATCACAACTTACCAATCTCAAATGTACAAGAGTAGAAACATTTTACTCTTACATTTGACTAGTGTTTATAAATCTTCCTTTATGTCACTCAAGGTTACAATCTTGGAGTATGACTCTAAGAATTGTTTTGGAACGAAGTATGACTCATCTTCTTGATTTTAACCAATCCAACAATTCGTGACCTCTCTTCTTAGCCATAACAATGCACTAAGACGTCCTTAGAGTATGAATTTGTGATATGGTTTCATAATCATTAAGATGATCATGAAATATGATACTAAAGTACTCTCCCATCCTTTCAAATTTGAGAAACTTTTATCTTTCTGCCTAATTTGATTCTTCTCATTTGTTTTGTCATACATTGTAACCTTTCCAATGTTACAGAATTATACTTAACCTTATAAGTATAATCATATTTACTAATCTTTAGTAAATCATGACAAATCAATCTTTATGGTGGACATTGACCAGCGCACACCCAGTGTACCTAATTCTTTTGTCCTTCAATTGACTCATATATACATGTGATCAAAGAATTAGTCTTAATTTTCAAAGATGAAAATTCTCATTCATCATACAATACAACTTGTATGATTCCAAGTTTCTATCCAATTGAAACTTGGGTGATGAAAAACTTTCTTCATTTGGTAAATTCAGACACTACCGCAAATGAAATAATCAAATCCACTTTCCAATAATGCTATTACTGGAAACATATAAACAATAATTTTCCACAGATGCCATTGTAAGGATATTTTTAAAATAAATAAAATTAAAACCCTTTTTTTTTCTTTTTTTTTTTTAAAAACTTTGCGGAAAAACTTATCCTTACAATCCACATGAAAACCTTGTTATCTATTCATAAGCAATATATTATAACTCTTAAGCAACGGCTCAAAATTCTGATCACCGAACCATGCGATCGAAACCAACCTTCGCAATCAGAATCAACATATACTTACTTTAAGCTTCCTATCTTTTCTTTGATTCTTAAAAACATCAACATGTGACCCATTTACATTATGTAATAAGAATCTCTAAATAGGAACTTAATAGAGTTAGTCAGTGGACTTTAACTGAAGTAGAGTCAAACTTTTTGACTTGATCAATCTTATGATCTTTCAGGTAAATATGGCAGCTTCGCAATCAGTGTCCCTCCCTTTGGCAATAAAACATATAGACCCTTTGGTAATGGCACGTGAGACTATCTCAGACTTAGCCTTTCTCTTTACGATTTGGTCAACCGAGTTGACTATAGCAGATCCCTTTCCATTGGGAAGAGAAATGCTTTTCTAGATATCCAATGCTACCATTGCCAATGTCCATTTAAGGTTTGGGAAGTTGATCAAAATTTTCTTTACTAGTGTTCCAAATCATTGTTGAATCTGCAGCACTGAGCAAATAGATAAGATCATTAAGGCTCGTGTCATAGTCTGTCTCATAGTAGTCCCAAAGAGACTCACTATGTTACTAAGAAAGTGATTGAACATCCAACTTTCACGAGACTTTGACACCCAACTCTCCCGGCTTGTCAATATGTGACTTTATCTCCAAGATGTGAGCACACATAGACTATGCTTGCCAATAGGGATTGAGTGACTTTAAACTTTTCAAGAACTTGTGGGTGAGGGAGAATAATTGGAGGAGGTGGAGGAAGTGAAGCATGATGTTGAGGGACACCATCTTCAAGAGATTTGGGAAGATCATAGTTGTCTGAACCAGACATCTATAATGGGAGAAAATCAAGTTAGTTGATTCAAAATCCTTAATATAACACCCAATATGAAATATTAAGGCTAGGACCCAACACAATATTTTATAATTTGGAAGAGGGATGCCATAATCCAAGCTATAAAATATTTGAAGGTAGGCGAATGACGATTCACCAATTTCCACCATGAAAAACGAAATAATTTATTAGGTTTTAATTGGATTTGAAATTCCTAGATCTGTTGAGATTCATTGAAGTTTTCAATGGCATGTTTCAATCTCGAGTGTGCCCTCTCAAAATTTGTGACTAGGATGCCGAGGATCACAAAACAAGGTGTGAATAACCATACCAATTCACTTGGTACCCTTAACATTATCACCTAATCAATGTGCCGGTTAACCACACACGCTCCATTGATCTATAACAAACATTAAGTCACCCTTCATGATCCTTCCTAGTCCAAGTTAGTGTGCCGGTTAACCACACACGCTCCACCAACGACTTGGTAAGGTACAAAGTGTGAATTCCATGGGATAGCACCAAATTCACATTTTTCCTAAAGTAACTAAGATTGGGAATTAAATAAAAAAAATATTCAGTTACTTTATAATAATCATTATACTTTTAATGAGAATTTAAAGTCATTGTCCTACCCGTTCGGCTAACGACCCTCCACCGATCAAGCAAGCTGTGGGTGAGAGTGGACACCCATTAAGTCGCCATTTTATAGGCAACAACCTTATACCCACCTTATAGACCGGCTGCGTGAATGAGGCCTACTAACGGTAAAACGACTTGTTCTTTTATATATATATATATATATATATATATATATATATATATATATATATATATATATATATATATATAAAATTAACCATTAATGTTATAAATAGTATAAGTGTTGGATTTTAACTTTTAAAATTCTAAGTGTTGGAATTAAAGTTTATTAAAGTGTGTGAAACTTTTCCAAATTCCAAAACTTGAGGGCAAGTTTTGTAACTCTTCAAAACTTTTCATTTCATAACATATGAATTAAAGGTTCATAAAATGAAGACTCTTCATTTTATGTAACTTATGTGTTTTTAATGTGTGTTAAAGAAAAGTGACCTTTGGATATCCATAACTTGAGGACAAATTTTGGACTCCATTAAAACACATAAATGATCAAGAATTAATCCTAAACAATTCAGCAAATAATTCCTATCATCTTCTAAATTCATAAGAACATGAACATGATTATCAAAGTTTCAAGAATTATATGAACACATACAAAGCATGAAATTTTGATATATGCTATTGTAAATGGATTAGAACAACCATTACACCAACTAAAATAAGTTTTAAACCATCAAAACAGTTTAGGGTAAAGTTTCTAGTCCATTTCCAGCAGCAAAAGTCAAAAATCAGCATTCTGAACCTCTACTCGCCGAGTGCACGAACCTACTCGACGAGTAGGATGAATTTTTCCTTGAACTCGGCGAGTCCATCATGCAGATAGCAAAAATTTCGACTTTTTTCACTATTTTGCATCAATTATCAAACAAGCAACCCTAGGCTTTGATACCACTATTGGTTTTGAGCAATCTAACACTTCCTAAGTGTGCATGCAACCCTAATAAACCTTGGATCTATGTTTGTCTAAATACATGCAAAATAATAATTTTTCCAAGGTTCATAACCTATCTAACATGGCATGGGGTACTTTTAAACATAAAAGAATTAGATGAGATTACATACCTTTCGATGATGAGTTTGATTCCTAAGGAGTTTGAGGGCCAAGCACCAATAGTGTGAATGCCTCAAATGGAATCACAAATCACCACAAACTCTTGGAAAACTTTGAGAGAGTGTATACACACTTATAAAATCGGCCACACACAAACACACATACTCTAGTAGCTATTTCATGCAACAAAAGCATGCTTATATAGTGTACATGATTAGGGTGAAACCCTAATAACCCATGACCTTTCCTTTTCGAAGGATCCATGGGTTAAAAGTTCCATGGATCATCCATGGACTTCCATACAAGCCTAACCCATTAACAAATGAGTGTTAGCCCACACCATATAAAACCAATAGCCCACAATCTAATTAGTCTTCCTTTTAATCTCTAAATTAATTCATAATTAATTTAAGACTAAAACTAATTAAATAACATGACTTCATATTAATATATTATAACTTACAACATATTAATAAACATATGTGTATAACTCTCATAAAATTATCTATAAATAGTTTGGATGAAATGCAACCCAAATGGACTATGCCAGGTCGAGTCAAGTATGTACCAAATAAGTTATGGAATTAGACACCTTATCCAACATATTTATACATCCAGCAACAAAAACAACACGCATGTGATCGCATGTATAAAAGTTGCGATCACAAGTTTTGAAGAAAACGCGTCTCGAGCCTTTTAAATGAAGTAAAATACCATTTTGAGAAATTTTGGCCAACCTGCGATTGCATGTTTTGAATTTTCACTCCCGGGTGAATTTTTGGCACAAAATAACCTTGAAGACAAGCTGCGACCAAAGTTACAATCACATAAAGGCCCCATGAAATCGCATAGACCATATTTACAATCGCATGTTTTACCTATGATTTCCGAAATTTCGTCTACTTTTCAGGTCATTTTGAATCGTGTCAATCGGAGTTACAGTTCATGAGATATGGTCTAAATACTGATAGGGGGTCAAAGCTGCTAGCAACATCCTTTAACTTTAGATTGCAGATTCTATCTTTGTGTGATTAATTCGATCAAATGTTTCTTGACCAAATCATAACATTCCTCATAATCCTTCATAAGTCCCAAGCTCCAAACATGCATCCAGCTACTCCCAAAGCACTGCTCCACTTGAACTATCTGAAATTAACCTAAAAACGTGAGCAGTACGGGAATTCTAACGAAATACATGTCTTGAACATTATTTAAATAAATTACATACAAATATAAAAAATATGATACTAAAATGATAATAAAAACTACCCTATAAGATGCAAAAAATGGCATCTAACAGTTACCCTTCGAGATGTTCTTACTATCTCGAAGGGTTTGGTTTCTGTAGATAAATTTGACAAAGGTAGGTTCAAGATGAAGCTTGAGAAAGGTGGAATTTTGATCACTAAGGGAAGAATATATGCTGGAAGGGTAAACAACTATACATGTATCGTCTTTCCCTTAGTGATGAGGGTAGTGCAAGTAGGTCAAAGTGGTGGTTCTAATGTTGAAAATGTGTCTTATGTGGGTATGAATGATGTAACTGATGGAATGATTGCTAATGTGAATGAAGTAAACTTTTCAGGTTACTTTGTTTGTTCAATTTCTTTATGAACTAAACGTTTAGCACACACTAATGTTAAAAACATTGAAAAAAATGCAAACTAAAGGAATATTAAAATATGACTCAAAAGATTTTGAAAAATGTGAAACTTGTGTGAAATCAAAGTTTACAAAAAAAAAAAACCATTTCCATTAGTTAAGAGAAATACATCATTACTTGGGTTGATTCATTCTGATATATATGAATTGAGTAGAATACTTAATCGGGGAGGAAAAAGGTATTTCATCACATTCTGTGATGATTCCAGTCTATATCTACATGTTTATTTGTTGAGATCAAAAGATGAAGCTTTTGGTGCTTTTAAACTATATAAGGCTGAAATCGAAAATCAAGTTGAAAGTCACATCAAAATTATATGCTCGTACGGAGGCGGAGAATACTTCAATTAAGAGTTTGATACATTCTATGAAGAGAATGGAATCAAATATGAGAGAACTTTACTTTATACTCCCTAACAGAATGGTTTGGCTGAAAGAAAGAATCGATCCCTTTGTGAGATGGTCAACTGTATGTTGAACCAATTGGGTCAACCAAACAATATGTGTGTGTGTGTGTGCGGGGGGCGGGGGTGGGGGGAGCACTATTGATTGCTTGTTATGTTGATAATAGGATCACTACAAGCCCTTATGAGTTGTGGAAAGCTAGAAAGCCTAACCTAGACTATTTGAAAGTGTGGGGGTGTGTTGCTTATTATCGGACTCCCGATCCTAAGCGAACCAAATTGGGAGAACGAGCTAATAAGAGTATATTTATTGGATATAATCACAATAGCAAAGGCTTACTGATTATTAGATATTGAATCAGGTGTTGTTGTGGAGTCCAAAGATGTGGAATTCTTTGAGGACAAGTTTTCTAGGGCTGATGAAAACTCTAGTCATATAACACCTACAAGTACTTCTCAAGAGATACTCCCACCTCCTCCTATTGTGGAAGAACCAAGGAGAAGTACTAGGTCTAGAATAGAGAAAAGTTTTGGAGACTATTTATATTCTTATTTGGTCGAAGGAACACAAAAGAAAGTGAAACGAGAGGTCATCTTTTCCATTAACTTGGATGATGATCCTAAGACCTTTACTAAATCCATGACGTCTAGAGATGCTCCTTCGTGGAAGGAAGCCATTAGTGATGAAATGGACTTAATTATAGGTAACGGAAATTGGGAGTTAGCTGATCTACCTAAGGGGAGGAGACCCATAGGATCCAAATGGATATTCAAGAGAAAATATCATCCATATGGATCCATATCTGCCTATAAAGCAAGATTAGTTGCTAAAGGCTACATACATTGAGAAGGAATCAATTATTTTGATACCTATGCCCCAGTTTCTAGGATTAGTTCTATTATAACTCTTATAGAAATATCATCTTTGAAAGGATTGTACATTCATCAAATGGATGTGAAGTCAACCTTTTTGAATGCTTAAATCCTTGTGTTTATTGATGATATCCTGATCTATTCCAAGACCAAGAAGCATCATGAGGAGCATCTCAGAGAGGTATTAGTGACTTTAAGGAGGGAGAGGTTGTATGTGAAGTTCTCTAAATAGGAAGCTTTGGTTGCACAAGGTGTTGTTTCTGGGACACCTCATCAACCAGAACGGTGTTCTGGTTGATCCGACGATGGTTGAGGCAGTGATGAGATGGGAGGTTTCGAGGTCTCCATTCGAGATTCAGAGTTTCCCTAGATTGGGTGGTTATTATAGGAGATTCATCCAATATTTCTCCAAGATAGCGGTGCATTTGACCAAGTTGACAAATAATACTGTCACGTTTCATTTGGGGCCTAAGCAGCAGGCAACCTTTGAGACTCTGAGGTAGAGATTGTGTGAGGCATCAATTTTTGCCTTGTCGAAGGGTGTTGAGGATTTTTTGGTGTATTTTTGATGTGTCAATCACTGTTATGGGTGCAGTTTTTATGCAACGGGGTCATGTGATCGCTTATGCTTTGAGGCAACTAAAGCCTCATGAGGTGAACTATCATACACACGACTTGGAGTTCGGGGCTATGGTTTTCACCCTCAAGATTTGGCGACATTACCTCAATGGGGTTCGTTGTACTACTTAAACATACCATAAGAGCCTGAGGTATCTGATGGACCATCCAAATATGAACACGAGGTAGTGTAGATGGTTGGATGTGGCAAAGGATTATGATTGTGAGATCCTTTATCACCCGGTAAAGGCCAACATGGTGGACGATGCTCTCATCCGTAAGGCGTTTGCTGCTCCAATAAGGGATGTGTTTCTAAGGATGATATTGATTACCCCACTCTTAGAGAAGATCCGATAGGCTCAGGTTGAGGCTATGAATGAAGAGCACTAGAAGAGTGAGTGCATAGTGGGTCAGGTGGCTTTCTTCAATTATGATAGCCGAGGGTTATTGACTCTTCATTGGAGGTTGTATGTTCCATATTAGGGTGGTGTGTGTCAGGTTTTGATGGAGGAGGCGTAAGTCGAGATTATCTATTCATCTCAGAGCAACAACAATGTATAGAGACCTTCGGCCTGATTATTAGTGTGCATGTAGAAGCGAGACGTGGCCTAGTACATGGAGGGACATGGAGGGGTGCTTTAATTGCAGGAAACTCAAGGATGAAAATTAGCGACCCCACGAAAAAGGAGCCGTTGGAAGTTCCCGTATGGAAATAGGAAGAGATTACAATGGATTTTATTACCAAACCGCCTAGGACAGCACGCGAAGTGGATTCGATATGGGTCATCATGGACCGACTGGCCAAGAGTGCGTATTTTATCCCAATCCAGGAGAGTATTTTAGCGGAGAAGTTGGCCGATATCTACATTCGCGAAGTGGTGGCACGAGATGGGGTGTCAATTTCTATGGTCTCTCATACGGATGTTCGGTTTACTTCCAGGTGTTGGAAGAGATTTCATGAGGATTTAGGTACTATTCTGCACTTAAGCACAACTTTTCACCCACAGACTGATGGTCGGAGTGAGCAGACCATTCATACCTTGCAGTATATGTTGCAAGCATGTGTTTTGGATTTTTTGGTAGTAGTTGGGATACATATCTTCCATTGGCTTAATTTCATATAACAACAATTATCATGCCAACATTTATCGACCTCCTTTTGAGATGCTCTATGGGCGGAAGTGTAGGACCACGATATGTTATGATGAGGTCATTCAGCGGTTCATGGGGAGTACTGACGTGGTACTTAAGACGACGAAATTGATTCAACATGTTCACAACAGACTTCAGACAACTCAGAGCTGACAAAAGAGTTACGCATATAGACGTCTGTCAGACTTGGAGTTCCAAGTTGGGAACATGGTGCTCCTGAAGGTGTCACTGTGGAAAGGTATCATCTAATTCAGGAAGCAAGGTAAGCTAGGCCCCATGTATATTGGTCCTTTCAGGGTGATAGCCTAGGTGGACAGGGTTACGTATCGCTTGGATCTGCCAGATGAGATCAGTCAGACTCATAGTACTTTTCATGTCTCTCAGCTACGAAAATGTTTGGTTGATGATTCTGGCATGGTTCCATTGGAAATTCAGGTGGAAACTAAAACTTTTGAGGAGGGTGCGTACGATGGGCGTACTCCCTTAGGTGGGTCACGGGTGGTTAAGGCGTATGTTGGGCATACCCATGAATACACTAGGGGTATGTGAGCTTACCACCAACCCTAAGTTTTAGGGTGTAACCCCTATATAATCCCCATTATGAGGCTTGAGGTTGCCCCCTCATCATCCCTCCTACGAAGCCCTAGCTGTCATTTGATTTCTTTGATCTTAAAAGTAACCTCTTTTGGTGTTTTTGGTGATCTTGAAGAAGGAAGGATCTCTTGAAAGTTGCTCTTGTGGTGTTAAAGCTTGTGGATCCAAAAATTAGCCACCTTGATCATTCTTCAGAAGGTATCAAATCCTTACCTTGATCATTCATCTCTTAGTTCTAGTTAGTTAGGTTTTTGGTTTGTTTTAGTCCTTTAAGGAGTTTCTTGAGAATATAAGCTACTCCAGAAGGTTATGATGATAGATCTTAGTGTTTCTGATGTCCCTTATGCATAAAAATGGTGTCTTGATCGTTTAAGTTCAACCATGCATGGTTTGGTGGTCGTTTCATGAAGTTAGTATGCTAAAATCTAAGATTTGGCCTTTTAAGCCATGCAAAAGCTTAAAGCCTTCAACTTTATGGTTTAGGGCCTTGTTCTGATGTTGAATTGAAGTTCAACCAGTATGTCGGGCATATGAGCTAGGTACATCGCACGTACGTCCGTCTGAAGGTTTTTGGAGTTTTTTGGAACAGGTTTAGTTGGGCTTTTACCTTGTGAGTTTGGGCCTTATACCTTTTTGTGGTATTGGGTCATTTGTGGGCCTTAGGCTATCTTGGATCTCTTGGGCCTATGTTGGGCCTTAGGGTTCTTTAGTTTGGGCATGGACCATTGTTAGGACTTGTGATTATAGGCTTAACCTTAGGTCGTAACTAAGGTTGGCATTGATTATGTTCAGCATGAGGAACCATTAGGCAATAAACTTAGGTGTAGGATTTGCTATCTTTCGATCGATGTGGGTCTCCTCACTATACTCGTGGGCCGAGGCACCAATACCGACCCACTGGTTTATATTTGTAGGATGATACTTGTTTTTGTTAAAATCTCATGTTATGTATATATATGATTGATGTCTCTGTGACTATTACTGTTATGATTATATGCTAGTTGTAGGGGTGAAATAGACCCGATACTGGTTGAAAGAGACCTAAAGGGTCGAAATATACCCAATACCAGTTGAAAGAGACCAAAGAGGGTGAAATAGACCCAATACAGGTTGAAAGATACCAAAGGGGTTGAAATATACCCAATACCGGTTGAAAGAGACCGAAGGGGGTGATATACACCCACTTATGTTTTGATTGTTATGTATGTATGGTATGGGTATTTTGGGGAAGATCACTAAGTTTTGTGCTTACGATTTTCAGTTTATGTTTCAGGTACTTCCAGCTCAAAAGGGAAGAGCCCGACTTGATCGCACTGCATCCGCCTATATTTTCCACATTATGTGATTTTGGGACTTTTTACTTTGATGTTATTTCACTATGACACACTTTCAGTTGTTTTGAGATGTTTATTGAGTGTTTTGAAATGAATTAAAAATGAAATTTTTGTCTAAAGTTTTGGGATGTTATAGCATTACACGTTCGTTTAACTTGCATGGAAAAAGTAAAAATTTATATGATTGTGCAACACATTTTTTTAGTTACACAATTATTTTTAAAATCATAATCCATAAGCACTTGACCTCCATTTGTTCTTAAAACTTCCATCAATGGTTTAAACAGGTAAAATGAGATTATGAAAGTGAGTGACTTCCTTAGGGTTATTTTAGACATTTTGGTAACCTTTTATATGCGTCAACCATTATAGTTGTTCCATAGTTTCATACTAGAAGAATTTCACAAATCCTAGATTTCAAATTTGAGAAGAGAATAGGAAGAAAAGCTACCTACAAGCTAGGAACTGATGAGGAATTGTTTGGATCTTCATTAAAGTCATCATATATGCTTCAAAACATCACGGAGAAAAGAAAATCTCCATGGAAGCAACTTCCATATCGTTCACGTTGTTTTAATGAAGAGGCGAGAATGAGGCCCGAAGATCTAATTCCAAAATAATGAGGACTTGGCTAATATGGCCCCTCAGAGTCAAAATCTTACACTTAGACCACCATTTTGACTTGGAAACTAACTAGCAATTTAGTATATTCCTAAATAACCCTTTTATATATAATTTATGACTTACAAGTCCTATTTCATCAACAAGAGTCAAATCTCAACTTTTACGCATTTCCAACTTTGATCCTTTAATCATATGTTTCTTACCTTGACTCTAATAAACTTCGAGTTTATTTCTATCATCACACTTATTGTATATTTAACTTATTAACTTTTAGCTATGTATTTTAATATTATTTATTTAACTTTCCTAATTTTTTTTATTTTCAATAAAAAGCTAAAAACTTTTAGGCCCACTTTGAAGATGCTTATATATATATATATATATATATATATATATATATATATATATATATATATATATATATATATATATATATATATATATATATATATATAGGGAAAGGATCAAATGAGAACACCTAAAAGGTTGAGAAAGTGAGAACATGTATATTTATTTTTGATTCCATGCATTCATTTGTGGAGAAATGATAATTTTTTACACACAATCACCATGAATATGCTTTTTCTATTCAATTGAAGTTAAAGGTGTAAATATTTATTATTTCTCCACAAATGAATACATGGAATCACAAATAAATATACTTTGTTCTCGCGTTCTCAACCTTTTTGGTGTTCTCATTTGATCCTACTCATATATATATATATATATATATATATATATATATATATATATATATATATAGGTTATTGTACTCTAACTAATTATTGTGTGGATGTAAGAATGATTGTGGACCAATAATTGTAGTTATTTTAAGAAAGATATTTATCCTTATTATTAAATTATAAAAATTGAACAATACCATTTAATTAAAAGAAGGTCAAAAATGTACATTTTCATTACTTCAAATTAGGAAAAACAAATTTAAAAATGAAATTTTTGAATTTAAAGGGATTTTGATTATCGTAATTTTGAATTATGTTTTTTTTAATCAATTCATTTTTAATTCTATCAGAATGTTATTCCGTCATAATGATGTTGTTCTACGATATTGTTCTGTTAGAATGTTATTCTATTAAAATATTAATGAAGAATAATAAAATTCTTGAACTTGAATTGAATAAGAACAACATTCTAATATATTCATACACATCCGAACTTAAATACAAATTTAATATAATTATACATATTCTAATAGAATGTCATCAAAATGAATACAATTCTTAGGAATAACATTCTCAAATATACAATTATTGAACAAATACACTTAGGGGGTGTTTGGCCTATCTTTTTGAGGGATAAAAAGAACTTTAAGAAAAAGATAAGGGGAAAAGATGTTTGGTAAAAGTATTTGAAAAGCAACTTTTGGGAATTTGATATAAGAAAAACTGACTTTTTGGAAAAGTCAGGAATTCCTAACTTTTTGTGACTTTTCCTAAAAGTCCTTTTGCCCCTTGAAAAGATTAGCCAAACACCCTCTTAATCTTCTTCAATGGTCCAAATAATCACACTTAATCTCTTTAATGTAACTTGTTATTGAACTCAATTCCAAGTATTTCTCTTGTATGATCAGTCATTGATTCCTTCTTCAAGCCATTCTGAAAGAATAATTCATTACCAACTGAAAAAGAAAAAACTAAAGTCCTTTGTACAAATCTGCATACTTGTGAATTTCACCAAAACTCATAACCAAGAATTATAGAAAATTCACAAATCACAGAGGAAATATCGAGATTCCATTCCGACATAATCGGAATTCGAGATTCCATTCCATCATAATTTAAATTCAAGATTTAATTCAATATTCAATTCAAGATTCTATTCAAGATTCAATTCAAAATTTAAATGATCAATATACCTGTAAATCAATTTTGGTATAATGTTCACATACAACCAGGAGATACAACCAGAAATTGTCAACAAAACATCATACAACCAAAAGTTACCAAATTGCCTTGACAAAATTAAATACTTCATACAACAAAACACGAAGTGCTCATCAAGAAAGTGGATAGAGAAAGATCAAAACAAGTCTCACAACAAGCATTTGAATAAAAAAATCAAATATACCTCCAAGATTTCTCTTCAATAAGTTTGGATAAATCTCCAAGTCACCTTCCCCCAAAAAATTCTTACCTTCTTATATCAAATTAAATAACAAAACTCTGTCGATAAAAGAGTAATACACAATGTCGATAGAAGAGTAATACACAAAACCCTGGCGACCTACTAGAAAACAGGAAATTTTAACTGAAAACATATATATATATATATATATATATATATATATATATATATATATATATATATATATATATATATATATATATATATATAATTAAATATCAAAACCCTGGTGACCTACTGGAAAACAGGAAATTTCATCTGGGAAGTTGAGACTTCAATTAATTTAAAGTTTGAATTGAAGAAACAATGTCGATAGAAGAGTAATACGCAAAACCCTATTCCAATAGAACCAGACGGCGACCAACAATACTAGAGGAGATGAAATTCAAGAAAACAAAAGTCAATTTGTTATAAGAAAGTAGAAATCTAAAAAATAAGAAGCACTGATTACCGAGTTAGTGAAAAAGAGAGGGAGGAAGATCAGGTGCGGTGGAAGTTTGCTCAGGAGAAGGGGAAATCATTGCTAACTTCGGTCTCCAACGACAACCTTTACTCCAACGAAGACAGCTAGCTGCACAATGGAGACGAAGACGATGGTGGTCGAATCTGATGTGCTGCGATGGAAAGTGGTGTATTTTAACAAACTAGTGTTGTGATCTTGTCATCTCCGATTAAGGAACTGGCACAGGAAAAATGAGGGAGTTGTGGCAATCGAGATTGGGGTGAATATGGTTTTTGAGATTGGTAGTAAGCACGCACACAGGATTTAAGTAAAGCAATCCAACGTTTTAGGGTAATTACATATTTAATGATTATCAAAATTAATTAATAGTTAAAATTACCATTTAACCCTTATTTAGGTTTTTGAATTGATTGGTCCACAGTCATTCCTACATCCACACAATAAATCCACACAATAATTAGTTAAAATACTTGAACCTATCCCTCTCTCTCTCTCTCTCTCTCTCTCTCTATATATATATATATATATATATATATATATATATATATGTGTGTGTGTGTGTGTGTGTGTGTGTGACATCCCCATTTTTCACGGCCAGAAAAGACTGATTTTTTTTGTTTATGCTTTATAAAAATCAGAGTACTTCTTTTCATAAAAATGTTGCGGAATTTGTTCTCAGAAAACACGATAAATACGTTATCAAAATATTTTCGAAGAAACGTATTTTATTCATTTTAAAACGTTTGGGATGTCATCATGTGACATCCCCAAAATCACGGCCAGAAAAGACCGGTTTTGTTTATACTTTATTTCAAAATCAGAGTTATCTTTTAATAAAAGGGTTGCGGAATTTTTCCCAAAACAATAATATGATAAAGATTTCCATAGAAATGTATTTCATTAAAAGACTCGGGATGTCATGTTCGTACAGATCAAAAGTATAAACAGTACAATATAAGCCTTACTACATTATTTCATATCTACAGGCCTATATCCGTAATCCCTCGTCCAAAACATCACACCTATGCTCATGCGCCACTACCTGTAATGTATAAAACTGAGTGGGTCAGGCTTGGGAGCCTGGTGAGCACATAGGGTTTTCAACCCACAATAAATAAGTTTATTAATTTCATCAATCAACAATAACCCGATTACCCGTTCCCGTTATCCTCACTTTACGTCCCTAAACACCTATCATAAGGGACCTAGCCTAAGGATCATCATCGGGACGAACACTACTGCTAAGGGGATTCCTCAGCAATAAATGTCCTAATAGGCAACCATGTGGGGGATGGAGTACACCGGTGAACACATCGTTCACAATACCTACAGGTTGCGAGCCTGCTAGTGTTCCATTGGACTGTCTAGAAGAGTCCGTGGTCGTCATCTATACTCCGCTAGATGACTGGATCAACAACAACAACATCGAGGCCTCTCATCATTTTATCACACATCACCTATTACATCTACCCATGTTTTACCCCAACATTTTCGTAGATATAAAATACATATACAGTTTAAATCATTGAAAACATGTATAACAACGTTCATCTAACATAGATAGCAAGTATTCAGATAATATGCACACATAGCACGTAATTTATATAAAATACTTCATATCTATGTGTAAGCTGAAAGTAACTATGCACTCACCGAAAAAGGTGGTGATTCCAAACTCAGACAGCGCTTCGCTTCTTAAAAAGAATTTTTCTTCGACGAAACCTAGTATTATTACCACTAGCGTTTAGTTTATTATTCGTCGAGACTAATTAATAGTCTAGCTATTATTATTATTATTATTATATAAGCGTCAAAAAATACTTATATAACCCATAATAATAGCCCAAGTATTTATTATAAGTTCCTAATAACGTTACTATAATTAAATAAAAGTTATATTAAAAATAGCGTAGGCGTAGCTCACTTACAGCGGGTTTTATAGAAAACCGGGCTTTGCTTGGAGCAGCGTTCCCGAGCCGAAAAGCTCTTCTTCTCAGAGCCTTCGAGCACTCCGGGGCTTCCGCCTCGTGCTAGGGAGGTTCCCTAGGCTTTTCGGGGGATTTTGGGGCTAGAGAGAGGTTCTAGAGAGAGAGAGAGAGTAAAGAGAAGAAAGAATGGGAAAGGTGTGAAGAAAATGAGGGTGGGAGAGGTGGTATTTATAGGGTGAAATGTGGCTGAACTTGGTGCCACATGTCACCATCTGGTGGCAAGCCTTGGGGAGAAAGCAATGGCCAAGATTGTGCCACATCACCCATTTTCGCACAACACACTTCCGACTTCTAAAATCCGTAACTTTCACATACGACTTCCGTTTTTGACGTTCTTTATATCCACGCGTAGGTAATAATAAGATCTACAACTTTCATTTTGACACCGTCAGCTAATTCTCGACCGATCTTAAATTTAACAGTACAAGGAGATTATACTGTTAAACGTCTGCGTAAAATTAATAACTTCTACATACAGACTCTGTTTTTGTCTGTCTTTTTACCGTTGATTTCCTATTAATGAGATCTTCAACTCTCATTTACGTTGCGTAAGCCAAAAACCGCTCGAACTAAAATTCGAGTTTCAGGCCGTGCACTGCTAAGCCGAATCTTAGAAAAATCATAACTTCTTCATACGAAGTCAGATTTGGGCGTTCTTTTTATCGATGTTCTTAGTTTAATATATTCTACGACTTTTGTTTAGATTGCTAAGGCTACAAAGTCTTCTATCGTAAATTCACTATTTACGTCTCCCGGTGTCGTGCTGGTTTTGCCGTAAAACTTCGGCGGACCATAACTTCTTCGTTATAGCTCGGATTTTGGCATTCTTTATATGTACGGAAACCTTGAGACATATTCTACAACTTTATGTAGAGATATTGGGATTATCTCACACTTTAATTTTGATGCTCATTTTTATTCTTTATTAATTATACATTTATAATTAAATAATAAACACATAAACACACATAATTCACATAATACTCAAATATTTCATATTTATTACTTCAAAAAGAGTTACAATAGTTGACCTAGACTATTACATTGACAAAAATGCTTAGCCGTGAAAACCCGGGCGTTACAATTCTCACCCCCTTAGGATGATTCCGTCCCGGAATCATGCATCAGCAAACAAACAGATGTGGATAGCGACGCATCATGTCATCCTCTGTTTACCAAGTGAGATTCGGCCCATTCAAATGTTTCCATCGGACTAGCACCAAGTCGACCATCGTGCGTCGTAACTTCTTAGTCTTACGGTCAATAATTGCCTCAGGCTCTTCGATCAGCCTTTTATTCTCATCCATCCTTAATTCCGAGATTGGAATTATGTCGGGAACATCTCCCATGAATTTCCTCAAATAACACACATGGAAGGTGTTATGAATACCATTGAGTTCTTCGGGCAATTCCAGCTTGTAAGCTTGGTTCCCAATCCTCTGAAGAACTTTGAATGGTCCAATAAACCTTGGACTCAACTTTCCTCGCTTCCCAAATCGTATAAGTCCCTTCCACGGTGAGACTTTAAGTAAAACGGAATCCCCAACTTCGAAGGTTATCGGTCGTCTTTTCTTGTCGGCATAGCTCTTCTGACGATCCTGAGCTGCTAACATTCTTTCCCTAATCACCTTCAATTTCTCAGCAGTCTCATGGACTATCTCGGGGCCCATAAACTGCTTCTCTCCGGCTTCAAGCCAACAAGACGGCGTACGACACTTCTGCCCATGCAAGGCTTGATAAGGAGCCATCTTGATGCTCGAGTGAAAACTATTGTTGTAGGAAAATTCTACCAGAGGTAAGTGCTCGTCCAAATTCCCTTGGAATTCGAGGGTACATGCTCTCAGCATATCTTCCAACGTCTGAATCGTTCTTTCACTCTGACCATCAGTTTGCGGATGGTAAGCAGTACTCAAACACAACTTTGTACCCAACTCCTCTTGTAGACTCCTCCAAAACCTCGATGTGAAACGACTATCACGATCTGACACAATAGTAAGAGGGACACCGTGAAGTCTTACAATTTCCTTCACGTAAGCATTTGCGAGCTTATCCATAGACCACTTCTCGTTGGCTGCTATGAAGTGTGCACTCTTGGTGAAACGATCCACGACTACCCAAATCATGTCGTGACCATTCTTCGTTCTGGGCAGTTTAGTCACAAAATCCATGGTGATGTCTTCCCATTTTCCCATGGGTACAGGTAAGGGTTCTAAACTCCCATACGGTTTTTGATGTTGTGCCTTAACCCTCGCACATGTTACGCACTCAGCCACATACTTCACAACATTGAGCTTCATCGTCGGCCACCAGTAGTAGGGTTTTAGGTCCCTATACATTTTAGTGCTACCGGGATGAATCGAGTACATGGTCTTGTGTGCTTCTTCCATTAGAAGATCTCTTATTCCTCCCGTCTTAGGTACCCAAATTCGATCTTGGAATACATTCAGTCCTCGACTGTTCGTACCGAACACTAACGTTTTTCCCAAACGTTCTTCCTTTCGGTCATTCTTTTCTAAGGCTTCTTCTTGAGCTTTCCTGATACTTTCCACAATCATCGAGACGACTTCAATTCTTAACGCTCTTGGCCTTTTTCTTTCAAGATTGACTTTCCGACTGAGAGCATCAGCAACAATATTTGCTTTACCTGGGTGGTAAAGTATCTCACAGTCGTAGTCCTTGAGAAGTTCTAGCCAGCGTCGTTGCCTCATGTTCAACTCCTTCTGATTAAAGAGATATTGGAGGCTCTTATGATCAGTGAAGAGCTTGCACTTCGTGCCGTAGAGGTAATGCCTCCATATCTTTAAGGCAAATACTACCGCTGCCAACTCCAGATCATGAGTGGGGTAGTTCTTTTCGTGCTCTTTCAATTGTCGAGATGCATATGCTATCACCTTTTCTCTTTGGTTCAGAACACAACCCAACCCGACTCCAGATGCATCACTATAAACTGCGAAATCTTCGACTCCATCGGGTAGAGAAAGTATCGGTGCTTCACATAACTTCTTTTTTAGCTTCTCGAACGCCTCATCGTGTTTCTCACTCCATGTATACGTAGCTCCTTTATGGGTCAAATCTGTTAATGGAGCAGCTATCGAAGAAAAGCCTTGGATAAATCGTCGGTAATATCCGGCTAATCCTAGAAAGCTTCGAATCTCCGTGGGACTCTTCGGACGTTCCCACTTCATTACAACCTTGATCTTGGCGGGGTCAACCATTATTCCCTCCTGGTTAACAACATGACCCAAGAATTGGACTTCCCGTATCCAAAAGTCGCATTTGGAGAACTTTGCAAAAAGCTTCTCCTTCTTTAACACCTCGAACACTTCTCGTAGATGCTTGCCATGCTCCTCCTGGCTTTTCGAGTAAATGAGAATGTCGTCGATGAACACTATCACATATTTATCGAGGAATGGTTTACAAACCCTATTCATCAAATCCATGAATGCTGCGGGAGCATTGGTTAGTCCGAATGACATAACCAAGAACTCGTAGTGTCCATATCTTGTTCTGAATGCAGTCTTCTCAATATCCTGCTCTCTCACCTTCAACTGATGATATCCTGACCTAAGATCGATCTTTGAGAAGTAGCTCGAACCTTGCAGCTGATCGAATAGATCATCAATCCTCGGTAATGGATACTTGTTCTTCACCGTTGCCTTATTCAACTCTCGGTAGTCTATGCACATCCTCATGCTTCCGTTCTTCTTCTTCACGAATAACACCGGAGCTCCCCAGGGTGATGAACTAGGTCGAATGAAACCGCTGTCCAACAGCTCCTGAAGTTGCGTCATGAGCTCCTTCATCTCCGTCGGTGCTAATCGGTAAGGTGCCTTTGCTATCGGTGTTGTTCCTGGTAATAAGTCTATACAAAATTCTACTTGCCTATCAGGTGGTAATCCGGGAAGATCTTCAAGAAAGACTTCCGGATAATCGCACACAACCGGTATATTCTGCACCTCTTTATTTTCTTTCTTAGCATCGATTACGAATGCCAAGTACGATGCACATCCCTTGGACAAACATTTCTTGGCTTTCATCAAGGAGATGTTTCCAGAACTCACTCTGGGTTTGTCCCCGTACACCATAAATGATTCCTTTCCGGGTGGGTTTATCCTAACTATCTTCTTTCGGCATAATATCTCGGCATCATTGGCGCTAAGCCAATCCATACCCAAAACGATGTCGAAATCGTTTAACTCTATGGGTAATAGTTCCTCCTGGAATTCGTTTCCGTTTAGGTCAATGACGATGTTCCTAATACGATTACTAACAGGTACGAATTTGCCACTGGCAACTTCTACAATTAGGGCGTTATCAAGTTTTTCTACAGGTAATGCTAATTTCGCACTAAATTTATGCGACACAAAGGAGTAGTTGGCTCCGGAATCAAACAGTATATTTGCAGGCAAACCATTTACAAGAAAGGTACCTGAAGCGACGTCTGTTGCCTCCTTTGCAGCCTCGAGCGTCATCTGGAAGGCTCTCGCCTTCGGCTTTGGTGGTATGTTGGGTCTTCCTGCCTCCTTCTTCTTCGGGCAGTCCTTCAAAATGTGCCCTTCTTCATTACACCCATAACAGGCCTTCTGGTTAAGGGTGCATTCATTGGCATAGTGCCCAGGCTTTCCGCATTTGTAACAAGTGACCCCTCCATCACACTTCCCAAAGTGCTTCTTCTTGCACTTGTCACACCACTTTGCTTCTGATCCTCCTCCTCTCGAACCAGGTTTCGAGAATCTACTCTTCTTGTTGGACTTCGAGGATCCATCGAACTTCCGTTTCTCACCGACCTCAGCCCTTTCTAGACCTCTTTCCTTTTATTGGGTCTCCACATTCTTAGCTGCTCGAACAGCTGATTTCAGAGTGGTTGCCATCTTGACTGTTGGGCCAAAGTCAGCCGGCAGTCCGTTTGCGAATTTCTTAATTTTAGAAAGTTCGGTTGGCACTAGGTATGGAAACAACTTCATCTTTTCTGTAAATGCAGCAACATAGTCATCGATGCTCATTCTCCCCTTCTTCAAATTTTGGAACTCATTGTTCAGATCAATCAGGTCTATCTCTGAACAGTACTGCGCCTTTAGTTGTTCCAAGAACTCATCCCATGACATTTTCAGGGCTTTTCCTCGTGGCATCGTATCTGCCAATAGCTTCCACCAACTCAAGACTCCAGTTTTCAATTGTCTCACAGCGAAGACAGTCTTCTGCTTTTCGTTGCAGTCGCAGCTCTCAAACACCATCTCCATCTCGGAGATCCAGTCCATAATCTCAACAGGCTTTGGGCTTCCTGAGAGACTTGGTGGTTTTGCACCCAAGAAATTTTTGAAGATCCGCCCATCCTTGTTGTTTCTTCCTTCTGGGCCATCCCTTTGTTCACCTTGAGTCCCTATTTGACTCACTTGACGGCTATAGTTCCCTTCCTCAGATGGCTCGGGAACTGGCTCCGTCGGTTCAACATGTATGGTAGGTTCGTCTCTATTCTCACGGAGCATCCGTCTCATTTCTTCCCTTTGTTCAGCTAGCATAGCCTGAATCATGGCTTGAACTCCAGCCATGGTAACTGGCTCAGGTGCAACTTCTTCAACAATAGGTATTTGCTGAACTACTGGGGGTTGGTTCCTACCTCCATTTGCGTTCACGTTTCCGCTACGGGTCCTTGCCATCATGATCTATACACCGAATAAGGTGAATTCAGATCTTTATTTAGGAGAGACATTTTAAATCGTCCTTATCACTCCGAAACGTTTACATGCTAGTTCTAATATCGTAGTCGTACATTTAGAATCCTAAACACATAAGGTTTCCCGATCCGGTCGGCAACAGACCATAGATCCGAACAAAATAACGACATATCATGCATAAAGCATTTAGCACATAAAAGCATTTTAGGCACAATTCCTAAAATAAGCTAGTACTCACACCTCATAATCATCGCTTAGCATTCTAAGTTTAAGTCTAGAAATCCTACAAATTCCTAGTTCGCTTAAACTAATGCTCTGATACCAACTGTGACATCCCCAAAATCACGGCCAGAAAAGACCGGTTTTGTTTATACTTTTTTTCAAAATCAGAGTTATCTTTTAATAAAAGGGTTGCGGAATTTGTCCCAAAACAATAATATGATAAAGATTTCCATAGAAATGTATTTCATTAAAAGACTTGGGATGTCATGTTCGTACAGATCAAAAGTATAAACAGTACAATATAAGCCTTACTACATTATTTCATATCTATAGGCCTATATCCGTAATCCCTCGTCCAAAACATCACACCTATGCTCATGCGCCACTACCTGTAATGCATAAAACTGAGTGGGTCAGGCTTGGGAGCCTGGTGAGCACATAGGGTTTTCAACCCACAATAAATAAGTTTATTAATTTCATCAATCAACAATAACCCGATTACCCGTTCCCGTTATCCTCACTTTACGTCCCTAAACACCTATCATAAGGGACCTAGCCTAAGGATCATCATCGGGACGAACACTACTGCTAAGGGGATTCCTCAGCAATAAATGTCCTAATAGGCAACCATGTGGGGGATGGAGTACACCGGTGAACACATCGTTCACAACACCTACAGGTTGCGAGCCTGCTAGTGTTCCATTGGACTGTCTAGAAGAGTCCGTGGTCGTCATCTATACTCTGCTAGATGACTGGATCAACAACAACAACATCGAGGCCTCTCATCATTTTATCACACATCACCTATTACATCTACCCATGTTTTACCCCAACATTTTCGTAGATATAAAATACATATACAGTTTAAATCATTGAAAACATGTATAACAACGTTCATCTAACATAGATAGCAAGTATTCAGATAATATGCACACATAGCACGTAATTTATATAAAATACTTCATATCTATGTGTAAGCTGAAAGTAACTATGCACTCACCGGAAAAGGTGGTGATTCCAAACTCAGACAGCGCTTCGCTTCTTAAAAAGAATTTTTCTTCGACGAAACCTAGTATTATTACCACTAGAGTTTAGTTTATTATTCGTCGAGACTAATTAATAGTCTAGCTATTATTATTATTATTATTATATAAGCGTCAAAAAATACTTATATAACCCATAATAATAGCCCAAGTATTTATTATAAGTTCCTAATAACGTTACTATAATTAAATAAAAGTTATATTAAAAATAGCGTAGGCGTAGCTCACTTACGACGGGTTTTATAGAAAACCGGGCTTTGCTTGGAGCAGCGTTCCCGAGCTGAAAAGCTCTTCTTCTCAGAGCCTTCGAGCACTCCGGGGCTTCCGCCTCGTGCTAGGGAGGTTCCCTAGGCTTTTCGGGGGATTTCGGGGCTAGAGAGAGGTTCTAGAGAGAGAGAGAGAGAGTAAAGAGAAGAAAGAATGGGAAAGGTGTGAAGAAAATGAGGGTGGGAGAGGTGGTATTTATAGGGTGAAATGTGGCTGAACTTGGTGCCACATGTCACCATCTGGTGGCAAGCCTTGGGGAGAAAGCAATGGCCAAGATTATGCCACATCACCCACCTATGACATAACTATACTGAGTGGGTCAGGTTGGGAAACCTGGTGAGTATATAGGGTCTTCAACCCACAATAATGTAATTATTATGTTTAATCATCAAACAATTAACCCAATTACCCATCCCCATTATCTTCTTTATTCGTAAGTACATTCCCTAAGGATTTATCCTAAGGGTCGTCTCCTACATCATATTTACCTCTCATCTCCTTACATCGCATTTCCTTATATGTTTGTTCCTAAGGACTCTCCCTAAGGATCATCACCTACATCACATAGACAGTATTGATTCAAGGATTACTCCCTCAATACGTGCCCATCACACACCAACTATTTCATCTACCCATGTTTTATCCTGTAACATCCCCCTATGGCACGTATCACAATATTGTCCGTTTTGGGCTACTCGGCACGAGGACTTCCCAGGGGGTCACCCATCCTGGTACTACTCCCGCCCGAACACGCTTAACTGCAGAGTTTTTATGGGATCTGCTGCCCTCACGGCTTTAAAACGCGTTGTGATAGGGAAGGTATCCACACCCCTTATAAGGAATGCTTAGTTCTCCTTCCCAGCCGATGTGGGATCAGATCTAACCCACTAATACCAACTTGTAAATTTGTATTTGTTTCGAATGATGGCTGAGAATTTACAGTGTTACAATTTGGTATCAGAGCATACCAATGCTCTGATACCAAATTGTAACACCGTAAATTTCAAAACAAAATTTTCAATTTTGTTATAAAACATAATTCGATTAATATTCATCAAACAACCATATTAATTATCCAATATAGATCAATACAAAATCCCAAGATCACAATGTAAAAACTCCGAGTGTGTGTGTACGGATCAAGCCGGCGCCTTCCTGCGGTCGTCACTAGTACCTGAAACAATAACATCAAACACTGTAAGCACAAAGCTTAGTGAGTTCCCCAAAATACCACATATAACACATATTAGCCACTCGAGGCTATAACTCTGTGGGTCCGTGCACCCAAACTCTGTGAACCCTCAGGTTCTAGCTCTGATAAACATGCACCACATAAATCACATAGAAATAATGCAGTACAACACATAACATACATAGCATACAAATACTCTATCACATAACTCTGGTTACCTACTCAAGGTAAAGTATAGTGAGAAGACTCACCTCGCGTATCTCGGTATCTCACGAATCCTGGAAATCCCTCGTGCTCGATCCTACGAGCTCTAATCCTCCTATAACATTATATGTCTCTAATTAACACTTTATATCTCTAAGGTTGACTATCCCTAAGAAGTCAACACAGGTCAACTCTGGTCAACGGTCAACGGTCAACTTTGACTGGACTCGGCGAGTGCTACGGTGACTCGGCGAGTCTAGATGTTTTCACCAACCCTCTGAAATTCTCTTACTACACGTCGAGTATTCCCCCCTTACTCGACGAGTTTCACCTGAAAGAATCGCGGGGCCACCCCGACTCAACTCGCCGAGTCTCAAGAACAACTCGGCGAGTCCCAGTTTGACTCAGTCCGCTCGTCATCCCTCTCCAACTCACCCTGACTCAATGAGTCTACCCATGACTCGATTGGACCACTCACTGAGCAATCCCAAGGCAATCTTCAAACTACTCGTCGAGTCTGATGAACAGACTCGGCGAGTCCATGCCATGCAACCACTCCAACTTGCTTCTAAGGTCAGATTTGCTTCCACAATCTATAGATCTGGCCTCCCTAGACTGATTCATCACGTAAAGCTTCTATCTTGGTGCTCATAACACACCCCATGGCTCATAAATGGAGTTTTGACCTAAGGCATGAGGATTCCAATCCAAAGCCTCCATTGATTCCCAAAAAGCTTGGGTAAAGGGACACTCTGGACCTCTAAGGGTCCAGATCTATGGTTCAAACCTCATAAGGGACCAAGAGGACACTAGATCTTGCCATAAAAGGGTTCAACAAACCCTAAATCTAGATAAACAACAACAAGGAAGAAGATAACTCGAAATTATTACCACAATAGTGATGCTCTGGACTCCAAACCCTCAGAAGTGGCTCCACTTGCTTTCCCTTGGCTAGTTCTTCTCCTTCCTTGCAACAATGACACTTCCAAGATCAATAATGGCCTCCTACTTAGCTCCAAATGCTCACACTCGATTAGGGTTTCACTCAAGGGACTGGTGAGCACAAATGACGGCCATTAGGCCCTTTAAATAAGTCTCAAACCCGAGAAATTAGGGTTTCATTACACAGCGCTGACTCGCCGAGTCCATATCCTGGACTCGCCGAGTCCAGGCGCGATCCTGCGACCAGATCCGCGTCCCTACTCAGCGAGTCTGAGCTCCAACTCGCCGAGTGCCCTCTCAAATCACCAAAAATACAAATATACAAGATACCTAAAAAATCCGGCTGTTACAACTCTCCCCCACTAGGACTAGACTTCGTCCTTGAAGTCTCGCTCTAAAAACAGCTCCGGATGCTGGTCCTGCATCATACGCTCTGGCTCCCAGGTCATCTCTGATCCCCTCCGGTGTTGCCACTGAACCAACACCAGAGGTACCTCCTTATTTCTTAGAACCTTGATCTTCCTATCCCGGATGGCCACTGGTCTCTCGGCATAATTCAGGCTTGCATCCACCTGAATATCCTCTAACGGAACTACTGCCGATTCATCGGCTATGCCGAGTGGACTAAGTCAAACTGGGACTCGCCGAGTTGTTCTTGAGACTCTGCAAGTTGAGTCGGGGTGGCCCCGTGATTCTTTCAGGTGAAACTCGTCGAGTAAGGGGGAATACTCGACGTTTAGTAAGAGAATTTAAGAGGGTTGGTGAAAACGTCTAGACTCGCCGAGTCGCCGTAGCACTCGCCGAGTCCGGTCAAAGTTGACCGTTGACCGTTGACCAGAGTTGACCTGTGTTGACTTCTTAGGGATAGTCAACCTTAGAGATATAAAGTGTTAATTAGAGACATATAATTTTATAGGAGGATTAGAGCTCGGAGGATCGAGCACGAGGGATTTCCAGGATTCGTGAGATACCGAGATACGCGAGGTGAGTCTTCTCACTATACTTTACCTTGAGTAGGTAACCAGAGTTATGTGATAGAGTATTTGTATGCTATGTGTTGTACTGCATTATTTCTATGTGATTTATGTGGTGCATGTTTATCAGAGCTAGAACCTGAGGGTTCACAGAGTTTGGGTGCACGGACCCACAGAGTTATAGCCTCGAGTGGCTAATATGTGTCATATGTGGTATTTTGGGGAACTCACTAAGCTTTGTGCTTACAGTGTTTGGTGTTATTGTTTCGGGTACTAGTGACGACCGCGGGAAGGCGCCTGCTTGATCCGTACACACACACTCGGAGTTTTTACATTGTGATCTTGGGATTTTGTATTGATCTATATTGGATAATTAATATGGTTGTTTGATGAATATTAATCGAATTATGTTTTATAAGAAAATTGAAAATTTTGTTTTGAAATTTACGGTGTTACAATTTGGTATCAGAGCATTGGTATGCTCTGATACCAAATTGTAACACCGTAAATTCTCAGCCATCATTCGAAACAAATACAAATTTACAAGTTGGTATTAGTGGGTTAGATCTGATCCTACATCGGCTGGGAAGGAGAACTAAGCATTCCTTATAAGGGGTGTGGATACCTTCCCTATCACAACGCGTTTTAAAGCCGTGAGGGCAGCAGATCCCATAAGAACTCTGCAGTTAAGCGTGTTCGGGCGGGAGTAGTACCAGGATGGGTGACCCCCTGGGAAGTCCTCGTGCCGAGTGGCCCAAAACGGACAATATTGTGATACGTGCCAGAGGGGAATGTTATAGGATAAAACATGGGTAGATGAAATAGTTGGTGTGTGATGGGCACGTATTGAGGGAGTAATCCTTGAATCAATACTGTCTATGTGATGTAGGTGATGATCCTTAGGGAGAGTCCTTAGGAACAAATATATAAGGAAATGCGATGTAAGGAGACTTCTAAACCCCGTAACTTTCGCATACGAGCTCCGTTTTCAACGTTATTTTTTCCACGCGTAGGTAAGATCAATATCTACAACTTTCATTTAGACTTCGTCGGCTAATTCTCGACCGATCTTAAATTTAACTGTAGGAGGCGTTTAGACTGTTAAATGACCGCAAAGAATTCGTAACTCCTTCATACAGACTACGTTTTCGTCTATATATTTACCGTTGATTTCCTATTAATGAGATATTCAACTCTCATTTAGGTCGTGTAAGCCGAAAACCGCTCAAACTAAAATTCGAGTTTCGGGCTGTGCACTGCTAAGCCGAATCTTAGAAAAATCATAAATTCACTATTTACGTCTCCCGGTGTCGTGCCGGTTTTGCCGTAAAACTTCGACGGGCCATAACTTCTTCGTTATAACTTGGATTTCGGCGGTTCTTTATATGTACGGAAACCTTGTGACACATTCTACAACTTGGTTAAGATTATTTATTCTAAATAATCTTTTGTCAAAAAGTTGTTTTCGACCCCTATTGCCTCTAAATTGACTAGCCCGAATCTGCGGGCGTTACAGTTATCTCCCCCTTAGGATGATTACGTCTCATAATCATCAATGAAACAGGGCTCGTATAATGACTCCATACATCATCTCTTCATCTTAAGTAATAATTATAACTTCTGTATTCCTTTAGTTCTATCGCTTAGACTCATTGACTGTAAGCAGTACTCGATCGTGCACCTGCTCTCTACCTCAGGCTAGACTCCAAATTATAACATTCAAGTCACAATTTCGATCCTCACTGGATACTAACTTGAGATAAGTTGTTTTATTACTACTATGGATCGATGTGTCATATTCTAATGACCTATCATCGTACGTTGCAACGCTTAGAGTTAGGTCTCTTAGAGTCAAATTCCGGAATGGAATATGCCTTCTTTCATGGTCTAATGTGATATAATCACATTTTAACATGTAGCATTTCTAGCTACCAATTTCTTTAACAACGAGTGTGATACTTCTATTGATTGCTTTGATTTCAATCGTTTGGTTTAAGTCGGACGCTACATCAAACTTGGTTCTGTGAACCATGTAACATACTCATCGTAGTCGGACTCAATGTGACATGTTTACTAGGGTCGGAATAACAATCATCTTCTTAGTCATTTACCGAAATGATGGTAACGACATTCTTGAATAAAATGAAATCCGTTATTGGCTTCTTGGTAACCTTGTGACTTTCCATGATCCAAGTGTGAGTCTTGTGCTTCCAGTAGTATAGGCCTCTACTACCTTTCACACCTACTCATACTCATCCCAAGTATTGTCTCACAGTTTTCACAGTTATTATCACAAAAACAATTTTTTTAACACATAAAAATGTATCCAAACAATCACAAAATTTTCCCTAGACTCTACTAGGAGTTCTTCCATGCGTATCTTCAATCATCAGTTCTGCTTCAGCTTGGTTGGTGGTGGAAATTCTAGATGATAAGAAAACTTTAGGAATTACACCAATCGTTCTATCATCCAGCCAATCAAATGTGTACATTCAGATGTACCATACTTCTCTATACGTACTGCATGACATATTCTAAAGGCAAGATACCACTCTTACGATATCTCCCGATAGGCATCATTTACTATCATAAGCCTTTTCATTTCCTCTATTTACTCAATTCTCTATGAGTCATTATCATGACATTCTTTCTCCAAAGCAGGCATTTGGTGTATCGAGACGAGAATATAGATAGAGGAAGAATTAGATGCGTAATCCTCTTTCTTACTTCGAAAAGTTACATTCCAGTTCTAATACCGTAATTAAACGTTTAGAAATCTGAACACATAAAATTTCCAGATCCGGTCAGCAACAGACCATAGATTCGATCATATAATGCATATCATAAATCATTTAGCACATAAAAACATGTTAGGAATTTTCCCTAAATAAGCTAGTGCTTGTGTCTATTCAGGTGTATTACCTAAATTTTATTAGACACACTCCTCACAATCATTGCTTAGCATTCTAAATTTAAGTCTAGAAATAAATCCATATTCCTAGTTAGCTTAAACTAATGCTCTGATACCAACTGTGACATCCCCATTTTTCATGGCCAGAAAAGACTGATTTTTTTTGTTTATGCTTTATAAAAATCAGAGTACTTCTTTTCATAAAAATGTTGCGGAATTTGTTCCCAGAAAACACGATAAATACGTTATCAAAATATTTTCGAAGAAACATATTTTATTTATTCATTTTAAAACGTTTGGGATGTCATCGTCAATACAGAAGCATAAGCATAAACAGAACTTACATTCATTTACACTAGTGATCTATATATCCTTAATCTCTTAGTGTAATGTAACTTCATATCGACACCTGTGATATAAATATACTGAGTGGGTCAGGTTGGGAAACCTGGTGAGTATATAGGGTTTTCAATCCACAATAATATAATTATTATGTTTAATCATCAAACAATTAACCCAATTACCCATCCCTATTATCTGCTTTATTCGTAAGTACATTCCCTAAGGATTTATCCTAAGGGTCGTCTCCTACATCATATTTACCTCTCATCTCCTTACATCGCATTTCCTTATATGTTTGTTCCTAAGGACTCTCCCTAAGGATCATCACCTACATCACATAGACAATATCGATTCAGGGATTACTACCTCAATACATGCCCAACAAGGGTTAGGCTATCCTCGCATGAATACGTAGTTACTGTTGGATTAGTGTCTAAGTCCATAACTATTTTGGTATGTACTTAACCCGATGGTGCATGGTCCTTTTGGGTTGCCTTCACCAAAGCAACTTGATGGGATGAATTATGGAGAGAAAGGATTAAATATGATTTATTAATATATTATGAGAATAATATATTAAAGGAGAAATCATATTGTTTGATTAATATTAGTCAATAATTAATTGGTAATTAGTTTTCTGACTAAAAGAGATTAATTAAACTTAAGGGACTGGAATTGTAATTATAAGATAATTGTAATTTGGGCCATGGATTGCCTTATATTATAAGGTGGACGAATTCTATGGGGGAATCCCATATGAAATCGTCCAAGGCCTTGAGGAAAGGGCTCCATGGGTTGCTTAGGGCTTAAGCATCCAAATTAGGGTTTCCTTGTTAGATAACCCTAATAGCCTCACTATATAAAGACCCCTTATGACCCAAAAACGTGGCTAAGACTTCTTCTAGGGTTTGAACACGTTTTGGGCAGCCTCCATCCTCTCTCCTCTTCATCCTCTTGCTTATGGTGTTTGTGAACCATTAGAGGAGTGACATTTGTGACTCTAAGCTTTCTAAAGTCAATACAAGGAGGAATTGGATTGTTATTGCTACATAACAATCAAGGTAACATCTTAAACCTATTCTTGTGTTAATATGATTACTTGAATGCTAGAATTAGGGTTTATAGTCTTGGATAACTTGCATGTATAATAGAGAAACCTAGATCCAAGTATTAGGGTTTGTATGAGCACACAGGATGTTCTTATGACCAAAACCCATCAGTGGTATCAGAGCCTAGATTGGTTTCTATTGTATTGATGCATTATATGTTTTAAAAATTCATTTTTTGATGTTTCTTGGGGTTGGACTCGCCGAGTCCATAGCTGAACTCGCTGAGTCCATGCTGACTCGACGAGTCAACTCGTCAGATGGAGCAAACTTCGGGATTTCTTGCTGTTTTTGCTTAAGGATAGTTGCCTTATCATATTAGATCAATATAAATCCGATTTTATGATATATTTGACTATATTCATGATCTAATTGAAGATATTTATCAATTAATAAAATATTTGTTTCCTTATGTGATAATTGATTAATTATTTTGATTAAATTAGTAAATTCTTTTGCAAGAAATCATTAAATAAATCAAATATGGATAATTATGTGATTAAATGTTAATTTAGATTATTTGTTATTTGATCCTTGTTGTTATGAAAAGTTTCATATTTTCCCCTTTAGGTTTTATAGTTTAAATTTGAACCCCAAAGTTTTGTTGTTTTGAAATTTAAATAGTTGAAACCCTAATGTTTTGAAATGTTTCAAAACTTACCCTCAAGTTTTGGAATTTAAATCTTGATTAAAAGTTTAATTTTGATGTATATTTAAATTCTAAACCCTAATGTTTTTGACATGTTTCAAAACTTGCCGTCAAGTTTTGGAAATTAAAAGTTGATTAAAAGTTTAATTATGAATGTTAAATTCTAAAACCCTAGTAATGTTTTGAAAGGTTCAATTCACACCCTTATGGTTTTATTAATTAATTAAGGTGTATAATTAAAAGAGGTTTAATAAATCCATAAAAGTTTAGGATTACAATTTAATTGAATTAAAAGTATAATTGTTAAATTTGACCACCTAGTATTTTTAAGAGTGTATAATACACCTTATACTATATATAACATTAAAAGTCTAACATTATATATATGTATGAGTAAAAGTAAATCTTACTGTTAGTAGGCCTCATTCACGAAGCTGGTCTATAAGGGGTGTTTAAGGAAATTGCCTATAATATGGCGATTGAATGGGTATCCACTCTTACCCACCGCACTCTTGACTAGTGGAGGGTCGTTAGCCGAACGGGTAGGATAGGAAGTAAACTTTCATTATAAGTATAATGAAATACGAAGTAACTAAATGTTTTTCAAATTTCCAATCTTAGTTACATAGGCAAAAGTGAATTGATGAAATTCCATGAAATTACACTTTGTGCCCTTGCGAAGACGTTAGTGGAGCATGTGTGGTTTACCGGCACACTAAATGGTTCTAAGCAAAGGTAGCAAAGGGTGACTCAATGTTTGTCATAGTTCCGTGGAGCGTGTGTGGTTTACCGGCACATCGAATAGGTGATTGTAACATGTGAGGGCACCATGTAAGTTTGCATGGTTATTCACACCTGCTTTGTGATCCTCGGCATCCCAGTCACAAATAAGAGGGGCATATCGAGATTTAAACATGCCATTGAAATGTTCAATGAATCTCAAAGGATCTAGGAGTTTTCATAGGTTTAAAACTTAAATTTCCTTTTGTTTTTCATGGTGGAAATTAGTGAATCGTCATTCACTTACCTTCAAATGTTCTGCAATTTGGGTTACGGCATCCTTCTCCCGAGTTGTAGAATATTGTGTTGGGTCCTAGCCTTAGTATCTCATTTGGGTGATTTATTAAGGACTCAATCAATCAACTAACTTGAATTCGTTTTCTCCCGTTTTGTAGATGTCTAAGTTCGACAACTATGGTCTTCCCAAATCCCGTGGAACAAGCATTCCACATGAAGATGATATTCCACGATTTGATCGAGGAACAAGAAATCATGCTTCACTTCCTCCACCTCCTCCAATTGTTCTCCCTAGCCCACAAGATCGAAGAATTGAAAGGTTCAATATCACTAAAGCCCTATTGGAAATGAAACATGAAGATGGTAAACCTGTGTGTGCCCACGTTCTAGGAATAAAATCACACATTGTTAGGTTGACAATGTTGGGTGTGTCATTCCCGAATGAGTTGGCTGTAAATTGGGTTTTGTAGTCACTTCCTGAATCATATAATGAGTTCAAAAGAAAATATTATATGATGGATCATGATGACAACCTCATTGACCTAACTTACATGCTCATTGCTGCTGAATCAGAAATGATTTGGCGAAGCAATGGAGCGTATTTGTTGGGAAAGTCAACCGACCATGCTTCTGAGGACGTTCTAAGAGAAGCGACCTGCGTTTGCTGCCAAGAGAAAGGGCGTTGGATAGAAGTTTTCCCCAAGAGCCTAAAAATTCCAAAGATGGGAGAGTCAAAGAGTATGACTGTGCTTCAGGTAAAATCCACTATCTAATTTCGTTAAGTTCCTATTCATTGATTCAAAATACATGATGTGATAAGATTGCATTTGAATGTTTTCGTAGGATCGGTGAAAAGAAAGGAAGCTTGGTGAAAGAGCAAGATGAATATAATCACAAGAAATAGATGTTGATCGCATGGACTTGAAGATTAGATTTTGAGCTTAGATAGTTATTATAGAGTTGTTAGAAATTTTATTTTTGAAATACATAGTTTTCAATGGATTTTGCATTGTAAGGACAAATTTTTCCGCTGCTTTTATAAATAAAATAAATTTTGGTTTGACTTATTTATTTATTTGTTTATTCCCTTGCAATGAAATCGTTATGAAAATTGATGTTTGCATATTTCTACAACGAATGGATATGATTCTTATTTATGGAAATGTCGAGAATTTACCAAATAGGGAGAGTTTCTCATCGTCCAAATTTCAATTGGATAGAAATTTGGAATCACGCAACTTGGTTTCATGATGAATGAGAAATTTCATATTTGGAAATTAGACTAATTCGTTGACAAAGTGTCAAGTGAAGGACTAGCAGATCGAGCACACAAAGTTGTGTGTTGATCAAGTCCACCACAAGAATAACAAATATATTCGTCATAATTTACTAAAGGTTTAGTAAATATGATTATACTTATAAGATTAAGTGTAATTATGAATCGATTGAAAAAGTTTAAATCAATAACAACACGAATAAGAAGAATCAAGTAGGCAGAAAGATAAAAGTTTCTCCATTCTAAGAAGAAGGAAGAGTACCTTTTATGTTTTATGATAGGTCTTAATGATTAAGAACCATATCTCAAATGATCCTCTCTAAGTGAGTCTTAGTACAATTGTATGTTTAAGAAGAGGAATCAAGAATTGATGAAATGGTTAAATCAAAAGGTCAATGATACTTCGTTCCAATAACAAGTCTTAAAGTTAAGATTGTGGCAATAAGTGACAATTATTAAGAAGGTTTTTAATATTCCTCAAAGGTGGAAAGTTGTGATGTCTTGTATAAGACAAAGACCAACTAGGACCATTTTATGAAGTGTTATGATAAAAACTACACTAACTCTTGAATATTTAGTTGTCAAGAAATGTTTATTGACAAGAGAATCTTATGTGTCAAGGAGTTAGTGGGAGTCTTAATGGTCTTGAAAGGTTTCAAGAACAAATCAAATAAACCTTATCGATCATCACTAGCACATGAGTTGAGTTTTACAACCTATCGTGTTGGCACTATTTTGTTTTCTATGCCATTCCAATTGAGTTAATTGTGCATATGAGTCCTATGAGTTCTCGTTTGAATGCATAAAAGGCAAGGACTTTGATCAATGGAAAGTACTTTGATAGGAAAAGGTGAACTGCTTAACTACTTGGAAGACATGGTGGGTAGCTATGCTACCATAAGGCAAGAAATCAAGATTAAGAAAGTTCGGTCCATATGAGTTTGAATTTGTCGTAAACTTTGGTTTTAACAAATTCACATGGATAGGAACACATACACCGTTTAAATCTTAGTGTCATAAGATTTCCTCCTTCATGAAAATGATTCTGAGGAAATACTTTCACTAAGAAAGATTTTTAAAAGATAGTGATTGTAAAATTGCATTCTCAAATTCGATTATTGTTACGGTATCCCTTTCCATGATTTGAGTTGTGAGGTTTGGCAATTAGTCTTAATTGTTTAGACACACATATGAACTATCTAAGGCAAAGGTGTATAAGTTCAAGAAGCTTTGATAAAAGATTATCAAAGCACTAAGTATTAAAAACATGAACTTAAGAAATTCAATAGGTATTGTTTTTTTTTTCTGAAAGTTAAGATGTTTATGAATACATGTCGAAGCTAGTGGGAGCATAAGTGTTATGTTTTATAATAATCATCATGATAGTGGGAGCATAAATGTTATGATTGTATGATTGTTAAGGCAAGTATTGCAAGTCAGCAATATTAATTATAGAAAACAAGAGTCATTCTTTGCAAAGTCGTAAGGATGGAATAGTTGTTTTGCTATAATTAAGGGAGAGAATAGTATGCTTCATTTCAAATCTAAAGGCTTAGGTTGTGGAATGTTAATTACTTAGTCAAAGAAACATAGTGTGTTCTTAAAATTTCGATTATGATTACGGCATTCCTTTTCACAATTCGAATTTTAAGAACATAGAAAATAAAACGTTATGCGTCGTGTCCCATACGCTTTGGGTATATGATCGATTGCAAATGCTTTAATGTATTACCATTCTAAAATTTTCAAAATGTCTAGCGCATTTAGAGGGAAAAGGGACTAGAATCGGTTTTGACTAAAATAATTAAACAACTATCAAAGGACAATCCAAAGTTCGACGAGGGTTGGTTGCTTATGAGTAGTTGGAAGCATGGTATTGAATGGACCATATCGACATTATTATGAATAGAAAAGATTCTATTAAGAATGAGTTGTCAGATGGAAATTATGGAAATGTTTCCATATTGGATGGACCATATCGACATCATTACGAATAGATAAGATTTGTGACATCCCCATTTTCATGGCCAGAAAAGACCGATTTTTTTATGCTTGTTTCTAAAATCAGAGTACTCTTTTAAAGAAAACGGTTGCGGAATTTGTTCCCAAAACAAAATATGATAAAAATTATCAAAGCATTTCTTTAAAGAAATGTATTTTTATTATATAACAAAATCTCGGGATGTCATGTTTCGATACAGACATATAAGCATAAACAAAACTTACATTTAATTACACAATTGATTTATATCTCCTTTAAATCTCTCTGTGAAATATCTCTTCGTATTAATACATGTGATACAAAGAAAACTGAGTGGATCAGGCTTGGGAGCCTGGTGAGCATATAGGGTTTTCATCCCACAATGTTATATCATATATTTATAAATATAGAACATTCAAATTTGTACAATTTCACCATATAAAGGCAACTCTTATCCCACCCCATCGATCCTCACAACGACACGATCTAAACTCTTATATCTAAAATTTCCTCTTTACCTGATCCATACTCACGGATCTAAAACTAACCTTTTTCACCTGATCCATACTCACGGATCTAAAACTACCTGATCCATACTCACGGATCTAAAACTAACCTCTTGATCTGATCCATACTCCCAGAGCAATAATTGTACCCAATCCATTCTCCCGGAATAAGGACAATTAACTATACCCTAATTCTGATCTGATCCATACTCCTGGATCAATAACTGTGCCCAATCCATACTCCCGGACTAGGGACAATTAACTTAGTCTTAATCCATACTCCCGGACTAATAAAAAGTTTTATCTCTTTACCCGATCCATACTCTCGGATCTAAAACTAACATCTTGGTCTAATCCATACTCGCTGGATAACTAGATCAACAATAACAACATCGGGGCCTCTCATCTGTTTATCACACATCAGCTATCTACCCATGTTCTTCCCAACATATTAGTAGATAAAAATATATATTTTTATACATAGTTTAAAACCTATATAACATTCTCATTCAATACCTATTCCACATAACAGATAAGGCATACCCACATAACACGTATTTCATAGAGAATAAATCAGATCTATGAGATAGAAGAAAGTGAATATACATTCACGCATATAACAACAAAATATACACATAACACGTATTTTATATTAAATACTTAATAATTATTCGTTAGAAGAAAGTAACCACACACTCACTTGATTAGAAGATGATCAGACAGCACTACGACTTGTATAAGTAGTATTCTTCGGTAGATCTGGAAGATCTTCACAAAAACCGGGCTCCTCGCGGGTAGAGCTTTGGCTCAGGAATCACACTTCTCGGGATCTTCGGGGCCTCGGGACTTGCTTCGGGGCTCGGGAATGATATCAGGGCTTCGGGATAATTCTTGCACGGAAAACGATGCAAAAACACGAGAAAACGGGAAGAAATGAGCAAAGAAGTCGGTTGCCCTCGACACCCTTTTATAGAGGGCTAGAACACGAATTACGCTAGGCGTAATGGGGATAAGAACGCTGACTCCCCCGTTTCCGGATAATATCGAATTTATATTTCAATTAAATATCGAAAATATTTAATAAACTTGGAAAATTCATATCTTCCTCATACGAACTCCGTTTTGACGTTCTTTATATCCCCGTGTAGGTGAGACCATGATCTACAACTTTCTTTTAGACTCCGTCGGCTAATTTTGACTTTATTTTTATTATTTATTTTTAGTAGGCCGGGACAGGAAAATTCCGTTATAAATTCATAACTTCTCCATCCGATGCCCGTTTTCGCCTATCTTTTTATCGTTTCACTACTATTAACGAGATCTTCGATTCTCGTTTAGATTGTTTCGGCTAAAAACCGCTCGATCTCAAATCGAGTATTCGGGCTGCATACCGCTAAGTCGAAACTTAGAAAAATCATAACTTCCTCATACGAAGTCAGATTTGGGCGTTCTTTTTATGCACGCTCATGGTTTAACGAAATCTATGACTTTCGTTTATAGTGATAAGGCTAAATATCACTCTAACGTAAATTCACTTTTTATGTCATTCAGCGTTGTGCCGGTTCTGTCGCGAAACTTCGACAGGTCATAACTTCTTCGTTATAACTCGGATTTCGGCGTTCTTTATATGCACGAAAACCTTGTAACATATACTATAACTTAGTTAAGATTATTCATTCTAAATAATATTTCATCAAAAATTCATTTTTTTGACGCCTATCGTCTCTAAATTGACTAGCCCGGATCTACGGGCGTTACAAGATTCTATTAAGAATGAGTTGTCATATGGAAAATATGGAAACGTGTCCATATTGGGAATTGAATATTGAAAATCTATGTCTAGATTAGAAACTTTTATGCAAAAGGATGTTCAAAGGAATGTACTTTGAGTGAGAGACATCATATCTAAGGAATTCTCTTGTAACAATCTTCGATAGAAGATTTTGTAATATCATTTGCAATAGTCTTTGTGACTTTGGTGTAGTGACATTACGAAAGAATCATTGCATAGAATGTTAGAATCTAGCATATTCTATAAGTAGCAAGAATTTGATATTCTTTCACTTATGAAAAAGGATTTGGAGTTGTGAAATGAGAATGATTGGAAATGTGTTCAATTTGATCTATTTCACAAAGTAAGAACCATAGGTAAACATTGTGTGCATGCTAGGAGCATGGGACAAGTGTAATAATTCAAGTAAGAAGTTGATTACCTGAAACGACAAATAATGAGTAATCGATATGGTGATAAATAAAAGGAGTTTTATTTATACTCAAAGGTTTGAGGCCATATGAGATTAGTATTATTCTTGTGTTTCACTTTGCATGTTTTGAGTTCCTGAATAATTTAATTGGTTAAGAACAGTCGACCACAGTCGTTCATATGTTGGAAGTAGGTATGAATAAAGACTGTCGTGAATTGGTGTGTGGATTGTCTGAAAGAGTATTAGACATAAGCAAATGTTTGCTGCAATGTTCATGAGTACTTATGAATATGAATTTGAGCATTGGATTAAACCCACGCTCACTTGGATCACTCCATGAATTGTATCACAAGTGATTGGTGAGACGATAACATCTTATATTCTTGAAACCGAGATGTGTGAGTTGTATCTTGCTAATCGGTTGCACATTGATAATATGTAAACACACTAGTAACTTGGTGTTATAAAACATATTGTTGTGTGTGATTCGGTGAGTGAGTGCAAGAAAGCATTGTATCAAAGTTTATCCGTTCCTTTTATCTAAAGAAGGATAAAAGCGATATCTTTGGGCCCCTCGATGATTTAGTGATGACAAACGTAAATGCTCGGCCGGGCTAGGGCTAATTTGATTTGTTCAATTAGTCAGTCGTCATAAATCAGAAATCGAGAAATAATACAAAAAGAATGATTAGAAATCATATCTCATACGATATCTAGGATGGATGAATATATGATCCCTTATCTTAAGGACACGCGTATCTGATAGGATCAGAGTTGAAAGCGGCTTTGGAAAGCTACGATTGCAGATCAGGATCTGAAGTCTTACGCAGAATAGTTATTAGACTTATCCAAGTGGGAGACTGTTGGATTAGTGTCTAAGTCCATAACTATTTTGGTATGTACTTGACCCGATGGTGCATGGTCCTTTTGGGTTGCCTTCACCAAAGAAACTTGATGGGATGAATTATGGAGAGAAAGGATTAAATATGATTTATTAATATATTATGGGAATAGTATATTAAAGGAGAAATCATATTGTTTGATTAATATTAGTCAATAATTAATTGGTAATTAGTTTTGTGACTAAAAGAGATTAATTAAACTTAAGGGACTGGAATTGTAATTATAAGATAATTGCAATTTGGGCCATGGGTTGCCTTATATTATAAGGTGGACGAATTCTATGGGGGAAGCCCATATGAAATTGTCCAAGGCCTTGAGGAAAGGGCTCCATGGGTTGCTTAGGGCTTAAGCATCCAAATTAGGGTTTCCTTGTTAGATAACCCTAATAGCCTCACTATATAAAGACCCCTTATGACCCAAAAACATGGCTAAGACTTCTTCTAGGGTTTGAACACGTTTTGGGCAGCCTCCATCCTCTCTCCTCTTCATCCTCTTGCTTATGGTGTTTGTGAACCATTAGAGGAGTGACATTTGTGACTTTAAGCTTTCTAAAGTCAATACAAGGAGGAATTGGATTGTTATTGCTACATAACAATCAAGGTAACATCTTAAACCTATTCTTGTGTTAATATGATTACTTGAATGTTAGAATTAGGGTTTATAGTATTGGATAACTTGCATGTACAATAGAGAAACCTAGATCCAAGCATTAGGGTTTGTATGAGCACATAGGATGTTCTTATGACGAAAACCCATCAGTTACAACATCGCCTGAAATCGTAATTCATAGTAAGGGGTTAGAGTATCACGCATGAATACGTAGTTACAACATCGCATGAACTCGTAATTCATAGTAAGGGGTTAGAATATCATCGCATGAATACGTAGTTACAACATCGCCTGAACTCGTAATTCATCACCTACAGGTTATGAGCCTGTTGGTGTTTCCACGGGGTTGTCTATAATAGTCTGTGGTCAGCATCTATACTCTGGTAGATGACTACATCTCCAAATTGCCGGACAAGGTTATAGTATCTTTCATCCTACATCACCGATTCATCATCACCTATCTCTCATCATTTTATTTCATCACACACCAACTATTTCATCTACCCATGTTTTATCCCAACATATCTGTAGATAAAAATAAATATATAGTTTAAATCATTTAAAACATATATAAAATCATTCATTCAGCATAGACAGCAAGTATCCAGATAATATGCACACATAACACGTAATTTATATAAAATACTTCATATCTTTGTGTAAGATGAAAGAGACCATGCAGTCACCTGAGAAGGTGGTGACTCGGCGCTTGGACAACACTTCGTTACTCTTAACACAATTTTCCTCGACAAAACCTAGGGTTTAGTTTGATGTTAACCGCGACTAATTAATAGTCTAGCTATTATTATTATTATATAAGCATTAAATAACACTCAATATAACTCATAATAATAGCCCAAATAATTATTTTAAGGTCCTAATAATGTTACTATAATTAATTAGAAGCTATATTACAAATAGCGTAGGCGTAACTCAATTACAACGGGTTTTTCGCAAAACCGGGCTTCGCTGGAGCAGCGTTCCTGAGCCAAAAGGCTCTTTTCTCGGAGCTGTCGGGTGCTCCGGGGCTTCCGCCTCGTGCTAGGGAGTTACCTTAGGCTTTAGGGGGTTAGGGAGGCTTAGAGAGAGAAAGAAGTGGGGAAAGGTGTGGGAAATGGAGGAACTCGACACCTCTATTTATAGTGTGAAATCCTGATGGACTCGCCTAGTCGGTTCACTGAGTCGCCAAGTCAGTGCCACGTGTCGTCACGTGATAGCTTTTCTTGGGGAGAAAACCTTGGCCCATATTCAGCCACGTCACCCCTTTTGCAGCAGCACCCTGCCGGCTTTTAAACCCCGTAACTTTCGCATACAAGCTCTGTTTTCAACGTTCTTTTTTTTTCATGTGTAGGTAAAATCAACATCTACAACTTTCATTTAGACTCCGTCGGCTAATTCTCAACCGATCTTAAATTTAACTGTAGGAGGCGTTTAAACTGTTAAATGACCGCAAAGAATTCGTTACTCCTTCATACGGACTCCGTTTTCGTCTATATTTTTACTGTTGAGTTCCTATTAATGAGATCTTCAACTCTCATTCAGGTCACGTAAGCCGAAAACCACTCGAACTAAAATTCGAGTTTCGGGCTGTGCACGGCTAAGCCGAATCTTAGAAAAATCATAACTTCCTCATACGAAGTCAGATTTGGGCGTTCTTTTTATGGATGTTCTCGGTTTAATGTATACACAACTTTGGTTTTGATCACTAAGTCTAAAAAGTCCTCTATCTTAAATTCACTCTTTACGTCTCCGGTGTCGTGTCGGTTTTGCCGTAAAACTTCGACGGGCCATAACTTCTTCGTTATAACTCAGATTTCGGCGTTCTTTATATGTACGGAAACCTTGTGACATATTATACAACTTGGTTAAGATTATTTAGAAAGTATTATTTATTCTAAATAATCTTTTGTCAAAAAGTCATTTTCGACCCCTATTGCCTCTAAATTGACTAGCCCGGATCTGCGAGCGTCACAATATATATATATATATATATATATATATATAAGTTTGTTCAAATAAAAACATAAATATTTTTTGAAACCGAAAACAACCAGTCAAAATATTCCATTTGTAATTATTTACTAAAATAATTTAAAAATAAATTATTAATTGTAATTATGTGATTACGTACTAATTAGTATTTTACATTTTTGCAGTTACCATACGGTTTTATATTCTCGGTGTTCTCTCTATCTCTCTTCAACCTTTACTCCTTTTTTCCCCAATCCATCTCCCAATTATAATCATCATCGCCGATTCTCTCCTTTACCACCAAAGGGGTGTCTGGGATTGTTTTTTAACCTAAAAAGCATTTTCTTTTTGACGAAATTCCTTATTGAATTATGGTTTTTTCCAAAAGAAGTTTTTAAAATGTGTTTGAATTAACTTTTGAGGGATCAAAAAGCCAAAAGTCAGCAAATCGTGACTTCTAAAAACGATCATTTTTCTTGTTACCAAAAAGCCAATCTATGAGTTTTTGGAATTGCCAAACACCTTTTTAAACTTTTGGCTTTTTGAAAAAGCCAAAAGTCCAATAACTCAGTTTGAAAAGTACTCCCAAACACCCTCCAAAGCTAATCATGGCCTCTTCCGCTCCCATCACCACCAACAAGACCAACGACTACCACCTTATTGCCGCCACCATGAATACCACACACCACCGCAATCACCACCCTGTAGAAAATTCTATTCCTCCTCTAACCTAAAACCATCCATAGTTAGGGTGTACTCCATCTTTTTCACCGCAAACCACCATCTCAACAAAACACCCACATCCGGGTCTGCTCCACCTTTTCCACCTAGCGCCCAACAACCACCCACCACCCTTCATCTTCTCTCTTAGATACCAATGCCATTAATACCACACCACCGTACCGACTCCGACCCATGTTGTTGCATCTATTTCTACTTCTACCCCTCCACCTTTTGTATAAGATTACCCTCTTTGGTTCACAGTCCTATATACTGCTTGATCGCTTCATAGAGTCAAAAAGTACTACACTTTACACTTGGATTTTGTTGTTGCTTTGTGTTGGATTTAATTGTTAATCTGCATTTTATATTTGGTTGTTGCTTTGTAATGTATTAATCAATTTAATTATTAATTTATGTTTTGTATTCTTTGTTTTTATGTGTTTTTTAATATGATTTTATATTTTGGTGGTGTGCGAATGTTGTTTTGATTCAATTGTTAATCTCTTAAAAGGTGTAGTCATGTAATATTGTGGTTAAGTTTGGGAAGAAGGATGTATGTTATTAGATTAGTATGTTTTGGATGAAGTCTTGGTAGAAAATCACTAAGTGTCGTGCTTACCCAGACGTTTATGTTTTTTAGGTACCCTTAGTGATCGTGGGAAGGTGAAGGTGTGACTGTACACATTCATCAGCAACAATGAGGATTTCGTGCTCACTATATTATTTTGATTTTAAACAATGTACTTTGGAACAAATATTTTTCTTAACTTGTAGTCTAAATATATGAAGTCCTACCTTATTTAAAAATGAAAATTTTTGATGTGAAAAATGGGACGTTACAAGTTGGTATGAGAGCCATGGTTTAAGGGATTTGGAGGAACACTTGTGTGAATCCAAACTTAAACTAAGATTTGAGAAATTTTCACAAAATGTTTTTGAAAAAGAAATTTTAAAAAATGGTTGGGTTAGAGACATGGGTTAGGTCTCTTGTCATGTTCTTGGCTTGGAATCAGGAATGTGGACCTCTAACTTAACATTGGTTTTACAAGAATGTACGATGTGTACAGTTAGCTAGAGCCCAGATAGGAAAGTGATTCCCAAAATACTCATACTTATTTTATATGTTAAAATTTGAACTTGCTAATATATGAATTATTCAATGCATGCTAGTAGATAAGCTAAGGTATATTTTAGGAATTGTTGGATAGTATTGCGTGATTTTTGTGATGCTTTATGGTATATGGAATTACTTGTTATATGCTATTTGATTACGTGAATTGTTATGTGTATGTTGTATAGATGTTTATGCTTAGGATTACATAGCCATAAATGATTTTCTTAGCCTTATTCCTTGTTCCTTGTTTAGTTGTGGGCATAGGGTATAGATAATTATAGAATGGTCTATCTGATCCTGTATTATGTACAACTAGCATGAACAAGGCAACCAACAATGCAGGAGCATGATTGAGGATAGTCTTAGGAAGAGTGTCTAGGAAGTTAGTTGTGGCTCTTAGGACCAGGAGGGTGTCAGTACACCTAGGAGTGGTCTAGTGTAGTGACTTAGGGCCTTGGGATGAATTTTGAATTGACTACAGATAGGTGTGGAAGGTAGTTTGAGCCCATATTACCGAAAGCACAAAATCCGTATGAGAGTCAAAATGGATCTCGATGCTAGCAAGGAAGTAATAAGTGGAGGCCCGGTGTGTTGAGCACTATGTTTTGATGTTTGACCTTTTCTGTTGTATATTCCAGTATGGTGGCTATCAGAGGATTAGGATCAGGTATTGGTAGCACTTAGAGGATGAGTCTGAGTGATGAGGAGATCCATGGGATCATTATTTCCGAAGTGGTTGTGGCGATCAGGGAGGCAATTCTGGAGTTGTTTGGGTCAGTTAAGACCATGCTGGTTGAGGAGTTTGAACGGAGCTATGTTGCCGTCACGCAGGCTGCTTCTGTCACAGCCACTACAATCATCATCGTTGTAGCACTTTAGAGAGGCTAGGCGATGCAATACCGGTAGTTTAGTAATAGGAAGCCTCCATAGTTCATAGGTGATATGGACCCGATTACCTCCTTGAGACGGATATCTGATGTGGATGGATGTTTTTACACATGCTCGTGTCCCGAGCAGCAGAAGGTGAAATTTCCATTGAATCTTCTTCGCTGGGGTGTGAAGGATTGGTGGGAGTTTGTGACCCAAGGCTTTTCGCATGTAGAGCGAGCTGTAGTGACTTGGGAGTAGTTTTGTAGATGTTCAGTATGGAATATGTACCACTTGTGGAGAGAGATTGACTGGTATAGGAGTACCTATCGCTCAAGTAGGTAACTGATTCAGTGATGGAGATGACCAAGATGTTTACGGAGAGATACCTCTTCTGCCCAAAGTATACTGCTTCAGAGCAGGTGCAGATTTTGTGATACTTAAGTATGCTCAAGATGGAGATTCAAGATTTTATATCGACTCAACTGTATCGGACCTTGACCGAGTTGACATCAGTCGCCAGGAGGAGGGAGATTGAGTTGGAGATCCATGGGAAGGAGGAGAGGACAACTTTAGGGCAATATCAGCTGACGACCAAGCGGTTCAAGTCTGCTGACTCTATTTCAGGATCAATTGAGAGGAGGAGTTCCGAGTGTGGCAAGTGTGTAAAGTTTCACATCGGAAGGTGCAAATCTTTTTCATGTCTTCGGTGTGGCAAGGAAGGACATTTTGGTAGGGATTGCAGGCATAGTATGCAGGTTTCTTTCCATTGCGGACAGGAGGGACACATCTGATCTCGTTGTCCCTTTCTCATTTGCGTTGAGGCATTGGACCCTACACCCTTAGCTTGGTAGTTATCCGATGGACATCATGGGACAGCAGGAGATTTAGGGGTTGAGGTTTGAGTTATGAGCTCTTTAATTTAGACGGTTAGTGTAGTATCAATATCACATGTAGGGCTATCAAAATTGTACTATGGAAAACCAACCGACATGCTACCAACCAAACCAAGAAAGTTGGTAGCCAACATGTTTGGTTGGTAGTACCGTACCAATTGAACAATCTTGGTACGGTAATGGTATAAAATTTCGAATACCATGGTAATACGGTACCAACCAATTAATATATATATATATATATATATATATATATATATATATATATATATATATATATATATATATATAAACAAAATCGTATTTTTAAAATTTTCAATTGTCAGTTGTGTTTAGTGTATAGAGTTTTAAGAACGTTATATAAGTTATTTGGTTGCAATAGTCAATAGTTATTAACATGTTAAAATACAAAACTAAAATGTTACTTTAACGTTACTTTAATAGAATTATTTTGTAAATTAAAAGAACTAATTTACCAATTTCTTTACTAAATATCAAAAGTACCCAATGTATTTTCTTATTTTAAAATCTTACAATAGAAAAAGTAAAATAAGTCGGTATATTCATTACCAATTTCAACCAACCAAACTTGTTGGTAGCCAAATATATTGGTACCAAATATATTTGGTACGGTACTGGTAGCAATTTTTTTATACCAAGTATAGTTGGTACGGTACATAGTTTAAGGAAAAACGAATTGGTACCGTACCAATTCCACCCTTAATCACATGTATCATTCTGTTTAAGTTGTGAAGTTTAGTTATAATCTTAGATGACCGGTTGAATGAAATTGTTTTAATTAGTTCTATTTATATTTTTGATCTCTTATTTATGATTGAACTGATTTTTGTCTTTGAAGTTTGTGCATGCATGATGGAGCTCTTGATTATTGTTTGAGAGTTCAGATCCTCTTTTGTACATGTATGTTAGGGGTAGGATCAAGTAGTAGAACTCAAGTTGACTTGGGATTTTGACGGGTTTTGGAGTTGTCAGAGTTTAGCATATTCCAAGTGGAGGAGAATGGAGACCTCGTAGTAAGAAGATCGTATCCCAATGTTTAGTTCTTAGCTAGATTTCTCTAGTTCAAGACTTTCATGCAGTTGTCTAACCTTCCAATTTATGTGTTGGGGTCATCGCCAATTGTTGTATTTCCTTTCAAATTGTCTTGGATGTGGTTATGTTTTTAATTTATAGGGTGTCTTCGTGCTTTAAAGATCTAGGTGTGTTAGGAGCCCATGTTGAGGGTTGTGAGGAGGGCTTCCTTTTTTGTTCTTGTTTGATTGGGACTTGGAAGTCTGAGTCACGAGTAGGGCTGTCAAAATTGTACTATGGAAAACCTACCAACATGCTACCAACCGAACCAAGAAAGTTGGTAGCCAACATGTTTGGTTGGTAGTACCGTACCAATTGAACAATCTTGGTACGGTAATGGTATAAAATTTCGAATACCATGGTAATACGGTACCAACCAATTCATATATATATATATATATATATATATATATATATATATATATATATATATATATATATATATATATATATATATATATAAACAAAATCGTATATTTAAAATTTTCAATTGTCAGTTGTGTTTAGTGTATAGAGTTTTAAGAACGTTATATAAGTTATTTGGTTGCATTAGTCGATAGTTATTAACATGTTAAAACACAAAACTAAAATGTTACTTTAAAGTTACTTTAATAGAATTATTTTGTAAATTAAAAGAACTAATTTACCAATTTCTTTACTAAATATCAAAAGTACCCAATGTATTTTCTTATTTTAAAATATTACAATAGAAAAAGTAAAATAAGTCGGTATATATCATTACCAATTTCAACCAACCAAACTTGTTGGTAGCCAAATATATTGGTACCAAATATATTTGGTACGGTATTGGTAGCAATTTTTTTATACCAAGTATAGTTGGTACGGTACACAGTTTAAGGAAAAACGAATTGGTACCGTACCAATTCCACCCTTAGTCACAACCCAAAGGTCTAGTAGGTTTCTTTAAGTCTTGTTAGTTCAGTGTACATTATGTTAGGCTGTGAGTGTCATTATTGGTTAACGAACACGGGGGTAAGCCCGAGTGTTGTTATTGGGTAGTGGATCGGGGGTAACCCTGAGTGTTGTTATTGGTTGGTGGATCGTGGGGTAAGCCCGAGTGATGCCAGTAGATAGCAGAGCATTATAATTTTAGCCAAGTGAGTATATGTATTATTTTAGTATGCGAACAAGGGGTTTTTGATGGTGGCCGGCCATGTTTTCCGTAACTCATTTTACCTATAGGATGACATGAGGCCATAAGATCTCGGACATATCGAATCTGTAAATTCTTAGTCCGCATGTTGGTTGTACAGAATGTAGTTACTCAGCGGATTGTTAGTCACAACCTCAGAATCCTAAAAATTTTGAATAAGGAAATCGTTTCTCTCAAGTGTGGTTTGTTGAGAGAAGTGAGAGATCATCCTTTAGATGGAGCAACGTCGTGAGTTTTTGGGTCAATATGATTGAGATTCAGGTAGCTCTGTCTTTCTAGAGATCAAGGACGGTCTTGAAGTCTTCAACTTATGAATAAAGGGTGGTTCTACTCGATGTTGGTTAGTGGCGACGGTTTGGCATGATATATTGTTGGGTCACGTGGTTATCAAAGAGAATAAATTCAACTTTGGGGGTCGGTGAGAAGTTTTTTAGTTAAGGTTTTGTTCCAATATTATAGCGGATGTCATTGCGACCTTTGGAAGTTTCTACTCTGATACAGTTTATGCGCTTCGTTCAGTACATACTGAGGATTGTTGTCGCAGTTTCGAGTATTTAGAGTGGTGTTGTTTTGTGCATGGTGGGGGTGAAATTTGGGAAAACTCTAGGGGTTTAAGGGTGTTTCTAAAGTAAGTTATATGGACATATTTTAAGGACGAAATCAAATTTAAGTCGCGGAGAATTATAACACTCATTTCTCGAATGGATGCCCACAACATGGTGTGAGATTAAATGAAGCGTGTGTTTTGGAAATACTAAGGTGTTGCATGAAGATGGCCACACCGTGGCAGCTGCTGCAGCTCAAACCCAAGATTTTTAGGGTTTCCCTCATATATATAAACACCTTAATTCTCATTCTAGTTCATTTTCTTCAGCCTCCACCTCCCCATCTCGAAACCCTAGCCTCCATGGATGCTTGAGAGTCCATTTCCTTTATTTTGAGCCTTATTCTTGGGTTTTTGGTGGAGCTTTGGAAGAGGGAAGTTCACAAGGAAGCAAGGAAATAAGAAGCAAGCCTGGATACAACATTATCTTCAGCTTTCTGATTTGTTGGAGGTATAAAGTTCATACATTGACCTTTCTTCTAAATCTATGTTCTAGCTCATATTTGGGTAGTTTTGATCCCTTTCTTCGAGGTTCTTGGAATTTGAAGACCTTTAGAACTTATGGTGGCTTTCCTAGGTCCTTGGACTTCCGTTGATTGAGAAAAAGGAACATATTTGGTGTATTTTGTGTCCATGTTCAAGTTATAGCCTCACTAAGGACTTACTGGACTTAGAATGCTAAATCTCGCCTTAGTATGTGGTCCTAATGGATAAAGTTGGAAACTATATCCATTAAGTTAGTGTGGAAGAGTAAATATGGAGGTACGAGCTTTGATCTATAAGGATTAATCTCTTAATGAGAGAAATGGCATTCTGCCAGTAGCCACAACATGGAAATGGGTAGCCATGACGTGGTGAAGTTTAGAATCGCGACTATCTTGTCCTGAAATTACCAAGACATGGCCATGTCTTGCATGTTGACTTGACCTTGCGTTCCCACAACGTGACCAAGGAGGGCCCACGATGTGACCAAGGAGGGCCCACAAAGTGGCATTAAATTTGAGCAAGTTGACCATTGACTTTTTGGCCACTTTTATTTAGGGTCAAACTTGAAGGATTTGGGCTGTTGATTAAGGCTCTACCTGGTTTTTGGTACGAGTAGGTCTTGGGGAGCAATCAGTGCTGAAAGTGAGTGTATCACGGGGTTCTTCGTTTCCCATTTAGGTGATTTTCCTCACTGTACCCATAGGTCTAAGGCACCAATGCCGACCCAATAGATTTGGTTTTGTGTCCTTGTGTATAGGATGTTGTTGTGCTGTAGTGATTTTCTATATATATATATATATATATATATATATATATATATATATATATATATATATATATATCCTTATGTATTAGGATGTAGGAGTAGTGGTATGTTGGTTAAAGTACCAGTAGGATGGTTATCTTCTAGTGGAATGCCCTGTGGGATGTATGTAGTCATGTAGGATAGCCTGACAACTCTTGATCAAGGATTTCTTTCATGTTCCTTGTTTGGTTGTGGATCTAGAGTAGGATAATTTTTTCATGTGTCTATCTCGCATCTGGTTACATATGCATGTGCATTCCTTGGAGCTTTTTCGGTAGCAGAGCAGTGTGATGTGAGGGGCCTTGTAGGCGGTAGTGAATTGTTCGACATATAGATTTATAGTTGCATGTGCTTATGTTCCTACTTGATTTCTTTACATTTCGACATTGATAGGTTTCATAGGTTACAAAAAATCATGTGGTGGAAAATAACTTAACTCTTAAGTTCACATGCAACCTAATTGGATCTATGTTTTCACTATTGAAAGCTATAATCTATGAACATCAAAGAACCCTATGGAAACCCTAGTATTTTTGAAAATCATAAATAAGTTAGGGTTTGCATACCTTTTGATTATTCTTGTAAATAGCTAACATAATCCTTCTTCAAATGCTCTTGGAAGCAAGCACCAGAAAGCTCTTGCCTCTAATGGTCCACACCTAAACCGTAGCAACTAAGAAAACTTGAAGAGAGAAAGGAGAGGGAAGGTAATTTTTGGCTATACTCTTGAGGTATCAAGTGGCTGAAAATAAGAGGGTTTAAGGCCCTATTTACATCTACACTAGGATCTAGAAACCATAATTTGAATATAATACTACTATTTCAAATTAGGTAATTATCCAATGTCCTAATTATCTTCAAGTGATATTATAGAAACCCTAGAATTATACTCCAAAACTGTCCACGACTTTCGGGGAAGGTTCTGGAACCTTTTTGTTCAACTATTGAACAATTACAGCTTAGGTCCTTACACTTTTAAATTAATCCGATTAATCCAAAAATTAATTCTAATTAATTTCTGATTAATTCTTAATTAAATAATACTATTTCTAATGAATATATTATTCTTATAATATATCAATAAATTATTTATTGCTATTTATTAATCATATAATAAATCAATAAGTCATTCTCTCTCTCCAAAACTCATCCTATTAAATTACTAGGTTTGGGGGCAACTTAAAAGAACTTTGCTAATAATTCAACTATATAACAATTTAGTCATTATCTTATACATCTAACCCAACATACATATTGTGACGGTTAGGTTAAGGTAGTCATGCTTTGTGTTGTAGGCCATGATACCAGGTGTAGGCCGGTTGTAAGCCATAGGCATGGAGGATAGGGAGGAGCGGTTGGGTTGAGACAACATGCCAACATACCCGGGGCAATCTGGTTTTTGTGGTTGTGGGCCCGAGGGCAATCCAATCTTTGTGATCGTGAGACCGGTATGCATGCATTGTATGTGTATTGTGGTGTGTGATATTTTGGGTGAAACTCACTAAGCATCGTGCTTACCCAATTGCTTATGTTTTCAGGTACCATCAGTGATCGTGAGAAGGCGAAGGCATGACTGTACACATTCATCAACAACAATAAGGATACAATATTCACTTTATTACTTTGATTTTAAACAATATACGTTGGAAGAAATAGTTTTCTAAATTTGGAGTCTAAATATATGAAGTCCTAACTTAATTAAAAATGAAAAAAATTTGATGTGAAAATTGGAACATTACATGTGACTTTCTTATTCATATGATGAAGATCCTGATACCTCCAATCCACTTTAGTCTTCAACTGTCACCTTTGAGTTGTACCTCCTATCCACTCCTGTTTTCCATGAAATCATCCATGTTTAAACTGGTTGACGGGTCAACTCGTATGTTTAATAAACAGGCTGGCAGGTTCAAAAAATCAACTCAAACGCGTTTATATCCGTGTCAGTTTCATATCGTGTCGAAAAAATAAATAAACAGCTATATGCTTTATGATAATAATTGATTAATAAAAAAACAAATAGAAATAGATTATAAAATAAAGTCCATTGGAAATACTCTAAATTAATTTGATTTTTTTGGAATAAATAAAAAACACTATTATACATGGACCAAGATACAATATATATATATATATATATATATATATATATATATATATATATATATATATATATATATATATATATATATATATATAAATAGCAAATAAATAATAATCAATTCCTTTAATTAGTAAATATATAAAAATATTAATATGCTAATACATATAACAGTGTAATAGTGTTTTATTATACTTATGGAAATTAATTAAAAAGAACAAGGGCTACGTGCTAATTGACCATGCATGGGTCGGTGAAATAATCACTTTGGAAGAAGTTATTCAAGTACAACTTTCTTATAACTTATTTAAACAAGTTAAAAAAAAATGACTTCAACAAATCCGATAACCGTGTTAAATAGGTCAAAGGGAGCACAAACACGTTATGCAAAATTACAAACATAATATGCCAAAAAGATTTTAATCAGCTAACACTCAGAAGAATCCATGAAGTTCATCAACCCAATCCATCTATTTATACATCTACAACACAAAGATAATCTATACCATAGAAGCTTAAACAAACGACTTGACAATGCTTTCTTTTGCACTTGCAATACTCCTAGTTTTCACCGGAATTATCTTATTTTGGCAACGGTGGTCAACTCATGTCCACCGTAAAAAACTACCACCAGGCCCCATGCCCTTACCAATCATCGGAAGCCTCCACTTATTAGGAAATCTCCCACATCGTGCCCTCCACAAGCTCTCCCAAAAGTATGGTTCGATCATGTCCATCCGCCTTGGGTCCATCCAGTCTGTGATAGTCTCTTCACCAGAAGCCGCCAAACTCTTCCTTGTAACCCATGACGCCATTTTTGCTTCTCGTCCCAATACAGAAGCTGCAAAATACCTATCTTATGGTAGCAAGGGAATGACACTTACGGAATATGGACCATACTGGCGTAGTGTGCGAAAGTTTTGTACGTTGGAACTGCTGAATGTTATGAAAGTTAAATCTTTTGCAGGGATGAGAAGGGAGGAAGTTAGGTTGATGGTGGAGGAGATGAAGGTTGCATCAATGGAGCGTAAGGTGGTGGATTTAGATGAGGCTGTAGGTGCGTTGGTTGATGGAATGACGTGTAGGATGATTTTTGGTAAGAAAAATAAGGATAGGTCGATTTTCAAGGACGTACTTGATGAGACAATGGAACTAGCAGGTGCCTTCAATTTGGCAGACTATGTGAGAATATTAGCTCCGTTTGATCTTCAGGTACGTAATTTCATAATCTTCACCTCAATTTTGCCAAAAGTTCTTAGAGATATTTTTATTAAATACACATAAAAATATGTATACTAATATGCATGTTTGCCAATCGAATCAAACATTGGCTTTACGTATAGACGAAAGATGAATTTTTTGAAAAAAGAATTATAGGACAGCCAATGCATTACTTGGAACAAACCAAGTTTTTAATAATTTTTTTGATAATATAATTAACGCAAGTTTTCATATATTGTAGTCCTTTTTTAATCTCTTTTTTTGAAAAATTAGTCATTTTTATATTTCTATAACAACGGTAATTTTTATTAACATAAATCAACAACAAATATAAGTAATTAAATGTATAGAATTAATTAGTAACAACCATCATATAAGTGGAGTATGGTTTTGTTTTAAAATACTTACTTTGGCCCCCTCGATTAAAGAGTTTGTGTTCCGTTTATGCTAATATTCAGAGACAGTATATCAGTTTCATAGATTAAATGATAGTAAGATAGTAAGATACTAATTATGTTTCTTTAGGATAACAACATTTTAGAAAGCTAATACATCAAAATCGTGTATTTCATACATTTTAGACATGATTGGTTTTTATAGTTGCTTTGAGTTATTAATTGTCTTGAGTCTTGAGAAATATATCAAAGATTCTGATCCATTTCTCATATTCTGGGTTTACAGGGCTTAACTAAACGCTTTAAGTCGTTAGAAAAAGACATTGATGAAATGCTTGAGACATTGATAAATGAGCATGAAGAACACGGTCTTGTCGATTCTCAAAGGCATGATGAAATGGATTTCATTGACATATTGATGTCACTAAAACAACAATATTCAAATACCCATGATGAGCTATCCTATACAATCGATAGGTCTAGCATGAAGGCCATTTTACTAGAAATGGTAGCTGGGGCCCGTGACACTGTAAAAACTTCAATTGAATGGATATTAGCTGCACTTATCAAACACCCTAGAGTAATGAAGGAGCTCCAAAAAGAATTGAAGACTGTGATTGGAGACAAAAACGAGGTTGAAGAAACAGATTTGGCAAAGCTAACTTATTTGCACATGGTAGTTAAGGAGACTTTTCGGCTTTATCCTGTCTCTCCATTATTGATTCCGCATGAATCTATGGAGGATGTCATAGTTGATGGCTACTATATACCAAAGAAGACTCGTGTTATTATAAATTATTGGGCATTTGGACGTGACCCAAAACTTTGGTCTGAAAATTGGGAGGAGTTTCTTCCAGAGAGGTTTCTTGCCAAAGATATTGATTTTCGTGGGGCTGATTGTCAGCTTATACAATTTGGCATGGGAAGGAGAGGATGTCCTGGAATGAATATGGGGTTACTGAACATTGGTTTAGTGATTGCTAACATTGTACATTGCTTTGAATGGGAACTACCAAATGGAATGTCACCAAGTGATCTGGATATGAATGAAAAGTTTGGTTTAACTATTCCTCGTACTAAGCCTTTATTAGCCATTCCAATATGCCGCACTTGAGGAAGCTAGAAAGGCTTAGAGTTTGTCCAGGACAATTTGGCAATCAAAGAATGAAACAAACTTTGGGGTTGCTTAAGTTTGAATTGTTCATTTATGTGTTTACTAGGGGACTATATAGTTAAAATATTACAAGTTTATGTTGAAACTAATTATTCAATTGATATTAACTATGAAATAATAGTTTTTTTACACTAAATTGTTACCTAAAGTTGTAATGATTTCTAACCATATTATAACATCTATTAAAATCATATCATTTAATATTCATTAAAAAAGATTTTCGGATCAACTTTCACGCAACAATTATTCCCCCACTGCGAACAAGAGACTATGCATCATGTCCTGGATTTGACAATTAGTCAATAGGTTATCTATTTTATCTTCCACATATTTTACCAAATCACCATAACTCAAGTTAATGTAATGTAATTTATAAGGTTGTGTTATTTTTAATTATTATTATTGTTAAATAATTTAAAAACCATTTATTTGTAATTATTATAAAAAAATTGATTTTAGATATTTTAGTTAAATCGACATGACGATTTAGTTTATATTTAAAAATTGTAAAAAAAATACCTTTGAAATATTTTGAAGTTTATTTAATATTTTGATGTACATTTTTTAAAGATCCAAACTTTCATAATTGAAACAGTTGTTACTCTAAAACATACTACATACATACATATTCATAAATAATATTTTACATTGATAATTTATTTACAAACGACTGGATACAAACTGACTGTTAAGACTATGTTATATATTACATAACTTCCCAGGATACTATAGTTATATACATACATGAGTACAAAATACAATAGTTTCAAACTATTCAAAATCTTCTATCAGTATATAGCTATACTGGTTACTTATCTCCTGCAATTAGTAAACATTAAGATGCTAAGCGGTGATGCTTAATGAGTTCAGTAATAGATAAAGTATAATGTTATGCCATATATATACTTCAATATTGAAGAAGCAAAGAGGAACAAGGAAAAACAAATGCATATGTGAATCATGTGACAAGCTTTCCATATTAATCAATGATTTGATTCAAGATATACAATCAGTGAGACATAACAATTTCCATACTTGACATACATCAATAAAGCTTAGGCCAAAAAGGGCATAGAAGACATACAATTTCTGATTAACATGTTGGTAGATTTCAGGCTTATAGCCCTGTCTAACCATTTGCCAATGTCATAGAATAGAAGTCACTCTCTTACGGAGACATGCTCTATATGGCCAGAGGCTACATACCAGTACCACCGTGAATCTAAGTCCTTTCACTGATCACATGGTCAAAGATATAACTTTGCTATCAATATAGCATGAAATAACAACACGAGATAATAACGCGTAAAAGCACATAGCATATATAATACATAACATACAATTGTTCCTATATATTGAACTCACCTAGAAATAACCTGGGGTTAAAATAGTAATTTGTGCAGCACTTCGTTATAATAATATAGCTTTCTTTGAAAAAAATCGGGATATTTATTGACAATTGGGCCTTGCGAGGGTAGAGCTTCAAACCGAAAAGATAAATTTATCGGGCTATTTGGGCACTTCGGAGTGTGTTTCGGGTGTTGGAAATGATTCTAGGGCTTCGTGGGAAGTGGAAATAGCTAAAATATGAAATTAGGGGTGAAAATGGTAATTTTCCAAAATTACCCGGCAAGTCTCGTAAGCACTATTTATAGGGACGGATTTGGATGTCTTCGGCCAAAGGGGGGAACACGCGGCAGCAGCGAGGGGCTCCGGATGGCGCACATGCGAGGGAGGCAGGTGGCGGGTGCGAGATTCGGACACGCGAGGAGGGCACGCATCGGATGCCAAATTGGACCGCACTTCGAACAACTCTCTAAATCGAACACGTGTCTACTGACTCACTAAGATCGGACACGGGGTGGGTGACGTGTGTGAGATCCGACCTTATCCATGCGAGATTCCTCGGAAATTGAGCCCCAAACGTCTAAAATCCATAACTTTCGCATATGGGATCCGTTTTTTACGTTCTTTATATGCACACGTAGGCAGGAATATATTCTACAACTTTCGTTTAGACTCTGTTGGCTAAATTTGAATTTATTTTAATATTTTTATTTTTAAAAGACTGGGACAGGAAAATCCGTTAAAAATTCATAACTTCTTCATCCGACGTCCGTTTTCGTCAGTCTTTTTACCCTTGTACTACTATTGACGAGACCTTCGATTCTCGTTTAGGTTGTGTTGGCTAAATATCGCTTAATCTTTATTTCGAGCTTTTAGTTGTCTACTGTTATTCCGAAACTTAGAAAAATCATAACTTCCTCATACAAAGTCATATTTTGGCGTTCTTTTTATGAAAATTCTCGGTTTAATAAATACTAGGACTTTCATTTAGATTGACAAGGCTAAAAAGTAGTTAATCAAAAATTCACTTTTTACGTCATTCGGCGTCGTGCCGATTTTGTCATGGATCTTCGATTGGTCATAACTTCTTCGTTATAACTCGAATTTCGATGAGGTTTTCGCCTAAATGTTTCTAACGAAATTATCTACAACTTTGAATTTCAAATTTTATATTTCCGTTAAATTTCAATATTTGACATTTGATTGGAATCTCATAAGACATCTAATATTTTTAGAGTGATTTTAAACATACTTTTACTTCAACCTTAGTAAAAACTATCTTGTTAGAACTCAACTTTCAAAATTATATAATATTTCATAATATTATTCACTACAAAACATGATTTCAAAAAGTGTATGTTTCAAATACCTCCTCCTTTTTGAGGATTTCGTCCCCGCAATTACATCGATTAAAACAAGTGGGGATATTTCGCTTTTATCTCATTCTTATTTTCTCAATTATAATTTGGGTCTCGATGATGTTTCCATTTGATAAGCACCAACTCTACTTCTTTATTACGTAGTTCAGTCGTTCTTTTATTTATGATTTCTTCAGGCTCTTCTACGTATCTTAATTTGTTATCAAATTTCACCTCGGATAACGGGACCGTTTCATCATATATGCTCAAGCATTTGTGCAGATAACTCACATGAAACACATCATGAATATCTGCCAAATCTTCAGGAAATTCCAAGTGGTATGCTTGCTTACTAATCGTTCTTTCTTCCTAAATCGCATAAAACCTTTCGATGGAGATACCTTCAGTATTACAAAATCACTCACTCGGAATTTTACAGGTCGTCTCCTCTTTTCTGTATAGGACCTCTGTCGATCCTGGGCCACTTTCATTCTTTCTCGGATAATTTGTATCTTGTTAGTGGTGTCTTGAATCATTTCAGGGCCACTGATGACTTTCTGTCCTACATCACGCCAACATATTGGAGTATAACATTTACACTCATACAATACTTCATATACCTTCAGTATATTTACTACTGTTTGGATTGTTTTATTCTTCTGATCATTTTTCTGGGGATGGTAAGTTGTACTAGGAGCAACTCGAGATCCTAATTCACGTTTCATCCACGTATACTTGTACGTATTTCTCCATTGGAGTTGTTTCACGCATGGCGAGAAATGTGCACTCTTAGTCAATCGGTCGACTATTACCCAAATGATATCATTCTATATAGCAGTCTTTGGCAATTGGAGTAGCACTAGACATAAGGTCAATTCAGAATTCTACTCGTCTATCTGAGGGTAGTCCATGCAATTCTTCGGGGAAAACATCAGGATATTAATTACAACTAGAATATCATTTATAGTTTTCCTTCCCCTCTTATGAGACTATATAAGTTGAATAAATAGAATATCCTTTTGATATAGATTTACGGGTTTTTAAGAAATAAATTATTATTTTCACCATAGACACAAATAGAATTTTCTCTTTCGATAGGGGCGCTTATCATTTTTTTGTAACACACAAGTTCTGCATGGTTCTTTGATAACCAATCCATGCCGAGAATAATATCAAAGTTGGGCAATAAGATAGGTTTATGGTTAGCATGAAAACTATAACCTTCAGTTTCTATGACAAAATCTCTATAGACTTTATCAGCAAGTAATGATACACTTCCCGCGGTATCTATGTAAAATGGTTGCGCGAGTGCATAGCAAGAAATTTGAAAAGAATCTGAAAATTCATGAGACACTGAAGAATCTGAGGCATTAAAAATTAAATAAGATGTGCGTAGGTCTAGAGTTGATGAAAAAAATGAACTAGTCACAATATTCGAGTCCTGCTGATTCTTTCCGCAATTTCAACGTGATGACAATTAATGAGAAAAGATTGTGACCTATCGCGACCACGAAAAGTACTAAGAGAATGCACTCTTGTATTAGAATCAGATCAAAAAGATCAAGATGATGGAAACAGGAATAGTTCGATCAATACGTGGATGCTTTAGAACAGAAAAAGTGGCACCACGTATCTCCAAGTCATGCTCGCACTTTCGGGCATACTTGACAGCTTTATCGAATGACAAAATATCCCGATTGATCATGAAATCACAGATATCACACCATAATTCTTTCATGAATAACTAAATTTTTCATCATCATTATAACAGGTAACATCTCTAGCAAATGGTTGCTCAATCCTTTAATGAAGATCGTTATATTTCTATCGACTATCTTGACCATCTCCTTTTTCTATCTTCTGACTGAAATTTCATCACTACACAAGACATGGTTCTCTGAACCAGTCAACTCACTTCGCGGATTTATACTAATCGGACTTGATACTTTACAACCACTAAGGTTCCAATGGAAATCATATTCTTAGTCATCACCGAAACAATGGTAATGACATACTTGAACAAGAACGAAATCAATTACTAGCTTTTTGGTAACCTTGTAACTTTCTCTGATCCAAGTGTGACTCATGTGCTTCCAATAGTATAGGCCTCTACTACTATTCACACCTACTCATACTCGTCCCAAGTATTATCTCGCAGTTTTCCAACTTACCATTCAAAAGTTTTCACAAAACGACTTATCACACATGAATGTGTTCAAACAAGTACTTATGACAATTTCTCCTAGACTCAACTAGGGATTTCATACTTCTGTCAAACATATCTTGGATTTCTTATACTCGCCTTCTGAAATCCTTTTTCATACATATGCTCGATCTAGCATATCCTAATACTTTTCCTAGGTTAATAGGAATTTCACTTCGAAATTCTTTATATAAATTCTTTCTCGGGTAGTGTCTACTCTGCAAGACACACTACACCAGAATTTATCCTTGTAGTGTGGAGACAAATGGTTTCTAACTACCTGCATCATCTTTAAACTCATGCAATTCATCATGTATGTTTGTTCATTTCATTATCCTTCCATGACATCGTTATTCTTGTATATGAGTAAGTCTTCTTCTCGTGGTTGTATCTTTTAAGTCTTCTTCATAGGAGTCTATCCAAAGAAGTCTGCATTATAGTTGCATCTCAGCATGTTCTACTAACTTCAACTTGGTTCTCTATCGTTTCTAACATCTCTTCTCATACAATACTGTGAGTACATATCTTCTTTAACTAATTACTCTACCTTACTTAGACAAGTAAGTTACTTAGCCTTTTACCATTAAACGACTTAATTCACCATCCTAATCATGTATGTTAAAGTCAGCTTAACACACAATGGAACTTCTATATGGATGTGACAGAAGTAAATTGGAACTCAGTATTATTAAATACTAAGTCTGGGCATCCTGCATAGGGTTACATATCAAATCTTATCATACTACTCGAACTGCATACTACATCACAATGTTAGGCAAGGTCTTAGCCTAATGAGTGTGAAAACTTTGTTAGCCTCTCCTTTGATCTTCATTGAATTCTTCTAAATCGTGCACAACTTCAATCTCGATATCATCGAAGTATTTATCACCATCTTCAGTTCTTCTAACTCTGCAAGCAATCACTGCTTTAATCTGGTAAGTAGTGGAACAACTTCATGGATTACATTGTCACATCCCCATTTTCACGGCCAGAAAAGACCGATTTTGTTTATGCTTTATAAAAATTAGAGTACCTCTTTTAATAAAAATGTTGCGGAATTTGTTCCCAGTAAAACATGATAAATACGTTATCAAAACATTTCTGAAGAAAAGTATTTTATTCATTTTAAAACATTTGGGATGTCATCGTCAATACAGAAACATAAGCATAAACAGAACTTACATTCATTATGACTAGTGATTTATATCTCCTTAATCTCTTAGTGTAATGTGACTTCATATTAACATCTGTGATATAAATAAACCGAGTGGGTCAGGTTGGGAAACCTGGTGAGGACATAGGGTTTTCAACCCACAATAAATACGTTTATTAACTTTATCAAACCAAACAAACCCGATTACCCGTTCCCGTTATCCTAACTTTACGTCCCTAAAACATCTAACACAAGGGACCTAGTCTAAGGACTTTCATCGAGGTGACAACACATGCTTCGGGGGTTCCTCAAGAATTCATGTTAAATAAGGCAACCGTGTGGGGGATGGAGTACTGCTGGTGAGCACATAGTTAAAATAAACACGCAGTTCAAATAAACACCTACAAGTTGCGAGCCCGCTAGCGTTCCACTGGACTGTCTAGAATAGTCCATTGTCATCATCTATACTCCGCTAGATGACTGGATCATCAATAACATCAATAACGAGGCCTCTCATTATTTTATTTTGTCACACAACAACTATTACATCTACCCATGTTTTACCTAACACATTTTGTAGATATAAAATACATATACAATTTAAACCATTTAAAACATATATAAAATTGTTCATCTAGCATAGATAGCAAGCAAGGTTGTAAAAATCGCTCGGCGGTAGCTCGGCGGTCGACTGGGGTCAAGCGATTAATCAGTTTGGTGGGGATTAATCGGAGGATTAATCGGGGACCATAAATTACTAATAAAACTATATTAAAACTTAATATATCCTAAGAAAAAATAGTATTTGAAAATTTAAAATTTTTAAATTTTGAATTTTTGAAATATTTGGTAATAATATTTGAAAATTTGAATATTTAAAAATTTAAAGTTTTAAAGTTTTGAAAATTTTGGTATAATATTTGAAAATTTGAAAATTTGAATTTTTTAAAATCTTCCCGCCAAGGACCGCCGAGGACCGCCAAGGACCGCCAAGGACAGCCGAGGACCGCCTAGCCCGAGTTTGACCGATATTGACCAATTTCCGCCTAGCACCCCTAATCGTAATCAGTTGCAAACCGCCTAGCGCCTAGGCGCCGCCTAGACCGATTTTTACAACACAGATAGCAAGTATACATATAATATGCACACACAACATATAATTTATATAAAATACTTCATATCTATGTGTAAGCTGAAAGTAACTATTCACTCACCTGAAAAGATGGTGATCTTCACTTCTCAAAAATAATTTCCATCGACGAAACCTAGTATTATTATCACTAGAGTTTAAGTATATTATTCGCCGAGACTAATTAATAGTCTAGCTATTATTACTATTATATAATCGTTAAACAATACTTATCTAATCAATAATAATAGCCAAAGTATTTATTATAAATTCCTAATAACGTTAATATAATTAAATAAAAGCTATATTAAAAATAGCGTAGGTGTAGCTCACTTACAACGGGTTTTATAGAAAATCGGGTTTTGCTTGGAGCAGCGTTCCCGAGCCGAAAAGCTCTTCTTCTTGGAGCCGTCGAGCACTCGGGGGCTTCCGCCTCATGCTAGAGAGGTTCCCTAGGCTTTTCGGGGGGTTTCGAGGTTAGAGAGAGAAAGAGTAAATAGAAGAAAGAATGGGAAAGGTGTGAAGAAAATGAGGGTGGGAGAGGTTCTATTTATAGGGTGAAAATGGCTGAACTTGGTGCCACATGTCACCATTTAGTGGCAAGACTTTGAGAGAAAGCAATGGTCAAGATTGTGCCACATCACCCATTTTCGCACAACACACTTCCAACTTCTAAAATCTGTAACTTTCACATACTATCTCCATTTTTGACGTTATTTATATTCACGTGTAGGTAAAAATAAGATCTACAACTTTCATTTTGACTCTATTGGCTAATTCTCGACCGATCTTAAATTTAACAGCACGAGGAGATTATACTGTTAAATTGTCCGCGTAAAATTCATAACTTCTACATACGGACTCCGTTTTCTTCTATCTTTTTACCGCTGAGTTCTTATTAATGAGATATCCAAATTTCATTTAGGTCACGTAGACCAAAAACCGCTCGAACTAAAATTCGAGTTTCGGGTTGTGCACTGCTATGCCAAATGTTAGAAAATTCATAACTTTCTCATACGAAGTCAGATTTGGACGCTCTCAATTTAACATATTCTACTACTTTTGTTTAGATTACTAAGGCTAAAAAATCCTCTATCGTAAATTCACTATTTACGTCTTCCGGTGTCGTGCTGGTTTTGCCGAAAAACTTCGACGGACCATAACTTCTTCGTTATAACTCGGATTTCAACGTTCTTTATATGTACGGAACCCTTGAGATGTATTCTACAACTTGGTTAAGATTATTTATTCTAAATAATCTTTTGTCAAAAATTCCTTTTCGACCCCTATTATCTCTAAATTGACTAACCCGGATCTACGGACGTTACATACACCAAAACATTCATCTCATCCGAATGTACTTTGAACCCACTACATTCCTCTAAAGGCGTTATTATTTTATCAAACGTAGTTTGAATGTATATTACCACTCTACAGGTAATAATATATTATTCACAGTATCGTTTGATAGATTTTATTTTACAATATCCCTTGACTGTTTATCGATGTCAACTATCGTAAGTCTCCTTATTAGTTTGAAAGTTTCATGTGAATTCTAATACGGAAACTCTTAGAATCCAGAACATAATATTTTGTCTTCTAAACCAAGGTTGGCAACAAACCTTAAACTTTCTTAAATAATAGCAATAAGGCAAGCAATCTAAGGCATGCTATATTCATTTATCATTTAGCACATATTAGAATATAAGGCATATCTCCTCTTAATATTCTAGTGCTTCTTTCCATTTAGGTATTCAGCCTAAGTATACCAGATACACATCGTATCATCATCACTTAATAATCCAGGTTTAAGTCTAGAAATTCTTAAAATTCCTAGTTCACTTAAAGTAATTATCTAAAATTTTTGAAGTAACTTAATATCTTAGAATACTAGGGTTTATCACCACCCAATACCCCACTTAAGTATTCCTATGGTTTGTATCCATATACTTACAGTGATTCAGTTCATATATTGAACTTCCAATAATTTAAGTCTAAATACCAATTCATGGCATTTATTTCGCTTAATCTACTGCTCTGATACCATATTTGAAAGACCCAAACTTTCATAATTGAAACAGTTGTTACTCCAAAACATACTACATGCATATTCATAAATAATATTTTATATTAATAATTTATTTACAAATGACTAGATACAAACCGACTATTAAGACTATGTTATATATTACATAACTTCACAGGATACTATAGTTATATACATACATGAGTACAAAATACAATAGTTTCAAACTATTCAAAATCGTCTATCAGTATATAACTATATTGGTTACTTATCTCCTGCAATTGTTAAACATTGAGATGGTAAGCGGTGACGCTTAATGAGTTCAATGATAGATACAATATAATGTTATGTCATATATATACTTCAATATGGAAGAAGCAAAGAGGAACAAAGAAGAACAAAGGCATATGTGAATCATGTGACAAGCTTTCCATATTAATCAATGATTTGATTCAAAGATATACAATCAATGAGACATAACAATTTCCATACTTGATATACATCAATAAAGCTTTCGGCCGAAAAGGGCACAAAAGACATACAATTTCTGATTAACATGTTGGTAGATTTCAGGCTTATAGCCCTGTCTAACCATTTGCCAATGTCATAGAATAGAAATCATTCTCTTACGGAGACATGCTCTACCTGGCCAGAGGCTACATACCAGTACCACCGTGAATCTAAGTCCTTTCACTGATCACATGGTCAAAGGTATAACTTTGCTACCAATATAGCATGAAATAACAACACGAGATAATAACACGTAAAAGCCCATAGCATATATAAAACATAACATACAATTTTTCCTATATATTTAACTCACCTTGAAATAATCGGGGGTTAAAATAGTAATTTGTGCAGCACTTCGTTATAATAATATAGCTTTCTTTGATAAAAATCGGGATATTTATTGACAATTGGGCCTTGCGAGGGTAGAGCTTCAAACCGAAAAGATAAATTTCTCGGGCTCTTCAAGCACTTCGGAGCGTGTTTCGGGTGTTAGAAATGATTCTGGGGCTTCGTGGGAAGTGGAAATAGCTAAAATATGAAATTAGGGATGAAAAATGGCAATTTTCCAAAATTACCCAGCAAGTCTCGCAAGCACTATTTATAGGGACGGATTCGGATATCTTCGGCCGAAGGGGAACATGCAGCAGCAGCGAGGGGCTCCAAATGGCGCGCATGCGAGGGAGGCAGACACGCGAGGAGGGCACGCTTCGGACGCCAAACTGGACCGCGCTTCGGACGGCTCTTTGGATCGGACACCTGTCTGATGACTCACTGAGATCGGACATGGGGCGGGTGACGTGTGCGAGATCTGACCTTATCCATGGGAGATTCCTCCAAAATTGAGCCCCAAACTTCTAAAATCCATAAATTTTGTATACGGGCTTCGTTTTTGACGTTCTTTATATGCACGCGTAGGCAGTAATATATTCTACAACTTTTTGTTTAGACTCCGTTGGCTAAATTTGAATTTATTTTTAATATTATTATTTTTAACAGACCGGGACAGGAAAATCCGTTAAAAATTCATAACTTCTTCATCCGACGTCCGTTTTCGTCAGTCTTTTTACCGTTGCACTACTATTGACGAGACCTGCGATTCTCGTTTAGGTTGTGTTGGCTGAATATCGCTCAATCTTTACTTCGAGTTTTTAGCTGTCTACTGTTATTCCGAAACTTAGAAAAATCATAACTTCCTCATTCGAAGTCAGATTTGGGCGTTCTTTTTATCAAAATTCTCGGTTTAACAAATACTACAAATTTTATTTAGATCAACAAGGCTACAAAGTAGTTTATCAAAAACTCACTTTTTACGTCATTCGATGCCATGCCGGTTTTGTCGTGGATCTTCGATCGGTCATAACTTCTTCGTTATAACTCAGATTTCGATGAAGTTTTCGCCTAAATGTTTCTAACAAAATTATCTACAACTTTGAATAATAAAATTTTACTAATTTCAAAATTTATATTTTCATTAAATTTCAATATTTGACATTTGATTGGAATCTTATAAGACTTCGAATATTTTTCGAGTGATTCTAAACATAGTTTTACATCAACCTTAGTAAAAACTATCTTGTTAGAACTCAACTTTCAAAATTATATAATATTTCATAATATTATTCACTACAAAACACGATTTCAAAAAATGTATGTTTCAAATACCTCCTCTTTTTTGAGGATTTCGTCCCCGCAATTACATCAATTAAAAAAAATGGGGATATTTCGCTTTTATCTCATTCTTATTTTCTCAATTATAATTTGGGCCTTGATGGTGTTTCCATTTGACAAGCACCAACTCTACTTCTTTATTACGTAGTTTAGTGCTTCTTTTATTTACGATTTCTTCAGGCTCTTCTACGTATCTTAATTTGTTATCAAATTTCACCTCGGATAACAGGACATTTTTATCATATATGCTAAAGCATTTGCACATACAACTCACATGAAATACATCATGAATACCTACCAAATCTTCAGGCAATTCCAAGTGGTATGCTTGCTTAATAATCGTTCTTTCTTCCTAAATCACATAAAACCTTTCGATGGAGATACCTTTTGTATTAACAAATCACTCACTCGGAATTTAACGGGTAGTCCCCTCTTTTCTGTATAGGACCTTTGTCGATCCTGGGCCGCTTTCATTCTTTCTCGGACAATTTGTATCTTGTCAGTGGTGTCTTGAATCATTTCAGGTCCACTGATGACTTTCTGTACTACATCACGCCAACATATTGGAAAATAACATTTACACTCATACAGTACTTCATATACCTTCAATATATTTCTACTATTTGGATTGTTCTATTCTTCTGATCATCTGTCTGGGGATGGTAAGTTTTACTAGGAGAAACTCGGGATCCTAATTCACGTTTCATCCACGTATACTTGTACGTATTTCTCCATTGGAGTTGTTTCACGCATGGCGAGAAATGTGCACACTTAGTCAATCGGTCGACTATTACCCAAATGCTATCATTCTATTTAGCAGTCTTTGGCAATTGGAGTAGCACCAGGCATAAGGTAAATTCGGAATTCTAATTGTCTATCTGAGGGTAGTCCATGCAATTCTTCGGGGAAAACATCAGGATATTCATTAACAACTGGAATATCATTTATAGTTTTTCTTCCCCTCTTATGAGATATCAACTGTATAAGTCGGATAAGTAGAATATCCTTTAGATATAGATTTACGGTGTCACACCCCCGAACCAGACGGCGGAAACTTCCGGGGGCTTGCGCGTGACTTCATCTTGAAATATCATTACAGTGAATATAATTGAAACATAACATCATCATCATCACACATGTAATATTACAACATTCATTGTTTACATCGAGTATTGTATTCAAATATTACATGTCAAAATAGTAAGAGTATGATGAAACAAAATATCACACAATATCCATTAGTTTGTTTCGTTCATCCTGCTTCAACGGTATCATGAGAATACAAGTTATTTTGAAAACGGTCAACATAAAAATGTTTGTGAGTTCATAAGCATGTTTGTGAAAATGATTTGTATAAATTTGAAAACCACCAGAAAATCCGATATTTTCTGAAAACTGTTTAGTGTATTTGTGTTAGATCTTGTATTAATGCATGTATGCTATTGTTTATTTGACTAAAAAGGTAAAGAGAATGTAGAGAGAATGTAAGAGCATGTAAAGAGAATGTTCTCAGACAACCCGACGTTGCTTAAAAAAAAGAAGATGTCTTCCGTAAACTTCATAACGTTAATTCCTCTAAGTGAGCTATCATAACCATACTAAATAATGACAATTTCAACTATTTTGGTGTCGTTGGACGCCAACGGAAAATAGAATAAGGTTTTCGTCACCCTAGACTGAGTAAGTCTAACTGTAGCGAACAGTTGAGGTGTGGGGTGTCAACCCCGTATAGATCTATACACAAATCCCCGTTCTCCATCCAGGAGACTCTGGTTATAACTACAGGCTACGATCGTACACTTAATAGGTGCCAACCGATAAAAACTCGCTAGATCCTTAATCGAATTTACGCGAAGAAAAATGTAGAAACTCATTCTAGGACCAATGATCCATGTAAGTGAACCACTAAGGCGTCGCTAAACATGTAAATCATTTCAAGACCCAAATGGAATGAGATTATATAACATGGGCCCGAATATATATATATATATATATATATATATATATATATATATATATATATATATATATATATATATATATATATATATATATGAAAGGACAACTAAGGCCCATTTCACATATAAAGTATTTACAGGCCCAAATAGCACACAAATAGTATCCAAGGTCCGTCGCACATGTTAATGGGTCAATGAGGCCCAATAAACATATAAATAGTATACAGGACCTATCACACATAGAAATGGGCCACCAAGGCCCAATAACATAGAAAATGATCAAATTAAATCCGTTTGTTGGTTTATCATTGGTTTCGACTCAAGTATTTAGTAAAATAGCATAAAAGAAGAACACATATAAAACTCATTCCTGAGCCCAATAAACATGTAAGTGGACCACCAAGGCCCACTATACGTGTCTATTATTTCCAGGCTTAAAGGAATGTGAATGTCTATCCTAAGCCCGATATACATGTAAAAGGACACTAAGGCCCACTAAACATATATATTATTTCCAGGCCCAATAAGGATATGAATATCGTTTTTAACCCGTTTGTTATTGTTTTGTTTATTTTAGCTTGATTATTTACAAAGTTGATATAAAAAGCCCACTTTTTGTAAAAATGACGTTCTTTGCCCAATAAACCAAAAATTTAGGATTTAGGGCCCAATTTTTGTAAGAATAACACTTTAGTCTTCATTTTGTTCAAAACTTGTTTTGATGACTATTTTGTAGTAAAAATAACATGTTAAAACCCATTATTGTCAAAATTAACATTCTTGGCTTGATTTTTATGAAAATAGACATTTTCTGGTTTTTTTAGCTTTTCCGACCTAGTTTTTTGAAAATTTGTACAAAAATCATCGTAAGTCGAAATTTGAATCCGTAAAATCTCAAAGTTTAGAAATTTTGTCTACTTTGTTCAAAAATTTTCTCATAATTTTTAATGGCTTCTAACAAGTGTTAAATTGCTCATCTTCACAGGTTGGTCCGAAATTATTTCAAATCTGATAGGCGATTTTGTAAAATTCGCCAAAAATTGTAGAAAAAACGTATGAAAACGTGCAAGTAGTCATTTTAAAGGTATAAACCTGAAATTTATCCATGTAAAACAGTTTTGAAAAATACTTCCATTTGGATGGTCAAAACAGTCCGAGATTGGACCAAACTTTTCTGTCAAGAGCTGTTTTGTGAGTTTAGTTTATAAATCTTTGAACACAACACTCATTTTTGCTATATAAAGTATACAAATCCCAGATCACTCATTTTTGCTATATAAAGTATACAAATCCCAGATCTACATGTTTACATGTAATACTTGAGATAAAACATACTTTTCTCATGTTTCATATAAAGATCCTAGTGATACACTTCAAGTTTCTTAACATATTTGTAGATTAGTGGAGAAATCACACATAATCACCAAATGTTTCAAGGAAATCACACATAATCATGCATATACACATAGATCTACACAAATCAACTTGTATTCTCCCCCAAAAACAAGTAAAAACCAAAAACAAGGGGGTATGAACTCACCTTGGGGTTTGGTTCGGTTTTGGTGAGAAGATGGAAGGAGAATTCGGCCTAGCTTGCTTTTTGAGAGGAGTTTTCGAATTCAAGATGGATCTAAGAGTCATGATCCACGAAAATGCATGAGTTAAGAGAAGATTTTTGAAGTAATCAAGAGACTAGACCATGGATCTAAGGATAAACTTACCAAGGATGATGATTTTGGTGAAGAATCCTCTTGAAACTACACACCAAACTCGAGATTTTTGTGGGAAGAAGGAAGAGGTTTTTGAGAGTGTTTGAGTTGACGAAAAAAAATGAGAAAATATTGTGATATACCGCGACCACGAAAAGTACTATGAGATTGCACTCTTGTATTAGAATCATATCAAAAAGATCGAGCTGATGGAAACAGGAACAGTTCGATCAATACGTGGATGCTTTAGAATAGAAAAGTGGCACCACGTATCTCCAAGTCATGCTCGCGCTTTCGGGCATACTTGACATCTTTATCGAATGACACAATATCCCGATTGATCATGAAATCACAGATCTCACACCGTAATTCTTTCATGAATAACTAAATTTTTCATCATCTTTATAACAAGTAAAATCTCTAGCAAATGGTTGCTCAATCCTTTAATGAAGATCGTTATATTTCTATCGACTATCTTGACCATCTCCTTTTTCTATCTTCTGACTGAAATTTCGTCACTACACAAGACATGGTTCTCTGAACCAGTCAACTCACTTCGCGGATTTATACTAATCGGACTTGATACTTTATGACCACTAAGGTTCAAATGGAAATCATATTCTTAGTCATCACCGAAACAAAGGTAATGGCATACTTGAACAAGAACGAAATCAGTTACTAGCTTCTTGGTAACCTTGTAACTTTCACTGATCCAAATGTGACTCATGTGCTTTCAATAGTATAGGCCTCTACTACTATTCACACCTACTCATACTCGTCCCAAATATTATCTCGCAGTTTTCCAAGTTACCATTCAAAAGTTTTCACAAAACGACTTATCACACATGAATGTGTTCATTACAGGGGCGTAACATAAGCATTACAACTAGGGGGCCGAGATTAAAATTTCAAAACAAAATCATACGAAAAAAAAAGGTTTATAATTATTACATCAAATACGAAACAAGAAAACTAATAACAAATATTTTTACATCACTCATTAGATTAATTTTTTTGGTAAGTTCCTTTCAAAATGTAAATATATTATGGCTAATGTTTACATACATTTTACAAAAATAAAAATTATTGATTTTTTCATGATTATATCAAAACTAAATAATTATATACTATCATTTTATTTAATCTCATTACATACTAACCCATAAATATATTCGTTCTATAAACTATTTATAAGTATTGTTTATATATTGTGTTTACATACCACACAAACAATAAATAAAATTATTACATTAAAAATTGATCATTTATAATGTAAATATTTTGTCAGGTAAAGTATTGTACTATATCCTTTATTTTTTTCTTACTCCACTCCTCCCTTTCATTATCAAGTCTAAACTGATGCATAAAAAGAAAAAGAAAGTATCTTAGTGACTTAGAGAGAGAAAGAGAGAAAAGTACCAGTAAATTACTCTAGATGAGAGCAGATCGGAGAGGAAGAGTTGTTGCCGGCAGCGTGCACAGCGCAAGTAGGAGAAAAGAGATCGAGGCACAAAAGCAACAGTCCGGTGACGACAGTAAAGCGGTGGTAGGGTGAGCAGCGATAGAGAGCGGTTGTGGACATGTAGTTGGGCGAGGAGCGGCAACGTTATTTCCGGTGAGATTTAGACGATTTGGGCTTCGAAATTTGTAGGTGTTTATTGTTTTCTTAAACTCAAAATTTGAGTTGTAGAATTTGTACCTTTGATTAGAACTTTGATTTTGTTTTATAGATTTTAGAGATAATTTCTTAATTTAATTACTTTCCTAATGTTATAGTGCTTATTTTGATTCTATCAATTAGTTTTATTTTATCAATGATTTTTTCCTATTTATCGGTGAATGATTTTATCCTTCTATTTATCAGTGAATGGTTTTATCTGTTGATTAATAAATTTTATTAAATGTAATCAAATCAGGGAGGCCAAAGTAGCAAATATGAAAATTATTTGATTTATTTTATGAAAAACGATGTATACAAGGTACAAGAAACCTTAAAACCGCCACTGGTGTTCAAACAAGTACTTATGACAATTTCTCCTAGACTCAACTAGGGATTTCACACTTCTGTCAAACATATCTTGGATTTCTTATACTCGCCTTCTGAAATCCTTTTTCATACGTATGCTCGATCTAGCAAATGTATCACACCATGTCTTTTATATATGTTTAAACAATTATATATCGGCATAATTGTCTAAAAGATACAAATCACGAATTTAAAATTTAAAATTCGAGTTGGCAAGACTAAACACAAATATTCAAAATCACAATATAAAAAACGTATTGTCATATCGCTTGTGTTGTATATCAAATATCCAAATTTACTCTGCATTATCAACATCGATAAATTGTTTTTAATATTTTTCCAAATATAGTAACTATTTTACTATAAAATAAATATCTTATATATCAAAAATCCAAATAATGCGCCAAAGTAAATGGTCCTTAATATAAGGCGCTACATTAGTACCAAATTTTCGATAAGGGGTTCAATATAACCTGTCGTTCGGGCTTCAACTAGTTTTTTTATTATTGTGTAAATTGGTTTTTGGACAGGTATTTTACCTGATTAAAATCGTTTTTACCGGTTTTTTACCAGCCGTTATTTAACGTGATTTTTTGAAGAAAAAAACGAATGCATCTTTTGGCCAATTTTTATCAGTTTGTTACTATTTTTAACCCAAAATGATCATATAATTAGAGGTGAGCACGGTGCGTTCCGGTGCGGTTTTTCGATCAAACCGAACCACAAATCGCACTTGTGGTTACTTAAATTGAAATACCAAAACTTGTGGATTTTATACGGTTCGTTTTTGCCATTAATTTGGTGTAATTTTGATTTTTAACTGCAAAATAAGTTGATGCGGTTTTTAAGGTTAAAATGGTATGGGTTTTCAAGTACAAATCATATTTTTGTTAGACTTTCATTTAAAATGTTGTAAAACTTTGTTGACTTTCATTTATTTTTAGAATTTTTTTGCTAATTTGGTCTACTAGAGGACGTGGGATACAAGGTCTTCAAAGTTATTTTCCAGAGTAAATTACAGGTTTGGTCTCTATGGTTTGGTTTGATCAAATTTGCATATTTTGTCCAACATTTAAAAAATTAACAAGATTCATCTATCGTTTAAAGAAATTGCATTATACATCCTTAATCCACTTAAAAATATCATTTTACCCTTACTTTTATATATATATATATATATATATATATATATATATATATATATATATATATATATATATATATATATATATATACCCTAATAAATGAAAATGCTATTGCCACTTGTCATTCACTCATTTATTTGGCCACATATCATTTTGTCATAATTTTGAAATATATTTATTTTCCACTTGTTAATTACTTTATTATTTATTTATACTATATCATTAACATTAATTTAGTTTCCATAAATTAAACCTACTATAATAACTATTAATTTCAAATTTGAAATTTCAATTTCAATTTCAAATAAATTTATACTTTAAACATTTGTATTTATCATTTTATAATAATAAATCGTTTAGTACACGGGTCTAACAATTAAACACATAATTTTAATTAATTTATTTTTTACATGTTTTTTTTTCATAATTTTCACTTATTTTACATTTCAAATTCAAAAATACTATTTATTTAATTGCTCATAATTAACATTATGTTTTAATTAACCCGTATAATATACGGGTTTCACAACTAGTATATATATATATATATATATATATATATATATATATATATATAACTAGTATATATATATATATATATATATATATATATATATATATATATATATATATATATATATATATATATATATATATATATATAAGTATATTCATTTTACCCTTACTCCACTTAAAAATATCATTGCATTATACATCCTTAATCCACTTAAAAATATAATTTTACCTTTACTTATATATATATATATATATATATATATATATATATATATATATATATATATATATATATATATATATATATATATAGATACAGGGAAATGATCAAATGAGAACATCTAAAACGTTGAGAATGCGAGAACAAGTATATTCATTTGCGATTCCATGTATTCATTTGTGGGGAAATGATAAATTTTTATGCACAATCAACATGAATATGCATTTTCTATTCAATTAAAATTAAAGGCGTAAAAGTTTATCATTTCTCCACAAATGAATACATGAAATCGCAAATGAATATACTTTGTTCTCGCGTTCTCAACCTTTTTGGTATTCTCATTTGATCCTACTCCTATATATATATATATATATATATATATATATATATATATATATATATATATATATATATATATATGATTGTTAAATTATTTTTTTATCTTTTGCCGCTTATATTTTATTTTATTTATATTTTTTATGATTTATATATTCTTTTAAAAATTTATTCGAATATATTTTTAATGTTTTCTTGTATTTTGTTCGTTTATATTTTTTAATGTTTTATTTGGATAATTTTTCTAGTTTTTTTTTTTTTTTTTTTTTTGAATATATCTTTTAACGTTTTTTTTTTTTTATATTTTGTTTTTGTATATTTTTAAAGCTTTCTATAAATATTTTGTGTATAAAAAATATAAAAGGTAACATCCGCATATTCGAGTTAGTCAATAATAAGCATTAAAAATGATTTTTTTTTATCTAGGATAAATAATATTAACCAAAGTAATAGTTATGATCAACAATTGTAACCTATTTATTTAATAAAGAAGAATTTTGTGAATATTATATATTTCATGATTATTATAATATAATAAAATAGGAAAAATCAGTCGAATCATCCGTAAATCGTAAAAATAAGTGTGTCAAAACACACACACACACACACACACACACACACATATATATATATATATATATATATATATATAATGTATCTAGAAAGTACACGTATTCCCGATCCAAAAATACAAATTTCGTAGAAATCCGACTCCGTATTACTTAGATATGATTTTTATAAGATATAAAAGTCAGTTGCGCACAATGAATGTATGACGTAAAAAGCTACGAAGTGAATGGTTGACTTTTAGCTAATGCGACCAAAAAGAAAATCGTAGTACTCCTTAAAATAGGAATTTTGAGAAAAAGAATGCCAAAAACGGTGTAACGACGTAATTTTTCAAAACAACTATTCATTTTTCAACACAATCAAAATTCAAATAATATTCTCAAATCTCATGTTATCAAGTCGTATCACAAATAAACATATCCCGGAATCTAAAAAAAAAGATAATCTTCTGCTAGTGTGTACAAATCATGTCGGCGCCTTCCTGCGATCCTCGCTAATACCTAAAACACATAACACATAACATGGTAAGCATAAATGCTTAGTGAGTTCCCCAAAATACCACATACAACGCATAAGTCACCCGAGGCTATAACTTGGTATGACCCTTCGGTCAATGTGTCTTAGCGGGACCCTCCAGTCTCATAGCTCGTTGGACCCTCCGGTCCGGTCTATATCGTTGGGCCCTTCTGTCCGGTCTATATCATTGGACCCTCTGGTTCGGTCTATATCATTGGACATTCAGGTCTGGTCTATATAACACCTAACATAACATATATATATATATATATATATATATATATATATATATATATATATATATGTATATATATAACGAAATGCATATAAATCTCAACATACACATACACATAAAACCCTCCGGTCTGCACATAAATACCACTCTAGGTAATGTATAGTGAGAAGAGTCACCTTGGGTAATCTCGGAAAGTCTCGAACTCGAAATACTGATCTAGCCTCCACCTAATCACATAAAGTAATTTACCTCTAATTCAAAACGATCCTCAAAAGCTAGACTAATCCCTCCCTATAATCTCTCAGAAGGGGAAAAGACCATTTTACCTCTCCAATGGTCCAAATGTCCAATTGTTGACCAATCCTCAAAAGTCAACGAAAGTCAACAGAGGGCAGTACGCGGCGCATACCAGCTCTGTACGTGGGGCGTACCCCGTGGCTATCTAGGATCGGGGAACTAGACCCCCTGCTGACTCTTAAACCATAAAGTCGAAACCTTTAAGCCTTTACATGGCTTAAAAGGTCACCAATCACTTCCAACACATAACCTATTTCCCCATTAAGCCCTAATCTTATGCATGACTTAATCTTAACGTCCAAGATTGGATTTTTATGGATTAATAACACAATATACTCTAAAATGGGGTAGATCTAGGCCCATGGAGTTCCCTTGCTCAAAAAGTCTCCACCTTTGGGACTTAAACCCTAAAAATGCTCCTATATGATGCTCATAACAAAAGGGTGGTAAAGTTTGAAGCTTTTTACCTCTGTGAGAAGCTCCCCACTCTGTTTAGCTCAGATCTAGAAGCTTGGACTCCAAACCTTTCTCTTCAAGATCTTATATTCTTCTTCACAAGCACACAATGACACTTTCAAGCCCAAAACACACACACACACACAAGCTTAGAACAAAGGTTTAGCTCTCTTAGGGTTTCACTCACTAGAAATGGTGGATGGGATGGAGGCCATAACATTCCTTTTATAGGGATCATGTCTCATTAAGGGTTTTGAGTCGGGGCCTAGTACGCCCAACGTACACCTTGGTACGCCCCGCGTACTGGGTTGAGTCTGCATCAAAGGCACGCCCATGGGTAAGTGCAGCGTACCCTTCAGTACGTTCAACATACCCGCTTGACACCATTTTTCTACTTTGGGCTAATTTGACAACTTAGGCAAATAATAAGGATTTAAGAGATATACCTGAATTTCAGGGTGTTACAAACGAATCCGTACGGGAGAGTTATGATTTTAGCAAAATCATTTAATTTTATAAAAATATGGACAAAAATATAAATTCAAAATTAGACGGTGGAGTCTAAACAAAAGTTGTAGATCTCATCGATAGCTATGCGTGGATATGAAAAACGTCTAAAACGGAGTTCGTGTAAACGAGTTATAGGTTTTAATAGCATATTTACGTATTAAAATAAAGTGTGTGTATATATATATATATATATATATATATATATATATATATATATATATCATTAATATTGTATTGACGATGCATTCGTTATAAGACTAGTGTCGAGTACTTTCAACATTAGTTTAGTATAAATATCATTAAATCTATTTTAAATAGTATTATAAATTGGTGTTTGTTATAAAATATGATCAAATAACAAAATAAATTATAGAGTAAAGAAAGACATGAGAGTAGAGAGAACTTTTATTCCAATACTTGTGATGAAATTATCAAACTTTACAATACATAATATTCACTATTTATACAAGACAAGGAAGATGAAATGTGATGTATGATATGAATGCTCATTATAGTGGTGCATAACTACACTCATAAAACTCATAATAATGTTTGTTATAATGTTCACTAATTATAGAGAGTAATGAGGGAATATGGAGAATGCAATAATCATTCACTAAATAATAATTTATAACACTCCTCCTTGAATGACGATTGTATCATGCCTCGTTAAAATGTTAATCGGTAAAACCTCATGGGAAAAACCCTTTATTAAGGAAAAAGAGTACATGATTAATAATAGATATTGGAAACAATTGCCTCGTTAAAAACCTTGTTAAGAAAACCTAGTGGGAAAAACATAGCTAAGGAAAAGAGTACAATATGTTTCCAACTCCCCCTGATTAGCACATCAATTGATTTTCTTGAAGCACCGCATAACAATGTTTCATACCATCTTTTCAAATTTCGATGTAGGAAGTGCTTTAGTAAACCAATCAGGAAAGTTGTTAATGGATAGAATTTTCTAGATGTTGATGTCACACTCTTTTTGAAGATCATGAGTGAAAAAAACTTTGGTGATATATGTTTGGTTCTGTCTCCTTTGATAAATCCTTCCTTGAATGGAGCTATACAAGTTGTATTATCTTCATATAGTATGGTTGGAACATCCCTGTTAGAAGTTAGACCACAATTCTTGCAAATGTATTGAGTTAAAATTCTTAACCAAATACATTCATGACTTGCCTTATAAATTGCTATAATCTATACATGGTTAGAATAAGTAGCAAATAAAGTTTGTTTAACAAAATGACAAGAAATTGTGTTACCTCCACAAGTGAATAAATAACTAGTTTGGAATCGAGCTTTGTGTGGATCAGATAAATATCCAACATCTGGATAACTAATTAACTTCACATTTTATGAATTTGATTATTATAAATTCATACCCATTGTACCTCGGAGATATCAAAGAATGTGTTTGACTCTATTCCAATATCTTCTTGTTGGACAAGTACTATATCTTGCTAATAAGTTTACGACAAAAGATTTATCAGGTCTTGTATTAATAGTAAGATATATTAGTGCACTAATATCACTAATATATAGTTCTTCGGGAACAAGAAGACTTTCATGCTTTTTATGATGCTGAAATTGGTCCTTTTTGGCATCTAAGTGCCTTACCACCTTCGGGTTACTCATGGATGTGAGTTATTCATATAAAACCTTTTTAGCACCTTTTCTAGATATTAATGTACAAAAACTCCATTTTTTGTGCTTAATTTGAAGACCCAAATATAATTTCATCTTACCAAGATCATTCATTTCAAAAGTTTCTTTCAAACAAGAAGTGACCTTTTTCCAAATCTCTAAGAGTTCCAATTATGTTCAAATCATCTAAAAATAACATCAATTATGATAAATTCTTATATGTATCTTTTTATGAATACACATGAGCTTGATGGATCATTTTTATAGCACTCTTTCAATAGAAATGTAATAAAACAATTGAAGCATATACGGCCAGAGTGTTTCAATCTACACAAAGATTTATTTAATTTTACCAAATATACTTCACGAGAATAAGACGTTTGTGCTTCTAGCACCTTAAATCCTTCTGTGATTTTCATATAAGTATCATTTTCAAGTGAACCATATAAATAAGCGGTAAATACATTCATTAGACACATCTCCAGTTTGTTGTTAAACTTATAAAATAACTGAATGTAATTGCATCAACTACCGGAGAATACGTTTTTTCATAATCGATTTCGGGTCTTTAGGTAAAACCTTGTGCAACAAGTATTGTTTTATATCTCACAACTTTATTTTTCTCGTTTCTTTTGCACACAAATACCCATTCATGTCCCACTGTTCGTACTCTGTTTGGTGTACGGACTACAAGTCCAAAAACTTTTTCGTTGAGTAATAGAATTAAGCTCTTTATTTATTTCATCTTTCCATTTTGGCCAATGTTTCCTATTCATACATTACTCAATAGATTTAGTTTCAAGATCCTCATTTTCTTTATAATCGCGCGCGGAACATGATATGAAAAATTATCGTCGACGTCTATCTTATTTAGGTTCCATCTTATTCCTGTCATGACATAATTTATTGAGATCTCATCATTTTCATTTTTTCAGGTACCTTATTTTCTTTTGTTATGTCATTGGGCCCTACTAGAGCTTTATTAATCTTTTCAAGAGATTCCATTTTCTCTTTTGGACCATCAATTGTATTTGCTTCATTTCATTTTCGATGATTTTTATCTTTGGAACCTGTTAATCTTCCACGCTTCAGGTGTGCCTAAGATTCATTTGCAGTTGTATTTTTTTCCTTCTGGGATATCAATTCTAACTTGAGTAAGTATAGCTGGTACATGAGACTTTGTTACCCACTTAGGGTCAGTAAATGCTTCTGGCAATTGATTTGCTACATTTTGTAAATGAATTATCTTTTTTATTTCAAGTTCACATTGACTTAAATGAGGATCTAAAATTGAAAGTGACAATTCCTTTCAAGAGATTTTATTTTCCAGCTTCTTTATTTCTCCCCCTAATGTTGGAAAATATGATTCATCAAAATAATAATCATTAAATATAGCTGTAAATAAATCTCCAATTGATGATTTTAAATATTTTACTATAGATGGAGATTCATATCCAACATAAATTCTCATTCTTCTTGAGGACCCATTTTTATGAAGTGAGGTGGAGAAATGTGTACATAAATTATACATCGAAACATCCTTGGATGGTAAATAATTGGTTACTGACCGCAAACCAGTTGAATAGGGGAGAACTCATGATAACTAGTTGTCATTATGCATATAAGTGATGTTGCATGTAAAATTGCATGCCCCATGTCAATATAGGAAGTTTAGAATGCATTAGTAATGGTCTTGCAATTAATTAAAAGTGTTTGATTAACGACTCAACTAAACCATTTTGTGTATGAACATATGCAACAGGATGTTCAATAGTTGTCCTAATCGACATGGAATAATCATTAAAAGCTTATGATGTAAATTCTCCAGCATTGTCAAGTCAAATTTTCATAATTGGGTAATCGGGAAAATGTGCCCTTAGGCAAATTATTTATGCAAGTAATCTTGCTAAAACCAAATTATGACTAGACAACAAGCACACATGTGACCATCTAGTTAACACGTCAATTAAAACCATAAAATATCTAAATGGTCCACATGGTGTTGGATGAATTAGTCCATATATATCCTCTTGAATTCTTTGTAAGAAACTAAGACTTTCATACCCAACTTTGTTCAATGATGGACTGGATATTAGTTTTCCTTGAGAGCATGCAACACAATTCATTATCTTGAAAAATCTTATGGTTTTTCAAGGAATGACCACTTGAAGTTTCATTTATTCTACTTACCACAATTGATCCGAGATGGCCCAACCGGTCATGCCAAACTATGAATGTAATATCATACCTTTTTTTATTTTCAATAGCATGAATCATTGTAATATTTGTATAGTACAATCCGGAGGACAATACAAGTAATTTTTACAAAAAAACTTTTCTTATCCGATATCATTTTTGTAATGTTGAGATAATTTTTATTACCATCATTAGTTGTTTCAATAGGATATCCGTTAGACCTAATATCCTTAAAACTTAAATAAATTTTTTGGGGATTTTAATAAAAATAATGCATCACCAATTGTAATTATTGTCACTTGTGGTAATACTATATTCGCTCTTCCGGAGCCTTCATTCTTGGTGATTTAGACGAAAATAATGCATCGCTAATTTGTAATTGATGTCCCTTATTGTAATATTATATTCGCTCTTCTGGAGCCTTCAATCATTTTTGCATTACCTGTTATTATATTAACATTTGCTTCTCTAATTGATAAGTAAGCAAAATACTTTTCATTATTAAAAACGCTATATGTTATTGCATTGTCTGCAAGAAATATATCTTCATTATTTCTTTTGCGAATATCCATATTTCTTTTCAATAAATAAATAAAACATAAGAAACATTCGGCTTAGAGAAATAAATTCATATTTTATTAATTTGGGAAGATTGTGACGACATCATTTCTCATGAAATGAATATGCCATAAAAATTGTGATGACATCATTTCTCATGAAACGAATATGACATAAAAACATAATAAATATCATGAAACAAAACTACACATTTATTTTGATCAATCACTATCCATATCACCACTTGTCCCTTCGGGGTAGACAAGAAAATCGACAACATCCTAATGTATCATTTATGGTTGATCTTCATGGATATCACTTTGAATAAAATTTGTTTCGATATTTTTCTTTATATTTTAGAGAATCTTGATAAAGATCAACAAAATGCTTTGGTAAGCGGCATGTACAAGACCAATGATCGGTTATTCCACATTAGTAATAAACATTTTCATTTTTTTTCCTTGACCACTTTTATCATTAGGATGTGGATTTTTGTTGTTTTCCAACTTATGGTGGTTACTTGTAATCTTGTTATTTTTATGATAATTATGATAACCTCCACGACCTCGGTTAGACTCATGACTATTATGATTATATGAGTTGCATTCACTTTAGGGAATGTACTAGAACCGGTCGGGATTGGTTGATGATTTTTCATCAATAACTCATTGTTTTGTTTAGCCACAAGAAGACATGAGATTAATTCATATTTATTTTAAACATTTCTCATGATATTGCTATTGCAGGAGTATGTTAGTAGTATGAAAACTAGAGAAAGTTTTCTCTAGCATTGTTTTCCATAATGAAAATAGAAATCAAAATAAAGACTTGTATCTTAAGGAATTGTTAGTTAATAAATTCCATAAAATAAGTTGTAAGCATTTTACACGTAAAATTATAAAAAATACATACCTGAAAATAACAAGACCAATAAGGAGTTAGAGCTCTATGGTGGAGTCGTGCTGATAACGTGTTATAAAATATGATCAAATAACAAGATAAATTATAGAGTAAAGAAAGACATGAGAGTAGAGAGAAATTTTATTCCAATACTTGTGATGAACTTATCAAACTTTACAATACATAATATTCACTATTTATATAAGATAAGGAAGATGAAAGGTGATGTATGATATGAATGCTCATTATAGTGGTGCATAACTACACTCATAAAACTCATAATAATGTTTGCTATAATGTTCACTAATTATAGAGAGTAATGAGGGAATATGGAGAATGCAATAATCATTCACTAAATAATAATTTATAACAGTATTTAGTCATTTAAGTAAATATAGAGGGTGATTTTTAAAAATTCAATTATTATAAATAAGAGTCTCTAGGCTCTCATATTTCTTGCACCATTCTCTTGATTCAAGAGTCTTTCTCTTCTTATCTCCTAAGCATTTCGGTCTCTCATGATTCGACTTATCTTTCTATAGTTTTAGTATAGTAAGGTGAGCGTTAAAGCGCTGCAAGAATCTTTCTTAGAAAGATTCAGCGACGAAGTTCTGCCCCTGTAGATCCTGGCTCCTAGCAGACCACCCCCCCCCCCCCCCTCCAACTTGTAAGTAAGTTATGCTTACCCTATTTTAAATATAGCTTATATTGAAAATTAGTATTATGAACTTATAATAAATATTTGGGCTATTATTATGACTTATATAAGTGTCGTTATAATATCTTTTTAACTACTCGCGGTACGGAGAATCTGGTTCAAAGGGCCGCATAGGGTTGTTAGATTTTAGAAGTGCTATATGAGAAAATGGTCCTGCCCTCTGGTGTTTTATGTCTGACTCCTGTCTATACATAGTGGTTGAAAAATATTGTATAAATGCTTATATAATAATAATAATGCTAAGACTATTAATTAGTCACGGTAAAATATTAAACTAAAATCTATTGGTAATAATACTAGGTTTTGTCGAAGGAAATTATGTTGTTAAGAAGCGAAGCGGTGTCCGAGTTTGGAATCATCACTTTAACAAGTGAGTGCATAGCTAATTTCATCTTACACATAGATATTAAGTATTTAATATAAATTACGTGCTATGTGTGCATATTATTTTTGTTCCTGATATCTATGCTAGATGAACAAAAATATGTATGTTTTAATTGTTTTAAACTGTATATGTATTTTATACCTATAAATATGATGGGTAAAAGATGGACAGATTAAAGATGAGATGAATGATGAGCGATGATATATGAGTGGTAAAAGATAGCGGGAAGCGATGATCTCATCATCTAGCAGAGTATAGATGACAACCACGGACTATTCTAGATAGTCCAGTGGTACACTAGTAGAGTCGCAACCTATAGGTGTTGTAAATAATGTGTTCACCCGGTGTACTCTAAAAACCCATTGACATGTATTGCAGGTGGACTCCCTAAAATAATACTACCAATAAATGAGATAAACCCTGACAGCTATGGAATTAGCGCATGTTAGATGAAACCTTGCAACTATGGACTTAATGCATGTTATATAAACCATGACAACGATGGACTTTGTGTTTATTCCTTAGAACAATCCTTAGGAATAAATAATGAGGAATAGATGATTCTTAGGGAAGATACTTAAGAATAAAGAAGATAATGAGGATGGGCAATTACGTTTATTGTTTTATGATTAAACATAATAACGTTATTATTGTGGGTTGAAAACCTGGTGAAACCCTATGTACTCACCAGGTTTTTCAACCTGACACACTCAGTTTATTTGTATCACATGTGTCGATACGAAACTACATTACACTGAGAGATTAAAGGATATGTAAATCACTAGTGTAAAAGAATGCAAGGTCTGTTTATGCTTATGTTTCTATATTGACGATGACATCCCAATGTTTTAATACAAACAAAAACATTTATTCGGAAAAGGATACTCTCATTTTAAAATAAGCATAAATAATTTTTTTAAAGTCGTCGTAAATTTGGGGATGTCACATAAATAGTTAGTTAAATGAGAATATGATTAACACATTATAGGTATATAATTATTTATTTTAATAGGGTTATTATATATGCTAACCGAAATTCAAAACGAGTGTCAATGGCTTCAAATTCAATTTTTTTTAGCTTAAATTTTTTTTTTTACATTTCGTTCCGAATGAAAAATGTGAATCAGAATTCATATAACTCAAACACATGTGTCAATGATTTCAAGTTCTTTTTTTTTAAGAAATTTTGTTTTTTTTCGAGTTTTATGATTTTCCAACTAGCCTATATATAACTTGAAATCCCTTTTCATATTCCAGTTAGTCTATCTATTAAAAATATAATTTTATACCTAATCTAAGTTAATAATATTCACATTTAACAATTTTTTATATATTTTTTTACAAAAAGTATTAACAAACAAAACGTCAAAAAGATGTGTTCAAACTAAGGTTCTAAAAAGTTCGCCATGGTTCCGCCATGGCGTGCCACGACTACAAGGCTTGCACTTGCCGCCAAGTTTTACCAAAACGCCGCCTTAACTCATATATGTGTATAAAAACAATAATAGTTGAAAATACATATAAAAAAATTAATTATATAGAAAATTGTCGCCTTAAGTCACGCCTTACAAACGTCATGACTCGCCAAGGTTCGGAAAAACTTGAGGCTTGACATTGCCGCCAAGTCACGCCTTACGTTATTTAGAACCTTGGTTCAAACAACTCGCCAAAAAACTAAAAAAAATATATTCAAAAAAGCATCATAAAAATATAAACGAAAAACAAAATTGTAAAAAAACATTAAACAATATATTCAAACGACACACCAAAAAATGTTTTTTACATTTTTTTCGTTTATATATTTATGATGTTTTTTCGAAAAAAAAAAAATAGTTTTTTTGCGTGTTGTTTGAATACATTTTAATTTTTTTGACGTTTTTTATACTTTTTGTAAAAAAATGTAAAAAAAAAAGTTCATTAAATGCTAATATTATTAATTTAGATTAGGTATAAAATTATATTTTTAATAAGATTAATACATAGACATATTGAGATTCAAAAAGAGGTTTCAAGTTATATAGAAGCTAATTTGAAAATCATATAACTTGAAAACGAACAAAATTTCAAAAAATAAAAAAGGTGAACTCGAAAACATTGACATATGTGTTTGAGTTATATGAATTTTGATTAGCATTTTTGATTCGGAATGAAATGAAAAAAAATCTAAAACTAAAAAAATTGAATTCAGAGCTATTGACACTCGTTTTGAATTTCGATGAGCCTATTCAATAATCTTATTAAAATAAATAATTATATACCTAATATATGTTAATTATAATCTCATTTAACAACCTTTTTATATTTTTTATACAATTTTTTTTATAAAAAGCTTTACAAATATATAAAAAAATATTAAAATATATATTCGAACAAAATATCAATAAAAAAACTAGAAAATTTATTCAAATAAAACGTCAAAAAATATATAAACGAACAAAATATAAAAACATTAAAAATATATGCGAATAAAATTTTTGAAAAATGTAAGTTGTAAAATATTAAAAAACATATAATTACTTCTTAATTTCTTTTATTGATATTCATATTCCTCCCTCTCAATTTATTGAAATAATTTAATAAAAGTCCCAATACTTTTGGTCCAATAGACGATGTGGGATACAAGGCCTTCAACAAGGTGGGAAACAAGGCCTTCCTCTCAATTTTATTTAAATAATTTGATGAAACTACCAATACTTAAATATATTATGGTTGTCAATTTAAAAGAACAAAAACATATTCCTTAATGATTGTAATTTATAAAAATAAATAATACCAATAAAATGCATATGGACACTAGTGGTTAATAAATCGAAAGATCCATATCAATAAGTCAATAGTTAATTATGAATTATGATTGTTCATATATATATATATATATATATATATATATATATATATATATATATATATATATATATATATATATATATATATATATATATATATATATATATATATATAAGGAATATACATTACAGCCCCACCTAAGCTTAGGTACTAAACCTCTAAAATATGTCTTTTTAACATGCTAAATATACCGGGTTTGGTTTCACTTGGTACTATATCATTCTCCATAACATTTCTTTCTTTCATTATCGTTTTATCATCTCCGTTTTCTTTCCTCAATTATCGTTTATTACTTCATCCAAGTGAATATTACTAAACCCTAAACCTAAACCTAAATCCTAAATTTAAACCCTAAACACTAAAGCTAAACCCTAAACCCTAAACCTAAACACTAAACCCTAAACTCTAAACCCTAAACCCTAAACACTAAACCCTAACCCTAAACCCTAAACCTTAAACCCTAAACCTTAACCCTAAACCCTAAACCCTAAACATAAACCTAAACCCTAAACCCTAAACTCTAAACCCTAAACCCTATTGTGTCGATCTTGAATTTACATCTTGAAGTATTAATCGTGAATCCATTAACCGTAATCTTTATATAGTAAAACAATGTATTTTCAAGAGGTTTATTACCTAAGCTTAGGTGGGGCTGTAATGTATATTCCTTTTATATATATATATATATATATATATATATATATATATATATATATATATATATATATATAGGGTTAGGTTCATGTGAGACAGCCTAATTTTGTGAGACCGTGAGACGCATTTTTTTATTTTTTTTATTTTTTTTAAATTTTTTTTTAGTTAATTCAAGTTCCGAAAATAATATTTAAAAAAAGAATTTTTTGATTTTTCCATTTATTTTGCATTTTAAAATTATTTTTAGAATATGTACAATGTAATATTCTATTTAGAACATTTCACGTATTTTTAAAAAAAAATAGAATTTTTTTTATTTTTTTTAATTTTTTTTAGTTAATTAATGTTCCGAAAATAATATTTAAAAAAAGAATTTTTAGATTTTTCCATTTATTTTGCATTTTAAAATTATTTTTTAGAATATATCAGTGTAATATTCTATTTTGAATATTTCACGTATTTTAAAAAAATGAGATTTATTTTTATTTTTATTTATTTATTTTTATTTTTTTAGTTAATTCAAGTTCCGAAAATAATATTTAAAAAAATAATTTTTGGATTTTTCCATTTATTTTGCATTTTAAAATTATTTTTAAATTTCGTCTTACGGTCTCACAAAATTAGAATGGTCTCAAATGAACCTAAACCTTAGAATGGTATATATATATATATATATATATATATATATATATATATATATATATATATATATATATATATATATATATATATATATATATATATATATATATATATATTAGGTGTAAGACCTAACTAAATATTAAAAATTATAAACGTTAAGTATTTTTTAAAACAAAATTTTGAAATAAGGAAGGAAAAAAGATATTTGTTGCAATTTATGATCATGTGTATTGTATTTAATACTTTACTTATATAACTATATGTATTATGTAACTTTTTAATTTTAAAAATTAAAAAAAAAAATAGAAATTGACATGTGGATACTATTAGTTTCAAAAATACTACAAAATGACAAGTGTCAAAACTTATGAAAGATTGACATATGACAAAAAGAATCCCTATTTATTAGAGTGGATATATATATATATATATATATATATATATATATATATATATATATATATATATATATATATATATGGATTAATGCGAAAATATAAACAATTTGCGAAAATGAGAAAACAAGAAAAACATATGAGATTGTGTCCCCTCAATTTTATATTTTGGGCATTAATTCATCCAATTGTTGAACTTCATGATAATAATCGACGATACATGAGAAATTGTTTCATATTAGCATAACGTGTTTTTTTGACATTTTTATTATGAAAATATGAATTTAAAAGTGGTTAAGGATGTGGAAAAAACGATTGTTAAAACCACATTTAAATCTATATTATCATAACACTCTCCCATGTAAACTTATTATCTTGCTAATAAATTTAATTTCTAAAGTACATGTGTTTGATTTTTATAAGATAAAATATGTTTTCACGTTTTCGCAAAATAATTATGTTTTTGTATGAAACTACTTGTATGTATGCAGGGCCGGCCTTAAGCTTGTGTTTGTAAAGGGAGGGCTTAGGGCCCCATTTTCAAGTCCAGTTTCTCTCATGTATTGACAGTCCATCCGATACAGCGTTACTACCCATTCCTCAACAAAAAAAAATCACGCCGGCTACGACTAATCAACTACAATCACGCTGCGACTAATCAACTTCCATTATTTTCTCCATTATCGGACTCAATTCTAGCCTTCTTCTCCAATTGTCAATCGATTCTTCCACTCATCCGCTGTTCCACAGTCTATCGATTGAATGATTTGAATCGCCATTGAGCATTGAGTCTTCACCGTTGACCTGCTGTTCGGATTCTCCATCGCTGACGGCTGATCGCTCAAAACTCTATAATCAAAATCAGCTATTCTGTGACTGTTGGCATTAAATTGAAATGGTAATGTGCTTGTATTTTCCCTTTTGATTTTTGATTTCCTATTGTCTGATTATAAGATTATTTAATTGGGGGTTTGGGGTAATGTGTTATGTGGTTAAATGTTAATAGTCGATGATTAGCTCAAACCACTCAAACCAGTGTTCTAAAAATGTCAATCTATATTGATGATTAATGAAGTAATTGTTGCCTAGCCAATAAGTTTTGTCAGACTGCATCAATTTGTTTTGTTTGGTGAATCATTACTCAAAAAGATTGATGCTTTTTGGCTCTTGGTTTGATTGATTGGCCCCAAACTCCAATATCTAGAAAAGTCTTCATCAATACATACAAAATTGAATTTTTATGGAATATACCCATAGCATAGAATGATAGAAAAAACTTTTTTGATCAAACATACCATATTTGATTTGAATTATGTGGTTTGGCATCATAATTTTATTTTGTTTTTAATGAGATTCTTGTTTGACATCTAGTTATATAATGTCTTATAATTAAAAACAATTTTTTATTATTAAGTTATGTAATTTGTATTCTAATTGTTTTTGGCTTTTTCCAAAGGGCATGAATGATCAAATTTGTTATTAAGTTATGTAATTTGTATTCTGATTTTTTATTTCATATTGGCAGATTCCATTGTTCACTGATTTCAGATTGACAGATTCCGTTATTTTTGAGCTTTCCATTATCTTAAGGGCGGTATAATCTTAATTCATATCTTCTATACTTATAGTTATTATTAATCAAATAATTAATAAACATGTCAAAGAGAAAATACGAATCAGGTGCTTTAAAAAGGAAGCGAAAAATGCAAGAAGAAGCTTTTATAGATAAACAAAAGGTTCATTTTTAAAATATTTAACTACACACAAAAATATTGATAATGAACATGAAGAAATTAATGTTGATAATGAACCAAAACAAGCTAATGTTGATAATAATAGTGAACAAACTAAAACTGAAATTGATAACGAACAAACTAATAGTGAAAATAATAATGAACAAATTAATATTGAAATTAATAACGAACAAACTAATAGTGAAAATGATAACGAACAAACCAATATTAAAATTGATAACGAACAAACTAATAGTGAAAATAATAACACGCCTTTAAACATATATGATCCAGGTAGATGGAATAATATTAGTACTAATTTAAGAGATTTAATTGTAGAAAAATGTCCTATTAAAATTTATGATTTTAAGTTTCCAAAAGATCAACATTTAAGAAGCTTTAGTACATCTCTTTATATGCAAAAAATACCAAATGGAGAAAAATACGAACGAACATGGTTGGTTTATTCCATAGATGTAGATAAAGTTTTTTGTTTTTGTTGTAAATTATTTAATGTGAATACATCTACATGTTCATTAGCACATAAAGGTAATAATGATTTGAATAATATTTCTAGTATACTAAAAAGTCATGAAGCAAGTAACAGACACATTCTTAATATGAGGTCACGGATTGACTTACAAACTAGATTAACAAATAATAAAACAATTGACAAGCAAATCCAAGAACAAATAAATAAAGAAAAAGAACATTGAAAAAAATGTGTTAATAAGAATCATTGTTGTAGTAAAAACTTTAGGAAAAAGTAATTTAGCATTTCGTGGAACAAATGAAAAAATTTATGAAGAAAATAATGGTAATTTTTTAAGTATAATTGAAATGATTGTTGAATTTAATCTTATTATGCAAGAACATATTAGGAGAATTAATGACAAATAAATTCATAATCATTATCTTGGACATAACATGCAAAACGGACTTATTAGTTCATTAGGAGAAGAAGTTAAAACTAAAATTATTAAAAAAGTAAAAGAGGCTAAATACTTTTTAATAATACTTGATTGTACTCCTGATACAAGTCATAAGGAACAAATGTCAATTATCTTACGATGTTTAGATCTTTCAACAACTCTAATAGAAGTTAAGGAGTACTTTCTAGGATTTTTAGTTGTAGATAATACAACCGGTAAAGGCTTATATGATGCTATAGTTGATGAAATTAAAAATATAGGACTAGATATAAATGATGTTTGGGGTCAGGGTTACGACAATGGTTCAAATATGAAAGGAAAGCATCAAGGTGTACAGAAACGATTGTTAGATATTAACCCTAGAGCATTCTACACTCCTTGTGGTTGTCATAGTTTAAATTTAGTAATTTGTGATATGGCTAATTCGTGTGAAAAAGCAAGTGAATTTTTTGGAGTTATACAAGGTATATATTCGATATTTTCTTTATCAACTCAAAGGTGGAAAATATTACAAGATAATATATCAAACCTAACACTTAAATCATTATCGCAAACTCGTTGAGAAAGTAGGGTAGAAAGTCTAAAAGCAATTAGATTTCAAGCACCACAATTAAGAAAAACACTTTTACAATTATCTAAAAATTATGGAGATCCAAAAATTAAAAGTGAGGCTAAATGTTTAGCTACATATGAAATTGAAAAATATGAATTTTTATTAGGAATTATTATTTGGTATGATGTTTTGTTTGCTATTAACACTGTTAGTAAAAGCTTGCAATAAAATGATATGTGTATCGATGATGCTATAGATCAACTAAATGGACTTTTGTGTTTCTTTGAAGAATATAGAGAAAACGGATTTGAAAAGACTTTAGATTATGCAAAAGAATTGGCTTTAGAAATGAATGTAAAACCAGAATTTCGTGAAAAGCGTATCATTCAAAGAAATACACGATATGATGAAAATGTTGCTAATGAAACTATTAAAGCTCCTATTCAGTTATTTAAAACTGATTAATTTTTATATATAGTAGATAAAGTCCTTACTTCACTTAAAAGTAGATTTGAGTAATTTAATGAGTTCAAAAATATTTTTGGTTTTCTATTTAGTATATAAAAATTAAAATCATTTTATGAAAATACTTTAAAAAAACATTGTTTAAATCTTGAAAAAACTTTAAAGCATGATGATAGCTTAGATATTAATAGTTTAGATTTATTTAATAAACTAAAACTTTTAAGACATATTGTACATTTAGAACGTGATACAATTATTAATATACTTAATTACATTAAAAAGTTTAGTTCTTTTCCAAATGCATATGTTGCCTATAGGATTATGTTAAGTATTCATGTAACCGTTGCCTCTGTAGAAAGAAGTTTTTCTAAATTAAAACTATTAAAAAAATATTTAAGATCTACAATATCACAAAAAAGATTAAATGGATTAGCAATTTTATCAATTGAAAAACAGTTAGTAAAAGAAATTGATAATGAAAATTTTATTAAAGAATTTGCATCTAAAAAAGCTAGAAAAATTAACTTTACGTCATAAAATATATTCACAAAAAACATATACATAAAAAAAAATTAACTCCGCCATTTGTAAACTTTTTAGTTTATTATTGTCGGTCCCAAGCGCGGATAAAGGAGGAGGGTTTATAACATTAAGTATACTAAATGTCAAAGGGCTCCGAATTTTTGGTTCGCTTAGAGCCCCCAAACTCGTTGAGCCGACCCTGTATATATATATATATATATATATATATATATATATATATATATATATATATATATATATATATATATATATATATAATCATTCTAACACATGCGATAATCAAAAAGATAATAGCATACAATACAGTCATCATGCCTCGCCCGACATCGAGCCCCACTTGGTATACATACAAATGCTTACACATGCAAGAGTCACGCAGACATCTAGCATCGTAACATAGTAAACCATGGGTCGGCATTGGTGTCTTCAACTCGCTAAACACAGAGAAGAAACTCACCTCAAGCGGCCGATTATCTCTCAGATAAATCTCTACCTACTAGTCCGATACAACCCCTGCACTATCATCACCAACAACATCCAACTAATAATTGGATCCCGACTCATAACTAGGAGTCTAAATCAGGGTAAAAGACCATTTTACCCTTTACCCAACTTGGCTCAAGGTCAAGGCCCAAACCAATTACACAAAAAAGGCTCAATTCCAAAAATAGACAGCTAAGGCCTAAAGATGGCCCAATCTTCTAAATTGGGCCCAAACCCCTTCGTGGGCCTTCAACCAAACGAACCCAACATAATTACATCATCCCAAAAATAGAAATTTGATGGCACAACAAGGTCCTGATCTCCTAATACCCAAATATGAGCCTAAAATCGAGAAACCCAAAATCCGAAGCCTACATGCTGAGTACGCGCAGCGTACTCAGCTCGTACACTTAGTGTACTCCCTTTGGGGCTAGTATGTGCAACGTACCAGCTTGGTACGCCCAACGTACACCCCGGTTGACCTCCCAACTTCAATAAGCACTTAATCCATTGAGACTTCAAGCGAAACTCTCAGATCTGATTATATAAGACCACTAATCACGTAAAGTTGGCAACTTTACACACACGCATGGCTTATTGGGGCTCAAGAGCTCAGAAAGAGCTTAACAAAGGTCTTAACACATGAATGGTCCAAGATACACAATAAAGCTTCCATTTTTATGAATAAGGGGACCAAAAGAAGTCTAGATCTAACACTAATACATGAGTGAGCCAAGAAGCTCATCAATCACTCCAAGGACTCAAAATGCATAAAAGAACAACATAACTAGATCTAGAATCACGGATCATCAAGATGTGAGTTTTTTTACCTCAAAAAGCTTGCAAATTATAAGATACCCCGGATCTTCAAGCTCAAAACACTTCTCCAAATGGTCTTCTTCTTCTTCTCCTTCACAAATTACCAACAAATACTATTTAAGGCTTAAAACTTACACACACACACACACACACTAGGGTTTCGATTTCTAAACAAAATAATGTGGCGGCTGGCTAAACATGACCAAATGAGGCTATCATAACGTTTAAATAGGGTGCAAAGCCTAAAATTTATCTTTTCACTCAAGCTCTTGTACGCCATGCGTACTTCACTTGTACATGGTCAAGATCCGTGATCACAAAGAGAGTCAATACGCCCAGTGTAACACCTGGTTTCTGGTATGAATTTAATTCCAATTATTTGCATTTTCTTGGAGGACTCATCGAGTTGGAAGCCTCAACTCGACGTTTGTTTAGCATGTTCACGAACATAAACAAACGAACATGAATAATGTAATTTGTTAAACGAACGAACATGAACAATAAAACTTGTTCGTTTATCTGTTCGTGTTCGTTCATTTGTTCGACTAACTTAAACGAACGAACATGAACAAACCTCATTCGTGTTCGTTACTTCCAATTACAGCCCTATTAGCCACTACTAATATGATTAAGATGATTAATGTAGCTTAGCTTGTATTCAATACGGAGGAGAACATGCATAAAAAAATGAGTTCATTTCGAGCTCATACGAGAGACATATGATAATTCAAAGATGATAGAAAAAATTATGCATAAACTTAAATTTTCTAAAAAAATAAATAAATAAATAAACTACGTATGATTAAAGAGAATGTAAAGATAAGACCAGATAAAAAGTACTTTATCATTATTATCAACACTGTCAAAGTGTTAAAAGGTGGGAAATAAATTTAACAAACTTCCGTTTCAATAAAAAATAAGTATTTCCATTCCAAAACAAGTTGTAACACCGTAAATTTCCAAAACAATTTTTCGCATTTATAAAACATAATTTATTTGTAAATCATAAAAACATCATTGTTTGAAACTCAATTTATAACATATAAAAATCCCAAGATCTCATAGCATAAAATCCCGTGTGTGTACTGATCAAGTCTGCGCCTTCCCGCGATCCTCACTAGTACCTTCAACACATAACACAAAACAATGTAAGCACAAAGCTTAGTGAGTTCCCCAAAATACCACATATAACACATATTAGCCACTCGAGGCCATAACTCTGTGGGTCTGTGCACCCAAACTCTGCGAACCCTCAGGTTCTAACTCTGCAAGCATGCACAGCATAAATCACATAGAAGAATGCAGTGCAACAACAATATATATAAAACACTGTATCACATAACTCTATTTACCCACTCAAGGTAAAGTATAGTGAGAAGACTCACCTCGCGTATCTCGGTAAATATCTGTCTCGAAATAAATGTTATCTAGCCTCCGCCTAATCACACAAAGTAATACACTCATAAATACAACTGAACTCAACCCTAGAGGTCAACAAGGTCAACGGTCAACTTTGACCGGACTCGGCGAGTGCACTAGGGCGACTCGGTGAGTCTATACGTGTCCACTGATTCCCTTGGATCCTCTCTTGACACGCCCAATACTTCTCTGACTCGACGAGTTTCACATGGCATAAATCGCGGGGCCACCACGACTCAACTCGCCGAGTCTCAAGAACAACTCGGCGAGTTCCGGCTTGACTCAGTCCCCCTGACTCTCCTTGACTCACTGAGTCGACCCCTCAACTCGACAAGACTACTCGTTGAGTGGTTACGGGAAAACTTCATGCGACTCGCCGAGTCTATTATTCAGAATCGGCGAGTCCATGCCATGCATAAACTCAAACTCACTTCTGAGGTCAGATCTGTTCTATACAATCATAGATCTGGCCTCCCCAAGCATGATAATCACGTAAACTCCAAAACTTGGTGCTCAAACAACAACTATTTGCTCCTAAATGATGTTTTAGCCCCATATCTCATAACTCTAGGTCATAACTCCCATGAATCCTCATAAAGCTTAAGGAATAAGGCTTCTCTGGACCTTTATGGATCCTATCTCAAGCCTCATCACAAATAGGGACGAAATGGACATCAAATCTAACCAACAAAGGGGTCAAGAAACCCTAAACCCCCATGTTCTTCATAACAACAGAAAAGGGAGCCAAAATATACCTCCAAAATGATGCTCTGATCTCCAAAATCGAAGGATGTCCACCTTCCTTGCCTCCTCTTAGCTAGAATCTCCTTTGCCTTGCCAAACAAAGCTTCAAAAGTCAACAATGGCCTCTTCTCTCTCCCAAAACGCTCAAAAGCTCTTTAGGGTTTCTCTCTGGGGTTGGTGGCCGCAAATGACGGCCATAAGCCCCTTTAAATAGGTCTCAGACCCTGGAAATTAGGGTTTTATTAAACAACGTGGACTCGCCGAGTCCAGACGCGAACCTGCGCACAAAACTGCGATCCTACTCGGCGAGTTTAGACTCCAACTCGCCGAGTCTCCTCACAATTACCCAAAAAATAAAAGAATAAAAATAATACCTCGGAATCCGGGGTGTTACAATTCTCCCCCACTAGAATTAGACTTCGCCCTCGAAGTCTTACTCCGCAAATAACTCCGGATGCTGCTCACGCATTTCATGCTCCGACTCCCAAGTTAACTCTGAACCTTTCCGATGTTGCCACTGGACTTGCACCAGTGGCACCTCTTTATTCCTCAGGACCTTAATCTTTTGATCTATGATCGCCACTGGTCTCTTAGCATAATTCAGGCTCGCATCCACCTGAATATCCTCTAGTAGCACTACTGCTGACTCGTCGGCTACGCACTTCTGCAATTGCAACACGTGGAAAGTGTCGTGAATCTGAACCAACTCTATTGCCAACTCCAAATGATAGGCTACCCTGCCTACCCTCACGACCACCCTGAAGGTACCAATATATTGGGACCCCAACTTGCCCCTCTTCTTGAATCGAATCACTCCTTTCCAAGGAGAGACCTTCAGGAGCACAAAGTTACCGACCTTAAACTCAAGCTCGGACCGACATCTGTCTGCATAACTCTTTTGACGACTCTGAGCGATCAACAACCTCTGTCTGATCTGCTGGATCTGCTCTGCCATCTGAAGCACGATCTTGGTACTACCCATCACGTGCTGCCCTACTTCTCCCCAGCAGATAGGGGTCCGACACCTCCTCCCATACAACAGCTCAAAGGGCGGCATGCCAATGCTCGAATGATGGCTGTTGTTGTAAGAAAACTCCGCCAAGGGAAAATACGTGTCCCAACTCCCACCGAAATCCAACACACATTCCCGGAGCATATCCTCGAGCGTCTGAATCGTCTGCTCGCTCTGTCCGTCAGTCTGGGGGTGGTATGCGGTACTAAAATGCAGCCTAGTACCCAATTCCTCATGCAATTTCTTCTAGAATTTGGAAGTGAAACGCACATCTCGGTCTGAGACAATCGAGATCGGCACCCCATGTCGTGATACCACCTCCCTCACGTACACCTCGGCCAACTTCTCTGCGGAAGAGTTCTCGCTGATAGCAAGGAAGTGGGCGCTCTTTGTCAACCTGTCCACAATCACCCAAATTGCATCGACTCCCCTAGCAGTCCTTGGCAATTTGCTGATAAAATCCATGGTGATCTGTTCCCACTTCCATTCGGGAACCTCCAACGGCTGCAACTTACCATGCGGCCTCTGGTGCTCGGCCTTAACCCTACGACAAGTCAAGCACCTCTCAACAAACCACGCGACATCTCTCTTCATACAGGGCCACCAATACTCTCTCTTCAGATCTAAATACATCTTAGTGGCTCCGGGATGGATCTAGAATCTAGATTTATGTGCCTCCTCCATCAAGATGGTACCTGTTCCTCCAAGAAACGGTACCCAAATCTGACCCTGGAAGGTCATAAGCCCTCTGCCATCGGTCACGAACTCCTTCACCTGCCCGATAACTCGTTCTCTCTTGCGGTTCTCCGGTCTCACTGCCTCAGCCTGAGCCCCTTTGATGGTGTCCAATACCGGAGTCATCACTATCAATCTCATACAAATATCCCGAATCAGGGCGCTCTCTGCTCTACGACTCAGGGCGCCACCCACCACATTAGCCTTGCCCGGGTGGTATAGGATCTTGCAATCATAATCCTTTACCACATCCAACCATCTCCTCTGATGCATGTTCAGATTCTACTGATCCATCAAATACTTCAAACTCTTGTGATCCGTGTATATCGTACACTGAACCCCATACAGGTAATGGCGCCAAATCTTGAGGGCGAACACCACAGCCCCCAACTCTAGATCGTGGGTGGGATATATTGCCTCATGGGGCTTCAGCTGCCTCGATGCGTATGCGATCACATGCCCCCTCTGCATCAACACTACGCCCAAACCAGATATCGATGCGTCACAATACACCACAAAGTCCTCCATCCCCTCTGGAAGAGTCAACACCGGGGCTTCGCATAATTTCTGGCGAAGAGTCTCAAACGAGGCCTGCTGCTCTGGGCCCCAGCTGAACACCACACCCTTCCGGGTCAACCTAGTGAGAGGAACAACAATCTTGGAGAAATCCCTGATGAACCTCCGATAATAGCCGGCCAACCCTAGAAAACTCCTGATCTCAGAAGGAGATTTCGGCACCTCCCAATTCATTACCGCCTCGATCTTGGCCGGATCGACCAAAATCCCCTCTTGGTTAACGAGGTGGCCAAGGAACTGTACCTCTCGTAACCAAAAATCGCACATGGAGAATTTGGCATAAAGCCTCTCCGATCTCAGCACGCTGAGGATCTCCTGCAAATGCTCCTCATGCTGCTCCCTGGACTTTGAATACACCAAAATGTCATCAATGAACACAATCACTGATTGATCCAGCATCGGTCTGCATACCCTGTTCATAAGATCCATGAATGCTTCAGGCACATTGGTGAGCCCGAATGGCATCACCACGAACTCGTAATGCCCATAACGAGTTCTGAACGCAGTCTTTTGGATATCCTCCTCGCGCACCCTCATCTGATGATATCCAGATCTCAGATCAATCTTGGAAAACCAAGATGCTCCCTGTAGCTGATCGAACAAGTCATCGATCCTCGACAAAGGATAATGGTTCTTGACCATTAACTTATTCAGCTCTCGATAATCTATGCACATTCGGTGCGAACCATCCTTTTTCTTCACAAACAGGATCGGTGCTCCCCACGACGAGCTGCTCGGCCGTATAAACCCCTTCCCCAGCAACTCCTGAAGCTGTGAGGATAACTCCTGCATCTATGGAGGTGCAAGGCGATAGGGCACCTTGGCGATAGGTGCTGCCCCCGGAATCAAATCAATGCGAAACTCCATCTGCCTCTCGGGAGGCACACTCGGTAACTCCTCAGGGAAAACATCCGAGAATTCACACACTATCGGGACCTCCTTAACTGCACTCGGTCTCCCTGCACCAACCCTCGTATCCATCACATATGATACAAAACCACTAGAGCCCTGCTGTAGACTTTGCCTCGCTCTAGCAGCTGAACAAAACACTGAATCAGGATAGGTACCCTTACCGTACACAGTAAGAACTCCCCCACTTGGGTCTCGTATAGTCACCAGCTGTCGCTCGCAGTCGATAACTGCTCCAAATCTGCTCAACCAATCCATGCCTACGATGACACAGACATCCCCCATCGCAATCGGGACCAAATCAATAGGAAACTCTACACTGAAAATCTCAAGTACACATCCTCGAATCACCTCTGTGGCATATACTGCTCTCTCATCGGCGATGGAAACTCTCAGAGGTCAACTCAACTTCTCTCGACTAATGTTGATGTGCCGACTGAAAGCCAACGATATAAAAGATCGACTCGCACCCGAGTCAAATAACACCAAAGCATGTACAAAATTCACAAGAAAAGTACCTATACATATCATGATGTAAGAATAAAATCTTAAACATTAAATAATTACATGAAAGAATACATACCAGCCACGACATCGGGTGCTACGCGAACCTCCTTCGCGGTCAACTGGAAGGCTCTCCCTCGTGCCTTCGGTACCTCGGCCTTCACTGGCCGGCTCTCAGTAGCTCTGATAGCAGCAAGGGCAGATCCCTGTGGTGCTCCCTGGGTAGTCCCTTGCAACAGCGGACACTCTGCCTTCCGGTGTTCGGTCTGGTTGCAGTGAAAACACACTGCAAACCCCTTTGGGCAGTCCTTGGCTATATGCCCCTCCTTGCCACACTTGTAGCAAGATCCCGCTCTACAAACTCCATCATGACCCTTGCCACACTTTCCATAAGTGCGGCCCTTCTGGATCCCTGCCCTGGAATCAGCAGGCTTGGCCCGCTTGGCTGCCGGCTGAGACTGTGCTGGTCGCCGATCCCTCCCCTGAGACTCGGCCTCCTCCCTCGCCTGAGTCTCTAGCTCGATATCCCTCTTCCGAGCATTTGCCTGAAGCTCGGCAAACATCCGGTATGAGGAGTTTGACACAAACTCCCGAATATCTCTCCTCAAAATACTCAAATAACGGCTCATTCGTGCCTGCTCAGTAGACACGTGTTCAGGGCAGAACATTGCCCTCTCATGAAACATCCTGGTAATAGCCGTAATAGACTTCGTACCCTGCTTGAGGGTCAAAAACTCCTGTGCCAACCGATATCGTTCCACCGAGGGAACGTACTCATCACGAAACATGGTGGTGAACCTCTCCCAGGTCACTGCAGCAAGCTCTACTGGAGAATAGTGTGCTGTCGTGAACTTCCACCAGTCTTTCGCCCCTAGGCGAAGTTGGTTTAGCGTAAACTGAACCCTCAAGTGCTCCGGACACGAGCAAGTATAGAAACATCCCTCAATGTCAGATACCCATCTCATCGATTCAATCGGATCCTGTGTCTCATCAAACTCTCGTGGCTTCGTGTCGCTGAACTCCCTGAACAACAACGAGTCACCCCCTTGCGGCCTAGCAGCAGCGACGGCTGCAGTGGCTGCTGCGACAACAGCCTCAGATAGAGCGGCATAATTCTCATCAAAAGTCTCAATCAGCGTGGTCTTAATAGACCCGAACATCTCTGGTATCTCTGCCCTGATGGCCGCAGCCACCTCCTCATGGATGATCCGGCGGATCTCCTCATCACTAGTCTCGCTGCTCTCTGGCATAAGTCGTGTCTTTACCATGATCTACCTCTGAAATACAACATACGATATATTAGAAATTCATTCGAGCACACTCGCACTCGATAACGCATCCCTCCTTGATCTCTGGCATCCCGAAGATTCTTACTTGAATTGTACACCGCTCCAGTGTTTTCAGTAGTACGGGCCCAATACTACTGTCCGCACCATATCAGTGTACAGCCCAAGTCCTCCTCTTAGGATCCCAAGTCCTAAGGACTCTATTATGCATAATCCACTCACTATAGATCTCTGATAGCTCCTCACTGCTACCTACTCACTCTTAAGCATCTCATAGCAGCTCACTTTCCCCTAGGCTAAGGCATAACAAATCAGGCCACCCTAGTCCTAATAGGAATACCTAGCCCATTCTAGCAAGAGAATACATCATATCAATCTCATAAACATATAACATAAGGGTATTTTAAGAAATCACCGTTCGGGCACTGACTGATCGTACACACGTCTCTGCTCTGTGTTTCTCTAAGAAAAACTTTTACTTCTTTTAGAAAACTTGGTTCTCTTTTGAAAATATTTTCCAAATCCTCAGTTTGAGTTCAAATACTCCCGAAGGTGTACCCGAATCCCTCAAACCAAGGCTCTGATACCAACTTGTAACACCGTAAATTTCCAAAACAATTTTTCGCATTTATGAAACATAATTCATTTGTAAATCATAAAAACATCATTGTTTGAAACTCAATTTATAACATATAACAATCCCAATATCTCATAGCATAAAATCCCGTGTGTGTACTGATCAAGCCTGCGCCTTCCCGCGATCCTCACTACTACCTGAAACACATAATACAAAACACTGTAAGCACAAAGCTTAGTGAGTTCCTCAAAATACCACATATAACACATATTAGCCACTCAAGGCTATAACTCTGTGGGTCCGTGCACCCAAACTCTACGAACCCTCAGGTTCTAACTCTGCAAGCATGCACAGCATAAATCACATAGAATAATGCAGTGCAACAATAATATATATAAAACACTGTATCACATAACTCTATTTACCTACTCAAGGTAAAGTATAGTGAGAAGACTCACCTCGCGTATCTTGGTAAATATCTGTCTCAGAATAAATGTGATCTAGCCTCCGCCTAATCACACAAAGTAATACACTCATAAATACAACTGAACTCAACCCTAAAGGTCAACAAGGTCAACGGTCACCTTTGACCGGACTCGGCGAGTGCACTAGGGCGACTCGGCGAGTCTATACGTGTCCACTGATTCCCTTGGATCCTCTCTTAACACGCCGAGTACTTCTCTGACTCGACAAGTTTCACTTGGCATAAATCGCGGGGCCACCATGACTCAACTCGCCGAGTCTCAAGAACAACTTGGTGAGTTCCAGCTTGACTCAGTCCCCCCTGACTCTCCTTTACTCACTGAGTCGACCCCTCAACTCGATAAGACCACTCGCTGAGTGGTTACGGGCAAACTTCATGCGACTCGCCGAGTCTATTCTTCAGAATCGGCGAGTCCATGCCATGCATAAACTCAAACTCACTTCTGAGGTCAGATCTGTTCCATACAATCATAGATCTGGCCTCCCCAAGCATGATAATCACGTAAACTCCAAACCTTGGTGCTCAAACAACAACTATTTGCTCCTAAATGATGTTTTAGCCCCATATCTCATAACTCTAGGTCATAACTCCCATGAATCCTCATAAAGCTTAAGGAATAAGGCTTCTTTGGACCTTTATGGATCCCATCTCAAGCCTCATCACAAATAGGGACGAAATGGACATCAAATCTAACCAACAAAGGGGTCAAGAAACCCTAAACCCCCATGTTCATCATAACAACAGAAAAGGGAGCCAAAATATACCTCCAAAATGATGCTCTGATCTCCAAAATCGAAGGATGTCCACCTTCCTTGCCTCCTCTTAGCTAGAATCTCCTTTGCCTTGCCAAACAAAGCTTCAAAAGTCAACAATGGCCTCTTCTCTCTCCCAAAACGCTCAAAAGCTCTTTAGGGTTTCTCTCTGGGGTTGGTGGCCGCAAATGACGGCCATCAGCCCCTTTAAATAGGTCTAAAACCCTGGAAATTAGGGTTTCATTAAACAGCGTGGACTCGCCGAGTCCACTTTTGGACTCGCTGAGTCCAGACGCGAAGCCGCGCACAAAACCGCGATCCTACTCGGCGAGTTTAGACTACAACTCGCCGAGTCTCCTCACAATCACCCAAAAAATAAAAGAATAAAAATAATACCTGGGAATCCGGAGTGTTACACAAATTATGACTGAATACCAAACATTCGACATATTAACAAACTACTCTAAAATTCTCATATGCTTCTTCCTATTTTCTTGACAGTTGCTATGGTGCATAGCCTCTTCAAGCTCTAATATAAAAGTAAAACCGATAATAAAACAAAGTTAGGATGTAATCAATGATTTGTTACAAAAAATAAGAAATATGTTTAAACTTAATACCTACCACAACGTTATCATCTTTTAAAATTTCTACAATATTGTCCGGTTTCCTTGATTTTCTAATCTAATCTTAGGTGAAAACCAAAGCCTCTGTCATAGTGTCAACAAATGTATTCGGTATAGATATAATATACGACGGACCACTTGCACTAAAAACCGACTCGGATGTCACACTTGAAATTTGAAGTGCAAAAATATCTAACAACATGCATTTTAGTAACTTGTACAATTAATTAAATAACAAAAATTAATAAAAGTATATGTTTAGCCATCCAAGAAACGATTGTGTAATGTGTGCCATCTTTTTTCCACCATAAAAGAAAATCCATGAGTTGCTGTCTGTCACATTAAGATAATCTCACAAAAACTCATTCTCGTCTTCAAACACAAACTACATCTTGAATACTACATTCTTGAGACAATGCATGAATCCGATATTGTCAAATATTTGTTTTTTTTTTTTTGGAAACGGCAAATATATTAAAGAAAAGGAACCCCCCAGCAAGGAGCTAGAAGAGGGACCAAAAATAGAAAGGCATACAAGTGAATCCAAAATTACAAATCATAAAATGGAGATGTAGCCCAATCCTCCCAACTACAAATACCCCTATCGCCTCTATGTTTAATCCAATAGAAAGTCATAACCTTGATACTTTCCAAATCCCTATAGACAGAAATACCCTCCGCGTGAAATAATCTTTTGTTTCTAAATCTCCATAAATTCCATAGCATGCCATAGCAAATCACAATGAATCGTTGCCGTTTCTTTATGTTCCCACCCCAATTGCTAGCAAAATGTATCAGGTCACTAATGGTTTTGATAGAATCATGCACATTAGTAATCCCACACCAACTCCAGATGTAGGACCTGATCATGTGAGCAAACGGACAGTTAATTAACACATGATCAGCACATTCAGGGCAACCAATACATGAACAACATAACGTTGAGCTGACTGAAATACCCCTCCGTTCCAAGGTTGTAGCAGTTGGAATACGTAGTTGTGCAGCTCGCCAAACCAGACTTATAACCTTAATCGGTACTAATTTGCTCCATGTAATCACAGGGGCAACTGGGCAAACCGTGTGCAGCTTGTCTACCAGCTGTCGGACAATTGCCACCGAGAATATACCATCCGATGACAGTTTACACCTCCATTGGTCCATCCCAAAGTTTAATTGAACGTTAGAGACATCCCGATTCAGGTCATCAACTTCAGAGTCGAGCCCTCGAGTAGCAGGTCTAACTTTCCACTTCCAGTTGTGATTCATACCTCCAACCCTATCTACAACCATGCACCTTTTCTGTGATTCCAATTCGAATAGATTGGGATATTTAGATTTTAAACTGTTACCACCTATCCAATGATCATACCAAAAAAGAGTATTGTTCCCTGACTGGATGTTGATACCAAACAGATCATGAATCTCAATTCCCAGCTTGCCAAGAGATTTTTTGGTGCTGGAAATATTATTCCAAACACCAACATATTTTAGTGAAGATAAATACTCCATCGATTTATTCGCCAATTTATGTCAAATATTTGTTAACATGGTATTCTCATCATTAATAGTGTACATGATGAACCTCTGAAACGCATGTCTAGTGAATGTCGATTTCATTTGTGGGTCCAATAAAACTGCAACACAGAATACCACAAATATTGAATATCATTTGGCATAATTTCCTAGTACCAAGTATGGTCTCGTATATTCATAAACGGTGCCGATACTAGTATGGTCCTGTATGTTCATAAACAGTACCGATGATATATGTTCGGTTCGGTTCAGTATCGATGAGACTTTTGCTCACTCTCCTTCATTCAAAAAGGTATATACTTTCAAAAAGTTAATTTACCTAACAGTTAATAAAAATAAAAAGTTTACTAATATTGTTTAGGGTTAACTACATAAATACTTGTTTTTTCAGGGTTAATTGAATAAATACTTTAAATATTGAGTTTTTTCTTTTCGAATATCAATTTTATTTTATTTTTCTAAAAAAATCCTTTATATTTTGTATTTTAGTTTAATGTTAATTATATAAAAGACCACATATGTTAAAGTTTTTTTTATATTAAACCACAAGTATATTAATTTTTCCAAATAAACTTATAAATTATCAGTAAACTTACTAAAACAAACAAATAAAAAAAATGTATATATAAAAGCTTTAAAAGAAAATTTGAGGTTTAATTAAAAAAAAAAAAAAAAGCTTAATATGTAATATTAAGTCTTTTACATAATTAACAATATTATTTATTTTAATTTAATATTATTATCTTTATAATAATAAATAGTAATAACATATAAATTCTTACAAACAGAAAAGTGACGGTGGCCTATTCCTCTGCGCTCCACCCTAATTGCCGGCCTGCCGCCTAACGTAGTGTGTCTACCAGGCGCACATAGTTTGCGACTTTGTGGTGAACCATCATTCGTGGTTTCATAAGTTGACTTTTTAAATTCTAGTGAATATGACCTGGCCTGTATGTTACTTCTGATTCGACTCCTCAAAAAAGTGAAAAAGGTAGATTTTTAATTAAATAATATATATATATATATATATATATATATATATATATATATATATATATATATATATATATATATATATATATATATATATATATATATATATATATATATATATATATATATATATATATATATATAATCATAGTTGCAAAACGTTGATTTCCTTTTGTAAACTATAACTTAGAGTAAATTAGAACTTTGGTCCCTCTACTAAGCATATATTTGCAAGCTGATGTTATTTTTGAAAAAATAATGCCAAAGTTTCTCATTGTTTCAAACCCATTAGCTTTGATCCTCAAAACAGGTTTAATTCCGTTAAATACTTGTAATATGATAAGGTTATCCTTTGACCAAATTGATCAAAATCTAAAAATTATATGAATAATTTTATTAAAACTTCAAGAAGTGAGTTAAAACTTTCAACTTAAAGTCCTAAAGTTCATATCACTCACCTCTCTTCCACTCCTTTATCCTCCTTCAATCCGTCGCTAATAATGTCACATCTGCCCTTCACTTCCATCCTTGGAGATTCCCTCTATCTCCGGTGGGGTAGCACTTTCGTCTATATAGTCACTAACTCCTGGTTCCCGATTGACAACCACGAGGCAACCATCACCTCCTACATCTCTCCAATGCCACCTCTCCGTTAAGGGTGATAACTCAAACACCACCCTTCTTTATTACCTTCCTTGTCAACGTTAAAACTAATCCATCACTCTTTCCCACATGCAATTTCACTGGAAAACCAACCCTTCAATCTCTTTAATTTTAATTTTGAATTTTGTTCTTTACATTTCTAATTTTGATTTCCATTAGGCATGTTCTTTTTATTTTTTGATTTTGATTTTGATTAGGTTTGTCTCTCTCAGTTCTGATTTAATTTGATTTGTTAGCTAAGAGTTTAATTTGGTTTTAATTTTAGGTTAGGTATTTCAATTTGGTAGTGGTGATGATATTGGTGATGGTGATTGTTGGTGATTGATGGTGGTGGTGATTAGCGATGATGGTGATGATGTGGGTGATTAATGATGGTGATGGTGGTAGTGATAGTGGTATTGGTGGGTGGTGATGGTTGTGATGTTAGTGGCACAGTCAATGGTAGCAAGTGGATAATTTCTATCAAATTAAACTCTAGTTAAAATAATATATATAAACAAAACTGAAGTAAATATTTGTTTTTTATAAATTTCGAAATATTTATAATATCCGTGTAACGTATTTGGCGCCGCTCACTAAATTATGTGGTTAATAAATTTTGTAATCACAAGATGAGCCATCTTCAGGATGCTCTATTCCTTACCTCACAATGTTTCGAGATGGAGCTTAACCTGAGTCTTGGTTAAGAAGAATTAAGAAAAGGCTTACACAATGTACGATCCATGGATAATATCTACAAAACCCCTTTGATGTGATGTGGCGAAATCCTTAGGATGTTTATATAACCTCGAGGTATTAGACCATCCGTTATACAAATAACGACCACGATTTGTATCCACCTCCACGATTGTATAATCTCCACGGTGAAGAGAGACACATGCATGAGAGAGAAGATAGAGAAAGATAGAAGAAGAAATACCTAATTGATTGTGGTTGTTTGTGGTCGGTGTTAGAGTATATTTATTATTTATTGTATTATACGTGTTATCATATGTTAGATACGTATAAGGCCCAACATATGTGGCCTAAGTCCATGTATTATGTATATGTTTCAATTGTTTAATGAGAAAGGATGATGAGATTTACTTTGATCACATGGTATCAGAGCTAACATAACCATCTCCATACAATTCTACTTTCTTAAACCCTAGCCACCGTCTTCATTCTATTCGTCGGCTACACTCTCACCCATAATGACTACCGTGTCTGATAAACCCTCTTCCACCATTAACACCAAACATGCAATTCCGCTTGTGCTTGATCTCGATCAAATGAACTACGGCATTTGGCAAGAATTGTTTGAAATTCACTGTATTGGCTATGGGGTTGGTCACCATCTTCAGCCTCCACCTGTTATTTGGTCAAGCTGATAAAGACAAAGAGAAAGCCATTGTTGAATCTACAACAGCCAAAGCCACATGGACTCGTGAAGACTCTATTGTCAAGTCTTGGATGTATGGAACTCTCTCCACTTCTCTCCTTCACATGATATTCAAGAAACAAGCGACCACATTTAAGGTTTGGTAGAATCTGGAAAAGGTTTTCAGAGACAACAAAGCATCAAAAATTATTCAACTTGATCAAGAATTAAGAAACACTACAAGAAAAACGCGATTTTGCTAGGGAAGATCGCTATGGAATGTATTTTCGTTGTTAATCTGCAATGGATCGTGCTATGGAATGTCGTTCCATAGCAATGTTGCTACCACATTATCTATGGATTTTATTTCTGGTAGTGAAAGTGGGAGTTGCTAGGGAAAATGCTACCGACTTCATATTAGTTGGTATTATGCTACCGATAGTTCTATGGAACAAAAACTCATAGCAATTTTCCAACGACATTTGTTACCAAATCACTTTCTGTTGTACTACTGCTATGGAGTTCATCATCGTGGTTACTATGCAACGGAGTTTGTGATAGAAACCAATTCCATAATTGAATTGCTACGGAGGTACCATTCGTAGGTATTTGCTAGAGAATTCTGCTATGGAATATGATTTAGTTTGCTTGTTTTGCTATGGAACAAAACACGTAGCTAATTTGTGACGATATTTGTTGGGATGTTGTATGCTTAATTAATTTTGTTATACTATGGATGAATTATTATTATGATCATTCGAATTTGTAAGGTGTGGTTTGAAAGAAATGTTTTTGTAAGGTATGGTTTGAATGAAATGTTTTTGAACTAGTAATATGTGGCATAAACTAATGGCTAAAAAATGTAAAAATGAATTATAAAGTAGATATTGCTGGCAAGCAGACTCGAACTTAAGTTTATGCTAGAAAAGGGCGCGGTTAAGCCAGTTATGCTAATCAAGTTGTGTATAATTTCTTGAAAACATAGTATATAATGAATAATTAACAACGAACTCATTACAAAGTTATTTTTAATTATATTAACCGGGCATGTTAAAGTATATATAATCTATGTAGATTATTATCCTTAATAATGAATTCATTACAAACTTATTTTTAATTACATTAACTATACTTCATCACAAAAATAACATGGGTTTTATGTATATTTCATCCTATTCAAACAACATAGCAAGAAAAATCACTAAAATGCCCTTTTAACAGAACGATGTAAACACAAAATCAAAATAAAATTATAGTAGTACTATACAACTTCATATACAATACAATAAGAACACTAATATTCAATGTCCATTCTATTATCAACCATTAATATTTTTAAGAATTATATAAAACCTATCATACTCTACATACCAACTACAAACCGTGCAATATCTTTGTTGATCCTCATCCTCTTCATGGACTATTGTCAATGCACCTCTAACAGAATGACATGGGTCTTCACATTAGAATGTGATGTTATTCGTTGTAAGTCTATGAACAACATCAACAGAACTCTTTGACACTATCAACAACCCCCGTGTACTCCTCATCATCCAGAACTGCCCAACCAAAATAGGCATCAAGTAATTCTAAATCTGCACATTAAAATACCCATCAATTAATCCAATGTAACCTTTTCAATAAAATAGTAAATATTATACAACACAACACAACTAAATACTAACCCCAAACTACAAACATGCCTTAATTAACTATATATATAATTTAATTTACATATATACCATATATACATACCTTTGTCAAATTGATGAGTCCCTCTTGAAATATAGATCATTCCAAGCAAATAAATTGACTCAAGATGATCTTCATCTGCTGCTTGTCTCAACAAAGTCATTCCTAAATCAAGATGATCTTCATCTGCTGCTTGTCTCAACAAAGTCATTCCTAAATCAAAATTGCCATAAAGCACTCATCCTGTTGATAGTATAACAATATCAGTATATATGTATCACAATATTGTCCGCTTTGGGCCACTCGGCACGAGGACTTCCCAGGGGGTCACCCATCCCGGTACTACTCCCGCCCGAGCACGCTTAACTGCAGAGTTCTTATGGGATCTGCTGCCCTCACGGTTTTAAAACGCGTTGTGATAGGGAAGGTATCCACACCCTTTATAAGGAATGCTTAGTTCTCATTCCCAGCCGATGTGGGATCAGATCTAACCCACTTTCACCCCCCATTATAGGGTTCGACGTCCCCGTCGAACACATCGACCCGTGCCCTAGCTTTGATACCATTTGTAACACCCCCCCTCTGGCACGTATCACAATATTGTCCGCTTTGGGCCACTCGGCACGAGGACTTCCCAGGGGGTCACCCATCCCGGTACTACTCCCGCCCGAGCACGCTTAACTGCAGAGTTCTTATGGGATCTGCTGCCCTCACGGCTTTAAAACGCGTTGTGTTAGTGAAGGTATCCACACCCCTTATAAGGAATGTTTAGTTCTCCTTCCCAGCCGATGTGGGATCAGATCTAACCCACTTTCACCCCCCATTATAGGGTTCGACGTCCCTGTCGAACACATCGACCCGTGCCCTAGCTCTGATACCATTTGTAACACCCCCCTCTGGCACGTATCACAATATTGTCCGCTTTGGGCCACTCGGCACGAGGACTTCCCAGGGGGTCACCCATCCCGGTACTACTCCCGCCCGAGCACGCTTAACTGCAGAGTTCTTATGGGATCTGCTGCCCTCACGGCTTTAAAACGCGTTGTGTTAGTAAAGGTATCCACACCCCTTATAAGGAATGTTTAGTTCTCATTCCCAGCCGATGTGGGATCAGATCTAACCCACTTTACTTGAAACGACCAAAAATACGACCCAAAAATTTTCGTTTTTAATACAATCAAAACTATAATCAGAGTATCATATAAATAAACCATGCGTGATATGTCCCAAAATATAATAAAGTACTGTGCGGAAACTGTATCATACTACATCGAATCAACAACTAAATCAAATCCAAACTAAAGCTGAGGCGGTGGTGTGTGCGATGCCGTCACCCCGAGCTCTTCCCTTTGCTTGCGGAAGTACCTGAAACCAAAACTGGAACTGTAAGCACGAAGCTTAGTGAGCTCCCCCAAATTACCACATACCATACAAAAACATATAAACACATATTGGGCCTTGCCCACTGCATCGGGCCGGGGCCCGGAAACTGCATCGGACCGAAGTCCGGAACTGACTGGGACCTTGTCCCCTGCATCGGACCAAAGTCCGGAACTAACTGCATCGGACCGGAGTCCGGAACTAACTGCATCGGACCGGAGTCCGGAACTAACTGCATCGGACCGAAGTCCGGAACTGACTGGGACCTTGTCCCCTGCATCGGACCAAAGTCCGGAACTAACTGCATCGGACCGGAGTCCGAAACTAACTGCATCGGACCGGAGTCCGGAACTAACTGCATCGGACCGAAGTCCGGAACTGACTGGGCATAGCATAGCATATCATAACAATTATACTGCCTACTGCATCGGGCCGTAGCCCGGATCATAAACACATACACATAGCGCATAAATCATGTCTGAACCACGAAGGCATCAAACATACTAACTACTACATCGGACCGAAGTCCGGAACTACTACTAACTGAACGGGCCGGCATTGTGGCCTTAGACCCGTCCCTACTGGAAGGAAACTCACCTCGTAAGCTAGCGGATGAGTGTGTGGCTCGGAAAGCTAACGGCTGCTGCTCCTGAATCTCCTCGGCTACAAATCCATAAACACACTCAATCAATCACTAACACTACACTCGGGGTAAAATGACTCTTTTACCCTTGGTCAAAGTCAACTTACTCAGGGCTGACTCGCCGAGTCGGGATACCCAACTCGCCGAGTCCTAGACTCTCCTCACAACTCTTACACGCTGATACTCGTCGAGTGTGGCATCGACTCGACGAGTACCCTCTGGATCCAAGAACTCAGATGATCTTCATCCGACTCGCCGAGTCGGGTGAACAGACTCGACGAGTTGTTCTTGATCCCTAAGAAGATTGCCTTGGACTCGCCGAGTTGTATGAACAAACTCGCCGAGTCCCTCCATCACTGAGTCTACTCTCAACTCGCTGAGTCCACTCCCTAACACACCTCGCCCACTCGACACTGAAGAAACTGAAGAACTCGGACTCGCGACCTGACTCGTCGAGTCGTTCTTCCGACTTGCCGAGTCGCCGCCATGCAACAGATTTTTACTCGATTTCTCTTGAATCCAACACATGCAAATGATAGATCTAGGTCCAATAAGCTGTATTATCACGTAAAGTTTCCAACTTTACGTGCACAACCACATGAATAAGGGAAATAAGACTAAAAGATGCACAACAAGAGTAGATCCATGGCTAATATGCAATGTAACTCCAAAAAGACAGTAGATCTGGGCTCTACAACACCCCAACACTCAGATCCAAAGGTATTTCGACTTATTAACACATTCATGCAAACATAAAGCTTGGAACAAACATCAAATAGCCCTTAAAAGAGCTCTAATGGAAGTTTAAGCATATAACCAGAAGGGGAACTCCGAAAATACCTCAATAAGCTCAGATTTGACCTTGGATCTTTGCACTACAACTCGTTTCCTTGCTTCCTTCTTCTTCTCCTTCTTCACACCTTCACAAAATGGAACTAAATCACTTATAAGCTCACAAATGGAGGGATTAGGGTTTCTCACAAAGCTCTCAGGGTGATAGTGGCGAGAATGAGGCTATAATGGGGTTTAAATAGTGGGCAAACCCGGGGATTTAGTGTTTCATCCAGACGGACGGACTCGCCGAGTCCAGGATATGGACTCGCCGAGTCGCCGGCTCCCGCGTGCACAAAATGCGCGACCCAACTCGGCGAGTCAGGCTAGAACTCGCCGAGTCCCTCTTGAAAACTTAGACAAATTTACAATTTATTAACATACCGGAAACGGGTCGTTACAATATAACATCAATGACACTAAATATTAATAAATGGTATAGATCACATATAATTACTGAAACTACTCATACAATTCCTTGTCTGAACATGGCTTCAATGTTATTATGCAATGCGCATGTGCGTATAAATAAATCATCTTTCAGATTTTCGGGACTCGTTCCTTCAAACATGTCAATGCTTGTTGTTCTGTCCACTGGAGGATCACCCTCTGCTTCATACATCTTCTTTGAACTTCAAAAATTTAAATACATAGAAAACAACAAACAAATAAAGTTTTATTTCATCAAATATACATTCATTAGTTGATGTTTAATAAGAATTACCAAAGTCTTGCAGAGAAGATGTCTTTCGCAAATTCTGACCCTAATACTACAAATATCCGACTCAAAAGCTCTAGTAGGAGATCATCTAACGAATGGCGACTTCTAGTATTCAACATTCTACTTACAAAATACACATTGGAGTAGTTGATTTCAATTTTTTTTAAAAAAAATTAAGCGTAACTATGAAAGACAGTGTAACAGGGTATGGAAAAAAACTTACTTTATGTTGATCTGGTCAAGAGGAGTATAGGAGTCTCTATTATCGAAGAAAATCGTTTTTGAGAACGATTATCCTTCGACGATTTGGGGGTTTTAGTGTTTGTATGCAGATTTATCGTCCGGAAAAATTGAGGTGTTCTGAATGGTTGAAGAACTGAAATGCCGCGTGACGTCAAAGGTATGATGGCGCCTTAATTATTTAGAATGCAAAAAGACCAAATTGCCCCTGAAATCATTCCAAATATTTGAATAATAAGGGTATTTGTGTCAAAACACATATTTAAATATTATAGCCTTTTATAGCTAGGTAACATTGGACTTTTGATTGTTGAAATGAAAAAGACAAAAGTAATATATATATATATATATATATATATATATATATGTAACATTGGACTTTTGATTGTTGAAATGAAAAAGACAAAAGTAATATATATATATATATATATATATATATATATATATATATATATATATATATATATATATATATATATATATATATATATTGGAGTTTGATTGTAAATTTATTTACTTTAAAAGTGGAACAAAATTTTAACAGTAAACTTATTTACTTTGAATTTTAAACACAATAGTTTTTTTTGTTTCCACTTTTAGTCCTTATGTTTATAGTAACGTTTTTTATTTTGATTTTAGCCACAATACTTTTTCTTTGTGGCCACTTTTAGTCACTGTGTTTATTCCTTTACAATTTTACCCTATGAGGGTTCTCCACTAGATTATATTAAACCAAATACCAAGTCCAAAATAAAATACATGTTTATTTATGCCATTACAATTGTAATTTATATGTATTTAATATTTGGAAAGAGCGAACATTTGCTACATACAATTATAATCACAATACAATATAAACACTAATATTCAAATTCCAAAATACATTATTCAAGCATTATTTAAACATCATTCAAACATCGTTCCAAACTTTAACTCTTTTAGTCCCTTATTAACAACACAACATATTTACTAATCAAGTAACAACATCAAATAATTATTTATCAAATATATTAATATATATTCGTATATTAAACCAAAAGAATCTACATAGCTTTAATTGTTATAATATGAAAGTACATATCAACAAACTACTCATAAATTATACCAAACTCCCTAGAAAACCTAACGAAACAAGCATCCCATAAACAAGTTTCACACATAAACACCCATACGTATCCATTCACAAAAGCGTCTGACACACTAATTACAGACTTATACAATGCACAAGATCTATGGAAGCCATGGAAGTGTACATGTTTCCTCCCCTCCCTATTTAAGTGGAGATGAACCTTAGAACAAGTTGCTCTAAGATTCCACTTACCTTTTGCTCTGCAGTAAGCATTGTTCAACATGTCCAATGCTTCCTGCTTCCTTGTCTCCCTTCAGCCATCAGCATCATTCCCAGGACAAATGTTGAATCCAAATGCCCCCATGCAGATGCTTCTTCAAGCATCGTTTTCCTTTCATGTTCAACTTCTACGAAAAATAACTTCATTTGAAAAAAACATTAAACACATAATTTCTAGTTAAAGTTATGAAAAACAAGTAACATATTATTTACTACTAATCATATATATAACAACGTACCAATCCATTCATGAATAGAATATTTGGGTTTCTCATCTTTATGCATTTATTGACAACTGCATGTTTCTGGTCAGACCAAACACGAAATCGTAATCCATATAACTCCATATGTTTATATACTTCATCCGTTTTTCCTGCCTCATTGAAGAATCTGCAATTGCAAACGAAACACAATATTTGCTCCATAATGTAAAGACAACTCAAATACACTTGTGAAATAAAATGATCAAAGGAAAAACTTACACACTCTTCATCTTGAAAGCCTCGACTGTTGAAATTTTTTCCAAGTCGACTATTATTTTCTCCATCACTTCAGATGGCATGTCTGTTAGCGATTTCGTTTGATTTCTTGATTGAATCTTAGAAGAAGTACTGGCTTCCATAATAATAAACATTCACTAAGATAACGATTCTGTGAAAATGATTTTAGGGTTTTTTGACTGTCGGAATTTTGAAATTGGGGTTATTTGCAAGTGACTGAAATAAGAGTGAAGAACTGAAACAACTTGTTTCGTCGGAAAACATTATGGCGCCTAGAATATGTTCCATTATAACATGACCAAATTGTCCTAATACATACAATGACTCTTATTTAATTAGTAAGGGTATTTTGTAAAAAGTCATATTCAAAAGAAAAATAAATTTCTATTTTAATCAAGGTTGTAAAAATAACTCGTTGGTCGCTCGGCGGTCGATTGGCGATAAGAAACTACCATGTTGACCAATGACCCGTATGTCATCCATGGGTGATACCATCACACCATAAGCAACTATCATGTTGACCAATGACCCATATGTCATCCATGGACACCATAATCAACTACCATGTTGACCAATGACCTGTATTTCATCCATGTGTGATATAATCACACCATAAGCAACTACCATGTTGACCAATGGCCCATATTTCATCCATAGACACCATAATCAACTACCATGTTGACCAATGACCCGTATTTCATCCATGGACAACATAAGCAACTACCATGTTGACCAATGGCCCGTATGTCAGGAATATGTCATCCATGGACACCATAATCAACTATCATGTTGACCAATGACCCGTATTTCATCCATAGGTGATACCATCACACCATAAGCAACTACCATGTTGACCAATGACTTGTATGTCATCCATGGGTGATACCATCACATCATAAGCAACTATCATGTTGACCAATGGCCCATATGTCATCCATGGACACCATAATCAACTACCATGTTGACCAATGACCGTATTTCATCCATGGGTGATACCATCACACCATAAGCAACTACCATGTTCACCAATGACTGGCATGTCATCCATGGGTGGTACCATCACACCATAAGCAACTACCATGTTGACCATGGACCATATGTCATCCATGGACACCATAATCAACTACCATGTTGACCAATGACCCGTATTTCATCCATGGAAACCATAAGCAACTACCATGTTGACCAATGGCCCATATGTCCATCCATATGTCATCTATGGACACCATAATCAACTACCATGTTGGCCAATGACCCGTATTTCATCCATGGGTGATACCATCACACCATAAGTAACTACCATGTTGACCAATGATTTGTATGTCATCCATGGGTGATACCATCACACCATAAACAACTACCATGTTGACCAATGACCAGTATGTCATCTATGGGTGATATCATCACACCATAAGCAACTACCATGTTGACCAATGGCCCATATGTCATCCATGGACACCATAATCTACTACCATGTTGACCAATGACTCATATTTCATCCATGGACACCATAAGCAACTACCATGTTCACCAATAGCCCATATGTCATCCATGGACACCATAATCAACTACCACGTTGACCAATGACCCGTATTTCATCCATGGACACCATAAGCCATTACCATGTGGACCAATGGCCCATATGTCAACCATAGACACCATAAGCCATTACTATGTGGACCAATCAACCATATGTCATCCATAGACACAATAAGCCACTACCATGTCGACCAATGGCCCATATGTCATCCATGGACACCATAATCCATAATCATATATATTGACATGGACCATACGTCTTTTGTATATAAATTTCGGTTTAAATAGAAAAACATAAAGATGTATAATTTATTAATGTGTAGTCCTTGTATATAATTGTAAGTTAAAATTATAGTATGAACACATCTTTACTCCATGTTCTTTCTTGACGTTATTTATATGTATATACCCTATCTATCAATCTGTAACTACTTTAAATAAATTTGAATTACTAGATATTTAGAAGTAATTAGCATAATTTGAACTTTTTTATTAGTGGAGGTTCAAAGTATTTCACAATTCGTTTCCCTCCAACCTACACACGTTTATGCTGCATATTAGGGTAATTAAGTTTACCGATTAGAAATAGGGTTTACATTTTTGGTAATCATCATCTCCAGCCGCTTATTGATCGAAATCTTTGTTAATTATATGTTTGTGCACTGACTTTGGAGAAATAGGTTGTCACTCATCTAAAATTTATATTTATTTAATTTAGTGTTGTCGTGATGATCGATCGTTTTTTGTTCTCTGATCATCTTCATGTAAATTGGTTTTGATTGTATTCAATAGTTTGCATGAAAAGTAATGTCTTCATCTGTAATTTATTTTTATTGATTGTGTCAGAAAGATGTTGACCTCGAAAGCAAAAGGAGCATCTGGTGTGACGCCAACTAAATTCATTGCACCACAAGTTATGAAACGCAACAGGATTTCTGCTGCGACATTCATAAACAAACAGTTACAAGATGAAAAATTCGACTTGCCAATACGAACAACCACATCCAAAGCACCTATAACATCTACCAACAAAACTCCTAAACCTATATCATTAACATCACCCATGACTAAGTCTTCCTCGGCATCACTTAAAACATCCACATCCTCCTTAGAAAAAAAACATTTAAAACTTCAGAAACTAGAACAATACGATCGTTAACACGAACTTCAATAACGAAAACGTCAGAACCTACATCATCCAAACCATCCTCAAAACCAACACCCACTACCACATCATCAACACCTATATCTACTACTGCAACCTTAAAACCTGCATCTACACTACCATCCTCCACAAACTACAATAACTACCACACCCTCCTTAAGTAAAGGAACTACCACATCCTCAACATATACATCTATCCCAACACCTACCCCAGAATATGCCCCGTCAACAACACCTATCCTAGAATCTACCCCATCACCAACACAACCACCCATGAATGGATCTGTAGTGGAAAGTGTAGAAGGTGAAAACAATTCCTATGAAGATTGTGGACCAGATGGACATTTTAATGTTCATGTTTGGAAAGATACGTGAGTTACCAATTCAAATCTTAATTACAACTTTTTTTATGTATTAAATTTTGGTTTAAACCTACATATCAATTCACAAATTAACATATCACATGTTTACTTACAGGCTAATGCCACCAGGCCCTTGTGCACACGTTATTAGTTGGTCATTTAAAGAAAGAGTAGATCCAGAAGGGTACGCTTGGGCACAAGTAAGCAAAGAAATGCGCAAATTATATTGTGTGACATACACGTTTTGAAATCGTGTTTTGTAAATTTTAAAAGTGAATAATATTAAGAAGTATTATGTGATAGTGAGTATTGAGTTCTAACAGATAGTTTTTGCTAGAAATAAAGTAAAACTATGTTTAGAATCACTCGGAAAGTATTGGAAGTCTTATGAGATTCCAATCTAATATTGAAATTTAACGAAAATATAAAATTTGAAATAAGTAAAATTTTATTATTGAAAATTTTATATAATCCTGTTAAAAACATTTAGGCGAAAACCTCATCGAAATCCGAGTTATAATGAAAAAGTTATGACTATTTGAAGTTTCGCGACAGAACCAACACGATGCCGAATGACGTAAAAAGTGAGTTTTTTATACACTACTTTTTAGCCTATATGATCTAAATGAAAGTCGTAGTATTCATTAAAATGAGAATTTCCATTAAAAGAACATCAAAATCAGACTTCATATGTGGAAGTTATGATTTTTGTAAGTTTCGATATCGCAGTCGACAGCTAAAAAAAAACTCGAAATAAAGATCGAGTGAGTTTTAGCTAACACAACCTAAATGAGAATCGAAGATCTCGTCGATTGTAGTTCAATGGTAAAAAGAAAGAAAAAAAACGGACGTCAGATGAAGAAGTTATAAATTTTTAATGGACTTTCCTGTCCCAGCCTGTTAAAAATATAGCTTTAGAAATGAAGTCAAAATTAGCCGATGGAACGAAAGTTGTAGAGCGTAATCTCACCTACAAGTGGATATAAAGAACGTCAAAAAGGAGCTCATATACGAAAGTTACGAATTTTTGAAATTTAGAAATTCGGAGTACGTCCAGTGTACATGAGTCCGCCCATCATACTCGTGTTCACGGTCCGAGAGTGGCCACGTCCTTCTCTCGTTACACGAGCCACACGTATCAGATAAGACGATCACGAATCAGCGTACACCCAACATACTAAGTTGTACGCCTAACGTACTGAGCCACAACGAGGTACGCCCAACATCCTAAGGCTTACGCCCTACGTAGTGAACCGCCATGCAGTACACCCAACGTACTAAAATTTACGCCCAACGTAATCTGGGGTTTCAGCCCCTATAAATAGAAATTGATGGCAGCCGAAGTTTGTTTAAAAATTTTACTCTCTTACGCCTTCTACACACACACACACACACACACTCTCTCTCTCTCTCACTCTCAATTCACCCTAACACCCCCCCCCCCCCCCCCCCCCGCCCCTGAAGTCCCGGTATCATACCTGACACCCGAAGCCAGTCTTGTCACTCCGAAGTTCCTAAGAAAATTATATTTTTAAGCCAAAACTCTACCCGAGTAAGGCAGGTGTTCAACTAAAATCCCCGGTTTCATCGCAAAAAGTCATATTTAGAGCCAAAGTGATGTCCAAAATATCATTTATTCCTTCGGTTATTTCATGGTGAGTTCAATATATAGGAACAATTGTATGTTATGTGTTATATGTGCTATGTGCTTTTCCGTTGTTATTATTTCTGCTATTTTTGATAGCAAAGTTATACCTTTGACCATGTGATCAGTGAAAGGATTTAGATTCACGGTGGTACTGGTATCTAGCCTCTGGCCATGAAGAGCATGTCTCCATAAGAGAATGACTTTTATTCTATGGAATTGGTAGATGGTTAGACAGGGCTATAAGTCTGAAATCTACCAAAATCTTTAATCAGAAAGTGTATGTCTTCTGTGCCATTTGGGTTGAAGCTTTATTAATGTATATAAAGTATGGAAATTGTTATTTCTCATTGATTGTATATCTTTGAATCAAATAATCTATTGATATGGAAAGTTTGTCGCATGAATCAAATATGCTTTTGTTGTTCCTTGTTCCCTTATTTCTGCCATATTGAAGTATATATATGGCATGACATTATATTGTATCTATTATTGAACTCACTAAGCGTCACCGTTTATCCCTCTCAATGTTTAGCAATTGCAGGCAGTAAGCAACAAGTATAGTTATATATTGTTGGATAATTTAGAATAGTTTGAAACTATTGTATTTTGTACTCATGTTTGTATAAAACTTTAATATCCTGGGTAGTTATGTAATATGTTAGTATCTAAATAGTTGGTTTGTATCCAGTCATTCATAATCGAAATTATCAATGCTAAATATTATTTATGAATATGCATTTAGCATGTTTTGGAGTAACAATATTGTGAAGTATGAAAGTTTAGGTCTTTCAGAAGTACGAAAGTTAGGGTCTTTCAATCATGGTATCAGGTCAGTGGTTTAAGTGAACTAAATACCACAAAATTGGTATTTAGACTTAAACTATCGGAAGTTCAATATATGAACTGATTCATTAGCAATATATGGGTACAAACTATAGGAAAGATTTAAGTAAAGTATTAGGTAATAATAAATCCTAATATTATAAATACTATGTTGCTCCAAATTTTCATAAGAATGGCTGAACAGGAAGATAGCCATACACCAGAAGTGGGTGGCGATCCTAAACCTGGTGAAGTATATACTCCAGTATCCCCTCGAGAGGAGCAACTCTTGCGTAAACTTACTGGTATCATTCGTTAGACTCTCGAAGAACATAAGAAGGATACCACTGGAGAATCTTCAGAAGGAGAGGTGAAGCGTCTCTCGTTCAAATATTTCAAGAATAGTGGTGCTACGGAGTTTTCAGGTGTTCTTAATCCCATTGTTGCTCTTACCTGGATCCAGAACATAGAGAAAGTGTTTTGTATTTCTCATGTGGATAATGAAGACAAGGCTAATTATGCTTCTGCAATGCTCATCGGAGAAGCCTTAGTCTAGTGGGAAGCAACATATGAAGCTCTCAACGGGTATGACCTTGAGAATTTATCCTGTGAGATGTTTAAAACTCGTTTGCTAGAGAAGTATAGTCCTCTAGACATGAGGAGGAGATTGGAGAAGTAATTCCTGGAGCTTAAACAGGGAGGAATGAATGTGAATGAGTATGAAACTCAGTTTAATCAAAGAGCAAGGTTTGCTACAAAGTATATTCCAACTGAAGATGAGAAAATTCAGTTATTCATGGAGGGACTACGGCATGAAATCAATGATTTCGTTTTCAATCGGGATGTTTTTTCATTCAATAAAGCCGTTGAGTAGGCTCGAAGACACGAGCATGACTTACAAATACGTGGTGCCACTTTTACTATCCCGAATCATCCACATACTGAAAGAACTGTTCATGTTCTCTCTATTCCACATGCTCAATCTGTTCGATCTCAACCTAACAAGCAAGTGCAATCTCAGAGTGCTCTTCATGGTCATGGTAAATCACACTCTTTTTTATTCAATCGCCTTCATGTCGTGTTTGTGGAAGGAATCATCACGGCCAATGCAAAATAGAAAATGAATTTGTTGTCTGTTATGGATGTGGAGAAATGGGTCATATAAAACTAGCTTGCCCAATAAATGATGTTACTTGCTACGCATGTGGTATTACTGGCCACAAGAAGCGTTTCTACCCTACTCTTACTAGCCGAGTGATAGGAAGTCAAGCTTCCATTAAAAAACCAAAGAATACTCCAACTAAAAAGGAGGAGGTGCCAAAAGCTAAGGGTCTTGCATTCCATTACCACGGAGGATGCGCGCGAGGACCCGAATGTTGTGACGGGTACATTGCTTTTCAACTATAGACTTGCTCACATCTTATTTGATTCTGGTGCCTTAGATTCTTTTGTGTCTCATGAATTTGCGCATTCTTTTCAAACTGCTTGCTATGCACTCGCGCAACCATTTCACATAGATACTGTGGAAAGTATATCATTTGTTCCTTATAAAATTTATAGGAATTGTGTAGTAGAAATTGAATGCTATAATTTCCTTGCTAACCTGATTCCTGTCTCCTTGCCCAACTTTGATATTATTCTTGGTATGGATTGGTTGTCAAAGAACCACGCATAACTCTTGTGCTATGAAAAGATAGTACGCATTCCCATTAAAGGGGAGAATCCTATTTATATCTACGGTGAACAAAGAAGCTTAAAAATAATCTGTTTTCTGAAAGCTCGTAAAGTCATAGCGAAGGGGTGTCCTATCTATCTGGCCTACATAGTTGATATCTCAAGAGAGGAAAAGAAAATGGTAGATGATGTTCCCATAGTTAACGAATATCCTGATATTTTCCCCAAAGATTTGCTTGGACTTCCTCCTGACAGGAAAGTAGAATTTCGAATTGATCTTGTACCTGGTGATGCTCTAATTGCAAAGACTCCTTATCGACTTGCACCAGCTGAAATGAAAGAAATGATGATCCAACTGTAGGAATTACTTGACAAAGGCTTCATTTGACCGAGTATGTCTCCTTGGGGTGCCCCAGTATTGTTTTTTCAAGAAGAAGGATGGATCGGCATGAATGTGCATTGATTACCATGAGCTAAATAAGGTAACTATCAAGAATAAGTACCTACTACCTCGCATCGACGATTTATTCGATCAACTTCAGGGTGTTAGTTATTTCTCGAAGATTGATTTGAGATATGGCTATCATCAGTTGAAAGTACATGAGCAGGATGTACCGAAGACTGCCTTTCGTACTCGATATGGGCATTATGAATTCCTTGTCATGCCATTCGGTTTGACAAATGCCCCTGCGGTATATGATGAATAGGTATGTCGTCCAATGGTCGATAAATCTGTCATCGTATTCATTGACGATATTGTAATATATTCTAAGTCTAAAGCTGATCATGCCGTTCATATTCGTGCGATATTAGAACTTCTTCGAAAGGAGAAACTATATGCGAAATTCTCGAAATGTGAATTTTGGCTTCATCAAGTTCAATTTCTCGGCCATGTGATTTCTAGTGACGGTGTATTCGTAGATCGTACTAAACTTAAAGCCATTCAGAACTGGGAAGCTCCTCGTAATGCTTCCGAAATTCGTAGTTTCTTGGGTCTCGCGGGTTATTACCAGAGATTCATAAGAGACTTTTATCGTATAGCTATACCTCTCACTAGTCTTACGCATAAGGAAACAAAGTTCGAATGGGGTGAAGCTCAAGAAAAAGCTTTCTCGACTCTAAAAGATCTTTTGACTCATGCTCTAATCTTATCACTTCCAGAAGGTGATAATGATTTCTCCGTGTATAGCAATGCTTCAAGATTGGGACTCAGTTGTGTGTTGATGAAACATGGTAAAGTGATAGCCTATACCTCAAGACAACTGAAAGAGTATGAAAAGAATTATTCCACCCATGATCTTGAACTCGCTGCAGTGGTATTTCCTCTGGAGACATTATCTTTTTGGTACAAAATGCCAATTGTTTACCGACCACAAAAGTCTCAAGTACATATTCAGCCAGCAAACTTTGAATATGAGACAACAACGAGCCATGGAGCTTATCAAAGATTATGACTGTGAAATCCTGTATCATCCTGGAAAAGCCAATGTAGTTGCCGATGCACTTACCAGGAAATTTTATCGTAATAGTATGTGTTATACTATTACTCACACTACATTGAAGTTCATTATTCTTGATGAAATAGAGAAATGGCAAAAAGAGGCCTTAAAGCCAGAAAATATGAAGAAGGAAGAAATGGTACAATATGCTGATATTTTACTAGATGATGCACGTAGACTGAAAGTATTTAAGAATCGGCTATGGATTCCAAAGAATGGTGGATTAAGACAAAAGATTTTAGATGAAGCCCATAAGTCTAAACTGTCAATACATCCTGGTACAAGTAAAATTGTACTATGATGTACGGGCTGACTATTGGTGGCTTGGATTAAAGAGAGACATTGGAAGATACGTGCAAGAGTGTCTAGTATGCTTACAAGTCAAAGAAGGACACCAAAATCCTTACGGAACCCAATAAAGTCTAAGTGTTCCTGTATGGAAATGGGAAGAATTGTTCATGAATTTTATTACCAAATTGCCAAAGACTGCTTAACAGCATGATAGCATTTGGGTAATCGTCGACCGCGTGACTAAAAGCATGCATTTTCTCGCCGTGCGTGAAACGACTCCAATGGAGAAATATGCAGAAGTATACTTGGATGAAATTGTTGTGAGACATGGTGTGCCAGTAAAGATCATTTTCGATCGTGATACTCGTTTCACTTCTCACTGTTGGGCGAGTATACAACGTGAATTGGGAGCTCTAGTTGCTTTCAGCACAAGTTATCATCCCCAGACAGACGGTCAGACAGAGAGAACAATCCAAACAGTAGAAGATATGCTTCGTGCATGCGTATTGGAGTTCGTTGGTAACTGGGACAAGTACTTGCCTCTGGTCAAATTTTCATATAATAACAGTTACCACGCTTCGATCAAGATGCCACCATATGAAGCATTATATGGTCGTAAATGTCGTACGCCGTTATGTTGGCGTGATATAGGAAAAAAAAATACTTGGAGGCCCTAAATTGATTCAAGACACCACCGAAAAGATTCAAATCATACGACAAAGAATGAAAGCGGCCCAGGATAAACAGAAGTCCTATGCAGAAAAGAGGAGACAACCCATAGAATTCCCGGTGGGTGATTTTGTTATGCTGAAAGTATCCCCATGGAAAGTCATTATGCGATTTGGGAAGAAAGGAAAGTTCAGTCCAAAAATTTTTGTACCTTTCAAAATCACCCAGAAGATTCGTAAACAAGCATACCGCTTGGAATTACCGAAAGATTTGGCAGGTTTTCATGATGTGTTTCATGTGAGTTATGTACGCGTTTAAGCATATATGATGAAGAGGTTCCATTATCTGAAGTGAAATTGGATAATAAGTTGAGATATGTAGAAGATCCTGAAGAGATTGTAAATGAAAGAACGACTGAGCTACATAATAAAGAAGTGGAGTTGGTGCTTGTCAAGTGGAAACACCATCAAGGCCCAAATTATACTTGGGAAAATAAGAATGAGATAAAAGCGAAATATCCCCATTTATTTTAATCGAAGTAACTTTGGGGACGAAATCCTCAAAAGAAGGAGGTAATTGTAACATACACGTTTTGAAATCGTGTTTTGTAAATTTTAAAATTGAATAATATTATGAAGTACTATGTGATATTGAGTATTGAGTTCTAACAAATAGTTTTTACTAGAAATAAAGTAAAACTATGTTTAGAATCACTTAGAAAGTACTGGAAGTCTTATGAGCTTCCAATCTAATAGTTTTTACTAGAAATAAAATAAAACTATTTTTAGAGCCGAAATGCTGCCCAAAATATCATTTATTCCTTCAGTTATTTCACGGTGAGTTCAATATATAGGAACAATTGTATGTTATGTGTTAAATGTGTTGTGTGCTTTTCCGCTGTTATTATTTTTGCTATTTATGATAGCAAACTTATACCGTTGGCCATGTGATCAGTGAAAGGACTTAGATTCATGGTGGTACAGGTATGTAGCCTCTGGCCATGTAGAGCATATCTCCGTAAGAGAATGTCATTTATTCTATGGCATTGGTAGATGGTTAGAGAAGGCTATAAGTCTGAAATCTACCAAAATGTTTAATCAGAAAGTGTATGTCTTCTGTGCCATTTGGGCTGAAGCTTTATTAATGTATATCAAGTATGGAAATTGTTATTTCTCATTGATTGTATATATTTGAATCAAATTGTGTATTGATATGGAAAGTTTGTCACATGATTCAAATATGCTTTTGTTGTTCCTTGTTCCGTTGTTTCTACCATATTGAAGTATATATATGGCATGACATTATATTTTATCTATTATTGAACTCGCTAAACATCACCGCTTACCCTTCTTAATATTTAACAATTGTAGGCAGTAAGCAACAAGTATAGTTATATATTATTGGATGATTTAGAATAGTTTGAAACTAATGTATTTTGTACTCATGTTTGTATAAAACTTTAATATCTTGGGTAGTTATCTAATTTGTAAATATCTAAATAGTTGGTTTGTGTCCAGGATTTTGTAATTGAAATTATTAATGTAAAATATTATTTATGAATATGCATGTAGCATATTTTGGAGTAACAATATTGTGAAGTATGAAAGTTTTAGGCTTTCAGAAATATGAAAGTTAAGTTCTTTCATATTGGGAGGAGTTTCAGGTAACTATAAGCCATAAGTTGTTGTTTGGTAAACATTTACACTTCAACTTATGTTTATATTGTTAATGTGTAGAAAAAAAAATGTTGTTGGGATGAGACAATAGACTTGCTAGTGAGGAAAGCTTGGGCAAGGAAAGCAACACAAAGTTATGGTCACTATCTCTTCAACATGAGGAACCCAAAAAGAAACAAACATGGCTTTAAACCAGCTCATATTCCACAGGAAGTCTGGAACTCCTGACAATTAAAATGGAATACAGAAGAATGCAACCTAAAATCTGAGCAGAACAAGAAAAATAGGCGTAACGGTGTGGCTGATGGAGTAGCAAAACCCACACATAACATTGGATTTGTATGTCATTTGAAGATAGCTTCTGTTTTGGTAAATTTTAAATGATACATCGTATCAATTTCTCCATATGTTTATCTGTATATTTCACTTTTTATATGGTATTTATGCAAAAAGAGAAAATTAGGACATAAGCCACCCCATAGTCAATTGTTCCTGTATACACACACACTAAGAATCATGACAAAGTCACTTTCACAAATGAAAAAGATAGACAAATTCATGTAATATTCATTTCAGTTTAAATTAACTTTTATATTGTAGCTACTCCATAATATCATTCCTAAATTTGATATATTTTAACTTATAATATTTTTATTTTATAGGCGGCCTATACAGAAAAATGGGAAGAGTTGGAAGCTGAAGGTGTTAAATTTGAGGAGGACAAGCTATTTTATGTTGTTGTTGGTGGTCATGATAAAAAACAAGACTTTATGGATTAGGCTCTTTTGCAAAGGCGATTCCCAATAGGAATGGTAAAACGGATGTATCTTACATTCCGAAAAAAAAATGATGAAATAGAAGAAATGAGGGAGCTCGTTGCTAAACAAAAACAGCAAAACAAAGAGCTTAAAGAGATGAAGAACGCCCAACAAGAGGAAAATAAAACAAGGGTCGGACATCTTGAAAAACTACTTCAAACGACATTGGATCTTATTAATGTTGTTATAAAACAACAAGAGTAGTAGGTTGATATATGTTTATTGAAGATTATGTATTTTAGAGTAGCAACTTTCTTTTTTCCATGTAATAAGTAATTATTTTTTTATTTTATGATATAACAGTTAAGAGTTTTTTGTGTTTTTTTTTTGTTTTTCATATATTACTACAAAATTATTTGGATATAATTTATAAATCAATCATCAATCGGTCCATATTGAATCTGGTATATAATATATGCACCATTAAAATTGCTAGGGATTCATGACTACGAAATTTTCTAGGAGATCATCAAACGGATTTAGATAGGGATTCACCACCACATATTTAGCTAGAGATTCATCACCACGGATTCAGCTAGAGATTCATCACCACGGATTTTGCTAGGGATTAACTACAACGGAATTTGTGATGGAAGAACTACCATTGAATTTGTGATGGAAACCTACTACGGAATACACGATGGAATACCATCTACCACGGATTTCATTCTGTTGTCAAAATTGCGACAAAATTATCGTTTCCGTTGCAAAACCCTCGCTACGGCGTTTTTAGGGATGGAAATAGGTCGTTGCAAATTCCGTCGCTATTCGTCTTTTGCAACGGAATTTCAGATTTTCGCAACGGATTCCTACCGTAGCAAAATCACGTTTTTCTTGTAGTGAAACATCACAATAGGTCATTCGAATGTCATTGAATATTGTAATAGGATCAAATCTATTGCTGACCGCCTAGAACACATGGATTCAAAGATTCCTGAAACAAAGTTAGTAGCTTACATGCTTAATGGCCTTTCTCCTAAATTTCGATACATCACCATCAACATTCGTCATAAAGAACTAATGCCCCCGTTTTGGGATGCCCAATCCATTCTTTTGTGTGAAGAAAATCAGATGATATAGGATGACCAACGTGAGAAATCTCTTCACTCTGATCATCCCTCTTCGCAGTCGGCTCTTACCACCGATTCCTCCAATAGTGGCAACAAAAACGGTCACCGTGACAGATTTCATGGAGGTCGAGGTGGTCGGCAGGGCAGAGGAAGACGAGGTGGTGGTCAAAACGGGGGGAAACAAAACTTTAGTGTTGGCGGTGGATACAACAATGACAGACATTAGTATAATTGTAGTGGAGGAAGAGGGGGTAATAACACTAAACCTCTATGGGTCTACGATTGGTTCCATCCCAATCAATAACTTCAGCCTCCTATTCTCCCTAGCCCAACTGGACAATGATTAATTCTACAAAGCCCAGCTGGGCCGTCTCTCCTGCATGCTCAAACTAGGCCTCCACACTCACCAGCCCAACATCAAACATGCCATCAGTTTTTCACACATATGCATCCCACTAATAGTGTTTCGTCAACGCAGGTTTTTTATACCGCTACGCCAGCACAACAACAAAGTACCGAGCCGACTTCCATTCCTCAAATGTTTAATTCTATGTCTTTGAATGACCCCGGGTAAGCCAAGTGATACATGGACACTGGAGCGACATCTCATCTTCATTCCAACGCAGGTATTCTCAAGTCTATTTCTGATAATAATAGTAATTCATCTTCTTCCGTTTTAGTAGGGGATGAATCTTCTATACCTGTAACTAAAATAGGACACACTATTCTTCCGCATATAAACCCATATCGTACCCTCAAACTAAGAAATGTCTTGATTACTCCTTCTATTATTAAAAATCTAATATTTTTTCGTCGTTTTGTTCGTGAAAATAAATGCACCATTGAATTTGACTCCTTTGGTTTTTCTTTGAAGGATTTTCTTACCCAGTAAATTCTCATGCGATGTGATAACACTAGCGATCTTTATCCTGTCACCACACCGCCTCATCAAGCTTTTGTCATAGGCCCAACTCTTTGGCATCAATGTCTCGGTCACCAGGGTCATCATCTCTTCAATCAATTAGTTTCTAGTCGTTTTATTTCATGCGCTTTAAATAAAGACACTACTCTTTGTCATGCGTGTCAAACTAGAAAAGATGTTCGATTGCCTTTTAAGTCCTCTACTTCTAGTACTATGTTTCCTTTTGAACTTGTTAAGTCTAATGTGTGAACCTCTCATGTTGAGAGTATAAGCGGCATTAAATATGATGTCATATTTTTAGATGATTTTTCTCATTTTGTGTGGGTGTATCCCTTACGTGCCAAATCTGATGTGTTTGATAAATTTGTGCATTTCCGTTATTATGTTAAAAATCAATTTCAAATTCACATTAAATCTTTTCAATGCGTTAATAGGTGTGAATACAACAATTTTAAATTCCATCAACTGTTCGATCGAAACGGTACTCTCATGCGTTTTCATGTCCTTATACGTCCCAACAAAACGGTAAATCTGATCGCATGCTTCGAACCATCAATAATGTCATCCACACCTTTCTTTTTCATGCTTGTCTTCCACTTGAATGTTGGTTCGGAGCTCTTCACATGGCAACCCATCTCTTAAATATTCTTCCTACCACCACACTTGAGAATGACATTCCATATCACAAACTTTATAATAAACAACCCACATATTCTCATCTTCGTGTTTTCAATTGTTTATGTTTTCCAAATATTGAAGCTCCTCATAAACTTTCTCCTCATTCCACGCCGTGGATTTTTCTTTGTTATCCTACCAACCATAAATGTTATTGGTTCTTAAATCTTGACACCAATGAAGTCATCATCTCTTGTCACATTGTTTTTGACGATACATTCTTTCAATTTGGCTCCATGACACCAAATATGTCTCCCTCTAACTTGTTTCTAAATCACGTTGCCATGCCTTCACCTCTCGACAATCTCAACCAAACCTCAGCCTCAACAGAGGATAGTTCTCCTCACGAGGACCCCTTCCATCCCGAATACTCTTCCTCGAGTCCTTCAATACCAAGAACTCCCTCATCACCTCGCACTCCCTCTTTAGATCACACCTCTCCGGCTTAATACAACCCACATTCGTCCATTACCCCTCCTTCTCCTGATGTTGTACCCTCTCAGTCACAACATCCAATGGTTACTCGATCCAAAATCAGTATAGTCAAACCTATTCAAAAACTCAACTTACATGTTGACTCCTCTTCTCCTATCCCTATAACCTATTTATAGGCTTTTAATGATCCTAATTGGATGAATACGATGAAAGATAATTTTAATGCTCTTATCTCTAATAATACTTAGGGGGTTTTGTACCGTCTCCACCTGTTGCAAATATTATTAATTGTATTTGACTGTTTAAGAAGAAATTGAATGTAGATGGCTCCTTAGCTCGGTACAAAGCTCGTCTTGTTGCTAATAGAGGAAGTCAGAGACTTGGTATCGATTGTGACGAGAATTTCAGTCCGGTTGTTAAAACAGCTACTATTCGTACTGTCTTCATCATAATTGTCACTCATAAGTAGCCCATTAGACAACTCGATGTGAAGAATGCCTTTCTTCATGGACACTTACAAGAGACTGTCTACATGCGTCATCCACCTGGTTTTCGCGATCCTTCTAGACCAGATCATGTTTGCTTACTTTAAAGATCTCTTTATGATCTAAATCAAGCTCCTCGAGCTTGGTTTCAACGCTTTTCCATGTTTATCTCACATATTGGTTTTGTGCATAGCAGGTGTGACTCTTCCCTATTTATCTACTGGTATGGTTCTCATATGGCATACCTCCTCCTCTATGTGGATGACATTGTTCTTACCGCCTCTTCTACAAAGCTCCTAACACACATTATATATCTACTGAGTTTTGAGTTCTCTATGAATGACCTGTGTGATCTACATTATTTTCTTGGTGTTTAGGCTTTAATGTCACATGATGGTTTATTTTTGTCTCAACGTAAGTATGCTATAGAGATTCTTGAATGGGTTAATATGCTTAACTGCAAACCAGCTCACACTCCTGCTGATTTGTCTGCCAAACTTGATGGATCTGGTTCACGTGTTGGTGATCCCACTCTTTACTGTAGTCTTGCATGTGTTCTTCAATATCTCACTTTAACAAGACCAGACATCACTTATGCGGTTCAGCAAGTCTGTCTGTACATTCATGATCCTTGTATGCCCCACTTCACCACTCTAAAGCGTATTCTGCGATATATTAGAGGATCCATATCTCATGGTCTATGGTTATTCACTTCTCCCAGTCATGATCTGATTACTTATTCCGATGCTAATTGGGTTGGCTATCCAGTTTCTAGACACCCACTTCTGGCTAATTTGTCTTTTTTGGATCCAATCTTTTGTCTTGGTACTCCAAACAACAGAACACCATCTCCAGATCTAGTGTGGAAGCTAAGTATTGAGGTGTGGCCAACACTGTTGTTGAAACATGTTGGATTCGTAATTTATTACTTGAACTGCACTATTCACCACATCGGGCTACCATTGTTTATTGTGATAACGTGAATGCAATTTACATGTCTTTTAATCCAGTTCAACATCAACAGATGAAACACATTGAGATTGATCTTCATTTTGTGCGAGATAAAGTTGCTACTGGTCATGTTCGCGTACTTCATGTTCCATCTTTGTCCCAATATGTTGACATTTTCACAAAAAGTCTACCCTCTCCGTTGTTTCTCGAGTTTAGATCCATCTTAAACGTTATAGATTCTCCTGCCGTTCTCACTGCAGGGGGCTGTTAGAATATATTTATTATTTATTGTATTATACGTATTGTCATATGTTAGATACATATGATGCCAAATATATGTGGCCTAAGTCCATGTATTATGTATATATTCCAATTGTTTAATGAGAATGGCTGAGGAGTTTTACTTTGATCACAATAGGGACAACGATTGGCCACGATCGTTGTACCACGGAGATGGGGTGGTGTACATGCCCATGGTGGTGCTTCCAGGCGGCAACGAAGGCTTTCTGTTGAGAGTATACCAAACCTTAATGTATTATCCATACTCAATTACTCTAAACATTATATGTATATATCCATGTATTATGCAACAATAAAATTATATGGGTACAATACAATTGCATAAAATCATGTGGCCAAAACAATATTGAATAAAATTTCAAACAGTTTGAAGTTCATATTTAAAAAAAATAAGAAAACCTATAAATAACAACATACTGCAAGATTAACACACACATAATGCATAAATAGTTTGTACGACATTCCAACAAACCATTTTTATGTAAACAATGTTCTTGTTTTCAAAATCTCATATTTCATATCTTCATATGCATTTATAATAACTATATTAACATGAAAACAGTCATATATAAACTTGTTTGGGTAGGATATATACCAACTATTTGGGTAGGATATCGTAAATTGTAATGAGCACCCAAGAGTTTTAGAAGATGGCTTTGTAGATTTTGATGGGGAAAATGACTTATTAAGGTAATTAACTTTTCGATATGTTCACATCTAGGTAACTATCTTTTTTTGTACACTTTTAGGTAACAAACTTGTTGGAAGTGTTCACATATGACCACTATGACTTGCTATAGCATGTTAAATCCTAGATGTGAAAATTTTCAACATGTTCGTTACCTAGATGTGTAAAAAAAAATAGTTACCTAAATATGAACAAAACTAAAAGTAAAAAATAAATTACACAAATGGTCCTTATGGTTTAGGAGAATTTGTGTTTTTAACTCGGATGGTCCCACTGTTTGTTTTTGTTACACATTTGGTCCTTGTGTTACCTAAAAAGACTATTGTGCTCTTATTAATTTATTTTTTAATTAATTTTCTTGTTTATGTATTTATTTTTATATATATATAAAAAAAATTAATATATCTCACATATCTGTGTCTCCTCACCATAAACCTCAAACTACATTTGAGAAATTTAATTTAGATGGTCCCTACTATTTATTTTTGTTGCACGCTTGGTCACTTTCTTATGTAAAAAGACTATTATGTCCTTATTAATTTATTTTTTAATTAATTTTCTTATTTGTGTATTTATTTTTTATATATTTAAAAAAATTAATAGACCCCACATATCTGTATCTCCTCACCGTAAACCTAAAACCACATTTAAGAAATTTTATTTGGGTCTTACCGGTCACAATCCCATCTCTCATCCTCCCCAACTTCTATTTATTTTCATCTTTAGTAACATTAACGTCTTTACCATCCTTCTTTTTTTAGTACTTCAACTCTGGCAAACCAACACCATAACCTACTGTCTCTTCATCTGTAGTGAGTTGTGGTGTTAATTCGACGGAGTTGAATGACCGAAAAAAGAAGAGATGATGAAGACGTCGATATCACTAAAGATGAAAAATAAATAGAAGCCGAGGAGGATGAGAGATGGGATGGTGAGGAGATACATATATATGAGGTCTACTAATTTTTCTTAAATACATAAAGAATAAATACATAAATAAGAAAATTAATAAAAAAAATAAGTTAATAAGAACACAATAGTTTTTTTTAGGTAAGACAAAATACCAAGCTCGTAACAAAATTAAACAGTAGGAATCACCCGAGTTAAAAAAATAAATTAATTAAAAAATAAACAGTAGAGATCATCCGAGGAGATACAAATATGTGGGGCCTGTTAATTTTTTTTTAAATATGTTAGAAGTAAATACATAAATAAGAAAATTAATTAAAAAATAAATTAATAAGGGCACAATAGTCTTTATAGGTAAGACATGAACCAAACGCGCAACAAATATAAACAGTATGAACCATCCAAATTAAAAGAATAAGTTAGGGACCAAAAATGCAAATTCCTCCAAACCATAGGGACCATTCTTGTAATTTACTTTAATGTTTGGGTAACTCTTTTTTATACACATCTAGCTAACGAAACTTATCGAAAGCGTTTACATTTAGGATTTAACCTGCTATAGTAGGTTATAATGGTCATATGTGAACACTTCCAACAAATTTGTTACCTAGATGTGTACAAAAAAAAATAGTTATCCAGATATGAATATATCGAAAATTTAATTACATTAATAAGTCATTTTTCCGATTTTGATGTATGCTGTAGTAACACCGGACATCTTTTACACATGTTATGTTACTAGTTTAATTTCATTGTAACATGACATGTCTGATTTAACTTTTTCTTTTGTTAATATGAAAGTAAATAATCTTAAACCACTCTCAACTTTTAATTTATTTTGCAATCATTCAATTTTGTATGACACATAAATAATCTATGAACTAATTCAAAATATCCAAATTTAAAGCAATCTACCATCAAACATTCATTGTATTCACTACCTTTTTAGTTTTATTTTTTAAGATCATTTTTTTGTCGGAAAAAGAAACGAATATATTATTGTTAATGATTTTTCGTCCTCTTTAAATAGAAATCCAAATTGATATATAAAAAATGAACTTTTACATTAAAACTTATTTTTATTTTTTTCCAACATCAAACATAACATATAATGATACCATCTTGTAAAAAAATAGAAAAAAATGAATAAACTTACTAAATAACTAAAGTCATCAAACATACACAACAAAGAAACTTGTCATAAGAATCATCACTTTTATTGCTCAAAGGACTAGAACCAGATATGACTAAAGTTATTAAACAATTGTCAAGGACGATCTAAGGTTCGCTAAGGATTGATCGCTTGTAGTTGGAAGTATAGTAATGGATGGACCATATTGACATTATTATGAATAGACAATATTCTAATTATAATGAGTTTTTTTTTAAAAGATCTAATTATAATGAGTTGTCATATGGTATATATGGAAATGTTTCCATAATTGGAGATGGATATTAAGAATCTATTTATGCAAGAAGGATGTTCAAAGGAATGTACTTTGAATTTGAGACTTCGCTTCCTTGGAACTGTTTTGTTAACAATCTCCAATGAAATACTTTGTAATATCATTGGCAAAGTCTCTGTGACTTTGGTACTATGCCATTACAAAAGGAATCATTGCATGATAGTTTAGAATCTTACACTTATGATAAAGATTTGGAATTGTGAAATGTGTTTCATTGAAAATTGATCTATTTCACAAAGGACCACAGGTAAACATAGTGTGCACGCTTGGAGCATGGGATAACTATTGTTTTAATTCAAGTATTAAGTTGATTAATCGAAACATTATACAATGAATAATATATAATCAATATGGTGATTAAATAATAAGTGTTTTATTTATATTCAAAAGTTTTGAAACCATATTGGATTAAATTATTCTTGTGTTTCACTTTGCATGTTTTGACTTCCCAAATAATAAGATTATTCAAACACCCACGATCAATCATACTTTGGAAGTAGGTGATGAGGGAAGATTGTCATGAATTCATTTGTAGATTGTCTAAAATGCTTAAACAAAGCAAAGTTTGTTGCAGTGTTCATGAGTACTCCTGTAATAAGATTTGAGTATTGGATTAAACTCACACTCATCTGAATCACTTCATGGATTCCATCATGAGTGATTGTGAGATGATAATAGCTTATATTCTTGAAACGAAGACATATAGTTGTAGTTTACAAGTTGGTTGCACATTGATGATATGTAAACGCACTAGTAACTAGGTGTTATAAAATGTATTGTTGTGTGTGATTTGATGAGTAAATAGAGCAAGTATACGAGTCGAAGTTTATCTGTTCCTTTTACCGTAAGAGGGATAAAAGCGATATACGTGGGCCCCTCAATGATTTATTGATGACACCTTAAAGGCTTTGCCAAGCCTGGACTGATTTGATTTGTTCAACAAGTCGATTGACATAAATCGGAAATCGGGAAACAACACATGGACAAAAAGAATGATTATAATCCATGTCTCATGTCCATACAATATCTAGAATGGAGGAATGTATGATCCCTTATCTAATGGACACATTATTGATTAGAGTTGACAAAGGCTTTTGAGAGCGACGATTGCTAATCGGATTTTGGAGACGTACTTGAAATAATAGTTATTAGAATTATCCAAGTGGGAGACTGTTGGATTAGGTGTCTAAAGCCCATAACTATAATTGGTATGTACTTGACTTGATAGTAGGATGGTCCATTTTGGGTTGCATTCATTGGACCAATTTAATAGGACTAATATTTGAGAAATATTAATATATTATAAGTATAATATATTATTTAAGAAATCATATTATTAAATTAATATTGATCAAGAATTAATTTGGAATTAATTTAGTGATCAAAAGAGACTAATTTAATTTACGGGGACTGATTAAGTAAATCAGTGATACTTATAGTTTGGGCTAATGATCCATGTTGATTATGTGGACTAAATCTTTGTGGAGCCCATGAAGATTTAGTCCAATGGGCTTATCATATGGATTATTGGATTAAAGGCCCAAGGAAGTGGATTAGGGTTTACAAGTTGAAACTCTAGGAATTCCACACAATAAAAGTAACCCCTAGCACCACTAAAATGGCCAATGATTCCATGGGAAAACCCTAGCTGATTTTGTGTGCTTATAACCACTCTCTCAAAGTCCTCCATTTGTTCATCGTGTTTTGTGAACCATTTGAGGCATTACATTTGAGGTACTAAGATCTTGAAAAGCCAAATTCTACATGCTACAACTAATAGGTATTCTTCTTACTAGTTTTTTATGTTTCAAGTATCCAAGTTGTATGCTATTTATAGGTTTCATGCTTTGGATAATTTTGTTGCATGTATAACTAGAGAAAACTTACATCTAAAGCATTAGGGTTGTATGTGAACCATAGGAGTGTTATAGTAGATAAAACTCAACACTTTCATCATCATTGGCCCTCAGTCTCTCAGAGTTGCTGGAGCTTAAACCTCGAGTAACCTCCATACTGAAACACACAAGGAAACTATTAGAAACAAGCTAAAGCGCATACACAAACATTTACACACTCCTGCAAGTTCCTCAATAACCTAAGATCCCTTCTTCAGTTGGGTATGGATCTGGTGCTTTTAGTAGTACGGGCTCAATACTACCTTCCACACCAATCTTTATTTTCGTCAAGTCGTCGTATCAAGACCCTAAGTCACAAGAACTCTATTCCTTAAGGGTATCTCTACACTCACCCTGCAGGTTCCTCAAGACCATTACTAAGCATCTAGGCACTCATCCTGGACTACTCCCCAACACCACTCTGCCTCTCAAAGATATTCGGTATCCTCGTCATTTGCTTCGCGCATGCCGATTGTACATAATACGGGACTCGAAAGACAATCGAATAAATGATTCTACCTCAAGTCCACAACCAAATAAGGAACATGAAGAAATGCTAAATCAGGCATTCTAAGGCTATAAAATCCAAACCATGTATAAGTATGCAGCACACACTAAGAAAATAACAATGATAGGTTCAATCTTATAAAAGAACCCTCCTAGGCTAAAGGCATAACAAATCAGATGTAACTACCCAATTTTACAAAGAAAAATTTTCATTTTTACGTTAATCAAAACCAATCTCATAAACATTAGTTTCCCAACATATGTTTTTCAAAATAACACTCATTACATCATTGTTTTCCTTTTTAAACATCAGAGGGTCCCAAATACATTAAAAAGGAGAGATAGAGTGTGCGCCACGTCATCACGCCTTGCCCTTGCCATTGGGCTCAGAGGTACCTGAAACAAATCAACAACCTGTAAGCAAAATGCTTAGTGAGTTTCCCAGAGCATACCACACACGTTCACATACATATCCTGTTAGCTGATACAGCTATAACATGTCACAGAAACCATGCAATACAATCCAATAAGAATACCATGGCCTACCCCACATGGTCTTTACCTAGGACTATCATGGTCTACCCCATATGGTCTTACATCCAATGCCATGGGATACCCCACATGGTCTTTACCTAGGAATGCCACGGGCTCCCCCCGGGGTCTTCCATACCAGCATAATATCACATAACATATCAATTCATAAACGAATAACACATACATAACATGATCACATAATGGGCCGACCTTGGTGCCGCAGACCCATAGGTATGGTGAGAAGACTCACCTCCAACTGCTGAATACAATAGCTGCTCTCTTAACAGTCTGAAACCACTAGTGCTGAACAATAACAATATTAACCCAAGATTAGAGTTTAATCATGGCCAAACTAAAAATTCAACCCCAAAGTCCTTTCCTAATGGCCCAACAGTCTTCCTTGGCTAATGGGCCCCAAGGTCCATGTTCAAAATTTATTAATGGGCCACATGGCCCATCATGATCCAACTATAATACTTCCGGCCCAAGACTGATCAGTTGACCCATTAACTCGAATTATGGTCAGGCCCAAAGATAGATTAAGGCCCAAAAGGCTTATGGGCCCAAAACAAGTCCAAGTCCATTAGGGGTGCATATGCCATGCGTACTACCATGGTACGCACAACATATCGGGCTTCTGCACATTACGCGCGACATTCTATATGCTACGCCCAACGTAGGAACATATTAGGCACTCTTTCCATTAAGTGCTTATTACTCGATAGATCAACGTCCCAAAATCAAATCTGAGCACATCTTAACAACCTAGGTCATAAAGTTAGCAACTTTATGACCTTTCATGCTATGAAGGACCTCAAAACCTCATTTCTCACTCTAAGACCTTAGGTAAGAGCTCTTAAATCATGCATGGAGTCTTAGCACCCACCAAGCTCGTAACCTTATGCACTTAACATGCATACAAATCTCAGATTTGGACATCTCAGTCTCTGGAGTTGCTTCACATCCAAGAGAAGGTCTAGATCCAACTAAAGGGGACAACATGGAAACCCTAACTAGATCTAAAGAACAAGATGGAAAGGTCACAACTTTATACCTCCAGAAGCCTCCCAAGGTGAACTAAGTGTAGAATATTGAAACTCTAAGCCACTCCAAGCTTGCTTAGGATCTCCTTCTTCTTGAATGAACTTTACAAAGACCAAAAAACCCACTCCTTAGGCTCAAAATCTTTCTCACAAAGATTCCCAGGTGATAAGGGACGAAAATGAGGCTCTAGGGGCGACTAAGGTCGGTTCCAAAGGCTTAGAGGTGTTTTAATAGGGGTGAGACCACACATTAGGATTATGCGTCCTTGGCGTGTACGCCCCGCGTAACTCGAGGTACACCCTGCGTACCCTGATTCCTCCGCAACCACAATCATGCAGTACGGTAAGTGTACTCTTACGTACGCCCAATGTACTTAAGGGACCAATTATTCAAAGTTAACATTCCTTAGGGTTTTCAAGGCATACCAGAATTTTGGATGTTACATCAGACAACCCCAACACACTTCCTAAAGGATCCTTAGCGTATCACCTTTCATGTAGTCCTATTAGTTCATAAGATTACTGCTCAACACTACACATAGAATACACAAAGATATTTTGGGAAACTACCGCTTGAGCTCTAGCTGATTGTATACATTGTTTCATCAGGTTTTCTCCTTTGAAATTATTTGTTTCTTTTTGAAAAGTTTTTTTTTATGAAAACCCTTACATCCTTAGTTGGAGTTTGGAATCCCCCACGAGTTCATCCAAATCCCTCAAACCAGGGCTCCAATAGCAATTTATAACATCCAAATTTCCAAACCAAAATTTTCATTTTTAAATTCATATAAAAATATAGTTCATATAAACCATCTTAGGAAAATCATAAATGTCGAATACAAATCATCATCAAAACATCAAAGTGTCCAAAAAGTATCTAAAACACATAAATGTCGAATATAAGCGAATACAGACGTATCTGAAACACATTTAATCAACAACTGTAAGCACGAAGCTTAGTGAGTTCCCCAAAAAACCACATACAACCCAACACAAAATAAACAACTATGGGTTATCAGCAACCCTGAAGACTACCTGAAGTCTCAATAGGAAAACAGTATGCCCTATGGGTCATCAACAACCCTAGAGACTACTCAAAGTCTCAGCACACACAATAACACATATCACAGTAAAAACACATAGACTTAGTTGGTCAACACATGTATTCTACCACATAGGTAAGAATATTGAGGAGACTTACCTTGCACAGGTGATTGATGGAACACACACCAAAGCTACCAGAAATACACTTCGTCTTCAAAATATGAATAAAGAGATGTAGATTTTGGATCCAAAAGTTTGAATGCAACACCGCCTCTTCAATGATCTTCTTTCACTACCAAGAATGCTCAAAGATCACTCTCAAGCTTCAAATCCCACTCACAAGGGCTAGGGTTTCAATTTTAGGGTTTAGAGGATATGGAAGTTGGTCATGAGAAGGTCAAAGGGGATTAAGATGCTTAAATATGGTACACAACCCTAAAAATTTAGGGTTTAAGGTATGCATGAGTACGTCTGGCATACCCATATGTACGCCCAACGTACTCCTTCTCCACCACAACGCCCAAGCTAACTTACGACCGCCGACCGGGGTACCAGCCTGCTACACCAAGCATAAGGGCCTTATTTGCAAGCATTTAAAATATAAAGGGTTGAAATGAACATATTTCATATCAGATGTTAATATATATATATATATATATATATATATATATATATATATATATATATATATATATATATAGGCTTAGGTTATTATATTCTAACTAATTATTTTGTGAACGTACAAATGATTGTGGGCCAATCATTTTAGTTATTTTAAGAAAGTGATTAATACATATGTTTAAATTTAAGATAATTAAAAAATACCATGTGTTTTCACTATAAGGGTATTTTAGACAATTGAGATCAATTTAAAAAAGGAAAATTCCATATTTTTAGGGATAATTAATTCTCTTGATTTTAAAATTCTCAATTTTTAAATTAATTCAATTTTAACTATAACATGATTTTTAATTTTTAATTAACCCTGATTTTATTATGTTGGAATGACCTTCTGTTAGAATCATATTCTCTAGTCTGTTATAATGAACTTCTATGAAAATGTCACTGACTAATAACAAATTTTTGGATACAACTTAAATTTTTCATTACCTTCTTAAAAAATAAAAACTTTATATAATATTCTATGATAATGAAATACTCACTAATAACAAACAAAAACATGTATATTATTCCACCTGAATATTCTAGTGGAATATATTATTACATATAGTCTCATCATTCTATTGTAGATTATTCTATCAGAATATAACGACGAATAGTTCTCCCATTCTGACGAAATTGGAATTCGAGAATCCATTCCTGCAGAATTGCTATTAGAAATGCAGAAATGTACCCTTGCAGAAATCCACACACAGAATTGCTTTATCACAGCCTGAAACAAAAAAAATATCTAGAACATTAACAAACGGATAGATAGCCATCTACATTCTAAAGAAACTTATAGATAAATGACGTCAAGAGTTAAAGCAAACCCTGTGTATGAATATAAAGAAGGTACTAACATAGAAAGGGAAATAGTTGATGAATTTGAACTACAGACACAAAAACACATTAAACATATAGAAACTACACATACAAATACAGACTTAACCTGCTATCGTAATCTGATCCAATCCAAGATTACTCACAAAACAAATTTTGCTTAACTGCTTTCCATTAATTCCAGCACTAAATCAGATGCTTTCTGAATTGGAAGCTCAATGCTAGTTTAGGAACAAGAAAATCAAAGTGTTTATGTTAATTCAGTCTTTTTCTCTACTATGTTTAACTAATCAAACCTCACATATACAATTCAATAGAAAAACAATATCCAATGCAAATCCAAATGAATTGAATCTAACCGGGATATGCTCTACAATCACAATTCAATTATTTTAGTATTGTATGATTAAATTAAAAACTCCTCTCAAAGCAACATAAATAGTTCATAAAAACTCAAAATTCACTCTATAAACATCCAATAAGGCTGAAAATAGATAAAATTAAAACCTACCTGATATGAAAAGCAGATGGTAAATTAGTCTGCTGAAAGAAAATCGAGTCCAGACGTGGCGACTTGAGAACGGAAATCTCAATTTTTGACAGAAAAAAGAAGTTGAAGGCGTGGAGACGAATGTTCATTTTGCTGGTGATTTTAGAGAAAAGGGGGAGGAAGAAATCGTGGATACAATGAAGAAGTGGATGCGGACACGAGCAGGAAGGCAGTCAAGGTTTCGACTGATCGATTAAAGAAAAAAAGCTTACCGATTGATTCGAGATGGATATTCATTAACTAGTCATGGGTTTAATGTTGACAATCGATTGTAGAAGAAGAAGAAGAAGAATCATTAGATTAGAGACGATGTTGACTTTGATTTACATCTTGATAATCGACTGAATGTTCAATTTAGGATCAGACGGTGGATCAGGAATGATATTGGCTTCAATTTAGGGTTTTGAATCTTGATACCGATTGAATGTTATAAATATATTTGTGCTTCTTGCGATTTACTAGGAATACAGCTAATATCCAATTATATATCTATTTTACCATAATTAACTAATGATAATATTACTATAATACCCTTAGACTATTTATTAAATGATTTTATTTATCTAAAATCTGATTGGTGCATACAATAACACAATAATTACTTTAAATATATGAACGTGTGTGTGTGTGTATATATATATATATATATATATATATATATATATATATATATATATATATATATATATATATAAAAGCACATCTCCTATGGAATAGTTTGAAATAGTAAGTTGAAAAAATGGTTTTAAAACCATTTAAACTTTTTTGGAAAATCCCAAAACATAGAAACCCCGGGTAACTATGGTCCCTTCACATTTTTTTTTGGAAAGGAAACTTCCCTAACGAAGGTTTCCGGGCCAGCTTTCACGCACCGACTAATCCCCTACTGCAAACATAAAGCTTTGCCTCATGCCCTGGAGTCACTGCAAGCGAACTTCCATGGCCACAAGGGCTGAGTGGTGCCAGGATTTGAACATGGGTCAATTGGTTATCCACCATATCTTACACATGCCTTACCAAATCACCACAACCCAAGTGGTTTCCCTTCACATTTCGTTAGTGTCGTAACGGTTTCCATTTGTTTCCTTAACGAGTGGTGTTTTGAAAGAACATGTTGTGGGGATCTCAAAGAACATAAGATAAATAGAGGCCTTAACACAATATCATTATACTAGGTAACATGCGAGTCATCATACATGTACCACGTGAAGGGTTTGCAAGATCTAACATAAATGTGAAGGCTTTCTAGAATGTCATTTATAACACCTTTCACCTTCGTTATAATGGATATCCAATGTTTGGACCGTACAAGTCTCACACCAACCCTAATGTGTAAATGCACATGATCATTGATTTGTGAAAACTCCAAAAATATATTTGAAATGTAGAAACATTTAAAAGAGTTGTAAATTTCAAAAATTCATCTATCATAAAAAATAGAAAAAAAAAATAGACAAATTATAGATATAGCCTTTCACGTAAGTTATCACAAAGCGTATGAAAAAATCAAAATACAACGTTATAATTTTAAATTAATGTACTCGCCTCAATCATGCAAGTAGTCTCCCAAGAGCTTCTCCACGACATAAAAGGATCAAAGAAGACGTACATATGTTTAGTTAAGCAAAATAAAATCACTGATCAACACTAAAAAAGGTAATTATGTACACTTCATCATAATGGATACCCAACTCACCTTAAATGGTTGGCTAGTAATTCAAGATAAACATAGATAAACAACAGACTTGCGATTAATGTCTTTCTCTCGATAACAGATAATTTTTTTTAAACTACTAAGTGTGAGCAATATGTTATTACATATTATCATATTTAAAAGGTGTCATATCAGCATCCTACTCATACATGTATGTTATAACACCCAATGTGAAAATAAACAACATCTAATAACATGTGATAATACCATTTATTTTTTATTTTATTTTTTATTTTTTTTAATGTTTTTTTTCCTATATTTCGAATTTCTTTTTATTTATTTATTTATATTTGAAAAGTAAAAATAAAATTTTAATAAAACTTAAATTAAAAACAACATTAAAAAAATTACAAAAAAAAACACAAAAACATTATAAAACCTAAAAAACAAAAAAAAAAATGATAAAACCTACATTTTTTGGCCTAAAACTATTCATCTTCATTTTCGTGACCAACATAGATGTAATATGCCAAGTCTTCACGGAGTTGCTTGTGTTTTCGCTGATCTTGAATATCAACCACTTTATGTAAATATTCCGATGTCCCTGGTTGAATTGCACATGTCTTGGCTCTATAAGCGAATACGTTGCAATATTGCGTCCTTTATCTTCGACAACCATGTCATGCATTATGATACATGCCTGCATGATATACCATAGAGTATCTAACTCATAAGTTCTCGCCGCATGTTCAACTATGTGCCATTTTGATTTCAAAACCCCAAAAGCACGTTTAATGTCCTTACGTGCTACTTCTTGTCGTCTCTTGAAATATTTGTCCCTTGGCTCTATTGGGTGTCGAAACGCCTTCACAAACGTGTAATATTGTGAATATATTCCGTCTGTAAGGTAATACCCAAACTTATATTTATTTCTATTCACTGTGAAAGGAGTATTCAGGGCTGAAGGGTTCACTGTGAAAGGAGTATCCGGAGTTTTTGAGTGTAATATTGTGAATATATTCCGTCTGTAAGGTAATACCTTACAGCCTTGAATACTCCATCACTTCTGGGCATTTATGGTCAAGAGTTCACGGCCAAAAACTCCATTCACGGCCGTAAACTAATAATCTCCAGTGACCGTAAAAAGTATATCTTCAGAAACCGTAAACAGTAGATCCTCAAAGACCGGAAATTCCAACCGTAAACTCCTCAACCGGAAACTAAACCGTAAACTGTGTTTACGGTCCTAAACTAGTGGGCCGTAAACTAGTCTTTTGGTATTAGAGTTTTTTTTCAAGTTATTAAAAAAAACAACAAAAACAAAAACAAAAACAAAAATGGATTCTCAAAGCCCAACAATTCACCATGAATTGGATTCAATCATGGGAACAACCACTCACATTCCACGCTTGTTATCTACAGATGGGTTCCCGGAATGGAAATACCGGATCGAGAAATACATCAAGATGAAAGACTTTAAGGTTTGGAGAAGCATTCTCAGAGGACCAGTCAGAATCACTACCACTCTTGCGAATGGACAACTGATTGACAAAGTGTATGCTGATTACACTAATAAGGATTTTGAAAAGGTTGGAGAACAGGAAAGGGCACTGGCTACTTTGACTATGGCTTTATCTCCATATATAGCGCAAGGTTTCAGAGAATACGATTCAGCCAAAGCACTGCGGGAAGCTTTAATTGAAGTCTACGAGGGAAATGAAGACATGAAACAGAGTCATCAGGATATGTTATGACAAAAGTTCAATATGTTTAATTATATCCTTGGAGAAACTCTAGAAGCCCAGTTGCAGCGTTTTATCACACTCACCCCTGAAATGAGTTCAGCTGGGATTTATGTGACTAAGTCTGAGATAAACAAAAAGCTACTGAATTCACTTCCGAAGCCATGGGATATGAACGTGGCTATCATCAAGAAGACAAAAGATCTCAATCGTCTCAGTCTTGCTGAAACTATGGCAATCATCAAAGCCTGTGATCTTGATGAGAAGCAAAGAGAGAATAATCATGTGAATTCCTACTCGACTACAAATCTTGGGATTTCTTCAAATAATGCCTTTTCATCTTTTACCTTCTCTCCAAGTCAAGCTTTTTCCATTCAACAACTTCATAACCAAACCTTTGTTGCTCCATCGGCTACACCATTTGTTGCTTCATCATCTATGCCTCATCCACAAAGTTGGTCTTTTGTTGTTCCACAAGTTGTTTCCTCCTCCAAAGCACCAGTTATAGTTCCTACTCCCAATCCCAAAGAAAACAATGAAAACATAGCTCTTGCCACTGGACTTGTCAATTGCTACAATGCTTTTGTAGCTGGAGAGCTTCCACCTCAACTCTCATTTGCTGATCTAGATCAAATTCATCCAGAAGATGTGGAAGAAATGGATAATACTTGGCAGATAGCAATGGCAGTGTTCAGAGTAAAGCAATTTGCAAAGAAGACGGGAAAGAACAATTGGGGGATGAATGCTGACAAGAAGGTTGGGTTTAACAACAGCAAGCTTCAGTGTTACAATTGCCACGAGCCAGGTCATTTTACTCGTGAGTGTTCGAATCCATACAAAAGGGTAAGAAATGATAGAATAATGGCCCCAGTGGGAAATACTCGTGGAAGTGCTGCTATCAACAGTGAGACTGCTAATATGATAGTGGTTGCTCTGTCCTTTGACTGGGAGGACCAGATTCAGGCACTGAATATTTTAGGACCTGAGAGTGCTCATTTTGCTCAAATCGATGATGCTCTAATAGAGAAAGATGAGGTTGATCCTGAAGAAGAGATAATGGAGTTGCAGTTTTCCTTTATGGTATCTTCTACTCTTGAACCTGAGAAGAAAGAGGTAAGTCGGTCTTCCTGTTCTCAAACATGCATTGATAATTTCAAAATTTTAGTTGAGCATATAGAATTATTACGTAGAGAGAACGAGGACCTAAAATACGAAGGATATCAACTCTGGAAATGACAGAAACCTCTAAAAGCACAACTAGAAGCCAAAACAAAAGATTTTAGAAAACTTTAGGAAGAGTATAGCAATAAATATGCAAACTATAGATTTGTAACAGAACAACTTGCTGAGTTAAATGCTGAACTTGACTCATTGAAAAATAAGTTTGAAAATGCAAATTTTAATTTCAGAAAATTTGATGCGCCAAGTGAAGTAGCTGTGTCCATGATAGAACATAGTTTAAAATTCAAAGATAACCATCAAAAGGGTCTAGGGTATGGTAAAGTGCCTCCTCCGTTAAATCACACCTATGAGTATAACCCTTTGACCAAAGAAGATATGGACAGAGAGGCACATCTCGTATATGGTAAACCTGTTATATTTGTGTCGGCAAGTGGTCCTCAAATTGAAAATACTAATGCTTCTACTTCCTATGCAGATCCACCACTAAGTCATTACAAGCAAGCAGCTGAAGAGAGAGTGTCTGACAATAATTATGTGTCAAAGTCTGATGACTCAATTTTTTTATATATTCGATGATATCTTTGATAATTATGCCATGGTTGTGTGCCAGAAAGTGTTGAGCTGAACGATTCTATTGATTCTACTTCATGTGCAGGTAAAGTAGCAGAAGATGAGAACAAGGAGAAAAGTATTGAATGACTCCTTGAACTTTGAATCTGTTACTTCTCACTATGTTACTTATGATCAACCTGTTGTTGGAAAAATACAAGCCACAAAAACAAGCGAAACCAACGACTTGCTGCAATTGTGCTTGTAGGAAAAATAAGAAACGAGGCAAGGACATGCCACCAGGGGTAGGAAGAAACAACTTCCCGGTGAAGAAAAATACTTGCTTTCACTGTGGAACACCTAGACACATTGCCCAAAATTGTCCTAATCGAGCATATGTTCCCTATTATGCACAAGAGTGGCAAAACACACCAAGAGGGAGATACCCCAAAAGAAGCCCTTCAAGGTCAAAATCCCGAAATGGCAATGGGAATGCCAGTCAAGAAGCCCAATCCAAAAAATGCTCCAGTGAAACCAAGATCGGCTAGGTCAAAGTCATCTCAACGGCCAACTTCAAGTTCAAAATCAAGTGCCGTGGCACCCATCCGATCAAACAAGAAATGGGTTAAACCCAACTACCGATGGGTACCAAAGGTTCAATCTCCCAAATCTCTTAATGAATCTAATATTTCATTATACTATGTTTGTGATAAACAGGATATGTCATGGGAGAGGTTATGTTGCAAAGATGACAAAGGTCGACCCAGTTTTAAAATGGATCGGGTTCCAAAGACCAACTGATCATGCTCTGTGTCGGAGTAGCTATGGAGGCATATCATCAGACTTCAGTTTGTTGGTAGTGGTTGTTCCAGGAACATGATAGGGGACATCTCTCAACTGTACAACATTTGGAACTTTGTTCGATAGTATGCGTCCTTTACGAGAAAGGAAAGAAAGTAATAAAGGAAAGGATCACATAGGGTTTGTGCTTAATGACATGAAGAATTTTCGGATCTGTTCTGAGATTATGCGTGTTGTTCTCAGACCTTCTGGATGCAAATTCAGTCGGTGACTTACATTTTGATTTTTCTTTTCAATACTTCAGAGGTTATCTTACACCGTTTCGTTTTGAAGAGAATTATTTTCTTTCTTATAGTTTTTCTCTGATAGGTATTGTTTGGGAAGTGATATCAATAAAGTGATAACGGGCAGTCTAAAGCATGTGTAAAGGACTGAATCTGAATTGTCTAGACCCTGTGATCAAAGTGCTGGTAGGTACGAAGGATTTGACAGTGTGAATTTAGATAGGATTGTTTGGACTGATGATGTGTGTTAAACGAACTAGTTTTAATCCTACTTATAAAATGTAAATTAATCACACAAAAGGCAGTGAATCTGTCTATTGATGGTATAGTTTTAGTAAGTAGGGTATCAACTCAGGGAACGACAATTTAAACTAATTACTAAAATTATCTAATATTAATCAACAAATAATAAAAGAGATGGTTTTCTCTAGTTTTGCAAGACTAGAAACTTACTAACTAATAATTAAACTAATTAACTAGAAACTAGGAAAGAAAAGATTTGACTAAATTCAATAATGAAGGAAACTTATGTTTAGGTTCAACTGTATTGATCCTATGGTTGATTTTATGGTAATAGTGCAATGGATTAGTTGTTCTGTTGGCTACCGATTCAAGTGATTAGGTTCACATTTGCTACACTAATCCTTAGGAAACAAACTAACTCAAACAGTGGCCAATTGTCTAATTTACTTTAATTTCCTAGGTTATTTATTCGGGTTAATTAAGACTTGTAATGGTCAACTAAATTTGCCCTTTAGTTAACCTCTTGTTGATGGTCATCACACAAGCTAACATGGGAATTTACCTATTTTCCTATTAATTCTAGTTTCACATTCGCTAATCCTAGTCATATAATAAAGTGGTCACGTAAATTATATGAGGTAACAATTAAGAGATGTTCACGCGGCTTAATTATTTTCCTATTAACAGAAAAATAGTTATCATTCTCACACAATGTTCTTTAACAAGCTTAGATTAACAAAATCACCAATATAAAACTAATCCTACCATAAATCAAACCATAGTATCAATATTGTCTCCCCAAATAGAAGTTAAAGGGTTTTAGCTCATGATTGACGCAATTGAAAGAACAAAAATGAAATCTATATGTTTATACATGATGGAAACAATATATTAAATTGAAAGTAATGGAAATTGCCTCTAATCTCCTTCGGAATATGATTTAGGGTTCGAAGAGTCGAAGCTTAATCTAGGTGGTCCTTTGGCACTTGTCTCGAAAGTAACTGAAAAAGAAACAGTTGAAAGTGGTGATTCGGATGCTGATGAGGGGCTTTTAATGAATTCGGATGATGAAGCGATTGCTTTCTATTCGTATTACAAAGTCAAAAAGTTCTTTAAGAAACTGTCCAATCCGAAGTTGAGGCAGAGTGAAGGAAGAGCAAACTTTGTGAACAAGGCTGTTGGAGAGGAGAAAAAGAAGATTGAAAAGAAAGAAGTGAAAGTTGTTGAGGAGAAAAGAGAGAAGAAATTGAAAGGAGATTCAGGAGTAGACTGTCACTACTACAATGGAGCTAATCATCTTGCGAATGATTGTATGCCTCGTAAGAAAGATGAGAAGAAGAACAAGGTTAAGGATGAGGAATACTACACGGAGAGGCTGGAAGAAGTGAGAGCGAAGGCTAAAGGCATGTCTTTGGTGGCAAAAGGCGAACAGGAAGAAGATGGTACTTATCAGATATGGTCTTCGGGCTCAGATGATGATGAAATGCGTAATCTGACGCATGGTGCCAAGTATGTGAAATTCGAAGATGATTCAAAAGAAGAGGTCACAGGAAGTTGCTTGCGATCCAAATCAGCTAACAAGTCTCCGATGACTACGAAGGTACGTTCTATTCTTGAATCTTTCAATATTACTTTAAATGCATATAATTCTGAAATTGTTACTTTTGAAGATATTGTTGCTTACTTCGATTCAATTGTTGTGTCTACTAGTAACGAAGCTAAGAAACTTAGCACACAGTTTTTAGAGACACAGAAGAAGCTAGATTCGAAAATAACTAAGATAGAGTGTTTAGAAATGCAAATCACAAACATCATGTGTGATAGAGATTCTCTTTCAAGTGATGTAAAACTCTTATTAGCACAAAGAAATATCTACTGTAACTCTACAAAAAGACTCTATGAAAAACTTACAGCTTTGCATCATTCAAGTGACATTAGAAAAGAACAACATAGAAAGTTATTACCTTTTCTAACTTTTTAGAGAGAGGAGGTTGATAACATTTCTTATGATTGTAAGAAAACAATTGCTGAATTTGATAAAATTCCAGACGATAGATATGCATATGGTATCGTAAAGATTGATGAATGTCTTGATTCGAATGAATTAGTTGATATAGTGAATGATACCTTGAGCAAAAATGAACAAATCAAAATTTTGAAAAAGACTGAGAATTCGACATCTTAGTTACAAACTAATGTTGCTGATATTGAAGATGATTGTGATAATATTAGTGAAATCAGTGAGTTTGAGGATGTTGATTGTTCTCAGTTATCTATCATTAATGTCACATCAAAATCTAAAGGAAAAGAATTTTTTAAGGATTCAAATGTTAAGATTGACACTGACAAAACTTCAATTTCGAAATTTCGTGATGCTGATTTGGTTGATGTTCGAGATAGTCAAACAAATGATAGTGATGATGAAAATGATGAAGAAGTTCAAAAGGAACTTACTTTTAACAAAGGTTCGAAAGAAACTGAAATTCCACGAATAGTCGTTGATCAAGTGTATGGAGACACTGAAAAATTCGAAAAGGTGTTGTCTGAAAAAGGTACTCATTATTTGGAAACCAACACCGTAGTTTATCTGAATTTCAAGTGTACAAATGATGTAATATTCCCGAATCAAGTCTTTGTTACTACTGGGAATGTTGAGAATGTAAAACAAGAGCTCAAGCAATTAGTTCAAGAAGACAACAAGAAAACAACATACGAAGGATTCTTTCAAACCAAAGCACTGTCAAAAATAATCTAACAAAGAATTTGTATGTTTTTTAACGACAAAAACCGCAACAAAAATGGGTTGAAAAATCTAAAGTTGTGGAAGAAGGAAATTTTTTCAAATTAAATTCAAAAGAATTCAAAGAACAAATTGACAAGTTTTCGAAAGATAATAAAATCTCAAAAAGTAAAGCACGAAAGAAGATTTTCTGGCAAACTATTGAGTCACGAAAGACACAAAAATAATTTGAAATTGAAAACGTCTAAAAACACAAAAACCCAATTTTATAAGAAAAAAACTACGTTTTCATCATCTTATTCAGACAAAAGCAAAAATCCCACTCAAAACAAGGTTTCAAAAGATCAGAAAACATCATTTTCTTTAAGGGATCATAATTCTTTAAAGAGATTTCAAAATCAAAAAGTTGAAAAATGTTTTTCGTATCATTAACATCAAAGATTTTCTCAAAATCAGAACCAAAAAACCAAAAAACTAAAATCATTTTCAAATCCATCGAAACATTATCAAAATAGACTTTCTCCAAAAACAAATGATAAGAAAAAGGTTGTTGGTACATATGTTCAAAAATTTCGTCTAAAATCCAATGCTGATTTTGTTCCACAAAAACCGAATTTTCCAAATCCTTTGGTAAAACATCTTTCAAAAGTTTCGGACACAAAAGGGTTGTCTCATGAGAAAAACATCGATCATTTGCTTGAGGGGAAAGGACGAATGAATCAATCAAGAAATTACTCTCAACAACAAATCAAAGATGCGTATGAGAAGTATGTGAAGACTTCATCAACTAAAAGCTCATCTTCAAAAGAATCGAATGTTTCAGTAAAGAAGTGGAGAACAGTTATACAATCTCAAAGGACGAAGGAATATGTCAGTGAAAATCCTAAACCTTCGAAGACTTATGTTACGAATCCTTTACCTAGTGATATGGACTTAATTGATAGTTTCAAAACTAAAGTTTGTGATTGGGTTAAGAGTACTGCATTTCATTCTGTTCTTAAAACTAATTTCCAAGGACCCAAACAGTCTTGGTTACCTAAATTCTTTCAATGATCGTAGGTACCTTGTGACGAGCAATATGATGAGAAATGGTATATCGATAGTGGTTGCTTACGTCACATGACTAGACGAATGGAGAATTTGTGAGATTATCGTCTTCATCATTATCATTGTTGTACGGATGGGCCCGATCAAATTGATCCATATTTTGGTTTTGAAATATTGAAAGAAATATGTAGAGAAGTATGTGTTTTGTAGGTAAAAATAATAAAGGTTATGTGATAGTATATATAAAACTTGATTTTTTTTATTTTATGTTACTGTTTGTTTCAAACTTTCAAAATTATAGTCGTTGAAGCAAAAAACACAAGAAATCACGTACGTTACCTCCCGTTATGGCCATAAGGCGTTATTGCATAACACCTAATAACGGCTAGGGGGCGGTATTCCTCCCGTTATGGTGTTGTTATTAGGTGTCATGTCACTAATAACGAGAACCCCCGTTGCCCGCACCCGTCTCTCTTAGTTTCATTAAATCTTCAAAGAAATAACGTTAGAAGAAGGGTCTTTGCTAATTGGGTCTCTAATGTAACCATGATTGCCACTGAGATCCATAAATTTGTCGCTATATCATCATGCTTTCAATTGTTGTCTCGCCTAGTCTTTTCATATATGGGTGTTTTCATTAAGTTTGTTTTGACCTATTTTACCCAGATCGACATAACATTTTGTGCAAAAAAAGTTATATATTAGTTGACAATACAAATTCTTTTGATTGTTCTACAAAAATTACTACATACCAAGAAAATTATTATATTTGTTAGAATATTGTATTCTCAAGTTGAAGTTTTAGTAGGGGTGGCACTCAAAAATATTTTCGAATAAATCTAAATTAATAGTGGCACTCATATTTTAAGCTAGTGCACCTAAGGCCCGTCACTGGTCTTGGTCCTATACCTAAATTTTATTTAAATATACAGCCAAAGGATATGTTAGAATTCCAGGGTAATAACAACACTTGGATATTCTAAGAATTGTGATTTCATTATCAAATCAAAGTATTTGGGTGGTACTTCCTAATCTTTGATTGCATAAGACTCAAAAGAGTTTCAGAATAGATAATTGGATGTATGAATTTCGTTAGTATTAAAAAACTGGCCAAAAATGGTTAAATACCTCCTTTGTCTGAAAACTGTCAAGACTGTCATAAAACAGTTTGGTGACAATCAAAAAATTGTCATAAATTCGGGTTGTCTATAAGGATTAATACCTCCTTTGTCGACCCCAGCTAGGGGCTCTGCCTCTTGGACCCCGCTCTCAGGGGCGCTGCCCCCGGACCCCCGTTTGTTCACAGACTTCGCCCGTAAATGACAGTCTACTTTTAATCTGGAATAAACTTAAACAAGTGTGCACTCCGCACCTTCCTTGCTTGTTTAATATTCATCAATATTGAGTTTGGTCAACAAGTCAACCCATTACACTAAAATACAATTAGTGAAACAAACCACCAACAAAATATGCAAAAAAGATAATATTTATTAAGAATAAATTATTGAAATCGTCCATGTCATTTATCAAAATTGTGTGTTGGTCCTTAATATATTTTTTGCACTCGGGCAATCCTTAACATTTTTGTAGAGTCTATGTATTGTAAAAGTCGAAGTGATTGTTTCTTTGAGTTTCGCATATTAGTTATTTTACTAAGTCACAATTTTATGCGAAGTGTATTGTAATAGACTTAGTATATTTTTTGTACACTCAGGTTTCCTATAAATAGGGACTGAGGATAGAAGTAGAAAGAACTTTTGAACTCGAGTATTCTTTCTGCTTAAAGTTTTGTAATCAGGTCTTCATCAATATAAGATCTAATTAATATTTACTCGTTGTGTTCTTACTTTTCAATCATTCAATCATAATTGCTTTCATAATCTCGATAACAATTCACTAAAATTGGTATCAGAGCAGGATTCAAACTGCATCGATCTAATTTTCGTGTTAGAATCATTTTCTTTTTGAGTAGTAACTTTACTCAAAATTTTCCGCGCATTTTGATTTTGAAAATCAATTTTGATCTTCAGATTTGAATCGATTCTGCCTTTGAATTGTTTAGTTGAGTGATCGATTAGCAATTTGTGATCATTTTAGTTGATCAATTTTCAAATTCATCAAGTTTTTCAAGCTTTCTGAAATTTTCGTGTTCATCAATGGCGAACTTCAACATGAATACAATGACTTCTTTCTCTCATTTGCTTGGTTCTTCAACCAAAATTCCGATGTTAATCCCTGAATACTAAGATCAATGGGCTGACAGAATGGAGGATTAATTAAATGGAATTGATGAAGAACTTTGGAATTGTATCAATGGAACAGTTCAAGCTCCTGCTAATGTTCAATCAATTGGATCGTCTACTACTTCTGCTAAAGTTGCTGAACAACAAAACCGTTTGAAGAGGAATGAAAAAAGATGCATGAGGGAACTAAGAGGTGCTCTACCTCCTGTGGTTTACAATTACATCCGTAGTTATAAAACAACCAAGGAGATCTGGAACACTCTGAAAGAGAAGTGTCAAGGTAGCGAAAAGACGAAGATCAACTCTATGAAGCAATGTCTTGTTGAACTAAAGGAATTCAGACAAAAGGATGTTGAAACTCTTGAAAGTTACTATGATCGTCTGAATGAGCTTGTGTATCGCTGCAATAGGTATAGAATCACTAGGCCTCTCATGGAGTTCAATTTAACATTTATCATGGGCCTTCACAAGGAATGGCGAAATGTGAGTATGATGATAAAGAATCAACAAAGTTTTGATACAACCATCCTGAATGATCTCTACAATCAGCTGAAAACACACGAAATTGAAGTATCAGAAATGTATGAAGAATCAAAACAAAGTATAGGAGGTCCTTTGGCTCTTGTTTCAAAGGTATCTGAATTTGATACTAATGAAACATATGGTTCAGACAATGAAGGTTTCTTAATGAACTCGGATGATGAAGCTGTGGCATTCTACTCAAACAACAGAGTTAAGAAATTTTTCAAAAAACCTTTTAATCCAAAAGGAAAGGCAAATGATGCGAAGAGTGGAGTAGCTAAAGCTGGAGGTGAGGAGAAGAAGAAAATGGAAAAAGTTGATGAAAAGCAAAAAGATGCTAAAGATGTGAAGAAATAGAAAGGTGATTCTGGAATCTATTGTCACTATTGCAATGGTGCAAATCACTTTGCAGCTGATTGCATGTTGCGAAAGAAAGAGGAGAAAAAGAACAAGGTGAAAGATGAAGCTTACTATTCCGAAAAACTCGAAGAAGTACGTGCGAAGACGAAAGGAATGTAACTAGTTGCAAAGGGTGAATCTGATGAGGAAGAGAGTGGAACATATCAGATCTGGTCTTCAGGATCTGACGATGAAGAAATGAGACATCCAACACATGGAGCAATGTTCGCAAGCTTTGAAAATGATTGCGAAGAGAATGTTTCAGGTCGGTGCTTCGTATCCAAATCCACAGACAAATCACCAATGACTACCAAGGTACGTGCTATTCTTGAATCTTTTAATATTCCTTTATCTACTTATAATGTTGAAATTACTTCTTTTGATGATACTGTTTCTTAGTTTGATTCTATTATTGTGTCTGCTAGTACTGAAGCTCAAAATTTAAATATGCAACTAGTTGAGACACGAAGAGAGTTAGAAATAAAACGAACCAGAGTAGACAAACTTGAAATGCAAATAAAAAATGAAAATTGTGATAGGGACAATCTTGGAAATGAAGTTAGGTTGTTACTAGCACAAAGAAACATATATTGTAACTATGCTAAGCGTTTGTATGCAAAATTAACTGCTTTACATCATTCATCTGACATTAGCAAAGAACAACATAGGAAACTTTTACCTTTTCTTGAATATGATCGCGAAAAAGTTGATGTTGTGTCTTATGATTGCGAAAACACAATTGCTCAATTTGACAAAATACCTGATGATAGATTTGCATATGGTATTGTCAAAATTGATGAATACTTGAATGCTGATGAGTTGGTTAGTACTGTCAATGAAAGTTTGACAAAGAATGAACAAGTGAAAATCTTAAAGAAAACTGAAATCTCAACTCTTGATTCTCAACTCAATTATGCTGATGTCGATGACAGTTCAGATAATGTGAGTGAAATCAGTGAGATTGAAGAGGAAGAAGAGGTTGATTGTTCTCAATTGTCAATCATTAATATCACATCTAAGATCAAAGGTAAAGAAATTTTAGTTGATTCGATAGTCAAAGATGACATTGAAAAACCCTCTACTTCGCAACATTATAATTTTGATAATGTGGAAGTTGAAAGCTGGAAATTTGATGCACTGATGAAAACAAAGAAGATGTGAAGGAATCACATGAAATACCTCCACGAGTTGTGGTTGATCAAGTGTTTGGTGATACAAAAGAATTCGGCAAAATTCTAAGTAACAAAGGTGCACATTATTTGGAAACTAACACTGTGGTTTATCCAAATTTTATATGCACAGATAACACAATTTTTCCAAATCAAGTATTTGTCACTACTGGGAATGTTGAGAAAATTAAACCTGAATTCAACAAAATGGTTGAAAATGATAATCAAAGGTCAACTACTGAAGGTTTCTTCGCAAATCAAAATACAGTAGAAAACAATTTGACTCAAAATTCTTATGCTTATCGAAATCAAAAATCATCACAAAAATGGGTAGTTAAAAGGGAAAAAGCAAACAAAGTTTTTGAGAATGTTGCAAAACCAAAGATTGAAGTGAAATTAAATTCTCATGAATTTAAACTGATGGTTGGAAATTATTCAACAGAAAATAATGTTTCAAAAAGAAAAGCAAGAAAAGAAATTTTTTGGCAAGTTGTGTCCAATGACAAATCAAAAGTTGAAAAAGAACAGATTTCAAAGTCAAAATCATCAAAATTTCAAAGAATGAATAAAAAAAAAGATACAAGTTTTCACAAACAAATATATTCTGTTGACAAAATTCCAATGACAAATAATGATAAATTTGTTCGCAAATATGACAACAATCGAAAATTTGAGACTTAGAAAAAATTTGTGAATAATCAAAAGTTTCATAATGTTGACAAATTCACGAATAATTCATCAACTTTGAATGTCACAAATAAACCAAAATGAAATTTATACCTAAACAACCAAATTTTCCAAATCCTTCAATTTCAAAACCGACCAAAGTTTCGTATACAAAAGGAAAATTTGATGTATGTATGATCAATTGTTGGCTTGAAGGGAAAGGAAGACAATATCAAAATGGGAAGTTTTCAGAGCAACAAATAAAGAATTCATTTGACAAGTTCGCAAACAACTCTTCCAATGGTAGTTCATCATCTTATAATTCGCAAGTTCCGGTACAAAAATGGAAACCAGTTATCAAAGTTGCGAATGTTGTGAAAGATGAGATGAAACTCAATGAAAATCGAAAACTGTTGAACAACTATATTTCAATATCTTGATCTGATGATGTTGATATAATTGATAGTGTCACAAACAAAGTGAAATTATGGTTTTTAAATTCAAAACATTTGTTCAAAACTACTAATAAAGGACCCAATAAGTCTTTGGTTCCTAAAATTTTTCAATAAATGCAGGTGATATGTGACGAGCAATATGATGCAAAATGGTATATTGATAGTGGATGCTCTCGTCACATGACTAGAAGGAAGGAAAACTTGAGAGATTATAGAAGCCTGGAAAATGCTGGAGTAGTCAAATTTGGGAATAATCACAAGTGTAAAGTGAAGGGTTATGGAAAAGTTACGAATGGACAATTCACTGTTAACAGGGTTGCTTATGTTGAAGGTCTTCAACATAACTTGATTAGTGTTTCGCAACTTGTTGTGGGTACTGGAAATCAAGTTATGTTTAATGAAGAAGGAAGTATCATTTCAAATGCGAAAACAAATGAAGTACTTCTCAAATCCAAAAGATATGGTGATATGTTTACACTGGACATCAGACCAATCGTGGGCAAACCTGTTGTGTGTTTACTAACAAAGGCATCTAATGATGTTAGATGGCTTTGGCATCGAAGATTGTCGCATTTGAACTTTCGCAACATTAACAAAATTGTCACTGAAGATTTAGTTAGAGGTTTACCTATACTAAAATTTGACAATAATACTTTATGTGCAGCTTGCGAACAAGGAAAACAACATAGAAAAGGTCATCCTATTTTGATAGAGTCAAAAATCGTAGAACCATTGGAACTTCTTCACATTGACTTATGTGGAACTTCGATTGTTGCTACAATCAATAAAAAGCGGTACATTTTAGTTATTGTTGATGATTTTTCTCGATTCACATGGGTATTTTTTCTCAGGTTAAAATCTGAAGTTTCTCAGACGATAATTGATTTTATTAAAAAGATTGAGATTAGCCTTAAAAAGAATGTTCGCAAAGTTAAAACTGATAATGGTTCTGAGTTTAAAAATCAAACACTGGACTCTTTTCTCACAGACAAAGGTATTTCGCATAATTTCTCTTCACCATATACTCCACAACGGAATGGTGTTGTTGAAAGAAGAAATAGGTCTTTATGCGAAGCAGCCATAACTATGTTGACATATGCGAACTTACCTCAATATCTTTGGGCTGAAGCAGTATCTACTGCTTGTTTTACTCAGAATCGGTCATTCATTCATCGCAGATTCAATGTCACTCCATATGAAATACTCAACAATTGAAAACCTAATGTCAAATTTTTCCATGTTTTTGGTTGCAGGTGTTTTATAATGAATCTAAAAGACAATGTGACCAAGTTCCAAACTAAAGCTGATGAAGGCATATTCCTAGGATATTCGCAAAATTCGGTTGCATACAGGGTGTTAAACAAGCAAACAAGAAAAGTTGAAGAAACTTTCAACTTAACTTTTGATGATTACTATCTTAAACAAACAGATAGTAAATTTGAACATAAATCAATTCTTGTTAATTCAGATACTAACATTGATAATTCATAAATAAATGATTTTGATTATGACTTAATTTTTGGAACTCCTCACAAGGCAATTGATGCAGAAACTAATTCTCCTGATAATCAAACATCAGAATCCTCAAAACATAATGATGATTCAACAATCACTACAACGTTGATAACTTGCGAAAGTGTGCCTGGAGTTGATGTAGTGGAAAAGCAAACTTTCGAGGGGGAGAAAGAAAATATGAATCATCAAGTTGAGGGGGAGCATTCGCAAAATTATCAGGAATATCATTTAGAGGGGGATCATCAAGATGAACATCATGTTGAGGGGGAGCATGTTGAAACAGAGACAATTAATCTTGATGAAAATGATGAATTTCATGAATTAAATGATAATTCTGTTGCAGGATCTGAAAATGAAGATATGTATGAAGACGCACCATTGGAATTTAATCCTGATTTTCCACCACTGGAGAAATGGACAAGAAATCATCCCAAAGAACAGGTAATTGGTAATCCACAAGATGGTGTGTTGACAAGAGCTCAAATTCGTGCGAAAAATGAGGTACTAAATGCGAATCAAGAATTGTGTAAGGATAATGTTTTTATTTCGAAAATAGAGCGAAAGACAGTGAAGAATGCCATGGAACACTTAGATTGGGGTGTTGCTATGCAATCTGAACTGACTGAATTTGAACGAAACAAGGTTTGGAGATTAATTCCTAAACCTTCTGATGTTTCAATTGTCGGATTAAGATGGATCTTTAAAGAAAATAAAACCGTCAAAGATGGCAATATTATTCGAAATAAAGCTAGACTAGTGGTTAAAGGATATTCACAACAAGAAGGAATAGACTATGAAGAAACATTTGCTCCTATCGCAAGACTCGAAGCAGTTCACATATTTTTAGCTTATGCAGCTCATAAAGACTTTGACGTTTTTCAAATGGATGTTAAATGCGCATTCTTAAATGGAGGACTTGAAGAAATAGTGTATGTTGAACAACCACCGAGATTTATAAATGAGGAACACCCTGATCATGTCTACATTCTTGACAAAGCAGTTTATGGGTTAAAACAAGCACCAAGAGCCTGGTATGCAACACTTACAATTTTTTTGAAACAATCTAAATTTAAACAAAGATCATTTGACCCCACATTATTTCGCAAGAAAGTTGGGAATCATCTCATGCTTGTTCAAATTTATGTTGATGATATTATTTTTGGCTCAACTGACCCAACATTGTCAATTGAATTTGAAAATCTAATGAAAAGTCAATTTGAAATGAGTATGATGGGAAAAATCAATAATTTTCTTGGTTTGAATATAAGACAGAACAGGGATGGAATTTTAATCAATCAAGAAAAATACACAAAGAACTTGCTTGAAAAGTTTGGAATGACCAACAGCACAAAGCTGAGAGTACCTATGGCAGTGGGAGCAAGACTAACTCCTTCATTAGATACTCCTGTTGTTGATTTTACTCTTTATCGAAGCATGATATGGTCCTTATTGTACTTAACTGCAAGCAGACCTGATATTATGTTTTCGGTATGTAATTGTGCTAGATATCAAGCTAATCCCAGGGAACCTCATTTAACTGCAGTGAAAAATATTTTTCGCTATCTTAAAGGAACAATTTCTTTAGGACTTTGATATCCTGCGAAATCGGGATTTTTCATTCAAGCTTTTCAGACTTAGATCTAGGAGGATGTACTTTGGATAGGAAAAGTACAAGTGGTGGATGTCAACTGTTGGATGGAAAGTTGGTGAGTTGGCAATCAAAGAAGCAAACTTGTATTGCTATATCAACTGTTAAGGGTGAATACATTGCAGCTGCTGCTTGCACTTCGCAAATTATTTGGATTCAAAGTCGACTTCATGATTATGCTATCAATATGAAAAAGATTCCTTTGTATTCTGATTCTCAAAGTGCAATTCGCATTTGTCATAATCCAATACAACACTCAAAGACAAAACACATAGCTCTTCGATATCATTTTATCAAAGATCATGTGGAAGATAGGAATATTGAAATTCATTTTGTTAAAACCACTGAACAACTTGCTGATATTTTTGCTAAACCTCTTGATGAAAAATCATTTATAAGAATTTTAGCAGGTTTAGGAATGATTGATGTGAATTCAGTTTCAAAATCAATAATTCAAGGATGAAAGGTCCGGTCAGAAGCTCTAAGTCGGAATTGTTTAGAAGTTACTGTTCATTCAAAGGCTTCGCATGGCTTTGCATCCACATTTCTTCGCATTCGCCCATATAACAACTAAGGTAAGGTTCACTTTTGTTTCATTTTCATTTTCGAAAAATATAAAAAAAATCACAAAAATATCTGTTATGTTAACCTTGTTAGTTAAGGATTGTGTGTTTTTAGCTTAGTCCAGTTTTTATTGCGAAGAGGTCATGCTTGTATGTTTCTATGGGAAGATACTATTTTTTAACTTTGTACTAGTTAGGATGTCCCTAGAAGCATGCTGCAACATGTTGTCTCAAGCCTCATATGACTTTATGTGTACGAAAGGAAACCCTTAATGAAATTATCACATGAAAATTTCTTCCCAATAACGCTTATATTCGCATTAGTCAAAAGAGCTACCTTATGCTTCTCAAATGAGTTAAGAGTTTTCTGTTTGGTCCACACATAACAGAGGTACATTCGATCTTATAACCAATCTTTTTCATCATAAAATTCTTAACACAAATCACACACAAAGACGTATGTCCGAGAGGTCTCTGATCAAACCCATCGAGACCTAGATATACAAACATTCTGTGTTAAGGATCTGACATCATGAGTCCGTGATGAAAGTGAAACCTAAAATTCTAAACTTTGAGGAATTGACGGGCAACATTTTTCCAGATATTAACGAAACTTTTGTTTCAGTACCAAACATTCAAAAATCCAAATCATATTCAATTCGCATGCGTGGTCTTGATCAAACATTCGCAACTCACGATGTTTGTTACCCAACAAGATCCAGTACAACAATTTTTTATGAATATGATTTCTGTGTGAGCTTCATTCGCAAATCCTAGTCATGATAAATATTTTCAAAAGCTAACTTGTCACTTACTACACTGGTCATACAAGTAATTTCAGTTACAATTTCTCACCTTATGTTAAGGTTGATATGTAATGAAATTTGAAACCAACTCAAAAATATCTTTCAAAAGAAGCCCTTTGATACTTATAAAAAAGTATTTGAGTGTAATTCACGGGAACATACACAAGCTGTTGATCATCTCTCTTGATGATTAACGAAGCAACCTTTGCCTGGGGTTTAACTACATTTGTGTCAAATTAAAATTTTGACATCACATAATTCTGAAATTTTTTGTTTCTTATCTTATTTCTTTGGATCACTGCACTCATGAAATCCTTGAGGTTCATAGTAATACCAACTCAGACTGATGATTTCGCAAAATCTGGCATATGACTTCACTTTACATCCCAAAATGAAAGAGCCTTGCCTCCATGCGAAGTGTTCTAACGGTTACAATTCAGCAACGAGAATGTTGACAGGTTGTGTATACGTGACGAATGGTATTCGGTCCAGGTTTCAAGGAGATGTGACAGTTTCTTTTTCACACATGACTAACTTTTGTAGTAATGGTTCGATTATCAAGGTGCCACATCGGATAACATTAAATGCATCCCGCTTTAATTTCAAATCGATTCGGGTTACCTATAAAAGGGGGTTCAAGAAGGTGTTATACGGTTACGCGATCAAAACAAAAATTCCTAAATTCTCTGATTCTTTATCTTCTTCAAACCCTAAAAATGGCTGCTACTCAATCCAACACTGATGAAGTTCTCTCACAATCACTCATGAAGATCCAAAGCACCAACATTCCCGTGTTGATGCTCGAGTTTCATCTTACCCAGGAAAACTAAAGATGTTGATTGTTGCCTTGAAAAGATCTTCTTTAGCAACTGCTATGTTTAGTTCTTTCTCCGTTCCAATGACATGGTTGTCGTTGGCTGCATCAACAGCATCCCACAACTATGCCACTGATGTCATAACCTTTCAATTGGTGAACAACAAGAGGGTTCATTTGAACAAGAAGATGTTCATTGATTTCTTGAACATTCCCAATAACCCTCCATTTTTCAAACCCATCAATTCCCAAGTCATCTTTATATTCAATGAGATGGGACATCAACCAGCACTTGAGAAGATCAGTGATTTCCTAAAATGTGGATTACCATGTGTGTGGAATTTTCTATTTGGCATTTTTCTCAGATGTTTGACAGGAAGAGCAGTAGGTCTTGACAGGGGGTGTATGGAAGCTTATGCGATGGTGATGGGCTTATACTATGATATCAGTGTGGATTACGGAATTCAGTTGTGGAAGGAGTTCGTAAAGAGTCTTGAAAATACGAATTCTGAAAAAGGAATCTCTTGTGCAAGATATTGGAGCCTTATTCTTGAAAAGCTATATGAAAAAGAAGGAATTCAAGTCCCAGAAGGTGCTAAGGTTGCAGAATTCTCGTTGTATCAATTTCCAAAGGTGGTGGAAGACGATGAAAATATCTTTACACATGTTGCTCGCATTCCGGATGCGATGCTTAGTAAGGTATCATCCACTCACAAAGTGTTGGTAAAACACATGAAGACGGTGGATCCCGCTGTACAGACTGGGATCCTATTGGAAGTCACTGCCAAAACCTCAAAGAAGATGAAGACCACTACGAAGGGTGAAAAAGGTCAATCTTCAAAACAAACTCAAGCGGAAGAGGTTCAGATAGAGGAAACGTCTTCAAAATCGTAGAAGGAAACTATACCCTCAAAATCTGGGGTACTGAAGATGATTCGCAAATCCTCTCCTATTCGCAAGGCAGAAGTCAGCAGTAAGGGGGTAACAGTTAGAAGTGTTCCCGCTCCTATTTCTCCAGGATCAAAGAGGAAAAGAGATCAGGATGTTGCGAAACATATGCAACAAATACTTTCCAAGAAACGCAAGTTGGTTATTTGCAACGAGTCGTCTGATGAAGAGGTAGTTCCAGAGACTCCACCTGTTTCTTCACCGGTAACTGTTTCAATTACACCAACTTCGCAAATCTCTACAACAACCTCTATTCCACTTGAAGTAGTCACTACCAAATCAGTTTCTGAGGAGGTACCTACTTCTGATATGGTTGTCAACGTATCTGATACAGGGGCACCTATCACAAGTGTTGAAACCACACTACCTATCAGCTTATCCGCTTCTTTACCCATATCTTCTGAGAATATATCTACTTCATTACCACCATTTTCTCTTCCAACAACTGCACTAACTACTTCATCAATTTTTGATCATCCTCTACAACATCCATTCACAACCTTATTTCCATCACAATCACCCGAATCTCCTAAACCTTCGCAACCCATGTCTGATGATGAAACCGCAGGAGGAGGTTTTGGATGAATATTTGAAGATTTACATTTTGATTCAGAGGAGGAGGAGATAGCTGATCATATGCTTATGATAGGAAAGCAATTCAAAATCCTGAATCAAATGTTGAATGCCATTATTCAGTCACAAGCTGATTCTGGTAAAACGTCATCTATGTCAGGATTGGAGGTTGACGCTATGATCAAGTCTACTGAAAAGAGAATACTTGATAAAGTTGCTCAATCAGATAAGAATAATGAGCTTCGCATTCAAGCTCAAGCGAATTCGTTTAATGATGTTGTAAGGAATTGAAGACTGTTGCAAAAGAATGCCATGTTCTTTTTGTGCAGGATGTAAAGCAGGTTAGGGAGGATGTCAATTTTAAAGTTGAGGAATTAAAGAAAGAACTTGACAAGGAGCTTCAATATATTACTTCTCAAAATTTGGAAGTACAGAAAAGGGTTGATGTCATTACAACAGATCTAAACAAAGTTTTCAATGATTTTCAATCTCCGGCTCCAGTTCTTGTAGCTAATCAGAAAGAAAACAAAGAGAAATTTGATCAGTTGATTCAGTTGCTGACTGAGTTGAAAACTTTCGTTTCACAATCTTCATCTCAGACCATTCTCACTCCTGAATTCTTGTCTCTCAAAGTCAATACTTTGGAACAAGCAATTCAGAAGGCACTTGCTCCTATTGCGAACTTAACCTCTTTACTACCGAAGAATGCCCCACCTGCTTTCACAGGGGGTGCAAGGGGGAGAGAAGAATACAAGTAAAGAGGATGATGCGAAGACTGTGGGGAAAGTGATATCCACTCAGCTCAAAACTACTCTTCTAATATTCATAATGCTAATTTCTTCAACAACAGTAACAACAAGGCCAATTCTCAAGGGGATTGTAATTGGTTCAAAAGAAGGAGGAAGTTCGAGTGTGAAACCTCCAACTGATGATGTGGGAAAAGGAAAAGGGATTTTGTATGAAAATTCGAAGGAGGAGAAGAAAGCTGAAGTTGAGGCTGAAATGGAAAGGATGAGACACGTTCAGAGTATAATGAGGCAAAGGGCAAGTGATCCTCCCACAATGAATAAAGTGATCCTGCGAAGCTTTATTCTTATGAAACTATAGAGTCAAATGTGGTAGGGAAGGAGATGTACGAATTTGAGAAAAATCCAAAGAAGAGCTACGATATTGCGAATTCGGACAAATGTCAGTTGGATTTTCCGATTAACGAAATGCTATTCATAGCAGCTCAGTACAAGATAAGTGAGAAGTTTAATAATGCTGATGACTACATACATATGAAAATCAGATTTCATGTTGTATTGGGAAAAAATCCAGATGAAGTATGGTCCTTGATGAAGATTAAAAAGGTGTTGACGATTAAGAAGGATTTGTTGTTTGAAGACATGCTTCAGAACTTTCGATATTTTGTCACTCGAGTTGATAACAAACAATATGAATTCACAATAGCTGGCTTCCCTCTGATGAACTACAATGATCTTATCCAAGTAGCTCTTATTTTAAAACACATGCAAGATCAAAAGCTCAAAGGATCTGAAACTGAAGTGTCTAGATTTGGTTTCGCACATGTCAAGAATTTTATTGATAACTACTTTGAATGTTTGACATTAACCGATGAAGAACTCGCAACGACTTTGGGAAAGGAAGTAAATGTCCCCTGGGAAGATACCTTGACCCAGTCAGCATTATCTAAATATGTTGATGGTGAAATATGCCTGAAACCTTTTGGCATGGTATTTTCAGGGAAGCATACAAAAGGAAAGCCCAAGAAATTTTTGTTCAAGGTCTCGAAAATTGAAAGATATACTTCTTCGCAATATACAAATTTTATGGTTCGTATGAATAACTACAAGAAGAATAACGAAGGAGATAAGAGGGAGCTTAAAAAGGTGATTTCTTGGTATAGTGAAGTGCGAAAGACAATTTACTCAGTTGTTCAAAAACTTATGGACTGAATAGCTTCGACTGTTTACAAAGGGGGAGATTGTAGAGTGTATGTATTGTAAAAGTCTAAGTGATTGTTTCTTTGAGTTTCGCATATTAGTTATTTTACTAAGTCATAATTTTATGCGAAGCATATTGTAATAGACTTAGTATATTTTTTGTACACTCAGGTTTCCTATAAATAGGGACTGAGGATAGAAGTAGAAAGAACTTTTGAACTCGAGTATTCTTTCTGCTTAAAGTTTTGTAATTAGTCTTCATCAATATAAGATATGATTAATATTTACTCGTTGTGTTCTTACTGTTCAATCATTCGATCATAATTGCTTTCATAATCTCGATAACAATTCACTACAATTTTATTGTGTTGCATTTTTCGTTCCTATAAAAATGCTATAAAGCCGTTATAAATTTCTTTTTTAATTATTTATTATTATTTATAAATTTTAAAAGAAAAAGAAAAAGAAATATAACAAGTCCCATTTGTTTCTCTTCTACCTATCACTATTTTTCTCTTTAATAACTAAAACATAACCCTAAATTTCTTATATCTCAGTAGCCGCCACCAAAACGGGACGACCTCCTTTTTTTGTCCATCATCGGAAAATCATCAGCTCCAGCAAGACCATAATGTCGGCGAACTCCACACGCTGCTTCCATCTCCGCTCTAAAGCCACCACACTCGCTACTTAAAAAGAAATCAACGTCGGTTTCCGGCTAGAGAGCGGACTAAGAGAAGTTTCCTCTCGTAGCTTTTCTGGAGAGCCCTGCACAATCCCCACAACCGGTTTTCCGATAAGTCCCCCCCCCCCCCCACAGTCCCCATATCACCGTCTTATCCCTCTCGCAACTGCCTAAAACCACCTTTATCCATCTCTCTGTCGTCAGATGTGACTACCCAAATTTATTTCCATCAATGACATTAGTCTCTATTACTTGCAGAATAATTTTTGTGTAAATGATTTCGGTTTTTAAGCTTATATATCATAATAAAATTGATGTTAATTAAAATTTAAAAGAATTAGTTACTAATTAAAAGACATATAAGTTAAGTAATTAAATTGTGGATTAAGAGGGAAAGTATAAGTATCAAAGATGTAACTATGGGTGTAAACATGATTATACAAAGGGGTTGTTTGGAGAATGAGGAATGGTGATATATTGTAAAGAAAGTATAAAAGATCAAGGACTAGTAATTTTAAAACTCCTTTCTTTGAATACCATTCAATGCAAATCGATACATAGATGGTATGAGTAGTTCATGATCTTTGCCTAAAACCTTATCCGGATAATTGAGGATGTCTACCAGGTGGAAAGAGCACTTATATGAAGAGCTATAGCCACAGAGGTTGTTAGTTGACGGTCTTTCTAGATGGTCGCGTGACACATGGTTTGCAGACACTTCAGTATTTGTGGGCTGGAGTGATGTTGGACCCTCATTTGCGGCAAGCACAAGCATCACATGGGAGTCTAAGTGTAGCGGTAGAATTGATAGAGTTTGTATCGATTCCTAAACGGTAGTGCATAGTACTTGTACTTTGCAAATTCGGAGTAACGAAAGTGGAGACTCGAGGATCGTGTTTCGGGTGGAAGTCCTGATTTACTTAGACCATTTGGTTGGTCGTGCACACAAGTAGTGAGTGAGGTGTTTCTCTTAGGTTACGTAGCACTAAGGGACACGTGTCTATCAATTGATTGGATAGATATAATAAGAGGTTTAATAAATAACAAAATGTTACTTGTATATTAAAATGTTGAATTTATAACAAAAGGTTGGTTATTTAATAAAAGGTTGATTAAATAATGAAAGGTTTGTTATATATATGAAACATGGTTGTTTATATTTTATGCAGTTGTTTATATGGTATTCTATATATATGGTATGTGGTAGAATTGCGGTTGAACATATATGCATGTACGTGGTTAAATATGTAATTGAATAATTATGATATGTGGTTGTTTGCTAAGTGGTATTTGTCTATCATTTTACTTATGTTTCATCGTAATATGAATGATTGACCCATTTGGGGTTTGTACACTTTATATGCAACTTTTATGAACTCACATTGTAGGGGATGACATGTGTGTCTTTTCTCTTTTGTGGCTTATGATTGGTGCACACAGCTTAGGAGTTTGGCCTTGGTGAGAAGGGTTACTTATGGGTAGTAGATTTTTATTATCGACACCACTCTTGGACACATTTTTATTATTTAGTAAAAGGATTTTTGCTTCTGCTGCGTTTTAATTGGTTTGGAATTATGTTTGGATTTTGAAGTAACATTGTGGTTTGAAAATGTTTAAATATAAAAAACTAAGCCTTCCGCTAACGTATTTGGTAAATGTATGTTTTTTTTAAAACTATGATAAAAATCACGACGTTACCCTTGAGATGCCACACACTTCAACCCTATCACAACGTCACCACTTACACGTACCTCCACCTCGCATGTTACTTCTTCTTTACCACCATTTTTCCCGGGGTAACCTAATGTCAAGAAGCATTTTCTTCAGATCTATGCCATATCGACAGTGGTAGATGCTAACTCGTGGTGCGATGGCACATATGATAGTTCAATGGAACAAGTGATAGTTCGATGGTGAATGCTAATTGTTTGTCGCCGCTCTGAAACCCCGACCTCTTTTCTCTTCTGCAACGACGACGGTGACAGATCCAGATCTTTAGTGGTTGCTTTTGGTCTCCAAGTTTCTTACATGTATTCAGATATCATTTGTGACAACCCGATATTTCGAGGAAATATGATGGAACGCAAGTCAAATTTAACTTTCCTAAAACCTTATTTGGGTTAAATAAAGTAGTAGGAATCGTATCAAGGTTTTCACACATATAAAGAACCCTAAAATCCGAGTTATAACGAAAAAGTTATTGCCAACCGAAGATTCTCGGCAAAATCGGCAATACTGATAAACGTAAAACGCGAAGCTTCAATACAATAGTTTTTGGCCTTAAGTATCTAAATGAAAGTTTTAGATATCATCAAACCGTAAACGTGCATAAAAAGAACGTCCAAATCTGACTTCGTATGACTAAGTTGTGATTTTTCTAAGTTATAAATATAACAGTAGTCAGCTAAAAACTCGAAATAGAGATCAAGAGACTTTTGGCCGACACAATCTAAATGAGAATCTAAGGGCTCAACAATACTAGCACAACGGTAAAAAGTCTAACGAAAACGGACGTCGGATGAAGAAGTTATGGAATTTTACCAGACTTTTCCTGTCCCGACCTATTAAAAATATATTATTAAAAATAAAATCAAAACTAGCCGACGGAGTCTAAACGAAAGTTGTAGATCGTAGTCTCACCTTCGTGTGGATATAAAGAACGTCGAAAACGGAGTTCGTATGAGAAAGATATGAATTTTTGAAGTTTGTTAATTAATTAAAACATAAATTTAATTAAAACCCGGTATTATCCGAAGAACGAGTCAGCGGTCCGATCCCTCGTCCTTGCGTACCGTTGTACGCCCAACGTACTCGGATGCTAGGCTTCGGTTCATCCACGTCACCCCGATGCTTCGACTGAGGATGCGGTCATCCGTGACGTCTCGTACGCCCCGCGTACCGAGGTCCTCCAGCCCCTATATAAAGGGTGCGAGGGTGCCGACATTATTTGCTAATTTCAGTCCTTTCTCGCGTCGAAGCTCTGCGTTTCAACCCTCGGAGTCATCCCAAAGGCCCGGATTTCATATCCAAGTTGGGAAGAAAGTTTTACACTCCCGAGATTTCCCGAGAATCTCGAGAGATCCGCTTTCTCGAGTAGAAGTTCTGCTCGGTTTTCGTCACGCTTTCTTCAATCAATCAAGTGAGTTCATACCCCTACAATCCGCACTTTTAAATGTTTTATAAATGCTTTTATATGCTTTTAAAGGGGGGGGGGGAATACAAGTAAAACACACGATTATTATCGAGTGTTATATAAAGTTTCATTATACACTTTTTATCAATGGAAATCATATGTGATTTATAACTATTATAGGGAAACTTTTGTATGCAAAATATATCACGATAACAACATATTCTTGGAAATGAAAAATGTGGTTATATATGTATATATGTTTATATTGGTACCATATAACTTATAACTTTTTCATAACAAGTGAGCATTTCACTAAGGATTACTATACAAACGAGACACACTTTTAGAAAACTATAATAGGTATAGTTTTACATGAACATTACGAACTTTTACATACTAGAAATACTATTTCAAGGAGATACATTCTTAATACAAGAACGAACGAACATTTTCATAGGTACTTCAAATAGTTTTCACAAACGTTTTTACATGTTGAAACACTTCTTAGAAACTGTATTACAAACTGTAGGTTCCTTTTGAATCTAGATAGTTGTGCTTTCAAACAAAGGTTTTCTCACACTTAAATTGTTTTGTCAAACGGTCTTTCGAACCGATTTATAAACTGACATCGCGTCATAAATTCTTATTTATTAAACTATTCAAAGGTTTTACAAAACTTCTTTTATGCTTTTATATTATAAATTGCATGTCTCTATATGTATAGTTATATAAAAAATGGTTAAAAGACTTACGAAGGCTATCCACCCTGTTTCCTTTTCCTTGATTTGGATGTGGTATGGTGGGATATCGAGTACTCGTCCGAAGGTCGTTTAAATATTAGTTATATATCATGTGTACATATATAGTCATAAATGTTCCATCAGTTAATTCAGTTTCGGCACTCTTGGGTAGCAAGGGAGTACAAACTTACTTAGACACTCATCAATTACATTCTAGTAAACTATTATAGGAATAGTTTAGGGGATACAAAACATGATCCTTATTATGAGAAATTTCACCAGAGTCAGTTCATTCATGAGTCTAAACTACATGCTATATGAAGGGATACTCTTAAAGAGATTCCTCTTACGTGGATACACTTATATAGATACTTTTACAGAGATTCCTCTTACATGGATACACTTATATAGATACTCTTATAAAGATTCCTCTTACGTGGATACACTTATATAGATACTTTTACAGAGATTCCTCTTACATGGATACACTTATATAGATACTTTTACAGAGATTCCTCTTACATGGATACACTTATAGGGATACTTTTACATAGATACTATGTGGTAAGAAACAATAAGGGACTAAACATTCCTAAACCCGGCTGTTAGCAACAGAAGTAAATGGACATCTACGGATGTCTATGGTTAATACTTATACTAGGAAGACATTTAAGGAACTAACCATTCCTTCCACCTGCTGTTAGCTACTGAGGAAAATGAACATCTACGGATATTCACGGTGAGAACGTTTCGATAGTCGCGATGTCGTGTTTATCCTAATACCAAAGGATAATACTTTATGGCTATATTTTTCCTATTACTTTTATTTTGTGATACATTCACGTAAACGATGAAGTAGACTATACAAATTGTTAATAGTAGTCATAAAGGGGAAAACCACCCTTGTTACAACAAAACATACAAGACTTGGTAGGAGACTACTTTCAAAACAGTCAAGTCTTGGTTAAAGGCTACTTTCAAAACAATCAGGTCTTAGTTAAAGACTACTTTCAAACAGTCAAGTCTTGGTTAAAGACTACTTTCAAAACAGTCAGGTCTTGGTTAAAGACTACTTTTAAAACAGTCAGGTCTTGGTTAAAGACTACTTTCAAAGCAGTTAGGTCTTGGTTAAAGACTACTTTCAAAACATTCAGGTCTTGGTAGAAGACTACTTGTTATACTAGTAGAAAATATGGGATTTGCTAGGAGTTTTCAAAACATATACAAACAATTACATTGAACGATTTCAAATGTTATCATCAAACTTATACGAACAATGACATTAAACACTTATGAACTCACCAGCTTAAATGTTGATCTACTCTTTCAAAATAACTTGTATTCTTAGGTCACCACTAGACAGGTACGATGACCAGGTTTTGCGAAGCCGGAGCAGACAAGACTCGTCTTTCATTTTGATTTCTTGTTGTAATGTCTTATTTCTATAAAAGAACACACATGTATTAAACTATTACTATTAATGCAATGGACGATGATGTTGCTTGTTTACTACTTTACATTGTTGTGATACATTACATGACGTCCTCCGCCCCAGAACGTTTCCGCCGTTCTCGGTTTTAGGCTGTGACAGATTGGTATCAGAGCATTGTTTATAGCGAATAAAGTATATCAACCTATAAAAGATATACCAACTATAAATACAATGGGATTAAAAATACTCTGAATAAGAGTATATACTTCTAAATAATAAAATATTTAAGTAAGTATACGTGCCTGCATTCATACTAAAATCCATGTCACAATGACAAGAACAAAAGTATTACGATTGTTGAATATCACAGGTAAGCTCGGGGATGTATGGTCAGTCGTGGGAATGGCATAGCCTGATCAACTATGCTGGTCTGAGGAGTGATTAGCATATGCCCAAGAATGGTTGTGATGTGGCAACAAGTCTAAAAACTTACCAAACACTACCACCATGAGAACATTATAACAGAACCTAAGTCTAAGATACTATAGGAGTATTTTGTGTTACTATAATTACTTACATGAGAACTAAAAGGGATCTTCGGTACTAAGTTGATAGTTGTTAAGTGGATATACTAAGGTTATATGTAACTAGGATGTCATAGACTTAAAATCTGTGAAATTCTGCTTTACCCCGGTTCCTTGAGAATTTGGAGTTGAGTTCACTTATTCGAAAGCCTATCCTGTTTTGATTTCATATAACTGGTATGTACTTTACAAATAATGATGTAACTAATGGAGGTTATTTAATAATTATCTAGATAGTTTGTCTAATAATTATTTCTTTACCTAAATTCTCATATAAACAACATGCCTGGACTCCATCCCCACGACAACTCGTACTCCCCGAACAAAGGCAGTGCTGGATGGTTCAGAGAAGAACCAGAGAATGATCATCCACTCCCTTTTGAATGATCACCATGCTGAAGACCTTTCGGATGATGATAGCTCCGAACTCGAGGATGAGAACCTACCCCTAATAGCTCCCAATTCAAACCCTAACCCTCATTCAGCTCTTCATGTCCGGACGCCTCCTTGGGTAGAATGCTTGGAAACATGGAGCAAAGAGCAAGATCAACCTATGCTGTTTAATGGATACCGAAGCTTCTACCACTCAAGCGAAGGAATCTCAGTAGATAGAGTTCTACAAATCATAATTCGTAGAGTTTCCCGAACCGAAATTCAGGGCAGGACGACTTTTCAATGTATCGAAGAGGTTAATGCCAATACAAGAATGCATATTATTCTCACCAATCACCTTGAACACATCCATGAAAGATCTGAGAGAGACCATAAAACCTTGCTACGAACACTAGTTGAACCCGAGCCGAAGTCATAGTGCTCCAAGTACGCCAGAGGGTGTACGAGAGATACCTGCTTGATATGAAACGTCAACTAACCGAACTAAGGGTTCACCATAGGGGTGACCGTCGCCAGTAGGAGATACCTTACTTCCTTCTTTGTTTTAAAGAACCGTGTGCCTGTCTATGTTCTGTGTAGTACTTTTTATGTGACTACCTTGTACTATAAGTACTTTTAGTTAAGTCTTTATGTTGTCAAATACTTTTCTACTTCGAACATGATGTATGACCTACAACAAGGTCAATTTCCCCAAACCTATTACATCTTAAACATCAATGATATCGAAAGTCGGCTAACTTCCGTGCTACTCTTTGTTCAAATACCTTCATTTTACTACAGTTGGAGTCTATATGAAACCCCATCTAGTCAAGATTATTGGACTATGGTAATTTAACTCCAAAACCATTTTCAAGCCACTTTTAAAGGTTGGATCATATTATCCACCAACCTATAATACCTCGGCTTGAACAAACAAACGTTTAAAGACCATTCTACAAACATACTTCTACTCTGAACTAGGACTGCATCATAGGGATGTAGGTCAAACTATTATGAACATACTTCCAATCCGTACTAGGACTGCATCATAAGGATGTAGGTCAAACTTTCGAGAACATAGTCTTACTCTTTACTTGAACAATCAAAGTACATCTAGAGTCAACCAGAATCGCTCACAAAATCTTTATCTTTCGTGTTACAGAATCATATCGTCATCCGGAAACAATCAGCCGAGCAACAAAACCCCTATCCTCCATATCGACGCTGCTACATTACAAGCTGCAGTAGCAGCTGCTGCAACAACTTTCTTTACACACATCAACTCAGGCAACACAAGCAAGACCGAAAAAGGAGTCGAGGGTTCCGATAGTAGTACCAAAGCGGGAAACCAACAAATGGCAACAGTCATAGACTTGAGAAGCCATAAGACCGAAAGGAAGAGACGATATCGTCAAGCCCTAAAGGAGTGCAAGAGATCCCAAAGACTTGCCATGCCACAGCAACACGTGGCAACTCCTGCAGAACGCTTTAGGAAGCAATTTCCAAGGTGGTGTAATGAGGAAGGAACTCGTGTCCACATAACATTGGCTAGACACCTCACTCCCTCCACCAAGGCTAGTACTAGCCAGTCATGCCACCAATGCGGGGGAGATAGGGCACCTCAAGAAGGATTGCCCTATAACAAAGAATTTTGGCGTAGACGGTAGGATTCTCAAGATCACGGCTGCAGGAGAACCTACTCCGAACCCACGTTAATGTAATTTAGGTGTTTCGTTGTAACAGACTTACAAACCACCCAAAACTAGTGCAACCAGAGTCTTATCTTTTGCGGGATCCGGTCGGTATAGGGATGCTCGTGCTGCGTATACTTGCCTTTTGTAGTATACCTTATACGCAACAATAGTCTTGTAGTAGTCTAAAGTATTGTAACTCTGTTGATGGTTGCACGGTTGTGTTTTGTCTGTAAACACCTTATGTTCAAATCTAATGTCTTTAAGTTTCCTTATGATTCCGACATGATCCTCACAAAAACAGCTTCATACGTACATCTCTTCCTCCGAAATCGTCTTTCTAGCAAAGCCGTCATTCCAGAACACCAAAGTACTCGTGCATAGAGCACTTATTGTTTCTCATCCTTTCCGAAGAAAAATTCAACAAACCCCCCTGAAGTACCACTCGTGTAGTACGTCAAGTTCAATCCAAAGACCCACAGTTTCAAGCTTATTCATATACGGCTCGTAGACCCGAGACTATGATTGATGAACCTGGTATGGGTTCAACTATGAACTTCAGGACGGAGACTGCCCAAGACTACGAGTGATCGTGCTGCCATGCAAATAAACTTAGAAGCCCAACACATGCCCTTTCTGTCGATCGGGACAAGAAAGACAGATAGAACAAAAGTACTTATCCTTTTCCCTAAATTCATGAGTAACCATACTTTATTTTGGATCTTCACAACATCTATGCAACCACCATGTTCTGACTTCATAATCAGTATGAATTAGTTTTTTCTTATACAAGAGGAAAGGTCACTGCCTATACCTCAAGACAGCTTAAGACACAGGAAGTTAACTATACAACACATGATCTTGAGTCAGGGGCAGCGGTAATTGCTTTGAAGATCTAGAGACACTACTTGTAGGTTACAAGATGTACTATTCTCACAGTCCACAAAAATATTCAACATACATTCGACCAAGAAGAGTTATCATGCCAGTAAAGTCAAACAAAACAAGCAAAGTCGTGTATCGATAGTGAAGGGTTCGCTGGAATGCCAAGCGAGGAACCGAGTTCACTTAAGAACACGAGAAGCAAAATAAACTTCTATAGCATGTTTATCAATTGCGTTTAAACTCTAATTTCGGGACGAAATTCCCTCTAACGGGGGGATGATGTGACAACCCGATATTTCGAGGCAATATGATGGAACAAAAGTCAAATTTATGTGAAAATTTAACTTTCCTAAAACCTTATTTGGGTTAAACAAAGTAGTAGAAATCGTATCAAGGTTTTCATACATATAAAGAACCCTAAAATCCGAGCTAATAACGAAGAAGTTATGGCCAACCGAAGATTCTCGGCAAAACCGGTAATACTGATAAACGTAAAACACGAAGTTTCAATACAATAGTTTTTGGCCTTAAGTATCTAAATGAAAGTTTTAGATATCATCAAACCGTAAACGTGCATAAAAAGAACGTCCAAATCTGACTTCGTATGAGGAAGTTGTGATTTTTCTAAGTTACAAATATAATAGTACACAGCTAAAAACTCGAAATAGAGATCGAGAGACTTTTGGCCAACACAATCTAAATGAGAATCGAAGGGCTCAACAATACTAGCGCAACGGTAAAAAGTCTGACGAAAACGGACGTCGGATGAAGAAGTTATGGAATTTTAACGGACTTTTCCTGTCCCGGCCTATTAAAAATATAATATTGAAAATAAATTCAAAACTAACCGACGGAGTCTAAACAAAAGTTGTAGATCGAAGTCTCACCTTCGCGTGGATATAAAGAACGTTGAAAACGAAGTTCGTATGAGAAAGATATGAATTTTTGAAGTTTGTTAATTAATTAAAATATAAATTTAATTAAAACCCGGTATTATCCGAAGAACGAGTCAGCGGTCAGATCCCTCGTACGCCCAGCGTAATCGGATGCTAGGCTCCGGTTCATCCACGTTGCCCTGATGCTTCGACCGCGGATGCGGTCATCCGTGACGTCTCGTACGCCCCGCGTACCGAGGTCCTCCAGCCCCTATATAAAGGGTGCGAGGGTGCCGACATTATTTGCTAATTTCCTTCCTTTCTTGCACCGAAGCTCTGCGTTTCAACCCTCGGAGTCATCCCAAAGGCCCGGTTTTCATATCCAAGTTGGGAAGAAAGTTTTACACTCCCGAGATTTCCCGAGAATCTCGAGAGATCCGCTTTCTCGAGTAGAAGTTCTGCTCGGTTTTCGTCACGCTTTCTTCAATCAATCAAGTGAGTTCATACCCCTACAATCCGCACTTTTAAATGTTTTATAAATGCTTTTATATGCTTTTAAGGGGGGGAATACAAGTAAAACACACGATATTATCGAGTGTTATATAAAGTTTCATTATACATTTTTTATCAACGAAAATCATATGTGATTTATAACTATTATAGGGAAACTTTTGTATGCAAAATATATCACGATAACATCATATTCTTGGAAATGAAAAATGTGGTTATATATGTATATATGTTTATATTGGTACTATATAACTTATAACTTTTTCATAACAAGTGAGCATTTCACTAAGGATTACTATACAAACGAGACACACTTTTAGAAAACTATAATAGGTATAGTTTTACATGAACATTACGAACTTTTACATACTAGAAATACTATTTCAAGGAGATACATTCTTAATACAAGAACGAACGAACATTTTCATAGGTACTTCAAATATTTTTCACAAACATTTTTACATGTTGAAACACTTCTTAGAAACTGTATTACAAACTGTAGGTTCCTTTTGAATCTATATAGTTGTGCTTTCAAACAAAGGTTTTCTCACACTTAAATTGTTTTGTCAAACGGTCTTTCGAACCGATTTATAAACTGACATCGCGTCATAAATTCTTATTTATTAAACTATTCAAAGGTTTTACAAAACTTCTTTCATGCTTTTATATTATAAATTGCAAGTCTCTATATGTATAGTTATATAAGAAATGGTTAAAAGACTTAGGAAGGCTATCCACCATGTTTCCTTTTCCTCGATTTGGATGTGGTCTGGTGGGATATCGGGTACTCATCCGAAGGTCGTTTAAATATTAGTTATATATCATGTGTACATATATAGTCATAAATGTTCCATCAGTTAATTCAGTTCCGACACTCTTGGGTAGCAAGGGAGTACAAACTTACTTGGACACTCATCAATTACATTCTAGTAAACTATTATAGGAATAGTTTAGGGGATACAAAACATGATCCTTACTACAAGAAATTTCACCAGAGTCAGTTCATTCATGAGTCTAAACTACATGCTATATGAAGGGATACTCTTACAGAGATTCCTCTTACGTGGATACACTTATATAGATACTTTTATAGAGATTCCTCTTACATGGATACACTTATATAGATACTCTTACAGAGATTCCTCTTACGTGGATACACTTATATAGATACTTTTACAGAGATTCCTCTTACATGGATACACTTATATAAATACTTTTATAGAGATTCCTCTTACATGGATACACTTATAGGGATACTTTTACATAGATACTATGTGGTAAGAAACAATAAGGGACTAAACATTCCTAAACCCGGCTGTTAGCAACAGAAGTAAATGGACATCTACGAATGTCTACGGTTAATACTTATACTAGGAAGACATTTAAGGAACTAACCATTCCTTCCACCTGTTGTTAGCTACAGAGGAAAATGAACATCTACGGATATTCACGGTGAGAATCTTTCGACAGTCGCGATGTCGTGTTTATCCTAATACCAAAGGATAATACTTATATGGCTATATTTTTCCTATTACTTTTATTTTGTGATACATTCACGTAAACGATGAAGTAGACTATACAAATTGTTAATAGTAGTCATAAAGGGGAAAACCACCCTTGTTACAACAAAACATACAAGACTTGGTAGGAGACTACTTTCAAAACAGTCAAGTCTTGGTTAAAGGCTACTTTCAAAACAGTCACGTCTTAGTTAAAGACTACTTTCAAACAGTCAGGTCTTGGTTAAAGACTACTTTCAAATCAGTCAGGTCTTGGTTAAAGACTACTTTCAAAACATTCAGGTCTTGGTAGAAGACTACTTGTTATACTAGTAGAAAATATAGGATTTTCTAGGAGTTTTCAAAACATATACAAACAATTACATTGAACGATTTCAAATGTTATCATCAAACGTATACGAACAATGACATTAAACACTTATGAACTCACCAGCTTAAATGCTGATCTACTCTTTCAAAATAACTTGTATTCTTAGGTCACCAGTAGACAGGTACGATGACCAGGTTTTACGAAGCTGGAGCAGACAAGACTCGTCTTTCATTTTGATTTCTTGTTGTAATGTCTTATTTCTATAAAAGAACACACATGTATTAAACTATTACTATTAATGCAATGGACGATGTTGTTGCTTGTTTACTACTTTACATTGTTGTGATACATTACATGACGTCCTCCGCCCCAGAACATTTCCGTCGTTCTCGGTTTTGGGGTGTGACATCATTTTAGGTTTCAGTCGTTGTTAGAGGTCGCCAGTGGGTTCTGATGGTCTCTTATGGTTGCTGGTGGTTGTCGGTGACTATTAGTTATTGTTAGCTGACACTAATGGTGGTGGCGGCTGCTGAGCTATAAAAGACTTAGGGTTATGTTTTAGTTTTTAGACAGGTAAATAATGATAGGTAGAAGAGAAACAGATGTATAAACAATAAAAAATAACTAAAATAATTATAAAAAATATATATAGACATTGTAGTCTTTTTATATCTGTTACGGACGAAAAATGCAACTTAATAAAATGTAAGAGACTCTCCGAATGCAAAAAATTTGTTAGGACCAAACGCACTATTTTAACAAACCATATAGACAATTTGAATAATTGTTCTAAATAATAAAAAAAATTAATATATATATATATATATATATATATATATATATATATATATATATATATATATATATATATATATATATATATATATATATATATATATATATATATCAACCCAGTTATTTTAATGTATGGCAAGGACGAAAAACAAAAGAACCAAAAACAAAAAAAAAAAAAAAAACAAACAAAGATGATCAAAATGAAAAAACATTAAAGAACATACACAAAATTATCTATTAGTTACTTAATTAAATTAAAAAAAAAAAATAGAATAATACAAATGATGAGACATGAGTCATGAGTTCATATGTCCGAAAGTTGGCATTGCTGGACAGCTCTATGTGTTGGTTTATAGTGGGTCTCATTTATTTTATTTATTGGTCATGACACCACCCTTTTCAATCCTTTGCACCTTTTTTAAGATCTTGATTCCTGATTGTTTTAAATATTTAACTTGAGATTTTTGTTGTAAAGTTCTTATAATCTTTAAAATGATACGCTTCATATATTTTTCATACGTAATCTTTTAGACGACCTTCATTCATTTTTCTTTCATTAGATTTATGTTTCATTTATTATGTTAACAAGATTTATTGGTTCAATATGACTTCAACCTTCTTTTTTACAAGATAATAGAAGCTCATCAATAACTCTATTTCATTTTCTGAAGCATTTTGATTCAAAAATAGACTAACATCAAATATATTATCATATTTAGGATTGTGCACGGTAAGATTTGGTGCGATTTATAATCAAAACCGTAAATCACACGGCATATAAGGTTGGATATTTTTGGAAACCACACCACAGAAGTCCTAAACAACGGTATACGACCTAACAATTTTACAGTTTATATACGGTTTGTGAATTTAACTACACACTAACTTATTCAAAATTACAAAACAATTAGTTTGAAGAGAATTAATTTTAGACTTTGTTTGGTCCCATTCAAATTAATTTTTGTTATATTTTTTTTATCTATTTACAACAAGTTTTAGTACATAACTCTTGACTAGTGCTGTTTTATTAAATTAAGGACATAATTGTGTTATGGCATGATGCTTCATAGTGATTTTCACCCTTAGCAATTGTATACAACTAAATTGTTTGTATGCATAATAAACACAAAAATATTTGTGATTATATATATATATATATATATATATATATATATATATATATATATATATATATATATATATATATATATATATATATATATATATATATATATATATAGGGAAAAGTGAATATACCCTTAAGGGTATATAAGCTTACGTACTCAAACTCATCATAACATGTCATTTTGTTTGATATATTCATTATAATGTTCTTAAACATCAATCCTAACTTGATTTACTTTCAAGATTTTCAAAATTTCACTATTATCTTCCTCTAACATCACATCTTTTTGCCGAACATCTATTAGATTATATATATATTATAGTTTAAAATAAAAATTATATAAGAGGAAGATAAATGTGAAATTATAAAAATTTTGGAAGTAAATCAAGTTAGGAGTTTAATTATAAGAACATTGGACAATTACGATGTATATATATGATACAAAATGATATAGTATGGTGAGTTTGGGTACGTAAGCTTATATACCGTTATGGGTATATTCATTTTTCCTATATATATATATATATATATATATATATATATATATATATATATATATATATATATATATATATATAATCTATGAGACCCATGTATTACATGGGTTAATTTTAAAAAAAAAATTAAATATAATGGTTTAAATACTTAAGAACATTAAATTTATAAGAAAATAAGAAAAATAATGAATTATTATAATGAAAATATTTTTTATCTTTTAAATTTAAACACATAATTTAAACAAAAAAACAAAAAAACTAATGAACTTTAGTTTTGAGAATTTTGAAATTAAAAGATAAATTTATTAATGACATTGATATCCATTTATTACTACATTTATTGCAATTATTACATTAATATATTGTGTGAAATTTAAATATATATATATATATATATATATATATATATATATATATATATATATATATAAAATTTTATAAAATAACATTTGGAAAAAAAATTAACTCAAAATAACCACAAAATGACATTTGACAAATTAAATGAGAGTGTGACAAGTGGCAAAAAAATCTTCATTTATTAGAGTATATATATATATATATATATATATATATATATATATATATATATATATATATATATATATATATATATATATATATATAGTAGTTTATAACCCGTGGTAACCACGGTTACAAAATTAATTAAACATTCATAATAAAATTTAATAATTATTAATCAATTATTTTAAATAAATAATTATAAATAAATTATTAATTATTAATTAAGAGATATATCAAATTTTTTAAAGTTATTATAACTTAAAAATTAACATATTATTAGAAACTCTAAATTTGAATTTTGAAGTGAGTTGCCTAATATATCTACATAACAAATAACATAATATTAATGAGGATGTTGTATGAGAATGACACTTGGCAAATGGAGGTTAAAACTATTCTTTTATTAGAATAGGGATATATATATATATATATATATATATATATATATATATATATATATATATATATATAGGGGTATTGAAGTCTTATCTAACATGGAGCATTTGAAACCCAGTGGAGCACACGGAGTTCATGAAGCATTTGAGAAAGGAATGAATCATCTGAGAAGGGAATGAATCTCCTGCCAAAGTGATGGGATATATAAACAAGTGACATGATATTCCACCAAGTGCCTTGATATGCCATGAAGTGACAGGATATACCAAAGTGACAGGAGATGCCACCAAGTGACAGGTTGTGCCAAATTGACATGAGATGCAACAAAGTGACATGATATATCATAGGGGTGGCAATTGTTGACACGACACGACAAAAATACACGAAATGAAACGAGATTGGAACGAAACTGAAATTCGAATTTGTGTTCGTGTCGTGTTCGTGTTAAGTGTCAAAAACACGATGTCGTGTCATGTCGTGTTCGTGTTTAAAATTCGACACGAAATTGACACGGTTAGCATTTACTTGTCGTGTTTTTCGTGTTTTTCGTGTTATGTATGATTAAATATTAATTAAATAAACTAATTTTTTTATTATGTTATCTTTTCGTGTCATGTCGTGTTTGTCGTTTTTTAGTCAGTTCGTTTTCGTGTTAGTTAAAAACAACACGACGTCGTGCCATGTCTTGTTCGTGTTACATAAAACCTTATCGTGTCGTGTCGTGTCAGACAAAAACACGACACGATGGACCGATTTGCCACTCCTAATATATCATTCATGAAGTGGAAGCGCCATTATGGATGAAGAAGTGTCATCCATAATGTGGAAGCGCCACTCATTGTCTAGATATGCCATTCTGGAGGAAGAAACGCCACTTTAAAGTTACATGCACCACTTATGTTCCTTGATGAGCCGTATGCTATGAAGTCCCTTATGATGCTCAAGATTGTTCAAGGAAGCTCAGAAGTTGAAGATGCTCAAGGATTATTGCTTGATGTGACACCATGATAGTTGATATGACATGGTGATCTTGATGTGCCACTCTTGCATCTTTATATTCCATTATGGATCATGATGCTCCATCATGTGTGTTGATGATGCTTATACAAGGATAAATGTTTCAGAAAATATGCACGATGGATTGTGATTGGTTGACACGTTTTATGGGTGTATGTGAAAATAGGCTTGGCCTATTAGTGTTTTAGGTATGATCCCTTAAGTATAAATATGATCATATCACCATCGTTGAAAAGAGAAGAAATTTCAAGAGAGTAATCATTATGAGGTTGAGAGCACTCCTTTGGAGCAGATAGTAGGTAAGAGAGATTCTTTTGTTTGGAGATCTTAAGTGAGGTGTAACCTTTGTGTGTGGTTGTAATTATTCTTGGAAGTCAATAAAATCCTCTCTCTCTCTCTCTCTCTCTCTCTCTCTCTCTCGTTCGCCTGTAGACATAGGTCACCTTGACCGAACCCTGTTAAATATTGTGTTCACTTGATTTACATTTTTAGAAGTTTTATTTCTGCAAGTTTATCGAATTTTGGTTTGATAATTGTCTGAAGTGATTAACTTGTTTTGTTGTCACCCAACAAACTGGTATCAGAGCAATGGCTGAAGATGGGAGAGTTAAGATTAACAAATTCAATAGTCATGATTTCGGTTTCTAGAAAATGCAAAACAAATACTACCTCTACCAGAAGAACTTACATGAACCATTATCCAAAAGTAAACCTGAAGAAATAAAGCAGGAGGATTGGGAATTGTTAGATCGTAAGGAAGTTGGTGCTGTGAGATTATCCTTGGCAAATAATGTAGCTTACAACATTGTCAACATGAAGACTACTCATGAGTTGATCAAGGTGTTATCTAACATTTATGAAAAACCTTCAGCAGCAAACATGGTTCATTTGATTTCTACAATTGGTAAATATGAAGATGAAGGGGGTGGCTTAGTGATAGATTATGTTAATGAATTTAATTCAATCTTATCAAGGCTGATTTCGATTGAGATTAAATTTGAAGATGAAGTCATGACACTGCTACTATCATATTTTCCTGATAGTTTGTCTAGTATAGTGACAACGGTTAGCAGCTCAACTAGAAGTGTTAAGCTGACATTCAAATGCATTCACGATTTAATCCTTGGTGAGGATGTACCAAACGAAGTGTTGGAGAAGCTTCCAATAGTCTTCTGAGTACTTAAGATAGAGGAAGGGAATCCAACAGAGGGTGTAGGGGTAGTTGAGCATCAAATTCGAGAAGGAGAGGTGGACAAAACAACAGGAGGGATGTGATTTGTTGGAACTACAAAGAGAGTGGTCATGTCAAAAGTCAGTGCTCAATGCTCATGGTAGATAAAGGACAAAAGAGGATGAATATGGCAGAAGATTTTGAAGGTGACATGCTCATCTATTCAGTTGAAAACTCAACAAAATCTTAGATCTTGGATTTTGGTGTGTCATTTCATGCTAGTCATTCCAGAGATGTGATGCAGAACTTCAGGCATTACCAAGGGAAGGTCAGTTTGGTAGATAAAAAGTGTCTAGTTATCATGGGTGTCAGAGATATGGTTCTTAAGAAAACGTTGGGTATAGATTAGACTTTGAAGAATGTCAAGTTCATTCCAGATCTAAAGAAGATCTTGGTATTAGTTGGACAACTTTATAATAAAGTTTATCATCTTACATCTGGTGATCACAAGTGTAAGGTGAAGAAGGGAAACTTGATCATTGCTAAGGGTCGGAAACATGATACACTATACATGGTGGAGGTTTCTGAAGAGGAAGCAAGCACTATTGAAGGATTTAGAACATCCACTCTATGCTACTAAAGATATGTTCATATGAGTGAGGAGGGAATAAGGAAGTATGTATCTAGCGGGAGGGTGCTAGATTTGAGGATCGTGATAGATGCTTCTAAGCGATGTTCTGTTGGCAGACAGAAGAAAGTTAGTTTTGCAAAGATAGGAAACCCGCCTAAGTTTGGGAAGTCGGATTCAGTTCATTCTGATGTTTATAGTCCAACTCCATATTCTTTAGTGGGAGGATTCAAAAATCATGCAAAACCTATCTCTGGTCAAAGGATAGGTAGATGTTTATGAAGTAGTGAGAGCTTTGATAAACCTGGAAATAGTGGGAGCTATGGTGACAATGGTTATAAGGGTGGAGATGTAGGTGTTTCAAAGATCGAACCACATACTATCCAGAGGGACACCAAGCAAAGTACTCCGGTGAGGTATTCTCCAACAACCAATGACATGTTGATGTGTGAGAATTGGTCAAAACCAAAGGCCTTGAGGATGAACTCTATACAATTGGAAAAGGATATGGATGACAAGTTGAGTGGAATGTAGAACAATAAGATGTTTCAGGTTAAGGAAGAGATAGATGGCGGTAAAACTAGCAAGGTAAGATTGATGTTCAAGGTAATCTAATAGAATGGATAGGACGATTCTCCGGTTACGAAGATGACCACAATCATTTCTATGTTGAATGTAGTGTTCACTGAAAATATCCATCTAGTGTAACTAGATGTGAATACAACTGATCTCCTTGATGATAAGCTCGAAGGAGACATCTTGAAGGAACAACCAAAAAGTGCTCTTACAACTAGTAAGAAAAAGTTGGTGTTCAAGAAGAAATAAAACTTGTAGGGCATGAAGCAAACTTCTAAGCAGTGGTACTTGATTTTTGATAACTTCTTGAAGAGGAGTGGGTTTAGAAGTAGTGAGGTTGATCACGATTGTTTCTTGAAGAAGTAAAGCTCCTCATACATCATCCTCGTATTAAACGTTGATGCCATTTTGAAGGTTGGTTCTAACATGTAGGAAATCAATGAGCTTAAGATGCGGTTAACCAGAGAGTTCAAGACAATGAACCAATGGGTTGCTAAGCTAAATAAAGTCCTTAGTATGGAGAACTCAATAGATGAATGTACTAAGGTGTTTACCTATGAAAAGTTTAAGTTGGGCATGCCTTCAGCTGCCCTTCCAAGATTTTGAGGATGGGGGTTGGCGTGTGTGTGTGTGTATATATATATATATATATATATATATATATATATATAGTGAGAGAGAGAGAGAGAGATTAAGAAGAATGATGAAGACTTTGAATGGCAGATGAAGTTGTTCAAGCCTTCAAGTGGGATATTGGTAGGGTGTGAAGTCTTGTCCAACATGGAGCACTTGGGATTCATGGAACAGTGCACAACCCAAAAATCGAATATTATATCGATTGATTTTTAACTGACACAACCTAAATGAGAATTGAATATCTTAATAATAGGAGCTCAACGATATAAAGACAGTCGAATCGGACTTTTGATGACACAGTTATGAATTTTTAACGGACTTTAACTATCTGAGACTGTTAAAATATAAATTTAAAAATAAAGTCAAAATTAGCCGACAGTGTCTAAATGAAAGTTGTAGATCACATCGCTACCTATGCGTAGACATAAAGAATGTCAAAAAGGGAGCCCGTATGTAAAAGTTACGAATTTTAGAAGATAATGAATTTTTGGGATAAACCAACGAGCAACACGTGACACGATCTGAGCCATTGCTTCCTCCCCATGGCTTGCCACCAGATGGTGACATGTGGAAACATTACGCACAGTGTAATGCTGGAGTATGCCTAGTGTATGACCAGATTATAGCCTATAAATATAGGTGCAAATCACTTGTTTTCTTTACACCTTTCTCAACCAATCTCTCCCAAACACCCCCAACCCCTCTAAGTTTTTCCCTAGCATCTCCAAGGTGTTAGCAGCGAGTCCCAGAGCGCCAGAAGGCCCCAAGAAGTACAGCTTTCAGCTTAGAAGTTCTGCCTGCGCAGACCCCGGTTCCTCGCTAAACCCCCTTGTAAGTGAGTTATGCTTACCCTACTTTAAATATAACTTATGTTTAAGTGCGTAATCTTTATTATGAACCTATAAACAAGATTTATCAGTGATTCAAGATCGTTATACTTATTGATCTCCTTACGGGGATGATGTTTAGGTTGTGATTTAGTGAGGTGCTTAAAGTGGGATTTCCAAATAGTATACTTCATATACCAAATAGGTCGTACCTCCGATATGATCCTACCTGGTTGTTCCTTACTTGATAGATCATAAAGTAGACTTTGAGTTAATGATGAATCTAGACTAATAATTAGTCGCAATAATTATTAGACTAAAATTTACTGATAATAATACTAGGTTTTGTCAATGGAAAAGACAATTGTTAGAAGTGAAGCGTTGCCCGAATTTCGAGTCATCACTTTAACAAGTGAGTGCATAGTTACTTTCATCTTAGACATAGATATGAAGTATTTAATATAAATTACTTGATATATGTGCCTATTATCTGTGTTCTTGATATCTATGCTAGATGAACGATTTATACATGTTTTACTCGATTTAAATTGTATATGTATGTTGTACCTATAATTATGTTAGCTAAAGATGGGTAGATGATACAAATGATGAAAGATGAAATAAAGGATGAGATGCCTTGATGTTAAATCTGATCCAGTCATCTATCGGAGTATACAAGACGACCACATACTATTCTATACAGTCCAATGGAATCCTGGCAGGTTCGCAACCTGTAGGTGTTTTTGAACTACGTGTTCATCAAGTGTACTCCATCCTTCTCATGGTTGCTTACTGACATATATTTTTGAGGAATCCCCTAAGAAGTATTGTCTTCCCAAAGACAGTCCTTAGGATAGGTGTTGGATTAGGTGTCTAAGTTCATAGCTATTTCTGGAATGTACTTGACCCGGTTAGCATGGTCCATTTGCGTTGCATGGAATTGCAACACTTGGATAGACTAAATGAGAGAAGTAACACTTAAGGTTTATTAATATATTATAATTTATAATATACTAATAATATTATTTAATTAGTATCGATCAAGAAGTAATTAGAATTAATTAAGTGATAAAAAACAGAGTAATTAAATATATGTGGTTGATTATGTAAATCATCTATTCTTGTATAATTGGGCTAATGATCCATGGTTTGTATGGATTTTTTTAAAACCCATAAGTTGCTCCATGGATAGTCCATGGAGGTTACAAACCCATGGATCATGAAATACGGAAAGCCATGATAATTAGGGTTTACATGGTGTAACCCGACTTATGACACAATTATATAAAAACCCCATGTTAACCAAAATCGGCCACTACAAGCAAGTGTAAGAGGGCTAGACGATTTTGAGGTGCTAGGCTTAAAAGGTTTTCAAGCAATCCAAGAAACTACAAGGTACGTTCTTCTACTAGCATTTATGTTTTAACAGTTCCCCTTGCCATGCTAGTTAAGTTAAGAACCTTGGAAAATTATTTTTGCATGTATCTCAGTAAAACATAGATCCAAGGTTTCTAGGGTTGCATGTACACCTTAGGAGTGTTAGAATGCTCAAAACCCGTCAATGGTATCAGAGCCTAGGCTTGTTTATTTGATACTTAATGCAAACTTGTTAAGAAAATCTACAAAACTGTTTTCTGCCTGGGTGAACTCGCCGAGTCCATGGGGGGACTCGACGAGTCCAGACCTATATTCAACCAACTCAGCAAGTCAGTTCTTGCACTCGACGAGTTGGCTTGTCGGAGTGCAGTTTTTTGACATTTTCTGCTAGAAATGGATTAGAAACATTACCCTAAAATGTTTTGGTGTTGTAAAACTTGTTTTAGATGGTGTAATGGTTATGCTAATCCATTTTCAATGGATAATATCAATTTTTCAAGTTTTGTATGGTTTATTTATAATTCTTGAAATTGTTGATATGAACATTCATGAACTTCTAAGTTTAGAAGATCATAGGAATTATTTGTAACTTGCTTGGTAGTTTAATTCTTGATCTTGATGTGTTTTAATGGAATCCATAATTTGTCCTCAAGTTATGGATTACCAAAAGTTACACTTTTAAAGTCCATTATTAAACACATAGGTTACATAAAATTAAAAGTCTCTCATTTTACTAATCCATTAACTCATAAGTTATGAAAGATGAAAAGTTTTGAAAGTTACAAAACTTGCCCTCAAGTTTTGGAACATGTAAAGTCACTTTGAAAACTTTAGTTCCAACCCCTAGAATTTTAAAAGTTAATATTCAACCCATATACTTTATAATATTATAAGTTAAGAATATATATATATATATATATATATATATATATATATATATATATATATATATGTATGTATGTATATATATATATGTATGTATAAGAACAAAAGTTGTTTTACCGTTAGTAGGCCTCATTCACGAAGCCAGTCTATAAGGGGGGTATAAGGTTGTTGCCTATAAAATGGTAGCTTAATGGGTGTCCACTCTCACCCACCACTTCCTTAACTGGTGTAGGGTCGTTAGCCAAACGAGTAGGACAATGACTTTAAATCCTCATTAAAAGTATGATGAGTGTAAAGTAACTAAATGTTTTTAAAAATTCCCAATCTTAGTTACTTTAGGAAAATATGAATAAGGTGCTAACCCATGAAATTACACTTTGCACTTTGTTTAAAGTTGTTAGTGGAGTGTGTGTGGTTAACCGGTACACTAACTTCGACTTTACTAGATAAGCAAAGGGTGACTTAAGGTTTATCATAGGTCGGTGGAGCGCGTGTGGTTAACCGTCACATCGATTGAGTGATAAACATTAAGGGTACCATGTAATTTGCATGGTTACTTTACACCTTGTTTTGTGATCCTCGGCATCCCAGTCACAAAACTTGAAGGGCACACTCGAGAATGAAACATGCCATTGAAAAGTTCAATGAATCTTAAAGAATCTAGGAGTTTCAAAACCAATTAAAACCTAACAATTTTTTTTGGTTTTCATGGTGGAAATTGGCGAATCGTCATTCACCTACCTTCAAATATTTTATAGTTTGGATTACGGAATCCCTCTTCTAAGTTAAAAAAATATTGTGATGGGTCCTAGCCTTAATATTACATTTGAGTGTTTTATGAAGGACTATGTTTATATCTAATCTAAATTTGTCTTTCTTCTTTTTCAGATGTCTTCAAATAATGTTGCTTTCGGCTCAAATCCTACCGGCTCCTTCTCTCTCATGAACCTTCATGGGAGAGCCATCTGCAATGGTTCCAACTTTATGGATTGGATTTGGAACATCAGGATGGTCACTCGTTATTAAGACAAGGAATATGTCCTCGACAAGGAGCTGAAGGAACTTGATGAGTCATCTGCTACTCCTAAGGAGATCACTGAATTCCAGACTCATGAGAGAGATGCCACTAAAGTGGCTTGTATCATGTTGGCCATGATGACAGCCGAGCTCCAAAAGTCCTATGAGGACTATTACCCTTTTGAGATGCACCAGGACTTGATGGACCGCTACTATCAAAGTGCTCACCAAGAGAGGTATGACATCATCTGCTCCATGATAACAACCTGAATGAAGGGTGGTGAACCCATCGCGGGCCACTTGCAAAAAATGCAAAGGTATGTGGACCGGTTGCTGAAGCTAAATGTGAACTTCCCTGAGGAGTTGGTAATTGACATCATTTTGCACTCTTTACCTTTTTTTTATCAATTCTGAATGACATACCACATGAACAATGAGGAATATACACTCAGCAAACTTCAAGGACTCTTTAAGACCGTCGAAAGTGGTCTGAAGGGTAAGTCGGTTGTTACCACTCCTACTCCTACCGCGGCCCATGTCTTGGCAATCAGGCAAGGCAAATGGAAGAAGAGGAACAGACCCTCGAAGGGTACCCAGGGAAAGTCCATTGATGGATCCTCTTCAAGTGGAACAAAGAAAGGTTCCGTCACTCCTTCTGCCAACACGAAAGAGGCTGAATGCTTCTATTACCATGAAAAGTTGCACTGGAAGCGAAACTGCCCAAAGTATCTGCAAGATGTGAAGGAAAGGAAAGTGAAACCCAACCATGCAGGTATTTACACTATATTGTCTAATAACTCACCCCATTATAACTCTTGAGTCCTTGATACCGGTTATGGTATTCATATTTGTTCTGATTTGCAGGGACTAAGAAGAAGTGAGGATGTGGAGCATGGGAAGATAAGGTTAATCATGGGGAATAGGAAAGCATCACCTATCACCAAGATTGGACTTTATACTTTGTTGCTAAGTAGTGGGTTAACATTAGAATTGAATAAATTTTGTTACACGTTTGAAATGGAGAGTAATATTATTTCCTTTCATGCTTTATACAAACAAGGGTTTACCTTTTCTTTTAATAATTAATGTGGTGGTATTAATGCTTTTTTAATAATGTTCTTTATTTTAAAGCATTACCTTGTGATGGTGTGTATGAAGTTGTGTCTGTTGTAGATAACCTAGGAAATAATGTGTTGTGTATTTACTCTTCCACTAACTTGGATAAAGTCTTGGACATGTAAGCAAGAAACGCATAGGCCAACTCCAAAAGGATGGAGTCTTGGAGTCATTTGACATAAAGTTGGAGGATAACTATGAATCTTATCTACTTGGAAAAATGACAAAATCACCCTTCACTGGTTCTTATGCTAGGGGTGAAGGTTTGTTAGATCTGGTACACACTGATGTGTGTGGACCCTTTAGAACAGAGACAAGGGATGCTAACCGCTTCTACGTGACATTTACTAATGATTTTAGTAGGTATGGATATGTCTACTTAATCAAGCATAAGTAAGAAACCTTTGAAAAGTTCAAAGAGTTTAAGCAGGAAGTGGAGAATCAACTGGGCAGGAACATTAAGATGATTCGATCCGATCGAGGTGTTGAGTATCTTAGTGTAGAGTTCCTAGACTATCTTAAGGAATGTGGGATTGTCTCTTAATTGACACCTCCCAAGACACCACAGCTTAATGGTGTGGCTGAAAGGTGTAATCGAACCTTGTTGGACATGGTTCGTTCCATGATGAGTCGAGCTTTGCTTCCAATCTCATTTTGGGGGGTATGCCTTAGAGACTGTCGCCCGTATTCTTAATCTAGTCCCTACCAAAAAGGTTGCCAAAACACCTCACGAAATGTGGTCTGGAACAGTTCCCAATCTGGACCACATCAAGATTTGGGGTTGCGAGGCTTTCGTGAGGCGCAAGACTCACGATAAGCTCGAACCTCGAAGTGAGAGGTGTATTTTCATTGGCTACCCACATAAATCCTTTGGTTACCTCTTCTACAGAGCTAATGATAATGTAGTCTTTGTAGCAAGGAGGGGAGTCTTGAGAGAGAGAGAGAGATAGAGAGAGTGAAAGAGAGAAAGAGTTTATAAGCCAAGTAAAGAGTGGGAGGCAAATTGAACTTGAAGAAACTCAAGAGTCAAGTGGTGAAGGAACCTCAAACCCTAGCAATCAACCTGTTGAGGAAACCCTAGTAATCAACCTGTGGAGGAAACTCAAGAGTCAAGTGGTGAAGGAACCTCAAACCCTATGTGCTTACCAAGATCCCAAACCTAACCCACTCAGTTTGTTGCATTACAAGTAGTGGAAAAAGAGCACAGGTGTAATGATTAGATGATAGATCTTTAGATTATATGCCAATAGAATAATAGATGTTTATAAGGCCTATACTATTTCTGTTTATACTTATGCACTGAATTGATGATGACATCCCAATGTTTTCAATATAATGAAAATACATTTCCTCAGAAATTCTTTGATAATATTCTTATCATATTTTTGGAAACAAATTCCGCAATATTATTCTTAACTAGGATACTCTGATAAAGCATAAACAAATTGGTCTTTTCTGGCTGCAAAATTGGGAATGTCATAGTTGGAATCAGTACATTAGTTTAAGCAAACTAGGAATTTCTAGGATTTCTAGACTTAAACTTAAAATCTTATGCGATGATTATGAGATGAGTGTTTGCTATATTTAGGAAATATATAGACATGAGCACTAGCTTATTTTAGGAAAATGCATAAATTACTTTTATGTGCTAAATGATTTATGATACTTAATATGTTATTATTTAAACGGATCTATGGTATTTTGTCGACCGGATCTGGAGGTCTTATGTGTTTAGATTTTTAAACATCTAGTCACAGTATTAGAACTGGCATGTAACTTTTTGGAGAAAAAAGGAGGATTTAAACGTCTATCGTATGTAAAGATCTAAATTCTCCTGCTTTGATGTATAGATCGATGTTGTGAGAACTTGAAGCGGATTAGGAAATGCTAATGGAAATGATAATGGTAATCAGCAACCTATGATTGAGTGTGCACCAGAAGTAGTAGTTGCACCCAAGCAAATCATGATGGTAGGAGTATAAGCAATGATACAAATAATGTTGGATCTTCAGATGGAAGATACAAGGCGTCTACTTCAACAGAATAGGGATGAACCTATTGTGCCTATTGTGTAGCCTGAACTGAAAATCGAACAGTCCGAAGAAGGGAATTATAGTAGAACTGCTAGTTAAGATGAACCGCCAGTAGTTAGAAGAAATAACCAAGATGAAGGAACTGAAAGGAATTGATGCAAGTATAAAGACTTAACGACTTGAAAACCATCAACTTTTACTAGGATAGAAGATCCAATCAGAGTTATGGATTAGATCTCTGAAATGGAGATAGCTTTCATAACATGTGGTTGCAAGGGCAAGCTACAAACCACTTATGTTGTGTGTCAGTTTAAGGGTGGGGTTGTTCGTTTGTAGAACACTTTCAGAAAGAACATAAGCCACAATGAGCCAGTACAAATGACATGGGATGAATTCTTGGTACAATTTAAACACAAGTTCTGCTCAGCCCAAAACATGCTAGAGCTGGAGAACCAGTTTCTAGCATTGTAAAAATGGCAACATGTCCATTAACGAGTATACCAATGCCTTCACGGACAAGATGGATTTTTCTTTTTGCATCGTACCTTCACGAGTTGAAAAAAGAAATAAGTATACGAGGGGACTACCATGGGATTACATGGTACGAGTACGCCAGACATCTACTCTTAAGGTGACCATCTGGGTTGTTAAGTCTTTTGAAGAAATGATCAAAGACAGAACTTCCAACAAGGTTGAAGTTGGCTAAAAGAGGAATTTTATTGGTTCTTCAAGGTCCAACAAGAAAATCAAATTCTTGAAGTCTGGTTCTAAGATATTTAGAGGATCAAGAGAAGAAGAAAAATGGTGTGAGAAGTGCAAAAAGAAGCACCTTGGAAAATATGTCAAGGAGGTGACTTGTTTCAAGTATGGGAAGACTGGGCATTACGCTAATGACTGTACATCCAGCAAGAGGGTGTGTTATGGATGCAATGAAGAAGAAATATTTCTAGGGACTGTCCGAAGAAGAAAGAGGCACAAGGCCTAACATTCTGACAAGGCCAAAGGGAAGACATTCCAGATGACCCTGGAAGCAGCAACAGATGAAAACGATGTCGCTTCATGCACCTTTCTAGTAAATCGACTTCCTGCCAATATATTGTTTGACTCTAGAGAAAATTACTCCTTTATATCACATAAATTTGGTGGAAGACGAGCACTGCCTGTAGATAAACTTGATAATGCTCTAGTTATAGAAGTTACCAGTGGAAAATCCATACCTATTAACGATTGCATTAAAACATCATCATCGACTTGAATGGGAGTAAATTCAACGAGGAGTTGTTGCCCATTAAGTTGAACGGTTTCGACATCGTACTAGGAATGGATTGGCTTAGTGCAAACGATGTCGAGATACTATGCAGGAAGAACATGGTGAGAGTAAACCAGCCTAGAAAAAAGTCATTTATTGTGTATGGGGAAAAATAGAGTTTATTTTGGAATCATTTACCTGGTGAAAGCCAACAAATGTTTATCAAAAGGATGCACATCATACTTGGCATTTGTAATCGATGCAAAGTAAGAGAAGAAAGATATACAAAGAATGCAGTTGGTGTGTAACTGATGGGTTTTATGCATAAGAACAATCCTATGTGCTCATACAAACCCTAATGCTTGGATCTAGGTTTCTCTATTGTACATGCTTTGAATCCAAGACTAATAAACTTAGATCTAACATATTATAAACTGAATGAGGGTTTATAGAAATACCTTTAATTGTTATATAGCAATAACAATCAATTCCTTGCTTGGATTGGCTTCAAAAGCTTAGTGCCTCAAGTGTTGCACCTCTAATGGAGTCACAAACACCATATGCAACTTGGATGAAGAGGAGAAGAAAGGAGGCTGCCCAAAAACGACTAGAAACCCTAGAGAATCAGTTGTCCACGTTTTTGGGGCCTAAGGGTCCTTTATATACATGTAGGCTATTAGGGTTTACAACTAGGAAACCCTAATCTGACTGCTTAGGCCTTAAGCAGCCCATGGACTCCTTAAACATATCCCTTGGACGATTTCTAATGGGCTTCCCATAGAATTTGTCCAACCTATATATTATTAGGTGACCCATAGCCCAATTATAATTATCTTATAATTACAACTTCAGTCCCTTAAGTTTAATTAATCTCTTTTAGCCACAAAATTAATTATCAATTAATTCTTGACTAATATTAATTAGACAATATGATTTCTCCTTTAATATATTATTCTCACAATATATTAATAAATCATATTTAAACCTTTCTCTCCTTAAATCATCCTACATATTGCTATGGTGAAGGCAACCCAAAAGGACCATGCTCATAATCAGGTCAAGTACATACCAAAATAGTTATGGACTTAGACACTAATCCAACAGTCTCCCACTTGGATAAGTCTAATAACTATTTTCCGTATGACTTCAGAACCTGATCAGCAATCGTAGCTTTCAAAAGCCGTTGTCAACTCTGATCTTATCAGATAGCGTGTCCTCTAGATAAGGGATTATATATTCCTCCATTCTCAAGATATCGTATAGACAAAAGACATGAATTTCAATCATTCTCTCTATACTGTTTCCCGACTTCCGATTCATGACGACTGATAACAGACTACAATTGAACACATTAACTTAGTCCCGGCTTGGCCAAGCGCTTAGGTGTCATCACTAAATCATCGAGAGCCCCATAGATATCGCTGTTATCCCACTTTGGGTAAAAGGAATGGATAAACTTTGACTCAAATGCTCGCTTGCATTTACTGATCGAATCACACACAACAATAAGTTTTATAACACCAAGTTACTGGTGTGTTTACTTATTATCAATGTGTAACTGACCAACAAATAACAACTCGCACGTCTCGGCTTCAAGAATATACAATATTATCGTCTCAGTAATCACTTGTGATAAAACCATGAAGTGATCCAAGTGACCGTGGGTTTAATCCAATACTCTAATCTTATCAAAGCACTCATGAACTCTGCAGCAAACTTGTGTCATGTCTAAACACTTCAGACAATCTACAGACAGATTCATGACAGTCTTTATTCATACCTACTCCCAACGTATGACCGACTGTGGATGTTTGAATAACCTAGTTATTCTGGAAGTCAAAACATACAAACTGAAACATAACAACAATACTTAATCCTATATGGCCCCAAACTTGTGAGAGTAAATAAAACCCTTCTATTTATCCACCATATTGATTACTCATTATTTATCATTTAATGTTTCGGATAATCAACTCATTACTTGAATTACAACAACAATTGTCCCATGCTCTAAGCATGCACACCTTGTTTCCTATGGTCCATGCTTTGTGAAATAGATCAATTGAAAAACTTTTTCAATGATGCTCATTGCACAATTCCTTAATCCCCATTGTTAGTGTAAGAACACAAGGTTCTTGCCACTACTAGAATATGCTAGATTCTAACATTTTATGCAATGATCCCTTTGCAAAATCATAGCACAAAAGTCACCAAGACTTAGCTAATGAAATTACAAAGTACTTTCTTAGAAATTGTTACAAGACAATTCCATAGATGTGAAGTCTCACATTCAAAGTACATTCCTTTGAACATCCTTCTTGCATAAAAGTTTCTAATCTAGGCATAGACTCTCAATATCCAACTCCCAATATGGAAACATTTCCACATTTGCCATATGACAACTCATTCTTAATAGAATCTTATCTATTCATAATAATGTCGATATGGTCCATCCAATACCATACTTCCAACTACTTACAAGCGACCAATCCTCAGCGAACTTTGGATCGTCCTTTAATAGTTGTTTAATTATTTTAGTCAAAACCAATTATAGTCCTTTTTCCCTCTTAATGCGCTAGACATTTGGAAAATTTTAGAATGGTAAAATATTATAGCATTTGCAATCGATCCTATACCCGAAGCGTATGGGACACGATGCATAATGTCTTACATAAAGATATGATACTTTACCAATCTTTTGCCATTAGATTTTATGTGTCATGTTCTCACAATTCGAACTATGAAGAGGGATGTCGTAATCATAATCGAAATTTGAGAACACACTATGTATCCTTTGACTAAATTTATTAAAATTTCTCAATCTAAGCTTTAGATTTTGAAACGAAGTATAATATTCTCTCCCTTAATTATAGCAAAACAACTTTTCAACCCATGCAACTTTGCAAATGGAATCTTTGTTTTTCTATAATTAATATTGCTAACTTGCAATACTCGCCATAATAATCATACAAGCATAACACTTATGCTCCCACTATCATGATGATTATCATATAAGCATAACATTTATGCTCCCACTAGCTTTGACATGTATTCAGAAAACAAATGAACTTCCAGAAAACAATGCCTATTGAATTTCTGAAATTCACATTTCTAATACCAAATGCTTCAGTAAGCCTTTATCAAAGCTTCTTAAACTTATACACCTTTGCCTTAGATAGCTCATATGTGTGTTTAAACAATTCAGAATTTATGTTACTAAGTTCCAAATATTGAAACAAATTGCCAAATCTCACAATTCGAACTATGGAAAGGGATGTCGTAACCATAATCGAATTTGAGAATACAATTTTCACAATCGCTATCTTCTTAAAATCTCTCTTAGTGAAAGCATTTCCTCACAGTCATTTTCATGAAGGAGGGAATCTTATGACACTTAGATTTTATGGTGTATGAGTTCCTATCCATGTGAATTTGCCAAAACCAAGGTTTGCAATAAATCCAAACTCATATGGACTGAACTTTCTTAATCTTGATTTCTTGCCCTATGGTAACACGAGTGCCCACCATGTCTTCCAAGTAGTTAGTAACTTGTCCTTAAATATCAATGTACTTTTCATCGACTAAGGCTCTAGTATGCAAAATGAGAACTCATAGAACTCACATACACAATTAATTCAATTGGAATGGCACAGAAAACAAAATAATGTCAACACGATAGGTTGTAAACCTCAAGTCGTGTGCTAGTGATGATAGGGTTTATGCTTGATTTGTTCTTGAAACCTTTCAAGACCATTAAGACTCCCACTGACTCTTTGACATATAAGATTCTCTTATCAAGAAACATTTCTTGACAAACCAAATATTCAAGAGTTAGTGTAGTTCTTATCAAGACAAAACACTTCACATATTGGTCCTAGTTGGTCTTTGTCTTATCCAAGACAGCACAACTTACCAATTTCAAATGTGCAAGAATAAGAAAACTTTTCTAAATTCCACATTTGATGAGTGTTATAAACCTACTTAAGACTTTTCACTCAATGTCACAATCTTGACTCTAAGACTTGATATTGGAACGAAGTATGATTGACTTCTTGATTTAACCATTTCTACAATACTTGATACCTCTTCTTAGACATGCAATTGCACTAAGACTCACTTAGAGGATCTATTGAGAAATGGTTCTTAATCTTTAAGACTTATCATAAAACACAATAAAAGGTACTCTCCCTTCTTCTTAGAATAGAGAAACTTTTATCTTTCTGCCTACTTGATTCTTCTTTATTCGTTCTACTATTCATTGAAACTTTTTCAATCAACTCAGAATTATACTTAATCTTATAAGTATAATAATATTTACTAAGCTTTAGTAAATCATGACGAATATCTTTGTCACTCTTGTGGTGGACTTGATCAACACACAACCTTGTGTACTTGATCTCCTTGTCCTTCAATTGACACTTTGCCAAAGAATTAGTCTAAGTTTCCCAAATGTGAAGGTTTTTCATTCATCATACAATACACATTGCATGATTCCAAGTTTCTGTCCAATTGAAACTTGGGCGATGAGAAACTCTCCTTACTTGGTAAACTCTTGACACTTCCACAAATAATACAATTAAGAATCAAATCCATTTTTGCTAACCATAGAGACATTCAAACATCAATTTTTCATACATGTCATCGCAAGGATAAATAAATAAGATAAAATCAAAATTCATTTTATTGCGGAAAAAAAAAATTTGTCCTTACGATGTAATTCAATTGAAAAACTATGTTATTACATATTTCTTAACAATCTATTCTAACTCCAAGTAGTAGCTCAAGAATCCATTCTTCAAGTAATGCGATCGAAATCCATTTCTTCATGATTAGATTCAACTCACTTCTTTTCTCAAGCTTCCTCTCTTTTCTTCGATCCTACAAAACATCAAAATGTAATCTTATCACATCATGTATTAAGAATCTAGAATAGGAACTCAAAAGAGTTAGATAATGGATTTTACCTGAAGTAGAGTCATACGTCCTGACTCTCCCATCTCTTAGATCTTTCAGGTAGTTAGGGCAGCTTCGTCTCCACTGCCCTTTCTCTTGAGAATAAAAGCAAATGGACTTCTTTGGCACAACACATCGGACAATCACATAATTAATTCTTTCTGGACTTCCAATGTTTCCAGTGTCCATTGAAGTTTGGGTTTTTGATTCACCAGACAAATTTGCTTGGCCAGCACGCCAAATCATTCCTGATTCGGCAGCTATAAGCAAATAGGTGAGATCAATTAGGGTCACGTCGTGGTCCATCATATAGTACTCTCTAACGAACTCACTATATGATTCAGGAAGTGACTGAAGAACCTAGTCAACAGCCAACTCGCTTGAAATCTCGACAGCCAACATGCTTAACCTATCAATGTGTGACTTCATCTCTAAGATGTGCGCACACACAGGTTTCCCATCTTCGTGTTTACTCGCCAAAAGGGATTGAGTGAGCTTGAACTTTTCAAGCCTTTGAACTTGTGGGTCAGGGAGAATAATTGGAGGAGGTGGAGGAAGTGAAGCGTGACTCTCATTTCCTTGATCGTATCTCGGAATGTCATCTTCATTTGGAAAGCTTGTTCCAAAGGATTTGGGAAGACCATTGTAAGATTCAGACATCTACAAAACGGGAGAAAATTCAAGTTATGTTGATTAGAATTCTTGATGTAACACCCAAATGAAACATCAAGCTAGGATCCAACACAATACTCTACAACCTAGAAGAGGGATGCCGTAATCTAGTTGCAGAATATCTGAAGGTTGGTAAATGACGATTTACCAATTTCCACCATGAAAAACGAAAAAGAAGTTTAAGTTTTAAATGAATTGAAACTCCTAGATCTTTTGAGATTCATTAAACTTTTCAATGGCATGTTTAATCTCGATTATGCCCTACTATTTGTGACTGGGATGCTGAGGATCACAAACAGGTGTTAATAACCATACGAATCACGTGGTGCGCCCAATGCTACTATCACCTAATCAATGTGCTAGTTAGCCACACGCGCTCCATTGATCTATGATAAGCATCGAGCCACCCTTCGCCACCAATGTCATCCCCAAATTAGTGTGTCGGTTAACCACACACGCTCCACTAACGTTTGACAAGGGTATGAAGTGTAATTCCATGGGTTAGCATACAATTTCACATTTTGCCTAAAGTAACTATGATTTGGGAATTTGAAAAAGCATTTAGTTACTTTGTACTTCATTATACTTATAATGGAAGGTTTCTGTCCTATCCTACCCGTTCGGCTAACGACCCTCCACTAGTCAAGAGTGCGGTGGGTAAGAGTGGATACCCATTCAATCGCCATTTTATAGGCAATTTCCTTAAACACCCCTTATAGACCGGCTTCGTGAATGAGGCCTACTAACGGTAAGACTGACTGTTTACTCATACATATATAATATGAGACTTTCAATGTTATATATAGTATAGGGTGTATTTTACACTTTTAAAATACTTGGTGGTTTAATTTAGTAAAATTATACTTTTAATTTAATTAAATGTAAACCAAAACTTTATGGGTTTATTAAATCACTTTAAATTATACACTTTAATTAATTAATAAAACCATAAGGGGTGTGATTTGAACTTTTCAAATTACTAGGGTTTTAGAATTTAATATTTCAAAATTAAACTTTTAATCAACTTTTAAATTCCAAAACTTGAGGGAAAGTTTTGAAACATTTCAAAACATTAGGGTTTAACTTATTTAAATTTTATAAACAAAAACTTTTAAGTTCAAATTTAATCTATAAAACCTAAAGGGTGCAATTGAAACTTTTTCACATTACAAAGGATCAAATAACAAATAATATAAGTTAAACAATTAAATTATTCATTATCTATATTTGACCTAATCTTATTTTAGTCATTAGATAATTACCAAATAACTTTAAATAATCCATATTTATCACATAAACAACCAATATTTAAAAGATTTGAAATTATCTATTGTTTTGGCAAGGATAAACATATAATTAAGATAAAATTTGGATTTTAACTTCATAAAACAATTTATGCATCAAATCCAAGTCAAAACAACAGCTAAATCCCGAAATACCCTCTGCCTGACGCACTGACTCACCGAGTCAGACCTGGACTCGCCGAGTAGGGCCAACTCGTCGAGTCCAAATACTGACTCGCCGAGTTGAGTTGGGTAGAGACAAAAAAACTCGTTTTTCAGTAAATAATTCAACATAGCATCACATACAACAGAAACCAATCAAGGCTCTGATACCACTGATGGGTTTTATGCATAAGAACAATCCTATGTGCTCATACAAACCCTAATGCTTGGATCTAGGTTTCTCTATTGTACATGCTTTGAATCCAAGACTAATAAACTTAGATCTAACATATTATAAACTAAATGAGGGTTTAGAGAATTACCTTTAATTGTTATATAGCAATAACAATCAATTCCTTGCTTGGATTAGCTTCAAAAGCTTAGTGCCTCAAGTGTTGCACCTCTAATGGAGTCACAAACACCATATGCAACTTGGATGAAGAGGAGAAGAAAGGAGGCTGCCCAAAAATGACTAGAAACCCTAGAGAATCAGTTGTCCACGTTTTTGGGGCCTAAGGGTCCTTTATATACATGTAGGCTATTAGGGTTTACAACTAGGAAACCCTAATCTGACTGCTTAGGCCTTAAGCAGCCCATGGACTCCTTAAACATATCCCTTGGATGATTTCTAATGGGCTTCCCATAGAATTCGTCCAACCTATATATTATTAGGTGACCCATAGCCCAGTTATAATTATCTTATAATTACAACTTCAGTCCCTTAAGTTTAATTAATCTCTTTTAGCCACAAAATTAGTTATCAATTAATTCTTGACTAATATTAATTAGACAATATGATTTCTCCTTTAATATATTATTCTCACAATATATTAATAAATCATATTTAAACCTTTCTCTCCTTAAATCATCCTACATATTGCTATGGTGAAGGCAACCCAAAAGGACCATGCTCATAATCGGGTCGAGTACATACCAAAATAGTTATGGACTTAGACACTAATCCAACAGTAACTACCCAGAAGTCTTTCCCGAAGATCTTCCTGGATTGCTGTTGATATACAAGTAGAGTTTCGAATAGACTTTTTCCCAGGATCAATGCCAATAGCGAAAGCACCATATCAGTTAGCACCGATAGATATGAAAGAGCTTATGATGCAACTTTAGGAGTTGTTGGACAACTGTTTCATTAGACCTAGTTTATCATTGTGGGGAGATCCAGTCTTATTCCTAAAGAAGAAGGATGGGAGCATGAGGATGTGCATAGACAATAGAGAGATGATAAAGGCAACGTTAAAGAACAAGTATCAATTGCCAAGGATTGACGACCTATTCAATCAATTGCAAGGTTTGAGCTATTTCTCAAAGATCAATCTTAGGCCAAGATATCATCAGCTTTGTAACGCCCTATTTCGAATTGTTACCTATTTAGGTATGGATGATGGTATGTGGATGATTCGGGCATTCACAGTTAGTTTTGGAGCCAATGGTATTGTGGTAAACTATCTGCTCAGGCTTTTATGGAAGTTGGATGTTTGTTCAAGATATTGAAAGGAAGGTATGAGTTATTTAAAACATATAGTTTCTTGTTACCTTTTCATGAATATAAGGATGGTTGGAATCGGAGTTGTATCAAAGAAGTTATGGCCTTTGGAATAAGTTAGGGCTTGAAGGAACTCCCTAGTATGTGGGGTGTATCAAAGGAGTACGCGGAGCATACTTGTGTGAAGGGGGTTACTCCATGAGTAATGAGGACTACGCGTAGCATAGTGCAAATCTGGGATAGGCATGAGAAACCTCGTACGTTAGGCGTATGAGGAGTACGTTGGGCATGCGAGGGAAAGGATGAAACCCTAATTTTTTCGGATGTACCCAATATAATCTTTATGTTAGTCCCTATGGTTCACTTCTAAGCTAACCTGCATACTCTAAAAACCCGATATCGACCCTTTTAGCCTCTTGATGGTGTTCTTGAGCTACTAGACAGATTTGGTGCTCATTTTGCCCTTGGAAAGGAAAGAAGAGAAGGTTGAAGTTGTTTGGCATGGTGGAGAGACTTTGGATCCAGAATCATCATCTTGTGGGGAAGATATTTGAGGTATCAAGATTGCATCTTGTCTTGTGTATGATTAGATCCCTTCATGGCTAGTTTATTATGATCTTGGTCTTATTTTTGGGTCTATGGACAATTTGGGATGTTTAAGGGTTGGTTCTTTCAAATTTGAGTTTGTTTTGGAATCCTTGAGCATAAAGGTGCAAGATTTATGTGAGGAATGGTTTCATGCAAGCTTTAACTCATCTATTAAGTACCTTTTAATATTAAGAGCTTCATTTAGTCATGTATGGACGTAAAGTTGGCAACTTTACGTGATAATCCAACTCAAGGAGGTCAGATATGTGTTTTGGATGTAACACCGTAAATTTCAAAGCAAATTTTTTTCAAATTTTATAAAACATAATTCACTTAATATTCATAAAACAACCATATTTGAACATTCAATCCAATTAATACAGAAATCCCAAGATCTCAAAATCATAAATCCCATGCGTGTGTACGGATCAAGTCGGTGCCTTCCCACGGTCGTCACTAGTACCTGAAACAAATAACACCAAACACTGTAAGCACAAAGCTTAGTGAGTTCTCCAAAATACCACATATAACACATATTAGCCACTTGAGGCTATAACTCTGTGGGTCCGTGCACCCAAACTCTGTGAACCCTCAGGTTCTAACTCTGTAAACATGCACAACATAAATCACAAAGAATAATGCAGCGCAACACATAACATATAAATATAGCATACAAGCAGTGTATCACATAACTCTATTTACCTACTCAAGGTAAAGTATAGTGAGAAGACTCACCTCGCGTGTCTCGGTAATTCGTAAATCCCTGAAATCACTAGTGCTCGATCTCCCGAGCTATAGTCCTCTTATAACACAATACATCTCTAATTAACACTTTCCCAACTAAGGTTGACTATCCTTAAACAAGTCAACATAGGTTAACATTTGTCAATGGTCAATGGTAAACTTTGAACGGACTCGGCGAGTGTACTATAACGACTCGGCGAGTCTAAGCGCATACACTGATTTCCCTGGAATCCTCACTTGACACGTCGAGTATTCCCCTAACTCAACGAGTTCCACCTGGCATGAGTTGTGGGGCCTCCACGACTCAACTCGTCGAGTCTCAAGAACAACTCAGCGAGTCCCAGCTTGACTCAGTCCACCTGTCAACCCACTCTGACTCTCCCTGACTCACTAAGTCAATCCCTCAACTCGGCAAGACCACTCGCTGAGTCGTGCTGGGCAATCTTCATGCTACTCGCTGAGTCTGTTCTTCGGACTCGGCGAGTCCATGCCATGCAACAACTCAAACTCACTCCTAAGGTCAGATCTATTCCACTAACTCATAGATCCAGTCCTCCCAAGCTTATTTATCACGTAAAGTCGCTATCTTGATGTACATACAACCTCTATATGACCATATATGATGATTTAGCCACAAATACCACAACTCAAGGTCATAACCTCCATTGTTCTTCATAAAGCTTGATGAATGAGGCTCTCTGGACCTCTATGGATCTAGATCCAAAGCCTCATCACTAGAAAGGGACTATTTGGGCATCAAATCAACCTAACAAAGGCCACAAGAAACCCTAAATCCAATTATACTTCATAACACAGAAAATGAGCTGAAATAATACCTCAAGTTCGATGATCTAAGCTTCAAATCCACAGTATAGCAACCTCCTTTGCTTCCTCTTGGCTAGGACCTCCTTCTTCTTGCTAAACAACACCACAAAGGTCAAGAATGGCTTCCATTCTCTCTCAAAACGTTCAAGCACTCTAGGGTTTCTCTCTATGGACTGGTGAGCACAAATAACGGCCATAAGGCCCTTTAAATAGGTCTCAAACCCTGGGAATTAGGGTTTTATTACACAACGTGGACTCGCCGAGTCCACTCTTGGACTCGCCGAGTCTAGACGCGAACCCGCGTCTAAAATCGCGATCCTACTCGGCGAGTTCGAGCTCCAACTCGCCGAGTCCACTCACAATTCTCAAAAATGCACCAATAATAAATTCCTGGAAATTCCGGGTTGTTACATTGGAAGCATTCTCTTAATGTATTAAATGAAAATCAAGTTTGGGCTGGACAGGGTGAGTACAATAGGCATACAAGCAAGTACACGTAGCGTACAAGGCTCCAAGAAAGTACATTGCGCATACGTGCCTGTACGCCCCGTGTACTCGGTCTATTGGACTTTAAGTGGTAGGTTTCGGTTTGGGCTACCTTTTTGGGCTCAGTTGCTTGGGGCTTTGTTAGACCAGTTGGTAATGTGTTTGGGGATTAGGAAACGTTAATTGGATTTAGGGTAAGGCCTATGTGAGGGTTTGGACCCAATTTGGAAAATTGGGCCATAACTGGGCTTTAGATAATTTTTGGTTTATGGGCCTTTATGATTGAGACTTTGAGCTTTAGTCTTGGACCAAACTAGGAGAGGGGTAAAATGGTCTTTTTACCCCATATTTGGATTATTGGATTTGGTTTGGAGCCTAATTGTTAAATTGGGTGTTATTTTTTTTATAGCACGTGGATTTTAGCGGATCTACAGTCAGAGAGTATTTGTAGGTTTCAGTTGTCCGAGGTGAGTCTTCTCATTGTACTCATGGGTCGAAGACACCAATGTCGGCCCATTGGACGGTGCTAATTGTCTTTGTGAATTTTACATGTGTGTTTGGGTTCAAATAAACCCTAGCGTGGCTATGTTATGATCGGGTTGAAATATACCCCAGGGCAGGGTCTACTATGTTATGACCAGGTTGAAATATACCCCAGGGCGAGGCCTACTATGTTATGATCGGGTTGAAATATACCCCAGGGTGGGGACCAATATGTTAGGATCTGGTTGAAATACACCGCATGGTGAGAGCCCATACTTTCTTTTTGGGTTGGAATGAACCTCAGGGTTACGCCGACTTATATGTTTGGTATGTGGTATTTTGGGGAACTCACTAAGCTTTCTGCTTATGGTTTTTAGTTAATGTTTCAGGTACTTCGGTTTTCGAATGGAAGAGCTCGGGATGATTGCAGAGCACACACCACATGTTTTCCGCACTCTGTGATTTACTCTGATTTAATGATGTCTTGCTCCATCTAAATTACTTTGGTTTTATGGAAAAGACATGTATAATGATTTATTAATCGAAAAACGAAAATTTTTATGTCATTACTTTTGGATTGTTACAAGTTGGTATCAGAGCCTTGGTTTGAGGGATTCGGGCACATTCACGGATGTGACTGAACTCAAACTGAGGAGTTGATGAGTTTCTTAAAAAGAAAACCGTTTTGAAAAGATTTTTGTAAAAAGAAAGAAACTACCAAAAAGGATTTTTGTAAATATAAAGGGGGTGTGATGCATGCAATCAGCCGAGCTAAAGTCAGTTTTCCCAAAATACTCATACATGTTATCTGATATGATTTGATTTGTGAATATGTGAATCGCATACTAGTTAGGGCTAAGGATATGCTCATTTTTTTGCATGATAGAATGCTAATAGGGATGCCTTTGTATACCTTTTGAATGAGTTGGTAGACTTGCATGCTATTGTTGATTAGTCAATGATAGATTGGTCTAATTTGCGATTCCTTGTAGCCTTAGGAGTATTGGATGTTATGTCGGGATGGGAATATCTATTGGTATCAGTAATTTTCTAAGTGTATACCTCAAAAATGATATACGATTAGGATCTTATAGCCCTAGAATAATTGATTTGGCCTTATTTCTTGTTCCTTGTTTTGTTATGGTGATAGGGTAGAGTCTTTTATTCGACCGTCTATTTAATCCTATCTTGTGTATAATTTGCATGCATAGGGCAATAGGGTAGAGTCTTTTATTCGACCGTCTATTTAATCCTATCTTGTGTATAATTTGCATGCATAAGGCAATCGACAGTGAGGGTGGAAGTTCCTAGAATGAGTTGTAGTGTGTGAGTTTGAATGCTCTCTGACCATCCGATGGATTGGAGTGTAAATGGAACTAGGCTAAGAAATGAAGGAATATAACAATGGAAAATGGATTCAATGATAAAAAGAGCCAAGTGCTTTAATAAATTAAAAGAGTAAAGAAAGTAGAGAATATTCACACATAAATTCTTCTTGCCCAAGCTTGTAGCCGATAATCAACTATAACAAATTGGAAAAAAGATAAATTAAAAGTCTACTCAGTCTCTATTTAAATAAGCAGCTCTCCTCTCTCTCTCTCTCTCTCTCTCTCTCTCTCTCTCTCTCTCTTCAGTGCCACTCATTCCCGTAGTGGCAACACCCTGATACTATCATTCCGTTTGTGTCTCCTCCAGTACACTTTCAAGGAATTGGGCTTATTGGGCTCGTAAGCTTTTGGATGGATTGGGGAAGTCTCTTCAACATTTTTCTTATCAATACCACCTTCGGGAACACCAGGCTTCTCCTCAAGCCTGAACTCTGGGAATTGGCTTTATATGTGGAAGGCATCTTCCCAAGTAGCATTTTCTATGGACCCATGCTCCCATTGAATCAACCATTGGGTTTGTTTAACACCATCCTTGGTCACTTCTAGAGTACAGAGGCATTGTTTACGGTAAGGGATTTCTGTGAGATCCATTTCAAGGACTCTTAGAAGGCGACCTCGACTTGGTGATTCCCTATAGCTCATTTCATCAATGAAGCATAGAAAATGGGATGGATCTAAGATTCATCAAGCAGGAGTAACTTTTAGGCCACTAGTCCATCTTTTTTTATAATTTGGAAGGATCCATAATAACGTGCAACCAATTTCTAATTGATACGTTGATATGTGCATAATTAGTTAATTATTTAACATATATTCTTAGTTATTTTTGGTTAATTATGAAAATAATATGGACAAAAGGTACTTAAAATGCTTTGAATTGTGTTTTCAGTCCAAAAGATATGCTTGGAGGCAAAGAGGAGAAAAGGGAAAGCAAGTGAAGATTAAAGAGTGAAAAGACTGACCTACTCGGCGAGTAGATCGACCATACTCGGCGAGTACACGATGATATGCCAGAAGATAAATACGACTGCTAATCTAAAGACGGATAAGTATTGACCTACTCGGCGAGTTGATTCTGCTACTCGCCGAGTACCCTCTGTTTTGGGATATCTTTAAAAGACGAATCCTTATCTCAGGGGACAGAACCCCTGGCGAATTTTGAAGGATTAGCTGCGACTAAAAGGTTCAGAAGGCGCTAAGGAACCCTAAGCTTCAAGAGTTGGAAGAATTCAAGCAATTAGGTTAATTCTACCACTTAGACTTAGGAATTAAACATGTTTGCTTTCATAAACTTTGTTTTTATGCTTGTTTCTACTACAACTATGAGCTAAACTCGTTTTTGTTTCTGTTTGGGGAATACCAAAGAACTCCTATGGTTTAATTATTGAAGTTTGTTTAATTGTCTATTGGTGATTTATTAAATTAAGTTTGTTAAAGAACCTTATGTATTAATCACTACTATTTTCTGTTAATTGGAAGGCAATTAGGTTGCATGAACATCACTTAATTGTTAACCTCATATGTCTATGTGAATGCTAAAACGTATGCTTGGAAGTAATGAGTATGAAACTAAGATTAATAAGAAAATAGGAAGATTAATGTGTGAGCTTGTTTGAGAAACCATCAACAAGAGGTTAATTGAATTAATAACTTAATTGACCATTACAAATCTTATTTAATCCAAATAATTAATCTAGGGAATTAATTAGTTTAAACACTTGATCAACGCTTAAATTAGTTAATTGTCTAAGGGTTAGGAGTAATGAACATGAACCTAACTATTATCATTGGTAACCAATAGCAATTAATCTACCTTAACTTAAATAACCATAGGAGTGAATTGGTTGAACCTAAATAGAAACATCTTTATCAAATTTGGTGAATAGTTGTTGCTTTAGTTAATTAGTTAATTTAGTTGTTTAAGTTTCTAGTCTTGCAAAACTAGAGAAAAAACCATTTACTTTTATTATTTGTTTTAGTTAAAATTAGCTCTTAGTTTAATTTCCGTTCCCTGAGTTCGATACCTTACTTATCAATCTATACCACTTAAAGACAGGTTCACTGCCTTGTGTGCTTAAATTATTAATAAAAAGTAGGGATAAAACTAGTTGAATTTACACACATCATACGTCAAACCATTAAGTGTTGACGGTGTGGTAGAAGCTTGAGATAGACCCTGTCTCCCACATAAAAGGATTCGTCCCTTCGGTGTTTATCTGTAGATCTCTTCATTTGATTTTGGGAATGAGAGGAGTGGTACTTAAGCTATTTTAGGGCCTTATCTCAATCAATTAGGTCTCATGCTACTGCCTCACACTATATTCCGCCTGGTACAAACTGCAAAATAGATGGGGGTGGTCGTCCATAAACAATCTCGAAGGGGTTTTGTTAGTTAAGACATGGAAGGACGTATTATGCCAGTATTCTGCCCACGGTAACTAGAATGACCATGTTTTGGGCTGTTCCATAGCAAAACACCGAAGATAGGTTTCCAAAATTTGGTTGACTACCTCGATCTGTCCATCCGTCTCGGGGTGGTAGGCTTGCTGAACTTCAACTTGCTTCCATGAAATGAAAACACTTCCTTCCAAAACGTACTTAAAAATAGTGGGTCTCGATCACTTATGATTGTTTTGGGTATCCCATGAAGTCGTATGATCTCTTTTAAGAAAACTTCAGCAAGCGTTTTACCGGAGAAGGGATGCTTCGATAGCACAAAATGACAGTACTTTGATAACCTATCAGTTACAATGAGGACCACCTCAAAAATCTTGGATTTGGTAATCATGTGATGAAGTCCAAGGATATGTCTTCCCATATCAATAGAGGTGTATGGAGGGATTGAAGGAATCCGTTAGGTGAGAGTGTCGAAGATTTATACCTCTGGCATGTGTCACAAGACCTAACAAATATACTTCATGCCAACCCAATAAATGTGTGAAGCTAACCTCCTATATGTTTTGTAGTATCCCAAGTAGCCACCTGTAGGATTGCAATGAAATTCATTCAGGAGCTTTGGGGTCCAAGGGGATAAGGACGGTATCACAAGTCGTCACTTATGGTACAACCTCCTATTGTTCAAAGAGAAAATTGGATTTGAAAGGGAGTCGACCATCAAGGAATGTGTTAGCTTTTGGATATAAATAACTTTATCGAATCCTTCAGGAAGTTTAGTCCCCTCGAGCCACAAGGGAGTAGAGAGAACCACTTGGAGCTCGCCTTCCGGAATCCTCAAGAGCGAGTCAGCAGCTCTGTTAACCTTCCCAGTTTTATGGGCTATAGTAAATTGATACCCAATTATTTAGCCACCCAATTCTGCTATTCTGTGGTTAATATGCGCTGTTCCAAAATAAACTTAAGACTTTTTTGGTCGGTTTAGATGACAAAGGGTCGCCCAATCAGATATGGGCGCCAAGGTTGGATAGCCAAAACCAATGCCATTAGTTACTTGTTGTAGGCCGATTTGGAGAGGTTCCAATCAAAGGTGGCCTTGCTGAAGAAGGCTATAGGTCGCTTGGACTGCATCAGAACAACCCCAAGTCCTTTACCGGATGCATCACACTCTATTTCAAACGTATAAGAGAAATACACGAGGGCCAATACCGGGGCGGAAGTCATGGCTAGTTTCAATGTCTTGAAAGCTGATTAAGCTTGCTTTTTCCACAAAAATCCATCTTTTTTGGTTTGTTCTATGAGTGGTTTAGCAATTTTCCCCTAATCCTTGATGAATTTACAGTAGTAACCCGTTAGCCCCGGAAATCCTCGGACAGCCTTCATGGTTTTTGGAACCGCCCAGTCCATGATGGAAGTGATCTTTTTACGTTCTATTAATACACCGTTCCCATTAATTATATGCCCAAGGTACTCGATAGACCAATTTCCGAATGAACTCTTTTTTGGTTGACGACCAACTGATGCATTTGAAGGAGTAAGAGAACCTTGGAAAGGAGTTTTAAATGTTCATCCCACGTGCTGGTGTAAACTAGAATGTCGTCGAAAAATACTAGAACTCCCTTTCTAAAGTGGTTTCAGAAATTTTTGTTCATCAGTTCTTGGAATGTTGCCGGGGTATTGGTGAGACCAAAAGGCATTACGATGAATTCGTAATGTCTGTTATGTGTGCGAAATGCAGTTTTTTGGATGTCCTTCTCCCAAACCCACACTTGGTAGAACCCCAACTTGAGGTCGATTTTGGAAAAGAAGAGACTATCATGGAGTTCATCAAGGAGTTCTTCAATGACTGGGATCGCGTACTTGTCAAGTATTCAGGCTCGGTTCAAGGTACGATAATCGATGCATAGTCTCCAAGAAGTATCTTTTTTACGAGAGTCACCCGGCTCGAGAAGGCGCTTTGTCTAGACATAATAATACCCTGTTCTAGCGTCTCTTAGACATGTCTTTGTATCTCATCTTTGTGGAGATGAGGGTATATGTAAGGGCGTATGTAGACAGGACCCTTTCCTTCAACTAAATTGATGGCATGATCATATGATCGGGATGGAGGGAGGCCTTTTGGGGTCCTAAAGAGTGAAGAAAACTTCTGAATAAGTTCATTGAGTTGACTTTGTTGATTCTCAGTCAGAGCTAAGGGAGTCCATGGGTCTGTATGGAGGTCGGAGAGTGCTTCAACGCTAGTGAGCATGGGAGTGAGTCCTTCTTGATTAGGAGGAATCCCCCGTAACTTGATTAGAGAGTCCCCATTCTAAAGTTGAATTCGAAGAGAGGCCCACCTATAGAGCATGTCGCCCAAGGTCCATAGCCAGGTGGTTCAAAGGATCATGTCTAACTAACCAAGATCGTAGACCAAGGCATCAGTGTTAAAAGAAAAAGAGCCAAGAGTAATTGGAACTGCCTTGCAAAGTTCTATCATCCAAACCTTTCGATTTTCTCCTATTTTTATACGAATCTGATGAGTGGGGTGGATAGTCAACCCTAGAGAAATTGCTTGCTGCTTGGAAAGGAAATTGCGTGATGCCCCACTGTCGACCAAAATTAGGGTAGGAACATCGTTAATTTCCCCTGCAAGCTTGATTGTATACAAGATGGGGTTGTAATCATTGGGGATCCACATGGTTTTAAAGAGAGACACTCACCTTTGGTTGCTTCATCTTCTCCATTGACCACCTCAGCACGACAAACTTCCCTGTCGTTGTCGATGGACTTGTCGTCGGCAAGGAGAAGGACGTGCAACCCACCGTCAGAACACTTATGTTGTGGTGAATACTTGAGCCCACATTTGAAGCACAATCCCTTTCTTTGTTTGTCTTCCCACTCTGAAGATGTCAAATGTCGAGTTCCTGGTGTTCGATTCAAGGTAACAGGTTTATCTAAGGTCAGGTATGGGACGCATTGGTGGGTTCGAAAATAGCAGTGGGCCTGGTGTTAGGTTGACTTATGTACCTTGGGGTGGAGGATGGGCTAGTATTCATCGTGGGTGGACCCAAGTTGGTATTACCGGATCTTTGACGGCACGACGTTTTCACCGTTTGCGTTCCCATGGCCATCTCAACATTCGTGGAATATTCCATGGCCTAGTCGTAAGTCGAAGGGTTCAGAGTTCAGACCTAATTTCGAATCTCCTCCTTGAGACCCCTCAGAAACCACCCAATCAATTTTTCCTCCGATTGATTTGGAATTAGGGATGATAAAACTTCAAAATATTATATGTATTCTTCTACATCTCCTTCTTGGAACAACAAACCCAATGCCTCATGAGCATTCCGATACTTAGTACCACTAAAGAGATTGCTGAGTTTTAATCGGAATTCCTCCCAGGTGGTATTAGGGTGTCGAATGAGAAGGTTTGTAAACCAGTGTAAAGCAAAGTTATCCATACACATTTGGGAGAGATTAAGCTTTTGTTCTGTGGGGGGTTTTTTGTACATGGAAATGGAGTTCTGCCTTGCTGACCCAGGCCCGAGCATTTGTACCCTCAAAGGTAGGAAGTTTGACCTTCAGAAATAAGAAGAGGGAGTCGCGGTCTTCTGGAATCGGGGGCTCGAGGGTGGCGAGATAATGATGGGGTCTTTGGTTTCGAATGCCGTACCAGACTTAGAGTTGGGGTGAATTGATTTTTTTGAAAGTTCTGCAACATCTTCTCAATTCTAGCTTCCATGGAGATTGGGAAGTCACCGATCAGTAGAAGTGGATATCTCCTTTACTTGTGCACTGCGTTGTTCTATATTTTCTTCATGAGAGTTGAGTGTGGTTTATATTGGTGTTCCAATTTGTGCTTGAGTCAGTTGTACCATGATGGAGTGAAAGGTTTCCCGACAATGGAACCAAAATGATGAGAACCAGGCTAGAAATTCAGGAATATTACAATGGAAAATGGATTCAATGATAAAGAGAGCCAAATGCTTTAATAAATTCAAAGGGTAATGAAATTAGAGAAGATTCACACACGAATTCTTCCTGCCCAAGCTTGGATCCGATAATCAACTTAACAAATTGAAAAAAAAAGATAAATTAAAAGTGTACTCAGTTTCTACTTAAATAAGTAGCTCTCCTCTCCCCTCTCTCTCTCTCTCTCTCTATTTAGTGCCACTCATTCCCGTAGTGGAAACACCTTTATACTGTTATTCCTTTTCTGTTTCCTCCTGTACACTTTCCAAGATTTGGGCTCATTAGGCTCGTAAGCTTTGGGTTGGACTGGGGAAGTCTCTTCAACATTTTCCTTACAAGATTGTTACTGCATGAATGTTGTTTGCTTTATGCATTGCGGAACTCTTATGTGATGGGAGTTAGCTACTAAGTGAATATGTCAAGTCACATGTGACAAGGGTTGAATAATATCAAAGTGATGGATTTGACCCTATTACGTAACTCTTGTTTAAGTCTAACCGTTGTAGGATGAGTCTGTTACTCGAAGGATTATCTAAGCCTTGTTACATGTGATTGTATTCATGAGGTGGGTGACTGGCATTATGGAAAGTTCTTCAGCAGCTGATGGCAGGGTAAGGTTGGGAACCTAGGAAAGCCTACAGGTTGCTTCAACGGGTTTTGTTGTGTTGGTTAGCGAGTGTTTGATGTATAGATTTGAGAAGGATTTAGATGATTCGATAGGATTCTTGAGGAAAGTATGGATAGGTGTGGAAGGTAGTATTGGGCCCGTACAACTGGAAGCACAAGATCCATACTCGAATCGAGGAGACTCTTGGAAAATCTAGGAAGCCTATGGGATGAGGATTCGTAGGTATATACGGATCTTTTGCATGTTGTTTTTGGTATGGTGTTTAGCACTCAGGAAAGGGGTTTAGATTATGGTTCCAGATCAATAACATGTATTGAGTCGATCGATGCGCGGAAATGGGAGTTCATCTCATCATAGATTACTTGCGATATTTTGGAATAGACCCCAGTGGTCTTTAGTTCAGCCAAGGAAGATATTTGGAGCTCCAGGTTGGTCATCGCAGGGCCTTTCGGGCCGAGGTTGTAGTAGGGTAGTTGGGGGCTCATCGGGAGTCCAAAGCTTGTGGATCACTAGAATATTTCAACAAAGAGGATCCTATTATTAGTCCTTGTCATCTGACATTGGAGGAGAGTATTGCATTATGTCCTTAGGAAAAGGAAGTCAGGATTCCTTCAGATGTTTTCGCGGGTATGTTATGTTCTGTTTTCTTCTAGAATGTTATTAGGAATTTGTATTGCGTTGGAATTTTGCTTGGGTTTGGGTAAGCAATATCTCGTGTTGATTTTTTTCTGCTATATTTTGGAGTATATATTATCAAGGATTGTAGTATGTCATTCCGCATGTCGAAATTCTTCAATGAATCTTTAGAGGATCATATCTTGTTGAGTGGGTTTCAGTGTGTTCAACTATTGTTCCGAGTTTTATCTGGATCAATTTAGGGGATATTATTTGGAGGTTCTTTGGTTAAGGTTAGTGGGTTAGTCCTCCAATGAAGTTAGGGTTCAATGGTTTTATCATATGTACTGGTATGAACGGCGGTTGCCTATAGAGGAACTTTTGGGTTCAAGCACTACCGTTGCTAGGAGGGGAACGGTAGTAGGAAGATAGTGATGTCAGTTGCTAGAGTTGTTTGGTCATTGGAGGTGTCAAGGGAGTTTTATATTCGTATGGGTTGTAATCAATTAGAATTCAATTTTTTTGAGAATGGAAGTTGAGATGGAGATTCATCAGTTCAGGGCAAGAATAGCCACCAGTAGAAGAACTTGAGGAATTGGTAAGGCATTCACCGGCTCGAGGTAGGCTATCATTGGAGGTGGTCATGAGCATTAATGGGAAATTAGTTTGTGCCTAGGGCACGCCGGTCAGGATTGTTGAGGAGTATTTTCTCTATGTTAGATTGAGGACCATTAGGATCTGAGGCGGAGTCGAGCATGTGTAGTTCTTGATGGGTGGGACCCATAGGAGAGGCTCGTGTGATTATAAAAATGCAGGTGGGACCTGGTCGAGACTATTGTGTCAAGGTTTTGGATATTGACTTGCAGGATTAAGTGAGAGGTTAGTGTGTGGCGCAAAAGGTTTTATAGGCTGGATAGTCTTGTTGTTTTGACTCTTGGGAACCTAGTGGTTAGACCAAGTGCAAGACTATGTTATCTAAGCGATGGTTAGGATCCCTCATATCTTGTTCTAGAGGGGGTTTTCATAAATCAGAAGGTTTGGGGTGAAATACAAGCACTGATCCATGGATCTCGGGTTGCGAGTTGTGTATCAGGTCGGTTTCTGGGTATGATCTCGAGTCGGGTATCGCGAGAGTTTTGTGTAGGATTTTCATTTCATTGGAATAAGAATTAAGGTATCTATATGTTAAAGGCATCAATTTCCGGGTTCAACAGTAATGAATGGGTTTAGTTTTGTTGATAGATCAAGCTCTTATGAATGTGTCCTGGATTGATTCTGTTCGTGAAGAGTATTAAATAAGTCAAGGTAGTATTATTGATTTGGAATTCGTGTGTGGAGTCGTTTTTTATTGAGGGAATATGCGAATTCAATTCCATTTGGATTGAATAATCTCATAGTGGTTGATTGGACCCTGTTGTGTAGCTCTCAATTGAGTCTAACCGTTGCAGGGATGAATCTTCTACTTGAAGGATTATCTGAGCCTTCTGTCAAATGTAAGTGTTCTATAGTAGTATAAGTCAGTGATTTTGGCTTCCCCATGGAAGCCTCAAGGGTTAGAAGTGTTTTTTTTGTCTGGAATTCATTATGGCTTTGGATGATTTTTGGTTGGTAGGCCTTTATGATTGAGAGTTTAGGCCTTAGTCTTGGACAAAACTAGGTGAGGGGTAAAATGGTCTTTTTACCCTATATTTGGATTATTGGATTAGTTTTGGAACCTAATTGTTAAATTGGGTGTTATTTGTTTGATAGTGCGGGGATTTTAGCGGATCTACAGTCAGAGAGTATATGTGGGTTTCAGCTGTTCGAGGTGAGTCTTTTCATTGTACTCAGTGGTCGAAGGCACTAATGTTGAACCACTGGATTGTGATAATTGTCTTTGTGACTTTTTCATGTGTGTTTGGGTTTAAATAAAACCTAGGTCGGGGACCACTATGTTATGATTGGGTTGAAATATACCCCAAGGAGGGGCCCACTATGTTGTGATCGGGTTGAAATATACCCCAGGGGGGCACTATGTTATGATCAGGTTGAAATATACCCTAGGGTAGGCCCACTATATTATGGTCGGGTTGAAATACACCCGAGGGTAGGGGACCATACTTGCTTTCTAGGTTGGAATGAACCCCAGCGTTGGGCTCACTTGTATGTTTGGTATGTGGTATTTTAGGGAACTCACTAAGCTTTGTGCTTACAGTTTTCAATTTATGTTTCAAGTACTTTGGTTTTCAAATGGAAGAGCTCGGGATGATTGCATAGCACACACCACATGTTTTCCGCACTCTGTTATTTACTATGATTTAATGATGTTTTGCTCAATCTAAATACTTTAGTTTTATGGAAAACACTTGTATTATTGATTTATTAACCTAAAAACAAAAATTTTATGTCATTATTTTTGGGACGTTACAAGCGGAGGGTGAGAGAGCAAGATATTGAGAATACTGCATTTAGAACGAGATACGGACACTATGAGTTCTTGGTTATGTCATTTGGATTAAATAATGCTCTAGAAGCATTTACTGATTTGATGAATATGGTTAGTAAACCATTCCTCGATAAATCTGAGATAGTATTCGTATATGACATTCTGATTTACTCAAAGAGCCAGCAAGAGCATGGCAAGCACTTGTGAGAAATATTAGAAATTTTGAAGAAGGAAATGTTGTACACAAAGTTCTCCAAATGTGATTTTTGGATTCGAGAAGTCCAATTCTTGGGTCGTGTAGTTAACCAAGAAGGGATAATGGTTGATCCAGCAAAGATTGAGTTGTGATGAAATGGGAACGACCAAAAGGTCCCACTGAGATTCGAAGCTTTCTAGGATTAGCTGGATATAACCGAAGGTTTATCCAAGGCTTTTCTACAATAGCTGCTCCATTAACAGCATTAACGCATAAAGGAGCTACATATACATGGAGTGAGAAACATGAGGAGGCATTCGAGAAATTAAAAAAGAAGTTGTGTGAAACACTGATTCTTTCTTTACCTAACAAAGTTAAAGACTTCGTGGTCTATAGTGATGCATCTGGAGTTAGGTTAAGTTGTGTTATGACCCAAATAGATAAAGTGATATCATATGCATCTCGACAATTGAAAGAACACGAGAAGAACTACCCCAATCATGATCTGGAGTTGGCAGCGGTAGTATTCACATTAAAGATATGGAGGCATTATCTTTATGGCTCAAAGTACAAACTCTTCACTAATCATAAAAGTCTCCAATATCTCTTTGATCAAAGGGAATTGAATATGAGGCAACGACGCTGGCTAGAGTTGCTCAAGGATTACGACTGTGAGATACTTTACCATACCTGTAAACAAAATGTCATAGCTGATGCTCTAAATCAAAAAGTAAACATGGAAAAAAGGCCAAGAATGTTAAGAATAGAAGTTTTCTTGATGATTGTGGGAAGCATTAAGAAAGTTCAGGAAGAAGCTTTAGAGAAAAATGACCGAAAGGAAGAACATTTAGGCAAAAGATTGGTATTCGGTACAAATAGTCAAGGATTGAAGGTATTCCAAGATAGGATCTGGGTGCCTTAGATGGGAAGAATAATAGATCTTCTGATGGAAGAAGTTCACAAGACAAGGTACTCAATTCATCTCGGTAGTACTAAGATGTATAGGGATCTAAAACCTTACTACTTGTGGCCGACGACGAAGCTCGATGTTGCAAAGTATGTGGTAGAGTGTGTAACATGTGCTAGAGTTAAAGCTCAACATTAGAAACTGTATGGGAGTTTAGAAAATTTACCTGTACCCATGGGTAAGAGGGAAGACATCACCATGGATTTTGTGACTAAACTACCCAGGACGAAGAACAGTCACGACATGATTTGAGTAGTCATGGATCGTTTCACTAAGAGTGCACACTTCATAGCAGCCAATGAGAGATGGTCTATGGATAAGCTTTCAAATGATTAAGTGAAGGAGATAGTAAGACTTCACGGTGTTCCATTAACGATTGTATCAGATTGTGACAGTCGTTTCACATCAAGGTTTTGGAAGAGTCTAAAAGAGGAATTGGGTACGAAGTTGTGTTTAAGTACAGCCTGCCATCCTCAGATGGACGGTCAGAGTGAAAGGAGAATTCAATCATTGGAAAATATATTAAGAGCATGTACCCTATAATTTCAAGGTAACTGGAATGAGCATTTACCCCTGGTAGAGTTTTCCTACTATAATAGTTACCATTCGAGCATTAAGATGACTCCTTATTAAGCCTTATACGAAAAAAAGTGTTGTACGCTGTCTTGTTGGCTTGAGGCTGGAGAAAAGCAATTTATGGGTCCTGAAATAGTCCATCATATTGCTGAAAAGTTAAAAAGTGATTAGAGAAAGCATGCTAGCAGCTCATGATCGCCAAAAGAGCTATGCTGACAAGAAGTGGCAACCAATGACATTCGAAGTTAGAGATTCAGTGTTACTCAAAGTCTCACTGTGGAAGGGACTTATAAGATTTGGAAAGAGAGGAAATTTTAGTCTAATATTTATTAGGCCATTCAAGGTTCTTCAGAGGATTGGGAACCAAGGTTACAAGTTGGAATTGACAGAAGAACTGGATAGTATTCATAACACTTTCCATTTGTGTTATTCTAGGAAGTTTATGGGAGAAGTGCCCGATATAATTCCACTTTCGGAGTTAATGTTGGATGAAGATAAGAGGTTACTCGAAGAGCCTGAAGCAATTGTTGACCGTAAGACAAGGAATTTGTGATGCATGACTGTGGATTTAGTGCTTGTGTGATGAAAACATACGAATGAGCTGAACCTCACTTGCGAAACAGAGAGTGACATGATAAGTCGTTATCCTCATCTATTGCCGATGCATGATTCTTGGACAGAATCATCCTAAGAAGAAGAGAATTGTAACACCCGTGTTTCTGACTAAACATTCATAAGATGATGTAATAGTTAGGATCAACAATTGTAACCTTTTTTGAAGTAATAAAGAATAATTATTTGAGTATTATGTGGTTTTTGTGATTTATGTGCAACATATATGCTTATAACAATATAATAAAATAATAATAAAAATATGTGTCAAAAATAAAAAAAAATAGATAGACCCAATATCTATGAAGAAAGTTGAAGTAGTCGTAACAATGATTCTGAAGATATAAGTAACGTTGAAATCCGACTTATAACGAAGAAATTATGACACGTTGAAATTTTGCGACTAAACCGCCACAATGCCACGTCTCGTAAAAAGTGAACTTTTGATAAGCTACTTTTTAGCCTTAGATATATACATGAAAGTTGTAGTATACATTAAACCGAGAGCGTGCATATAAAGAACGTCCAAATTTGACTTCGTTTGAGGAAGTTATGATTCTTCTAAAATTTAGTGTAGTAGTGTACAGTTCGGAAATCGAATATTAGATCGATCTATTTTTAGCCTACATAACCTAAATGAGAATTGAAGATCTCATTAATAAGAGCTCAACGATATAAAGACAGTTGAAATTGGACGTTGGATGACAAAGTTATAAATTTTTAATGGACTTTAACTGTCTGAGCATGTTAAAATATAACTTTAAAAATAAATCAAAGTTAGCTGACAATGTCTAAACGAAAGTTGTAGATCACGTCATTACCTACACGTGGACATAAAGAACATCAAAAACGGAGCTCATATGTTAAATTGACGGATTTTAGAAGATAATAATTTTTTGGGCTAAAGCAGCAAGCAACAGGTGGCACGATCTGAGCCACTGCTTCCTCCCCACAGCTTGCCACCAGATGGTGATATGTGGCAACATTACGCCCAACGTAATGTTGGAGTACACCCAACATACAGCCACATTAAAGCCTTTAAATAGAGGTGCAAATCTCTCCCAAACACCCCCAAACAATCCAAGTTTTTACCTAGCACCTCCTAGGAGTTAAATGCAAGTCCTAGAGCACCAGAAGCCCCCTAGAAGTACATCTTTTGGCTAAGAAGATATGCCCGCGCAGAGTCTGGTTCCTTTCTAAACCCCCTTGTAAGTGAGTTATGCTTACCCTACTTAAAGTATAACTTATGTTTAAGTTCATTATTGTTATTATAAACCTATAAGCAAGATTTATCAGTGAGTCAAAGTTATTATACTGATTGATCTACTTACGGGGATGATGTTTAGGCTGTGATTTAGTAAGGTTTTTAAAGTGGGCTTTCCAAACAGTATACTTCATATACTAACTAGACCCTACCTCCGATATGATCCTACATGGTTGTTCCTTACTTGATAGATTGTGATGTTGACTTATATTTAATGATGAATATAGACTAATAATTTTTCACAATAATTATTAGACTAAAATTTAGTGATAATAATACTAGGTTTCGTCAACGAAAAGACAATTGTTAGAGGCAAAGCGCTACCCAAATTTCGAGTCGTCACTTTAACAACTGAGTGCATAGTTACTTTCATATTACACATAGATATCAAGTATTTAATATAAATTACTTGCTATTTGTGCCTATTATCTGTGTTCCTGATATCTATGCTAGAGGAATGATTTATACATGTTTTACTCAATTTAAATTGTATATGTATTTTATACCTATAATTATGTTAGGTAAAGATAAGTAGATGATATAGATGATGAAAGATGAAATAAAAGATGAGAGGCTTTGATGTTAAAGACGATCCAGTCGTCTAGTGGAATATAGATGAAAACCATATACTATTCTAGACAGTCCAGTGGAACGCTGATAGGCTCGCAACCTGTAGGTGTTTTTGAGCTACGTGTTCACCACGTGTACCCCATCCCCCTCATGGTTGCCTTACTGACATATATTGTTGAGGAATCTCCTAAGCAGTATTGCCTTCCCGATGATGATTCTTAGGATAGGTCTCTTAAATTATATACTTTAGGGACAAAAAGTGAGAATAACGGGGACTGGTAATCGGGTTGAATGGCTTGAGGAATTTAAAGAACTTAATTATTGTGGGTTGAAACCCCTATGTGCTCACCAGGATCCCAAGCCTGACCCAGTCAATTTCTCATATTACATGTAGTGGAAAAAGAGCACAGGCGTGATGATTAGATGATAGATCTATGAATTATAGGCCATTAGAATAATAGATGTTTGTAAGGCCTTTACCATTTCTATTTATGCTTATGCATTGTATTAACGTTGATGTCCCAATGTTTTTAATATAATGAAAATACGTTCTTTGAAAATTCTTTCATAATATATTTTTCATATTTTTATGAACAAATTCCACAATATTATTCTTAAAAAGGATACTTTGATTTTAAATAAAGCATAAACAAATCGGTCTTTTCTGGCCGTAAAATTAGAGATGTCAAAAACTATATATGCCAGCAACTGATATGATATGCCACCAAATGACTTGATATTTCACAAAGTGACATGATATGCCACCAAGTGACAGGATATGCCAAAGTGACAGAGATGCCACAAAGTGACAGGATATGCCACCAAGTGACAAGATATGTCATTCATAAGGTGGAAGCGCCATTATAGATGAAGCAATGTCATCCATGATATGGAAGCACCATTCATTGTGTAGATATGCCATTATGGAGGAAGAAGTGCCACTTTAAAGGTAGATGGGCCACTTATGTTACCTGATCAGCCATATGTTATGAAGTCCCTTATGATGCTCAAGATTGTTCAAGGAAGCTTAGAAGTTGAAGATGGTGAAGGGTTATTCCTTAATGTGACACCAAGATGGTTGATATGTAATGGTGATCGTAATGTGCCACTCTTGCATCTTGATATGCCACGATGGATCATGATGCTCCACCATGTGTGTTGTTGATGATCATATAAGGATGAATGTTTGAAAATATGAAGCATGATGGATTGTGATTGGTTGATACCTGTCATGGGCCTATGGGAAAATAGGTTTAGCCCATTAGGGTTTTAGTTTCGATCCCTCAAGTATAAATAGGCTCATATCCCCATCATTGAAAAGAGCGGAGATTTTAAAAGAGTAATAATTGTGAGATTGAGAGCACTCCTTTGGAGCAGATAGTAGGCAAGATAGATTCTTTTGTTTTGAGAGCTCAAGTGAGGTGTAACCTTTGTGTATGGTTGCAATTGTTCTTGGAAGTCAGTAAAATCCTCTCTCTCTCTCTCTCTCTCTCCCTCTCTCTCTCTCTCTCTCTCTCTCTCTCTCTCGTTTTCCTGTGGACGTAGGTCACCTTCATCGAACAACGTTTAATATTGTGTTCACTTGGTTTACATTTTCAGAAATTTTATTTCCGCAAGTTCACCGAAGTTAGGTTTGATATTTTTCTGAAGTGCTTAACTTGTTTTGTTGTATATATATATATATATATATATATATATATATATATATATATATATATATATATATATATATATATATATATATATATATATATATATGGGAAATTTTCGTATACACCCTTATTAAACGTCAAAATATCATATTTGTCCGGCCTAACATCTAAATATCATATTTACTCTTCTTAATGTTTTAAAATATCATATTTATCCTAATTTATTTTTTAATTATTTTTATTAATGTAAAATTCTTTTTATAATATTAAATTCTTATAATTGACAAAACACACTAAATGAACAATAATGCCCTTACCTCTAAATGCCAGGATATATCAGAATTCACACGTAAGGATTTACAACTGCAGGCTTCCCACTTCCTCAAGATCACATCGTAGGTAATTGACACTTTACAAAGTAACAAACATCTTTGTGGTAGCTTTGCGGCTAGTTTTAACTCACATCCTTCTACAAAAAGACTTTAACTTTAAACCCTATTACAAGCTTGTATTAAATAGCTCTATGCAAGTATTATTAATTTACTTTCTTCATTACTACATATGAATGTGATGGTGATGAATATCTTTTTTCAAGTTTCCCTTTTTGTCCCTGCGGTGTTGAATTCTTATTTATGTTAGGGTATTTGTTGGAGAAAAGTAACATGGAAGTTTCACAAATTCAATTCAACTTCTGGATTTTCTTCTCGAATGCTCTTTGTGCTTTAACATTAATCTTGTCAATTTTCTAAGTAATTGGAATAACATGAGAAGTTACGATTCGTGTAGCGGATGTCCTGAAAGGTTGAATATTGATTGCTCTTTTAACTATAATATCTCCAGAATCTGCTGCCAGTCGACTCAATATTATCAGTTATGACATTGGTGTGCAAAATATCATTATTGGCTTTTTAATATTATTATTACTAAAATTTAAAATAGTAACTAAAGAGATTAATTAAATTTTGTTTCTATTTGGAGCATTATGTGATGTGGTGAAATTCGCAAAAAAGAAGAAAAAATCTGCTATAAAATGTCATTATTGACTTTTAATATCATCACCAAGAGTTGTTGCTGCAAAACAGATGAAATTCGCCAAAACACATCAAAGGGCAAAATATTCTAAATCTGAACTAAAAGAGGGAAAGCCACCTCACAACATAAATGTAGCAGTACCAGAAATGCATCTTTGGTATTCTTCATAAGCGGTCATACTTGCTTGAGATTTTGTATATTCTTGATCACCAATGCCTTGTAGCTGCTAAAGATACCTGTAATAGCAATGTAGTATTAGGTTATATAGTTAACGATGATTATTTGTATTTGACATTTTAGTGCAATGAATTATCTTTCTTATTTATTGTATTTTATTTTGTATTTTGTATGACATTAACTTTTGTGCAATGGATTGTATTTTTTGTATATGGTATTTTATTTTCTATTATGAGACATGAAATGAAAATTTAATTTGAAAATTAGAAATCCATAAATAATTTTTTTTAAAAAAATAAAAATTACGATACGCAAAAATGTGTGTCATCTTCATTTATGACATCGCCTTTCTTGACAGCGGTTTTAATGATACGCATTGCGTGTCATAAATGCGCGTCGTAAATGCGCGTCATCTCTCGTTATGACATGGCCTTCCTTGACGCGCTTTTGCGCGTTGTTTGAGCGTTTACGACATGCAATGAGCGTCGTAAAAGGCCTTTTTTCTAGTAGTGAACTTAAATTATATATATATATATATATATATATATATATATATATATATAATATAGGGAGTGGTTCAAATGAGAACCACAAAAGATTAAGAACCCACATTTAATAAGTAATATGTATTGTGAATATTACTAAATATGTTAAAATCTTAATTTTTGTCTGTTTGTAAATGACAAAATTATATTTTTTTAGTCTAATATTTTCATTCATACCATCATTCTATATTTTTAACCCAAAATTTATGTAAAATGCAAATTTATACAGTCCATTTACAGTATAATAGACAAAATTCACAACTTAATACTATCTATTTTACACTAATTCACAAATTTAATGAAGTCAAACCCAAACTCTACCACCACCACCATTAGCACATACTGCCACCGACCACCTATGCCAACATTGCAACTATCTTTTCTTGAAAATCAGATCTCCATATATAGTCATGCAATGAGAGGGTAAATACTACATTCATAATTTAATAAACCTATTAATTCACTCATATTGAATTTAATACAAAACAATTAAAAAACTAATGTATTCTTACGTACTTATAAAACACAAAAAATAAACATATTCTAACATTAATATAGAAGTTCATTCATAAATCATTTATATTTAAACACAAAATTTATAAAAAAAAATCACTTAAAGTTGCAATCAGTTCACAAGTTAATATAACCAATTACCGTTTAATATATAAAATTCACAGCTTAATATATTAAATTAACAATTTGATACACTAAAATGTCCTATTCTTAACTTAAAACTTACATTTACACTTTCAGATATCAATTCACAGGTTAATATAATCAATTACCATTTAATACATACAATTCACAACTTAATATAATTAATTCACAGTTTAAATAGAAAATTCATAGCTTAACGCAGTCAATTTAAAGTCTTATACATAAAAATCAAAGTTTAATAAACAAAATTATGAGCTTAATATAGTCAATTCACAGTTTAAACAAAAAAATTCACAACTTAATGTAGTTAATTCACAGTTGAAAACACAAAAATCATAGCTTAATACATAAAATTTACAAATTATTACAATAAATTCACAACTTAATAAACAAAAAGTATAAAATTCACAATCATATTATCAACTTAAAACTCTTAATACAATCAATCATAAGTTTAATACATAAAATTCACAGATTAATACACAAAAACTTTATATTCACATCCATATTATCAAATTAAAGTTTACATATATACGTTCATATATGCTAGCATGTCTATGCATTAATTTGTGAATTTAATATAACTTAAAATATAAAAAATTGCAATTTAATACAATATATCCATAGCTCATTTACAAGTATAATATAGTTAATTCCCTGTTTAATACCCAAAATTCACAGCTTAATGTAACAAATTCACGGTTTAATACACAAAATTCACAACTTAATATAACATTACCGGAAAATCACTTCTTGTAAATCTAACCTTTTGTTTTTAACGATAACGCTTGAAAACCGCATGAAATGATTGTCGGAACTCGTGACCAAAAAGCACACATAGTCGTGTTGAACTCACCGGGACGTGTAAACAGTAGTCGGAAAAGATCTGGCAACGATGAAAGAAGTCGTCGGAGGAGAAGAAGGGGAAGAGATCTGGCGGAAATCTTAGATCTAATTTTGTTGGCGAGATGAGGACGTGATCCAGATTTGATACATTCGAGATCTACCGTATTTTAGTGAAAATCTGGTGGTTTTGGCGGCTGTCTAGAGCAGATCTGAAGAAAAAGTGGTGGCTCGTCGGAGCAGATATGTCATTGAAGGAGGACACGACGACGACTGTGGTGGTTCACCACAACAACGACAAAGACGAGGGTTCCAGATCTGAAACTTCGATGACGTATTTAAGTGTTACGCCGATGGTCTGAGGCTGCGACGTAGAGGTGTCGTCGTTGGCGGTAACAGTGGTCAGGTGACTGTCGACAATGGTAGATGTGGTGGTGTTCATCGGAGATGGTTGAAAGAGGTGAGAGGATATTTATTTTGTCTTGGGAGAATAATGAAAAAATGATATCAGATCTAACATATGTAATATAAGTGGTTCTTAGGTTCTTAACTTTTAGTGGTTCTCATTTGAACCTTTACCTATATATATATATATATATATATATATATATATATATATATATATATATATATATATATATATATATATATATATATATATATATATATATATATATATATAGTCAAGATCAAGTAAGAAGGAAATTTTTGGTAGGAAGGTAAGAAGTTTTTTTTCTACATATTTTTTTCGCGAACAAACAAAATGAATCATTAGATGATTCATTCGTAAGATGATTCACAAGAAAAAATTCTCAAAAAAACATCTCGATGATTCATTTATATAATGATTTTGTTGTTATTCACTAAAATTGTCATAAAAGTAAATTTTTTCTTAATTTACTTAAAAATGAATCATAAAGATGTTTTTTTGAGAATTTTTTCTTGTGAATCATCTTACAAATGAATCAACTAGTGATTCGTTTTTTTTGTTCGTCAAAAAAATATGTAGAAAAAAAACTTCTTACCTTCCTACCAAAAAAATTTTCTTACTGGATATATATCCTATATATATATATATATATATATATATATATATATATATATATATATATATATATATATATATATATATATATATATAGAGAGAGAGAGAGAGAGAGAGGTGGGTTCAATTGAGAAAATAAAAAATGTTGAGAATGGGGGAATCATTCTCAGCCACTCATTTTATCTAAGCATAAAAAGACACGGTGGCAAACTTGTAAATATGATAACAACCTTCAATCTCACATACGTATCTGTAGAGAATTAGATTACAGTTCAAACCCATTAATCGTTCATCATCCAAATTTCTTCTCCAACTTTCAACAATCATCTAGATTTTTTTAATTAAACCATCATCAACATCATCCAGTGCTAATCAATCATCGATCTTCGTCATTAATCAAGACGATTCAACAGTTAACAACAAAAATTCGTTTTTGATTCTTTTAATTCAACCTTCAATTGTGCTTGAATATGATCAAATCTTCAACATCTATGATTAATTATACTCCTAGCGTTATTAGCTCAACATCATCGATAATCAACAAAAATCCACTTCATATCATTCATTCAACATCGATTATCAAATAAAACTTCAAAATTGAGGTTAGAAAAAGATCAAATCGTTTTTTTTTTTGAAAAATGTCATATAATTCTCTATCAATCTACTCTGTTGTAATATTTAAATAGTCAAAATATCATATTTTTAACATTTTTATAAAAAGTTAATTGTATGCACTCCAACTATTTGATGAAATGCATAAACTAAATTACCATGTTATATTCATATATGAATATGTTTTCTCAGTATATGATTATTAAAACAAAAAAAAAAACAAATATGCAAGTCTGTATATTATTCATGTGTGAATAACATATAAAAATTATATATATTTGTGAAAATACCTTGTAATATTCATATGTGAATATACTGTGTAATATTCATATGTGAATATATCATCTAATATTCACAAATGAATATACTATGTAATATTCACATGTGATATACCATGTAATACTATGTAATATTCAGATATGAAAATATTATCTTATATTCATAAGTGAATATACTATCTAATATTCACAAGTGAATATACTATGTAATATTCATAAGTGTATGCATCGTCTAATATTTAAATATGAATATACTATGTTTATTATATGCTATATTCATATATGAATGATACTTAAATTGTAAAAAAAAATCATAATTTATATTCATAACTGAATAACGAATGTATTGTAGTAAAAAACCTGATTCATTTTTATTCACTTATGAATAACGATAGTTGAAAATACAAAAAAAAAAAAAAAAAAAAATTATTTTATCTTAAAACTATATCAATATGGATGTCTATTTGTAGAGAATAAAAAATCATGAATTTTGGTATATTTAAAATCATTTTTCGATAAAAATAGCTTCTTAAAAATTAAAAAAAAAACGAAAAAACTATGTTTTTGTATATATTAAGGTAATAATTAACATAGTTTAAGGAAACATGTTTTGTTGGAAAACACATGTCTATTCCTTAATTTCCCATTTCTGCTGGTACGACGAAGGCTTTTGCGGCAAAAATAAATGAGTGGCTGAGAATGATTATCACATTCTCAACCTTTTTTTTTTCTCAATTGAACCCTCCCCTCTCTCTCGCTCTCTCTCTCTCTCTCTCTCTCTATATATATATATATATATATATATATATATATATATATATATATATACATACTAGCCGTCTACCCGCGCAAAGCGGCGGGCGGCGAATAATTTGATCTCTTTAGAGTTAAAACCATTTTGCGTTCACTTCGAGAAGTTAGTATTAAATGACATCTATTTTTCAAGAGCATTACCATACCATATTAAGGGGGTGTTTGGCTAAGCTTTTTTAAAACAACTTATTAGATTCTACATCACTATAAGTTAAAAAAATGTTTGGATTAAAATAACTTATTCCGGTGGGGAACCTCTAATACGTCATTTTTTCATAAGTTACCCTACAGTTACTTATTAACTTATAAGCTAATAAACTAATAAGCAATAAGCTTTTTTGCCAAACAGTCCCTAAATGGTTATTACTTCCATTTATACATACCCAAACTACTTGTATTGTTTATCGTCCTCTTTTTTTTCCCTTAATTTCTTTATTAATTTAATGTCCTACTAAGTAAAATGCTAAAATATATAAATAATAGTTTATAAAAATAAACCTTTAGAATATTAGGTGTTGTGATTTAAAAGTCGATAAATAGGCCTTTGAGAAGGCCAAAATACTCAGGTGTCAACTTATTCATTGTGATTTTAAATCAAGTTTGGTCACAAATTAAAACATTTTCAACGATGGTATGTAATTTAAGGATTCATATTGATTTAGGTTCTCGAAACCTTAAAATATTGAACAAAATCTATATAGAACTTTATAATAAGGACAATAATCACCGTAATCAGGAAGTTCATGTGATGAAACTTGATATTATAAGGACTAATGATGAAAAAGGTTTCATTTTTAGACTAAACAAGATGAAAAATATACAAACTACCTTAATCATGTCAAATCTTGTGTTTAACCGTTCTTTATTGCAAAAGTAAGATGTCAAAATATACAAACTAATGATAATACAATGCTCTAATTGGCCCTCTTGGTTGAGTTCTTTAAACCTGCAAAGCCAACACATTAAAGAAACATAGTAAAAACCTTTTTAGGAACAAACCTGATATAATAAAACCTTCACCCAATATATTTATAAGATAAAAATACAAAAAGTTAAAAATGATGAAATCAATTACAAGTAAGGATTAAAATAAAAACTTGTTAAGAAAGAGTCATCTGCAGGAGGGATATTTGAATCAACATGTATTTTCTAATGGTTTTAAATTTTGAATTATCCAAAATTCAAGGAATGAAATAAAATTTGTTGAGAAATATAAGGATTTAAAACACAGGTTAAAATTTAATATTATTTTATTGGTGACTACTTGTACTATTAGCTTAATGATTTGAATGTCTTAAAAAAATAATATTATTATATTCAATCTATTTTTAAAAAATAGTGAGATTTTTTTTATTATAAGATAGTATATATATATATATATATATATATATATATATATATATATATATATATATATATATATATATATATATATATATATATATATAAAGTAAATCTTACTATTTCTAAAAGTCAACCTATAATCAACTTCTTGTAATTATTTTTTTTTCGGAAAACAATACAATTTCAACCAATAAAAATATTTCAAATATTAATTAGGGTTGTCTAAATGGTAAAATAGGGTGTATTATTAACCAACCCCATATATATTACTCTCATATCTTTTTTTTTTCTGTCATCATCAATAAATTATAAAAAGTATCACCGAATCACCGAGTCATCTAATATGATTCATTCCGTTTTAATTCATACTAAAAAATTACCCATTTAAATCCAATTGTGTTTAAACTCTTGTCCCGGCTCATTGGATCCGTACCCATTTTAGGAGTTTAACTATTTAACATTTTGACTATAATGGAAAAACAAAAATATGCTGATAACATGCTTAATTTTTGTTTTGTTTTTATGATAAATAACTTGATTTATTACTTATAAACATCAAAATAAAATTTTCACCTATATTAAAAATATTTAATTATAAATAGAAGTTTATTTAAATAATATATCAAAGAAAAATTATAATTTTTATTGATCACATTAATTAACAAACAATATAGTTTCAACTACAACAATAGATGTCTTAGTTTTTCTATGATTAATGACTTAGAAGGTACCATCATTTGCTTGGTAGACTACATTTAGACAACAATGTTTTTCTATAAATATTTGAACATTGAACTTATTTCATTTATTTAAAACAAAGATAATATCATCGATTTTTATAAATAACATTGCCCTTTTGTTTTAACATATATGAAGCAAATTCAATAGGCAAATATATCAAATATATATATATATATATATATATATATATATATATATATATATATATATATATATATATATATATATATATATATATATATTATTGACTAAATATAAACACCAAACAAAATATATCACCTTTTTTAAATCATTAACCCTGATATTAACATAAATTTTAATGCCAAAATTTAAGTCTAAAAAATTAATTAAGAGTTAAGAATTAAATAAAATATATAGTTTATATATATATATATATATATATATATATATATATATATTTATGAGAATTTATTTAAATAGCAATTACATAATTTTTTATAGCATCGATAACACCATACTTAGAGGACAAAGAAAAGAAGCATTTGATTTTTTGTTTTTGCTTCCAAACGCAAAATCCCAAAAGAGATGTCTTTCTCCTCCTCCGCCTCACCATTTTAAAATGCATCAAATTCTCCAAATAAACACACACCTCAAAACCCTCTCTTCCATCCCTCTCTCCTCTCTCTCACAAACAGTAACCTTTCTTGGTTACACTCCACTACCCATTGTTTTTATTACCCAAAAGAAACAAAGAAACCCTCAAAAAAAAAAACAACCATTTCAAATCCACACTTTATTTTCTGTTTTGATGAAGAACAATCAAGAAAGAGATAGACTTACAACTTCATTTTATCTCTCTCTTTTTTGATCAATCTCAAAACAGTGAAACAGCCTTTTCAATTTGCTCATCTTTTTGTTTACAATTTTGCATTTTCATGGAGCAAATTTGGGGGTTTCTTCGTTTACCCTCTTGAAGCTTATCTTTTTTCACCAATCTTGAAATACCCATTTGGATTCTGGTATTCAAATAGAAACCCGAGAATCCTCAACGTTCATAAAGGTATTTTTCTTGAAATTTTACTCTTACTCGAAGTAATAATATAGTTGACAATTGTTTATTTATTTGGGAGATATGTTCTTTTAGTTTATTATTGGTGTTTTCTTTAGATTTGAGGTGGCTTTTCTTGATGTTTGATTGATAGCTCTATCTGCTCTTAGTACTTTACCTAACTTTTATTATTATATCATCATTTGGTTTTGATTCTGATTTCCCCTCTTTTACATTCCATTCTTTAGGGTTTTATAATTATATCCATCATATATGTTTGCGGATTCTGTTCATTCGAGTAAAAAAAAAGTTGTAGTCTGCTTAGCATCTTCAAAATCATAAACATCGATGTGGGTTTGTTTTCTTCTTCATTTTCTTGCTTTCTTCACTGAAACAAAACAGATTTAAGTATATAATTACCCTTTTAAAATTATTCCTGATAATAGTTTTGGTTTTGGTTTTGGTTTATCCTTGTGTCCTGATAGCGACTCTGCTTTTAAGTTTCTTTCATCATCATTATCAAGAATATGCTCTTAAATGTCTTTGTATGCCGTCTTTTTGCTTCGTTTATATGCAAAGAATCTTTTATTCTTCCCTTCACATGTATGCAAAGAATCCATCTCCATGACTCAAATCCCCCGAATCGATATTTCTAAGCAAATCGAGGCAGATGTCGATTTTCCTGATTCTATTCTCTTTCTCTTTCTCTTTCTCTTTCATGTTCTTATCGATTTTTGAAATCTTGATTTAGTTTCAGGTGGGCCATGAAAGGGGAAACATCGTGGGTTAGTCATTGTCTTGACGATATTTCTAGAAGCAATGGCGACTTTGATTCGTTCGCAGAGGTTACAGACGAGGGTAATAAAGACAATTCACCTGTATTACGTGTCGATTTAATCTTACCCGATGATTTACTAGAACGAATCCTGGCTTACCTCCCGATTGCAAGCATCTTCAGGGTCGGTTGCGTTTGTAAAAGATGGCATGAAATCGTGAGTTCGCGACGCTTTTTATGGAACGTGTCGCCAATTTCGTCACAAAAGCCATGGTACTTCATGTTCACAAGCTCAGACGACCCATTTGGATACGCATATGATCCTGTCCTTCGAAAATGGTATGAAATCGAGCTTCCATACATGGTGAAAACTTCAAGATGGTTCATAGCTTCATCATCTGGGTTAGTTTGTTTCATGGATAACGACACAAGAAGTGAACTTTACGTCTGTAATTTAATCACCAAATGCTGTTTCCGCCTCCACGAGCCGCCAAATTTACGGTTTTGTGACTATTCTGCCCTTGCAATCTCCGTTGACCGCGTTTCAACAAACTATGAAGTAACAGTCGTGAAATCACGACAAGTTCCCGATAATTACTTCCAGTGGGACCTCTCGATCCATGTGTACGACTCGGTGTCGATGACGTGGACGACACCCGTCAGCGAGATGCTGACAGGGTGGCGAGGTGGCGACGAGAGCGTGATATGCAACGGGGTTTTGTATTTTATAATATACTCAACGGGGTCGTTTCAAGAGCATCGACACGGGCTTGTTTGTTACGATCTTTCGGGTCGGGTTTCGGGTCGGAGTTTGTTGACACGGGGTTTTGTTTCCGTTCCGTGTTCGCTTACATGTGGGAGGTTGATGAATTTGAAAGGGGAGTTGGTGATGGTGGGGGGAATCGGAAAGCAAGATCGACAGGATATCATCACTGGAATCGGAATATGGGTTCTTGAGAACGGGAAGGAATGGAAAGAGGTTGGTCGAATGCCGCATAGATTCTTTCAAGGGTTTGGTGAACTTGATGATGTTTTTGCAAGTAGTGGGACTGATGATTTGATTTATATTCAGAGTTATGGTGCTCCTGCTCTTTTGGTGTTTGATTTGAGAAAGAATCAATGGAAATGGTCTCAAAAATGCCCTGTTACAAAAAGGTTTCCACTTCAATTGTTTTCGGGATTCTGCTTCGAGCCTAGGCTTGAAATTTCACCTTAATGGTGTTTTTTTTTTATTCGTATTTGTCTATTGTTTTATGGGAATTATGTGTTACACAAGAGATTTATGATACATTTGCTACAATCTTGTGTGATTATGGTGCAATTTATAACACTAACCTTTGTGATTTTGATCAAGAAATGAACACTTTTAAGAAAAAAAAAAAGTTTGTTTAACACCAATATGATGGTATTTTTGGGTTTATATATTTTCACAAACGATATATTCTTTTGGTGTTTGTATCATCAACGTTATTTTTAGAAGAATCTTGGTTAGTGGATTATTATGTGAATGTACTTGAATTTGTGGATATTCATAATCTTTAGGATATGTGAAGGTTTGAAATTTGTTCTAAAATGGTGGCTATTATGCTACAAAGGGTTTGTTCTGTTTACAATGGCTAGACAAAATACGTAGACCCCATTTTGGGATTATCAAATCTTGAGTATGTACAAGTCTTAATGCATAATGTGCAAGTGATGAATGCATTGTATTTTTTAATATTACTAAGAAAATTAGTTTAAAAGAATAAAATCGCAACCCAATTTTCACTATCTTTTATATTAGTTGAGTTTTTGAGGTTTAAGCCCATCATGTCATTGTCAAAGCCACTTTTTTTGATGGTCCATTATTGATATCTCTTTAAGTTTTGAGGGGGCAATTTGTAGGTATGTTTTCTTTTTTCCTCTTTTCTTTATTTAGTTGTAGAAGTAAAGTTAAGTAACTCGTTTATTTAGTTTTCTTAGGGTGTTTGGGATTGTTTTTTTAAAATAATTTATATATATTTTTTTTTATAAAAATGTTTATAAGGTTTTTTAGTGTCAAAGTAAAGTTTTAAAAAAAACATTAGATTGACTTATTCAATATCAAATCATAATAAGTTCATAAGTACTGTAATGTTCTGTAATGTTTGACAAAGTCATCTTATATATGTAAAGATAAAATTATCAAAAACTTCTAAAGTTAATAAGTAAATATAAAACTAACTTATATAACACATTATTTGGGTCAATAAGCTATTATAATATTCTTTTATCCAAACTTGTTACTGTTTATTTGGGTTGTATAGAAGAATCGCAATGTAGTTCTTTTCAGATGCGAAGGATAGGAGCAATTTATTTGAAAGTATAGTAATTATTTCTTTTGATTGGTTTAATAGTAGAAATAGTAAAAATTGTATTTTATGGAATTTGTAGATACAAAACTCGATGCTCCATAACACTTTGTAATTTTTTTTGTAGCCCTTTGCTGGCTGATAGTTTTATTTCATTCTTTAGCTGTTAAAAAAGACAACATAAGACAATCAAACATTACCCATATCCATCTTTTGTGTTTCCCTATTTCTTACCTTAGAAATCATTTATGGTAAAAAAAAAACCAATGCTTAAACCTACAGCATTTTATGATCTTTGGTGTTATGAAGTTCTCTTTGGTCCTGTCGGTATCCTAATTGTTGTGTCATATCAATAGTTATTAAGGCTTGTAAGATAAAATAAGGAAAATGTAATGTCATATCAATATTTATAATTCTTATAAGATGGGAAAAAAAATCTTTTATAATATTACGTGTTAGATTTCAATACATATTTCTATAGAAATTTCATATCATAATTATGTATTTGTCGATCATTATTTTTATATTCAAGGTTATCAAGACCATAATTTATAGTCCTTTTACATTTTGTAATATCATAATCGTAAGATAGAATCGAGATCGAAAGATCTACCAAAATGCATTAGTCTTCAAATTTGCTCCCAATGTTTTGTGCGCTTGGTATCCATTATAACTTAATATATTAAGATATCGATGGTTAGAATCAACTTCAACCTCTTAAGTTGTAACTTTAATTACTGTAGATGCAAACCGTGACAATTATGAAGAAAGCATCTTAAGTATAAAAAGAAACAATTTTTTTATGATCATCTACAACTAAGGTTAGAGATGTTAAAAAATCATATGGGATCCTGATCCTATATGAGGGATATCTGTTTAAAAAATTAGGGACGGGAACAATGTTAACCACCGTTTTAATTTCGGAGGCAGAGACGAGGGTGGATAGTCCCGTCCTGAACCCTCAATGGAGGCACCATTAATATATTATTTATATTAATATATATTAATTATATAAATGTAATAATTAATATGAATAATTTTGAGTTTCCAAAATTCAACAAAATATCATGTTTTTAAGTTGTTAGTATAACATTTTTCAGATGTTAAAATATTTTTATTCTTAACATGTAAAATCATGCTATAAATAATTTTTTTTACCCAAAAAAGAGTTTTTTTAGCCCAAAAACAACTTCTTTTAGCCTCAAAAAACAACTTCTTTAGCCAACAAAAAAGACAGCCCAAATGGGGATGGAGAAACAAAAGCGAGGGCGAGGGTAATCCAAGGATTCAGGGGAGGGAGTGGTAGGGATATCAAAAAGTCCCGTGGGACTCCGTCCCGTTTGGGGGATTTTTTTAAAAAAAATCGGGGGCGGGGACGGGGGCGGGGGCAAGGTTAACCCCCGTTTTAATTTCGGGGGCGGGGGCGGGGTAGGCAATCTCGTCCCGAAATCCCCATGGGAACCCCGTTAATAAATTACACATATATTTACATATATTAATTATATAAATATAATAAAAAATAACATGATTTTGAGCTTCCAAAATTCATCAAAAAACATGTGTTTAAGTTGTTAGTATAATTTTTTAAAATGCCATAACTTTTTTATTTTTAAGATATAAAATTCTGCTATAAATAATTATTTGTTACCTAAAAAATAACTTATTTTAGTCTAAATAACAACTTCTTTTAGCCCAAAAAAAAGTAGCCTAAAATTAACCGGGGGCGGGGGCGGGGGTAAAAAATGTGATTCGGGGGCGTGGCCGGGGGTAGGAACATTGAACATTCCGGGGGCGGGGGAGCAGGGAAATTTCGGGGGCGGGGACGGGAGATGCATTTCCCGTCCCGTTTGCCCCCGTTGACATCCCTAGGGAGTGGAGTGGGGTGGCTAGACATTTTGGGGGCGGAGATGGGGTAGGGGAACAGAGAATTTTAGGGGTAGGGGTGGGAGATGCAACCTCCGCCCCGTTTCCCCATTTGACATCCCTAACTAAGGCATAAGATCATAAAAAGACTAACATGTGTGTCATAATGCTTTGTGTACTTCAAAATAAATGAATAAAATTGTAATCATCTATGGGGTTTCTTGGAACATGTAATGTTTGATTTTGAGATAAATGAACACATTATATGTACAGTTTTAAGTTGAATGGATATATATATATATATATATATATATATATATATATATATATATATATATATATATATATATATATATATATATATATATATATATATATATATATATGTAGGCCATGCTTAGGATTTTTGAGCCGAAAGGGCGAATTTTATGGGGACATAAGGCAAAAGCCTTGATTATATTATAAAAAATAAAAAGATGGGATGGATCATGGTAACATTTTAGGACCTTAGTCACGATCCTAAGCTCCCACCACAAAATTTGCTTCATATAAGTTCTATTGTGATCAAGATCAATTTTCACTTATAGGATCTTAAGATCAAAAGATGAAAAATTAAAAACCATGGTAATATTGGCTTAGATATTGAAACACTTCTTGTGTAACAGCCCGGATCCCCAGGTAGCTTCATTTCATATTTTTGATTTTCTGTGAGGGGACTCGGCGAGTTGGAGGTCGAACTCGCCGAGTCGGGTCGCGGTTTTGGGCGGGGGTTCGCGTCCGGACTCGGAAAGTCCAAGGGGTGGACTCGGCGAGCCCGCGCTGTTTAATGAAATCCTAATTTCCCGGTCCTAAGACCTATTTAAAGGACCTTATGGCCCTCATTTGCGGCCACCTTGAACCCTAAGAGCCCCCATACGACTGTGAGCCCTTGTGAGTGTATTTGGAGGCCATTTGTTCATCATTTTGTGTGATATTGCAAGAAAGGAGGGAGAGGATCAAGGTTGAGGAGTTGGGGAGCTTGGATCTGTTGCTATTTCATCAAGGGAGTCTTCTTGAGGTAACTTTCAGAGCCAAACTTCGTGTTTTGTGTTGATGTGTCAAATCTAGGGTTTCTTCTTGCATTTCTTGGCTTGAATTGGAAGTATGAAAGGTCCCATGGAGATATGGAACCTAGATCTGGGCCTTAGCAGGTCCAGGAGACCCCATATGATAAGCTTTATGTCCATCCTTTTGAGTTAGAAGCTAAGGTTGTCATATTAGAGGTTGTTTCTCCAAAATAAGCCTTGTATGCATTGCATGGCAACCAAGACTGAGACTTTACGTGACAAATAAGCTTGGGAAGGCCAGATCTATGAATGTATGGAACGGATCTGACCGCAAAAGCCAGTTTTAGATGGTGCATGGCATTGACTCGCCGAGTCTGATGAACAGACTCAACGAGTCGCTTGAAGATTGTCCTTGAGACCACCCAGTGTGTAGTCCTGACCGAGTTATGGGCGACTCAGTGAGTCGCAGAGAGTTGGAAAGGTTTTGACAGGTGGACCGAGTCAAGTTGGGATTCGCCGAGTGACCTTGCGACTCGGCGAGTTGAGTCGCGGTGGCCCTGTGATTCAGGCCCAGGTGGAACTCGTCGAGTCGGGGGAGTACTCGACGAGTCAAAGGGAAAATCCTTGAGAGTTGGTTAAAACGCGTAGACTCGCCGAGTCACTATAGTGCACTCGCCGAGTCCGGTCCAAATTAACTAAAAACTGTTGACCAAGTCAACCTGTGTTGACTTGATATGAATGGTCAACCTTAGTGGTACAAGTAATAATTATAGATTTATTATATCATAGGAGGATTGCAGCTCGAGGGTTCGAGCACGAGTGATTCCAGGATTCACGATTAGCGATATAGCGAGGCATACGAGGTGAGTCTTCTCACTATACTGTACCCGGAAGGGTTTTGACTGTGTGACCGGAAGGTCGAATATGATATGAGATATATGCCTTATGTGTGTTAAGTTATTCGTTATATGTGTCATATATGATATGCTTGATTTGGGCCGGAAGGCAACATGATATGGGCCGGAAGGCGTGGTCATATGGACTGTAAGGTTGACGTGGGTAGGACCGGAAGGTTTACCCAGTCGGGACGGAAGTCCCCTGAGACACATGGACCGGAAGGTCAAGGCCTGGAAAGGCGTACGTGCGTAAGTTGTATTTTGGGGAACTCACTAAGCATTTATGCTTACAGATGTTGTGTTATGTGTTTCAGGTACTAGCGAGGACCGTGGGAAGGCACCGGCGTGATCGTACACACACTCGGGGGGGGGGGGGGGGGAAACCATTTTGTGATCTTTTGTTATGTAATCGGTCGTGACTAAATTGTTACATTGGAACCTAAACTTATTACTCATGTTTTGATGACTGTAAAAATGAAAATTTTTGGTTTGAAATTTTATGACGTTACAAGTTGGTATCAGAGCCTTGGTTTGAGGGATTCGGGTACACCTTCGGGCGTAACTGAACTCAAACCGGGGATTTGAGAAAATTTTAATTAATAAATCAATAAATTTTTTTTTTTGATTTTGAGACAACCAAAGAAGAAAGAGTGTGTACGGTCAGCCAGGGCCCGAACGGTAAAAATCCCCAAAATACTCTTACAATATGTGTTATGAGATATGATATGATATGATACACATGCTAGTAGACTAGGTATACATATTAGGACTAGAGTGGCCTGATTTATTGATGCCTTAGTCTAGGGAAACCTGCTTATATGAGGTGCTTGAGAGCGAGTGGGTAACTAGTGTATGACAAGAATAGAATACTCAGTATTCGGGGTTTGGGGAGGAGGACTTGGGGTGAATACCGACGCGGTGTAATTGGTAGTATTGGGCCCGTACTACCAAGGACACCGGGTCAGTGGGCAGCCCAAGTAAGAATCCCTGGGTATCGAAGACTGAGTAGGACTGCATTATCGAGTGCGATTATGCCCGATAGAGTCTCTGATATTTTTATGTTGTATTTCAGAGACATCATGGTTGGACCACGACACAGACCTGGTACGAGTGGTGTGACTGACGAGGAGCTTCGTCAGATGATTCATGAGGAGGTAGCTGCAGCGATCCGGGCCGAGATTCCGGAGATGTTTGGGTCTATTAAGACCACGCTGATGGAGACATTTGATGAGCGGTACGCCGCGTTGACTGAGGCTGCCGCCGCTGCAACTACCGCAGCTGTGGCCGATGCCAGACCACACGGGGGGTGACTCGTTGCTATTCCGGGAGTTCAGCAACACGAAGCCACCAGAGTTTGACGGGACGCAGGATCCGATTGCTACGATGAGATGGATTGCGGATATCGAGGGATGCTTCTATACTTGTTCATGTCCGGAGCATCTGAGGGTTCGGTTCGCCCTGAACCAGCTCCGCCTGGGAGCAAAGGATTGGTGGAAGTTTGTGACGACGAACTTCACTCTGGCAGAGGTCTCAGCTGTGACTTGGGAGAGGTTTATTGATATGTTCAGAGACGAGTATGTTCCCCCAGTGGAGAGGGAACGGTTGGTTCAGGAGTTCTTGACCCTCAAGCAGGGTAATGATTCGGTTACGGTAATCACGCGAAAGTTTCATGAGAGGGCGATGTTTTGCCCCGAGCAGGTGTCCACGGAGCAGGCTCGGATGAGCCGATATTTGGGAGTGCTGAGGAGAGATATCCGGGAGTTCGTATCGAACTCGTCATATCAGACTTTTGCTGAGCTTCAGGCGAATGCTAGGAAGCGTGAGATCGAGTTGGAGACCCAGGCTAGGGAGGAGGCCGAGTCTCAACGGGTGGATCGACGGCTGGCTCAGTCTCAGGCGGCAGCCAAGAGGACCAAGTTCGCTAATTTGAGATCCGGAGGTTAGAAGAGCCGCACTTGTGGGAAGTGCGGCAAGGGTCACGAGGGGGCATGTCGATCGGGTGCTTGCTACAAGTGTGGCAAGGAGGGGCACATTGCTAGGGATTGCCCCAAGGGATTCATGGTTTGCTTCCATTGCAACCAGACTGGCCATCGGAAGGCCGAGTGCCCCCAGCTTCGCCAGGGATCTTCGCCTGCTGCCAGGGTTCCTGAGGTTCGGCCAGTGAAGACCGAGGCCCCGAAGGCTCATGGGAGAGCTTTCCAGTTGACTACGGAGGAGGTCCGCGCGGCGCCTGATGTCGTGGCCGGTATGTATTCTTTCATGTATTTACATTTATACTGAGATATTGTGCTTATACTATTATATGCGTAGGTACTTTTCTTGTGAATCATGTGCCTGCTTTGGTATTATTTGACTCGGGTGCGAGTCGGTCCTTTGTTTCGTTGGCTTTTAGCCAGCACATCGATAACGATCGGGAGGTGATGAGTCGTCCCCTGCGAGTTGCTGTAGCAAATGAGAAAGTGGTATACGCCACCGAGGTGATTCGCGGATGCGTGCTCGAGATTTTTTGGGTCGAGTTTCCTATAGACTTGGTCCCTATAGCTATGGGGGATGTTTGCGTTATCGTGGGCATGGATTGGTTGAGCAAGTTTGGAGCAGTCATTGACTGCGAGAGACAGCTGGTGATGATTCGAGACCCTAGTGGGGGAGTGCTCACGGTTTATGGCGAGGGGACCCAGTGTGGGTCGGCGTTTTGTTCGGCTGCTAGGGCGAGGCAGAGTTTGCAGCAGGGCTATGATGGATTCATAGCCTATGTGATGGATACTCGTGTGACCGCGGAGAGGCCCAATTCAATTGATGACGTTCCAGTTGTATGCGAGTTTTCGGATGTATTCCCCGAAGAGTTACCAGGTGTGCCTCCGGAGAGGCAAGTGGAGTTTCGTATCGATTTGGTTCCGGGAGCGGCGCCCATCGCCAAGGCGCCTTATCGTCTCGCTCCGCTGGAAATGCAAGAATTATCCTCGCAGCTTCAGGAGCTGTTGGGAAAGGGATTCATTCGACCGAGTAGCTCGCCTTGGGGAGCGCCGATTTTGTTCGTCAAGAAAAAGGATGGTTCACATCGGATGTGTATCGATTATCGGGAGTTGAACAAGTTGACGGTTAAGAACTGATATCCGTTACCTAGGATCGACGATCTATTCGATCAGTTGCAGGGAGCATCTTGGTTCTCCAAGATTGACTTGAGGTCGGGATATCATCAGATGAGGGTTCCCGAGGAGGATATCCAAAAGACTGCTTTCAGGACTCGTTATGGACATTATGAGTTTGTGGTGATGCCTTTTGGGCTCACTAATGCCCCGGCCGCATTCATGGATCTCATGAACCGGGTGTGCCGACCGATGCTGGATCGGTCGGTGATCGTATTCATCGATGATATTTTGGTGTATTCGAGGACTAGGGACCAGCATGAGGAACATTTGCGGGAGATTCTTGGGGTTTTGAGATCGGAGAGACTGTATGCCAAGTTCTCCAAGTGTGATTTCTGGTTACGAGAGGTCCAGTTCCTCGGGCATCTTGTGAACCAGAAAGGGATATTGGTCGACCCGGCCAAGATTGAGGCGGTGTTGAGGTGGGAGGTGTCGAGATCGCCCACCGAGATCAAGAGTTTTCTGGGTTTGGATGGATATTATCGCAGATTTATCAAGGATTTCTCCAAGATCGCTGTGTCACTTACTAGGATGACCCGGAAGGGTGTTACGTTTTCATGGGGACCGGAGCAGCAGTCCTCATTCGAGACGCTTCATCAGAAATTGTGCGAGGCTCCAGTGCTTACACTCCCGGAAGGGATGGAGGATTTTGTGGTATACTGTGATGCCTCTATATCGGGTTTGGGGGCGGTGCTTATGAAGAGGGGTCATGTGATAGCGTACACTTCGAGGCAGTTGAAGCCTCATGAGTCGAGATATCCCACGCACGACCTGGAATTGGGGGCGGTGGTGTTTGCCCTCAAGATCTGGCGACACTATTTGTATGGGGTTCGGTGTACGATTTACACGGACCATAAGAGCTTGAAATACTTGATGGATCAGCCAAATCTAAATATGCGACAGAGGAGGTGGTTGGATGTGGTGAAGGATTACGATTGTGAGATCCTGTACCACCCGGGCAAGGCTAATGTGGTAGCCGACGCATTGAGCCGTAGGGCGGATAGTGCCCTGATCCGAGATATTTGTATGAGATTGACGGTTTTGACCCCGATTCTGGATATTATTCGAGGGGCTCAGGTGGAGGCTGGAAAGCCGGAACACCAGAAGAAGGAACGGGTTGTAGGTCAGGTATCAGGATTTGTTACGGATGGTCGAGGGCTTATAACTTTTCAGGGTCGGATTTGGGTGCCGTTTGTGGGCGGTGCGCGCACTATTTTGATGGAGGAAGCACATCGATCGAAATTCTCGATTCATCCTGGTGCTACGAAAATGTATTTGGATCTCAAGAAGGAGTACTGGTGGCCATGTATGAAAAGGGATGTCGCTTGGTTTGTCGAGAGGTGCTTGACTTGTCGGCAGGTCAAGGCCGAGCACCAGCGACCGCACGGTAAGCTGCAACCGTTAGAGATTCCCGAATGGAAGTGGGAACAAATCTCTATGGATTTCATCACCAAGTTAGCACGAACGGCGAGAGGAGTCGATGCGATTTGGGTGATCATGGATCGGCTGACAAAGAGCGCTCATTTTCTAGCCATTAGCGAGAGCTCTTCTGCGGAGAAGTTAGCCGAGTTGTATGTGAGGGAAGTAGTATCTCGGCACGGGGTGCCGATCTCGATTATTTCGGACCGTGACGTGCGTTTCACTTCCAGGTTCTGGAAGAAGTTCCATGAGGAGTTGGGTACTAGGTTACATTTTAGTACGGCATATCATCCTCAGACAGACGGTCAGAATGAGCGGACAATTCAGACACTCGAGGACATGCTTCGAGCATGTGTGTTGGACTTCGGAGGGAGCTGGGACACCTATCTACCTTTAGCAGAGTTCTCGTATAACAACAACCATCATTCGAGCATTGGTATGCCGCCCTTTGAGCTGTTGTATGGGCGGAGGTGTCGCACCCCCATCTGTTGGGGTGAGGTGGGACAGCAGGTTATGGGTAGCACGGAGATCGTGCTTCAGACGACCAAGCAAATTCAGATGGTCAGGCAGAGGTTGTTGACCGCTCAGAGTCAACAGAAGAGTTATGCAGACAGGCGACGGTCCGAGCTTGAGTTCCAAGTTGGTGATCTCGTACTCCTGAAGGTCTCTCCTTGGAAAGGAGTGATTCGGTTCAGGAAGAGGGGCAAGTTGGGGTCCCGATATATTGGTCCTTTTCGTGTGATCGCGAGGGTGGGCCGGGTAGCCTACCGTTTAGACTTTCCAGCAAAGTTGGGACAGATTCACGACACTTTCCATGTGTCGCAACTGATGAAGTGTATAGCCGACGAATCGGCGGTGGTTCCATTAGGGGATATTCAGGTGGATGCAAGCCTGAATTATGCTGAAAGACCTGTAGCCATCAGAGATCGGAAGATCAAGGTTTTGAGAAACAAGGAGGTACCCTTGGTATTGGTTCAGTGGCAACATCGGAAGGGATCATAGATGACCTGGGAGCCGGAACGTGAGATGCGGGAGCAGCATCCGGAGCTATTTGCCTAGCGGGACTTCGAGGGCGAAGTCTTATTCTAGTGGGGGAGAATTGTAACAGTCTGGATCCCCAGGTACCTTCATTTCATATTTTTGATTTTCTGTGAGGGGACTCGGCGAGTTGGAGGTCGAACTCGCCGAGTCGGGTCGCGGTTTTGGGCGGGGGTTCGCGTCCGGACTCGGAAAGTCCAAGGGGTGGACTCGGCGAGCCCGCGCTGTTTAATGAAATCCTAATTTCCCGGTCCAAAGACCTATTTAAATGACCTTATGGCCCTCATTTGCGGCCACCTTGAACCCTAAGAGCCCCCATACGACTGTGAGCCCTTGTGAGTGTATTTGGAGGCCATTTGTTCATCATTTTGTGTGATATTGCAAGAAAGGAGGGAGAGGATCAAGCTTGAGGAGTTGGGGAGCTTGGATCTGTTGCTATTTCATCAAGGGAGTCTTCTTGAGGTAACTTTCAGAGCCAAACTTCGTGTTTTGTGTTGATGTATCAAATCTAGGGTCTCTTCTTGCATTTCTTGGCTTGAATTGGAAGTATGAAAGGTCCCATGGAGATATGGAACCTAGATCTGGGCCTTAGCAGGTCCAGGAGACCCCATATGACAAGCTTTATGTCCATCCTTTTGAGTTAGAAGCTAAGGTTGTCATATTAGAGGTTGTTTCTCCAAAATAAGCCTTGTATGCATTGCATGGCAACCAAGACTGAGACTTTACGTGACAAATAAGCTTGGGAAGGCCAAATCTATGAATGTATGGAACGGATCTGACCGCAAAAGCCAGTTTTAGATGGTGCATGGCATTGACTCGCCGAGTCTGATGAACAGACTCGACGAGTCGCTTGAAGATTGTCCTTGAGACCACCCAGTGTGTAGTCCTGACCGAGTTATGGGCGACTCAGTGAGTCGCAGAGAGTTGGAAAGGTTTTGACAGGTGGACCGAGTCAAGTTGGGATTCGCCGAGTGACCTTGCGACTCAGCGAGTTGAGTCGCGGTGGCCCTGTGATTCAGGCCCAGGTGGAACTCGTCGAGTCGGGGGAGTACTCGACGAGTCAAAGGGAAAATCCTTGAGAGTTGGTTAAAACGCGTAGACTCGCCGAGTCACTATAGTGCACTCGCCGAGTCCGGTCCAAATTGACTAAAGACTGTTGACCAAGTCAACCTGTGTTGACTTGATATGAATGGTCAACCGTAGTGGTACAAGTAATAATTATAGATTTATTATATCATAGGAGGATTGCAGCTCGAGGGTTCGAGCACGAGTGATTCCATGATTCACGATTAGCGATATAGCGAGGCATACGAGGTGAGTCTTCTCACTATACTGTACCCGGAAGGGTTTTGAATGTGTGACCGGAAGGTCGAATATGATATGAGATATATGCCTTATGTGTGTTAATTTATTCATTATATGTGCCATCTATGATATGCTTGATTTGGGCCGGAAGGCAACATGATATGGGCCGGAAGGCGTGGTCATATGGACTGTAAGGTTGACGTGGGTAGGACCGGAAGGTTTACCCAGTCGGGACGGAAGTCCCCTGAGACACATGGACCAGAAGGTCAAGGCCTGGAAAGGCGTACGTGCGTAAGTTGTATTTTGGGGAACTCAATAAGCATTTATGCTTACAGATGTTGTGTTATGTGTTTCAGGTACTAGCGAGGACCATGGGAAGGCGTCGGCGTGATCGTACACACACTCGGGGGGGAAACCATTTTGTGATCTTTTGTTATGTAATCGGTCGTGACTAAATTGTTACATTGGAACCTAAACTTATTACTCATGTTTTGATGACTGTAAAAATGAAAATTTTTGGTTTGAAATTTTATGACGTTACATCTTGTATGAACTAGTAGAAATTTAATTACTTTTTTAAAAGTATTTCATCAATTAGAAGGTATTTAATGCAAAATTTTGGTCCCAAAAACATAACATAAGTTTTTAATTCAAATTTGAAATACAAGGATGTTCGATCCAATATCATTATAAAAGTAATATATGAACTATACATATCGTGGTCTTCTAAAATCCGAATAATCTTTATTCATAGACCGCGTCTTCATATGCGAATACATGTTGTTGGGAATAGGATCCTCAAAACATCTAGGATCCTCAAACCTTATTAGATATTTAGGATCCTCAATTATCTCAGGATCCCGATTATTACCGTTATTATTATTTACTAACATTTATAATGGTTTTATTTCATTCTTAATTAATAGATGTGTAGAAATAGTCAAGAGAAGACCTATTCTCAACAGAGAGTCGTCTCAGCTATGCTAAAGACCCGGAATACCAAGTCCAACAATGTTTACAAAGTTTTTCATAAAGGATCTTGGGAATATTGGACATCTTGTTAGCTAGTTTAGACTATAAATTGATACATGTATCTCGCACACGACACACACTACTTACTCTTAGCTTAATCTACGGACTTTTTCACTTGTTCTTACTGAAGTACTCTCTGTAATCATCATTTTATATTAATAAAATCATCAAGGCAGGTGATCATTATCACCTCCCAAGGTTTTGTGTTAGAGATCCTAGCAAGGATCAAGGGCTTTCCATGTAAACAATCGTGTCATTCTCTTTACCTTTCTCTATTTTACAATTCAAACATCACAACCTCTCATTTAATTTGGTGGATTTATACTTGTGTAATTTTTGACGAAAACAATTTGGCGCCTACCATGGGGCCGTGGTGTTCAAAATTCTCGAAAGATCATGTCTACACAATCAATCCTTTCATCATCCTCCGCTCCTTCCATTACAACCAAAAACCTACCACCTCCTCCGAGTAGACCCCCTGGTCAGAGGAAAGCGCCTAACACTTCCAAGAAAAACACCCCTCCGGTCACTAACCAAAGAAGTTTGGGATCTTCAGGACTCCACGATCTGACTGCTCCGGTCACTATTACTGAACTCTTCGCTATGATGAGGAAAATGACGCAACAGATGACTCAACAAAAAGATGACAATAGAACACTACTTTGAGAAGTGGAGAGGATGAAAGCAGAATTTCAGAGATCCCAGGAAACGATGCCCACAGTTGTACAACCAAGGATCCTGAACTTCGACAATGCAGGATCCTCAATCATCAGGGGAACACAACTCCTGCTACTACTGCGTCACCCTGGGGGATAACTATGAAAAATTGAGCATCGATGATCAATGATCTCAATGAGCCTTTCAATACTCCTGGAAACCTTGATTCTAGTAACTTCTTAAACAACAATACTATCAATACCAACTTTACAAATATTGATGCAGGAATAAGACGTCCATATATGGCTAGGGAACTTCAGCAGTTGAGACATATGAACTCAAGCGTACCCGGGGTAGTTCAACCCATACCAAAAGCGTCTCCAAAAAGTCACAAGATCTCGAGATTTTCTCCTACCATAGCTGATACCGAAGTTCCTAAGCGCTTCCAGACTCCTAGCATGAAGACTTACAATGGAACTATGGATCCTGAAGAGCACGTAGCACAATACCGAGAAAGGGTGGAGATCATTCCCATCCCAGTGCACTTGAAGGAAGCATGCCTATGCAAAGGCTTTGGTTCAACCCTCACAGGATCATCCCTCAAATGGATGATAAACGTTCCTCCCTATTCTATTACTTCATTTTCATATTTAGTCAATATTTTCAATAACCAGTTTTCTTATAGCAGAACCTTCAAGAATATCACTAGTGATATCTATCGGGTGGTTCAGGATCCTAAGGAAAAACTTATGGATTTTGTTAATAGGTTTAGTAAGGAATCTCTGAGCATCCCCAACATTGATATGGCGACTGTTGTCGAGGCCTTCAAGATGGGTCTAAGGAAGGATTCATCATTCTGTGAAGATCTCATGATGAATCCATGAAAGATATTAGACGAAGTTAGGTGCTGAGCATTGAGTTTTTTAAGGCTTGAAGAGGATAAAGAAGTCCAGAAGGGGAGCAACCCTTCAAGTCAATACGAGAATACTAATAGGAAAGCCGAATCCTTGGCTCCAAGATCCTACAAATTGAAGCCTTATTCCAAACCAAATCATCATAGGGTTAATGCCATCGAAGATGAAAGAGATGAGGGGGAACCCCCTAAGATGACTGAATATTGTTTTTCTGAGGATGTTTCAGGTTTAATCCATGCAATGTAGGATCTCGGAGACAAAGCAAGGTAGCCAAAGAAGGATAAAAAGTCCACCATTTGGAAAGACAAGTCTAAATGATGTGCTTATCATAAAGATTTTGTTCACATAACGGGGGATTTCTTAGCCCTAAGGAAGGAGATCAACTATCTACTTAGCAAAGGACATCTTAAAGAAATCCTCAGAAGAAATAAAGAAAAGTCCAAGGAGAATAATCAGGATGGTCACAAGATCCCGGAGATACCAAAATCTCCACCCCCAAACGCCAAGATAATTAACGTTATCGCAGGTCGATCTAACATTTGTGGTACTTCCTATTCTAAGGCGAAAAGACACGCGAAGGTCTCTAAAATAGAAAATAAGGATAGACCACGAAAGAATATGTAATGGCAGGTTCATGGTATGCATTTAATTAAAATTTATTCACCTTTGTAGTGCTACTCGACCAGTTGGGATCCCCAAACTCATCGAGTATAAACCAGAATAGACGCGGGATTTTAAGTACCTACTCGACAAGTTGAGAGCCACAACTCGACGAGTAGGGATGCTAGGATGAAACCCTAAATTCGGGGTTTTGCACCCTATTTAAGCATCCTAACCCCTACTTACTGGCCTCATTTCCAACCTCCAAGTCCCAAACCCTAATCCACGAAACCCTAGTGCCTTATATGAGCTTGTGAGTTATTTTTGAGTGATTATTGTGTGTTTTGAAGATTATTGAAGAAGGAGGAGATTGGGGATTTAGAAGGAAGCTAGTAGATCCAGAAACAACATCTTATCCTCTTCATTTTCTGGTAAGTAAGTATCAAACTTGCTTAGTATCTTGTTAGATCTCCTTGTTATCATTTTATGGGATTTTTGGTCCAAGAAACATGATCTTCAGGACATTAAAGTCCGAAGTTTGTAGACATTCAAATCTGGAATCATTAAGGGCTATTATGGCATAAATGTGAAAACTTTATGCCATTGGAGTCCCTATGCAAGCTCGTAGATATCATCTTGGCCTTTTAAACCCCAAAAGGCCATGCATGGGGGAAAAGCAGAAGCTTTACGTGTTCAAAGGATGCCTAAGGCCTATAAATCTGTTTATATACTTTAGTTTGGAGTATAGATGACTTGTGGACCAAGATCTAAGTTATAGGGAGTTAGGGTTTGAGCCTAACTCATTAAATGAGGGTATTAATGGATAAAGTTAGAAACTTTACCCTAAAAATGACGTTTTCAGTATGTATGAGAAACAAGAAGCTTACATCTAAGGTTTAGGGGCTTGATCCGTTAAGATGGCCCAAGCAGATAGAGGAACTCGTCGAGTTTACAGAGAAACTCGACGAGTTGAGGCGATTTGTCCCGATGCTAAATATGGTAGAACTCGATGACTCTGAGGATGACTCAATGAGTTGACTCACTAAATCACGACTATGAGTAGCCAGGAAACTCGGCGAGTCAGGGCGTGACTCAAAGATTTGGATCACGATTTCAGGGTTCTGATTTATAGAACTCGGCGAGTTGATGGATCATTTCGGTGAGTTGAGTCAACCCAGAACGTTGACTTTGAGCAGGGGTAAAATGGTCATTTTACCCTAAGAAAGATTATTAGTTTTTAACTAAGTGTTATTGTGATAATGATACTCTCAGGTGTGACTGAACTCAAACTGAGGGTTTGGTAAAATTTTCATAAAATAAAAGTTTTATTTAAGGATTTTCTAATAAAAGAGAGGGGTGTGATGCGTGCAATAGGCCGAGCTCCATTAAGTGATTCCCAGAATACCCATACATGTTTATTATGTTATATTTATGAGAATTTCATGTTAGATTAGGGCTAAGGATCTGTTCATGATTTCATGCTAGGAGAGATTCCTTTATATTTCGGATTTTTTGAGCTCTTAGAGTTGCATGCTAGTATGGTTTTCAAATAATCGGATAGAATGGCTTGACTAGTTGGTATGTTGGTTAGAGTTTTTGTTGCCCAATTGCTACTTGCTTTGTACTTTGTGGGACTCCTAGTGATGTGGGTTATCTACTAAATGAATATGTCAAGTCATATTTTGCATAGGTTAAATAATCTCTGAGTGATGGATTTGACCCTATTGTGCAACTCTTTTTTGATTCCAACCGTTGTAAGGATGAGTCTTTTACTCGAAGGATTATTTAAACTCTGTTGCATGTGACTGTATTCATGAGGTGGTTAATTAACACTACTAGGAGTTCTTCAGCAGTCGATGGCAAGGTGAGGTTGGGAACTTAGGAGAGCCTATGGTGTGTTGTAGTGGTTTGTTTACGCTACCTAGCGAGTATCTGGGGTATCAATTTGAGAAGGTGACTTAGAGGATTCATGATGATTCTTAAGGAAAGTACAGATAGGTGTGGAAGGTAGTATTAGGCTCGTACTACTGAAAACACAGGATCCATACTAGAATTGAGAAGAGTCTTGGAGAATCTAGGAAACCCGTGGTGTGTATTCTTGGGTATGTTCTGATTACTGGAATGATTGTTTTTGTATCGATGTGGTGATGAGCACATTAGGAGGAGGTTCAAGTTCTGGTTTAGGCTTAGGTGTCGGTACTGAGCCGATTGATGAGCGGATGCAGGTGTTTATCTCGTCGAAGATCACCCACAAAATTTTGGACCAGACTCCTGTGATCTTTGGTATGGTCAAGGAGGGGATAATGGAGATTTTGGATGAGTGTCTGGGCGCATTCTGCCCTGAGATTATGGGTATTGTTGGAGCTTTCACTCTTCTTTTTTGTATGTTCTATGCTTGTGGAGCTCCCGATTCCTTTGGGAAGAAAGATCATATTTCCAGTAGGAGATGGTTAGCGGTCAAGGAGATGAATAAGGTAAGGTATCCTGACATGCTGAGGGATGTTGTCAAGGAGTTTGTGAGTTCGTCAGGGTGTGAGACCCTGAATGATATGATTACTAGAGCCGGGAGTATGAGATTAATTTGGAGCACCTCGAGAAAAGGAAGTCAGAGAAGACTCAGAGTTTAGTGGGCCAGGTGAAGAGGCCCATGACCCAGGATTCACTTTTGGGAGGCCATCAGGGTCAGGGACATTGTTCCAAGTATGGGAGGACCCATGTGGGAGGATGTTAGGAGACAAACTGAGGGTGTTTCAGTTGTGGTCAGATGGGTCATTTTAGTGTGGATTGTCCCATGGGTAGGTTCCGATGTGTTTGCACTGAAATCAGGTTGGCCACAAGAAGGCCGAGTACCCGATGTGTAGGGGTGCAGCCCTGAGTGAACATGCTCCTGTTACTTTGAGGATCACTAGTGGGGGTAGGGTAGGAGTCCTAGCATCAAAGAGCCGAGCATTGCAGTGTTAGTCAGTGGATGCTAGAGTTTCATTTGATGCTGTTGCGGATATATTATCTTTTTCTTTTTTCATGCTTATTATCTTTATTTATTTTTACCTTAGAATCTTTTATTGGTATGGGTAAGCATTTTCTTTGGTTCAATTCTTTGTTATCGCCTGATTTATGTCATCAAGAATTGGCATATGTCATTTTTCCATGCCAAGAATTATTAGAGGTTCGTATCTTGTTGAGCGGATTCAATTGTTCATTTGTTGTATCAGTTGTTTGATGAGTTCAGTTCATGTGACAACCCGAACCTTTTCCGTTTCCGTCATCCAAATTCCATTAATAAAATTTGATTTTTTTAGTTTCCGTCCAAACGTCATGGTTAGGGAGTCATCTAGTTTTATATAATTAAATTTATATAAGCGAGTCGGAACCAAATCACGTGAAAACACGAAGTTCTTGAAAAACAAACTCGTTTTTGGCCTAAGTGAGTGTACGGCCGGACACCCGTTTACGGTTGGTGTCAGGTGGACCCCACCACCGACCATACCCCCAACCTATAAATACAGGACCCTCACCCTCATTTGAACACTCTTGGCCGAAAACTCTCTCATTCTCTCTCTAGAACTTCTGACTGTACACACTAAAAACACCTATTTTCTTCTGAAAAACATGGAAAGTCATCATTTGGAATCGATTTGAAGCATTTAGAACACATTTTCTTTGAAATCGAACACCCTTGTTCTTGAGTTTACGACCGTACACCTTCCAAATCTAGAAAGGGCCGTACACCCCTCATGGAAGAGTTCACGGTCATACACCCTGTTTACGGCCGTACACTGCCTGTTCAGCGTACACCCCTGTTCACGGCCGTACACACCTTCTAAGCAGTGAAAAACTCGTTTTCTAAATTCAATCAAGTCCCGGTAACATTCCTTAGCCGAAATCAAGTGTTTTCCCAACACTTTATATAACGAAATCGCTAATTTAGATGCATATATGTATTTATTGATACTAGGATTCCGTTAAGTGCCACGTACAACAACCCTAGGATTTTCATTTCCAGTCGACGTTTTTACACAACAATGGTGAGTTCATACCCCTACACTTTGATGGTTTTTAAAAGTTTTCAGGGGGGAATACAAGCCAAAAACAAATGATTTTGTGAACCTTAAGGATTTTAACAAGTTTAAAACTTATGTAAATGATACACACAAACGATTCTCACGTTTTATAAAATATTTAGATATTTTATTCCTTTTGTACTACGCTGAGCATAAGGTATGCTTTCAGCTTGAAAACATAATTGCATAGTTTTCAGGAAAGTTTACAAATTAAGTACAAAACATTTCAAGCAAACTATAATGGGTATAGTTTGGGAAATTCAGTACATAGCTTTTACCAATTCAGATTTCATACACAAGTAAACATATAAACTATGAAAAATTTAGTTTATGATATACATTACTACAAGAGTACACCATTCAATAATTATTTAAGTATAATTATTACCTTATACAATATTCAACGGATTTAAATACAAGAGAACAATACATAAATACACGTAAACTAGATTATACAGGATTGTGAGACTTTACTTCAAAACTGTACCCTTAGGTGTACTGAACTAAATCTTATCATAGTATAACCAGAGTCTCCTGGAGAGAGTGCATGATATTTGGTAATAGATCTATTCGGGATTGATAATCCCACACTTGAACTACTAGCTACAGTTAGGCAGGCATGCCCGGGGTGACAAATGTCATTTAACCGACACTTGAAGAACGTCGAAAAGGTCTCTAGGTCATATGAAGCATGGTTATACGACTCACAATAAGTATAAACTAACCTTTGTTTACGAGATTTCATTCTTCATTAGTTTTATTTTCATTAATAGAACTATTATACACTACACGGGAGGGTTTCAAAGACACACTACTCGGTTTTATTTTAAATAATAAAAAAGCTATACATGCTGGTGGTAGCCAGGGTTTTCAAACAGAACATAATCTACATACTGGGAGTAGGCATGGTTTTTAAACAGAAGATACTCTACATCCTGGTAGTAGCCAGAGTTTTCAAACAGAATATACTGTATATACTAGTAGTAATCAAACATACAAACTAGTATGTTTCTTATACTACAAAGAACATAACATCAAACATTCATAGTTAGTTCTATTACCCATTAGTGTATGCATTAGGGTCACGTATGAAGAATACTCGATAGGCCATGGAGTATGTGGTTTCCGCCTCATTTCGTGTTCCTTGTTTGGTTGTGGTCTTAGGGCAGATCCACATAACCCACTGTCTGTTCGATATTGGTTTATTTGTGACTAGTATGAACTATGTGGTGATAGAAGGAAACTAGTATTATCATGATTTTACTAAAGAAAATATTGGATTTTCTTGGAAACATACGAACATTTTCATGAATTCATCAACTAATTTTCATTACAAAAATATCGATTATGAACTCACCAGCTTTATGCTGATACTCTTTTAAAACTGCTTGTATTCTCAGGGAATCAGTAGATAGGTACCTCCTGGAGTTTTGAGAAGACGGTGTATTTAGAGTCACATCTTTTTCTTTTGATTATACTTTTGATGTATAAAAACTAGACTTAAACAGATGTAAACTCTTTTTCATATATGATCAATGTAATGGTGATGTTTACTATGATTACTATGATGTGATGGTTGTGATACTACATATGACATCATCCACCCCGAAACGTTTCCGCCATTTCGGTTTGGGTGTGTTGGCCTGAGGTAGGCGACACACAACTAGCCAAGGGACAAGTCCCCGACAACACTCTCGCCGGGCCAGAAATCATCCGAGAGACTACCGAAAATATCATACAAATTCGGGAACAACTAAAAGCTTCACGAGATAGACAAAAGAGCTACGCCGATAAGAGATGAAAACCCTTGGAGTTCTAGGTTGGTGATCGTGTTCTATTTAAGGTCTCACCTTGGAAGGGCACGATATGCCTCGGAAAGCATGGAAAGCTAGATCCATGATTCATTGGACCATTCTAGATCCTTGCTAGGATTAGTCCTGTAGCATACAAACTTCGTTTACCCTGAGAACTTAGCAACGTAAATCATGTCTTCCACGCATCGAACCTAAATAAATATTTTTCCAATGAGACACTTGTGATACACCTCGATGAGATTGATTTATACGAGAGTTCACACTTCGTGGAAGAGCATGTAGAAATCAAGGACTGGGAAGTCAAAAGAACGAAACAAAGTCGTATCACGATAGTTAAGGTTCGCTGGAATGCCTACCGAGGACCTGAATTCACTTGGGAGCGCGAGGATTCAATGAAACAGAAGTATCCCCATCTCTTCCCGAGCCCATAATTTGTATTCTACGTCCGAATTTTGGGATGAAATTCCCTGTAACGAGGGGATGATATGACAACCCGAACATTTTCTGTTTCCGTTATCCAAATTCCGTTAATAAATTTGAATTTTTTTTATGTTTTTGTCAAAACTTAATGGTTTAGGGAGTCATCTAGTTTTATATAATTAATCTACATAAGCGAGTCGAAACCAAATCACGTGAAAACCCCAAGTCCCTGAAAAACAAACCCGTTTTTGGCCAAAGTGAGTGTACGGCCGCACACATGTGTACGGCTGCACACCCGTTTACGGTTGGTGTCAGGTGGACCCCACCACCGACCATACCCCCAGCCTATAAATACAGGACCCCCACCCTCATTTTAACACACTTGGCCAAAAACTTTCTCATTCTCTCTCTAGAACTTCTGACCGTACACAATAAAAACACCTCTTTTCTTTCGAAAAACATCGAAAGTCCTCATTTGGAATCGATTTGGAGCATCTAGAACACATTTTCTTCAAAATCGAACACCCTTGTTGTTGAGTGTACGGTCGTACACTCTTGAAATCTACAAACGTCCGTACACCCATCAAGGAAGATTTCACGGGCGTACACCCTATTTACGGACGTACATTGCCTGTTCGGCGTACACCCCTGTTCATGGCCGTACACACCTTCTAAGCAGTGAAAAACTCGTTTTCTAAATTCAATCAAGTCCCGGTAACATTCCTTAGCCGAAAGCAAGTGTTTTCCCAACACTTTATATAACGAAATCGCTAATTTAGATGCATATATGTATTTATTGATACTAGGATTCCGTTAAGTGCCACGTACAACAACCCGAGGATTTTCGTTTCCAGTCGACGTTTTTACACAACAATGGTGAGTTCATACCCCTACACTTTGATGGTTTTTAAAAGTTTTCAGGGGGGAATACAAGCCAAAAACAAATGATTTTGTGAACCTTAAGGATTTTAACAAGTTTAAAACTTATGCAATTGATACAGACAAACGATTCTCACGTTTTATAAAATATTTAGATATTTTATCCCTTTTGTACTATGCTGAGCATAAGGGTTGCTTTCAGCGTGAAAACATAACTGCATAGTTTTCGAAACAGTTTACAAATCAAGTACAAAACATTTCAAGCAAACTATAATGGGTATAGTTTGGGAAATTCAATACATAGCTTTTACCGATTCAGATTTCATACACAAGTAAACATATAAACTATGAAAAATTTAGTTTATGATATACATTACTACAAGAGTACACCATTCAATAATTATTTAAGTATAATTATTACCTTATACAGTATTCAACGGATTTAAATACAAGAGAACAATACATAACTACACCTAAACTAGATTATACAGGATTGTGAGACTCTACTTCAAAACTGTACCCTTAGGTGTACTGAACTAAATCTTATCATAGTATAACCAGAGTCTCCTCGAGGGAGTGCGTGAGATTTGGGAATAGATCTATTCGGGACTGACAATCCCACACCTGAATTGCTAGCTACAGTTAGGCAGGCATGCCTGGGGTGACAAATGTCATTTAACCAACACTTGAAGAACGTCGAAAAGGTCTCTAGGTCATATGAAGCATGGTTATACGATTCACAATAAGTATAAACTAACCTTTGTTTACGAGATTTCATTCTTCATTAGTTTTATTATCATTAATAGAACTATTATACACTACACGGGAGGGTTTCAGAGACACACTACTCGGTTTTATTTTAAATAATAAAACAACTATACATGCTGGTGGTAGCCAGGGTTTTCAAACAGAACATACTCTACATACTGGTAGTAGGCAGGGTTTTTAAACAGAAGATACTCTACATACTGGTAGTAGCCATAGTTTTCAAACAGAATATACTATATATACTAGTAGTAATCAAACATACAAACTAGTATATTTCTTATACTACAAAGGACACAACATCAAACATTCATAGTTAGTTCTATAACCCCTTAGTTTATGCATTAGGGTCACGTATGAAGATTACTCGATAGGCCGTTGAGTATGTGGTTTCCGCCTCATTTCCTGTTCCTAGCTTGGTTGTGGGCTTACGGCAGATCCCCATAACCCATTGTTTGTTCGATATTGGTTTATATATGACTAGTATGAACTAAGTGGTGATAGAAGGAAACTGGTATTATCACCCTTTTACTAAAGAAAATATTGGATTTTCTTGGAAACATACGAACATTTTCATGAATTCATCAATATATTTTCATTACAAAAACATCGCTTATGAAGTCACTAGTTTTATGTTGATACTCTTTCAAAACTGCTTGTATTCTCAAGGAATTAGTAGACAGGTACCTCCTGGAGTTTTGAGAAGACAGAGTGTTTAGAGTCACGTCATTTTCTTTTGATTATACTTTTGATGTATAGAAACTAGAATTAAACAGATGTAAACTCTTTTTCACATATGATTAATGTAATGGTTGTGTTTACTATGATTACTATGATGTGATGGTTGTGATACTACATATGTTGTCATCCACCTTAAACGTTTCTGCCATTTCGGTTTGGGGGTTTGACAGTTCAGGGGTATTGTTTGGAAAATCTATGGTCGAATCAGCAAGAGCAGTTCATCAACGGAGTCGGAGTTCAGAAGTGTTTGCGTTTGTTCCGATAGGATCAGCAGCCTTCTATGTGGGACCTTTAGGTCCAAATCACTAAAGTTGCTAGGGAAGGAGTGGTAGTAAGAAGTTGAAGGTGGCAGTCGCATGGGTTGTTTGTTCATTGGATGTGCCAAGGGAGTTTCATAATCGTGAAGGTTAAAGTTGGTTAGAATACAAAGATCCTTTTGGGAACGGCAAGTAGGAGTGAAGATTCTCCAATTCTGGTAAAGGGTTATAGTCTTTTTCACCAACATAAAGGACCTAAGGATTTGGCGATGTATTATGGGAAGTGATCTGGGATTATGAGGTTTCCTGAGATTTTGGGGAGTATTCATCTGAATTTTAAGAGATGTGCGATCATCAAGATTGGCTAGTAATGGAACGTTGGCATTTGTAAGCTCGGGATTTTGACAATTTGAATCATAAGGTTGTGAGATTGATTTAAAATCCATCAAATTTTATGGATTGGAAAGACGTAGTCGAGCTCAAGTGGGGGAGGATTGTTGGTCTAAATGATTACACAAGGAAGGATATTTGGGTTTCATTGCACATCTGTAGTGACTCATGGTGGGTATGTGGATGGATCCAGGTAGAGGGTGGTATTAGGGCCTCTCTACATTTTCTTTTCTGATTAAGGCTTTGGAGTTCGAAGCATGACCCGAACACCTGATTAGGATATAGTTGGATGCGGGTTCGACTCAGGTCGATTTTGGTCGGTGTGGTAAGACCATGGCGGAATTGAAGTGTCGTAAGACTGCGGGGTGGTCGTAGCATTAACTAGATTGGTAGATAGTGTGGAAGTGTTGTAAGACTAAGAAGTATTTGTAGCATTCACTAGAATATTAGATAGTTGTGGAAATGTTTTAAGACTACGACGGGATTGTAGCATCCTCTAGATTGAGATAGACCATTGTTGAGGTAGTCGTTGGTATAAAGGAGGATCAGTTCGTGCCTTGGGCAAGGCAGACAGTATTGTCAGAGAACATTTCTCTATAAAAGGAGGAGGACCATTGGGTCTGAGGCGAGGTTAGGCCTGTGTAGCACTCCATGAGGTGGAACATGTGGGCATGGCCCGTTCATTGGTATAGACTAGGTGATACCCGTCGGCAAGGACCGTATAATTATGGCAGTATAGGTGAGACCTAGTAGAGACCGGTTGGGTCAAAGTATTGGATCATGGTTTTAATGGGATGATTATGTTGTCAGTGAGTGGCATAGAGTGTTGCATAGGATATGGTAGCCTTATCAATTGGACTCTCAGGAACCTGGTGGCTGGACCAGGTGCGTGACTTGCAATCACAACGGTGGTTTGGGGATTCTTATATCCAAGTTTAGTCAATGGTTGCCGTGAATCAGAAGATTTCGGTTGAAATGAAAGTGTAGATCCTTGGATCTCAGGTTATGAGTTATGTACCGAGTAGGCTTTGGTTGAGACTCGCATTGAGAATCGTTAGTGTATATGTGCAAGATCCTTATTCAGCAAGATAAAAATTACGGAATCTATATGCCAAGGGCATCAGCTGAAGGGGTCATGGTCAAAAGGGGTATATTTAGTTCTTTTGATAGAAAAGGTCCTCATGATTTTGCTTTGGAATGGTTCTACCTGTGTGTAGGTCTAGCAAGTTATGGGGATTCAGAATTATAGCAGTAGCATATTGGTTTAGCGGTTAAGAAATCAGTGACTTGTTCAGGACTAGAAGGTTTAACTCCCATATTGACTCTTGTTGCTCATTATGTTCATGGATTTATTTACTTCAGGATGAGTCTTTTACTCGAAGGATACCGTAATTCCTTTTATCAAGTGAAAAGTTTTTGGCAGTAGTGAATGGTCGCTGATTATGTTTTACTGTGGAAACAACAAGGTAATTAGAAGTTGGGTAAGTAGTTTGGAATACAAAGTGGAGTTGAATTAGCAGTGGTTCAGTATGGGATGTGTGTCTAGGAGACAAACAATTTTAAGATTTCAAATTTTGGGCAGATTAGAAATGGTTATTCTTCAGGGGTTAATTTAATTTGAGTAAGGATATGTTCATCATCATGATTGAGTAGCCCTGCTAAGGTTGGGTTCGATTTCCTTTTTTGGAAGATTGTTGTATGCCTGGGGTTGCTTACTCAGTCCGCATCGGGGTTGTGGTTGAATTGTTTAAGCTGCCTGGCATATCTGCGATGGTAAGGAATGATTTCGAGGACGAAATCTAATGTAAGTGAGGGAGAGTTGTAACACCCGTTTCAAAGTACTTTTTAGTTTGGACCCTTGGTGTGTTAATGTTTTGCAGAATTGGTCCCTAGGGGGCATAATTTCCAACTTCAGAAAGTTTGGAGTACGTTGTACGTACTGACTCTTTTTGTGATAGCAGATCTTAACCACGTACGCAGGGCGTACATGGAGTACACATGGCGTACGTGAGGTTGAGGAAAACCCTAATTTTTAGGGTTTGCACCATATTTAAACCACATTATAGCCTCATTTGGACATGTTGAACCAGCCTTCATCTCTCCATGTCCCAGAAAGCGAACCCTAGAGTGATTTGGTGAGTTTTTGAGCATGAAGTGTATTTGTTGTTGGTTTATGAATAATAATAATAATAATAATAATAATAATAATAATAATAATAATAATAATAATGATAATAATAAGAAGAAGAAGAAGAAGAAGAAAAATAGGAGGAATACTTGAGCTTATGGATCCAGGATCATCTCCACATTTTCAAGCTTTTGAGGTAAAAAGCTTACATCTTTATGCTCTTATATGTTAGATCTAGTTCATGGAGCATTTTGTGCACTTTTTGAGCCCATTTTGATAAATGTGAGCTTTTGATCCACTCCAGAGGCTATAAATGCTAGATCTTAGCTGCAATCAGCCCCCATGTTCATAAAAATGTCATCTTTATGGATTATTTGGACCCGTGCATGTATTAAGACATTTGTGAAGCACATGTTGAGCTATTGAGCCCAAATAAGCCATGCATATAGGTAAAGTTAAAAACTTTACGTGATAAGTCACCTTTAGGGATCATATCTGTTAGTTTGGAAGAAAGGCTTAACCAATTAAGAGATTAATGGAGTGATCTAGCACACTGTGGAGTACGTTGGGCGTTTATAGCTGGTACGCTACACATACTAGCACCATAAGTGGTACACTAAGCGTACGAGCTGTGCACACCACATGTACTCAGTAGATGGGCCGTGGGATTGATATTTTTGGTATTAGGTAAATTTTTGGGTTTGTAAGCTTAGGACTGGGTGGGCCATTAGACATCTGCTTTGGGATTTTGACTAGAATGTTGGACTTCCTTAGATATTAAGCCATGATGCGTTTTGGGCCCAATTTGGAAGGTTGGGTCATATTTGGGAATCGGGTTGTCATTTAGGTTTTAGGCCTTTTGGATAGTTGAGCTGGGCTTTTGATTTGGGCCAAGGTAGATAATGGGTAAAATGGTCTTTTACCCTGCTTATGGACTAAGTAGCTTAGACTCTGGTTTTGAGTCGAGACCCAGTTTATAATTGGATGATATCGATATTGATAGTGCGAGGATGTTCCGGACCAGTAACCAGAGATTCATTTGAGTGATTCAACAGCTTGAGGTGAGTTTCCTCAATGTGTTAGCAAGTCAAAGGCACCAATACTAGCCTATGGTTTATTATGTTAGGATGCAAGATGTCTGTGTGACTCTTGCATGTGTTATGTTTTGGTATGCTTACTAGGTAAGGCCCGATGTTGGGCGAGGCTCGATGACTATATTGTATGCTATTATATTTGTGATTATCGCATGTGTTGGTATGATTATATGTTTATATGTATATCGGGTCGGGCCTGATGCTAGGCAGGGCCTGATGACTGACAGATATGTATACCAATTGGGGTTCAATATCGGGCGGCGCTTGATGAAGGGTGTGGCCCACTATATGTTTGATATATATGTGGTAGTGGTAAGGGTGAACTAGACCTGGTATCCGGTTGAAATAGACCAAAGGGGATTGCAAGCACCCATGTATGTTTAGTTGTATGTTTGTAAGGTATCTTGGATTTTGTGGAACTCACTAAGGTTTGTGCTTATGGTTGTATGGTTATATTTTCAGGCACTTCTGGTTCAAAAGGGAAGGGCCCGACTTGATTGCAGTGCATCCACCCATGTTTCCGTATTATGATGATTTTGGGATTGTACTCTGATAACTATTTTCTCGTGAAATACTTTTGGATAATTAGAAGAAGGGGATCATGAATGTTTGGCTAAAAGATAATTAGTGTTGATATTAAATTCAAAATGAAAATTTACATCGTAATTTTTGGGACGTTACATTTTAAAGAATATCGATGGTTGGTTATAAACTTGTTTTATATTGTTCAAATCAAATTTTGTTGCTAAATCTTATGTTTTTGAAACTAGTTTTTTAATAAAGAATCCAAAAATTGGTATCAGAGCCATCCTTGCAAGTTTGGTTAGATTTTATGATTTTTGGAAGTCTGTGTTTTTAGAAAATATGGATAACTTGTTTTTACAAGAAAATGAGTTGATACATATTTTCTATGACAACTTTATAATTCTCATTTTATGTGACAAAAGTTTTCATGCATATTTTGTCATTCGAAGTTTTCTTAGAAAAACAAATATTGTTTAATGTGTATGTTGATATGTATGATGTGCATAAACTAGCCAAGGACCTTTGTGTTGTTGTGTTTGTTGTTTTATCAAAAATGGTTGTAATAATTTATTTATTCATATGGTATGTAATAAAATAAATAGAGTAGTTTTCTTGGTTTATTTTTGCAAGTAATAAATTAGTTTCTAGAAATAAATTTTTTTTACAAAAAAGTAATAAGAAATGAAGATGGAGCCATTTTTTTGAAGACAAATGGGTAATTTATAAAATGAAAGTGTAATTGGAAGATAATGATAGTTTCTGCAAATTGTCTCTAAACCTGTCAACAATGGTTGTTTCCTTAAGGATTGTTGACCTTTTGCGATAGTTTCAACAACACTTTCTAAAACTATTGCATGTTGCTGAATTAGTATCTTTAAATAGTTTTTCAATATTTTGCATGCAATGTGTATTTTCTCAAGTGGGAGCTTCTAAAACATCATGACAATAAGATTTTTAGTCACTTCAAATTTCCCTTTAGGAATGGACTTGACATATTTTGTATTGGCTCACAAAAATATCGTTAGTTGGTTATGTTTATACACGTATGTTTTATGCATGCTTGTGTTGTTTATTTTATGCAATTATTGTGTGGTTGATAAACTAGTTTTTCACATGATAACATAATTATGGACAAAATAAAAATCACATTAAGTTTGGTTTTTAAATTTTAAAATGTGGACATAAGATGTAACAAGTTATTGTTTTAAAATAAAAACCGGCTTTCTAAAAATGTTAATAACGGGAAATTTCGAAATACTCAATTAAAAGTTTTAAAATGGAGATTTTGTAACTTATACAAACTTCGTATATATAAGTAATAAAAGGAAGTTTCATTAAAGAGATAAATGTTTCATATGCACTCAAACTCAAACTTAATACCGGTTATTAAACTTAAAACTGAATCGCGTCAAATTATATAAAAATAACCTTTAAAAGTGATATCATATGTTTTTAAAACTAGAATTGTAAAGCATAATAATACTATTTCAAACCTCAAATCTATGTAATCCATTTTGAAGAACACTCGCACATCTCTTGTATGCAATAGTGGTATAAGGGATACATAACTACTTAATGTTATATTTTGATGGTCGAGATATCTTCGCGATTTCTATAACCAAGTTATAAGCTGATTACATAAGTTTTTTAAATTGGATGACTTGATCGGAAATCTTTTGTGATAAATGACACCTAAGAAAGAGAGTTCTAATGTATAAATGGGATCAAACATGTCTAATTAAATTTGTTATTAGCAATCCTATAAATCTAGGAATTATATAGTAAGATATAATTGATAATCGATATCTACCGAGTTGGATTCAAATAGATGGGATAAATGATACCTAACCATTTATTTGTTTTGCAACTTGTATCCTAGAATTTGACAATTAATGTTTTTGGAAACTAAAAGTGTATTAATTATTAAAGATTAAATATTGAAAATACTAAATGAATTTTGTTAAAATGTTGTAGATGTAAATAATTCATTCTTATTACCATGAATTTTCATTTTCTTTAGTGGCTTAATGAAACAATACCATTTAATAGATACAACTTCAATGAATGGGTTAATGTCTTGAGAGACAATCTTGTAAGAGATGTGAAATTGTATACACTTAAAGGTCCTAGTCCTAAACAAACTGCTTTGAGCAATAGGCTTGAACATGACACCTAGTAAAGACAACACTATAATGCTAAAGATATTTATAATATCAAACTAGGAATAGTTATTCCTGACTTCCAAGATACCTGGGATAATTTAGATAAATATTTGATGATATAACATGTTAAGCAATATTCCAATAATTATAGTGATATTTTGTTTTAAACTAGTTCAAACATTGGACTCATGTAGGGCTGAAAGAATCACCTTGAATGATCTAATAGGCCTATGTTTTATGGACTAAACCCCTTTAAGCCCAAGAAATCCAATAAGGCCCACATAGATGGATCTTGTTTCCTTTGTAGATAAACTGGACATTGAAAGAGGAACTACTTCTCTTATCCGGAATGAAAGTCTGGAAGAGACTAGAACTTCATATATATATATACTAGATATAACTATTACTTTTCATATAATACTCAAGTATTTGGTACTTAAATGTTAATCTAATATTTGTGAATGGCTTGCAAATATTTATAGAAGAGTAACGAGCTGAGCACAATCAAGTTGGAACTACACTCTTGGAGTTTAGCTTATTAATTATGCTATGAACATAATGTACTTGTCTGAAACAATGTTTGTTTTGGAACAATGTATGTTTTAATTTAGATTGTCTAAATATATGTCTCAGTTAATTTATAAAGGATTGATTATTTATTTAAATAATTTTTTCACAACGATCACATTCATATTCATAAATGATTAAAAGTATTTTTATGAAACTAGATCTCTTAATAATAATTATAAAGTAAATATCAATGTTTTATAAATAACAAGTTCTATATACAAAATACTTTTCACGTAAACTTGTTTTGAATCAAACTCATCTTTGTTATCTTTATGTTATAAATAACATTCACATATTCCAACTTCAAGAAATGAATATTTGAAAGAAAATAATGTAGTTTATTTGACATATGTAAATCTTATTTATATAAATATTTCTAAAAATATTTTCACTAAAGTAGTAGAGAAAATGAATTATTAAGGTGTAACGCCCACAGATTCGGGCTAGTCAATTTAGAGATAATAAACGTTAAAAAGACTTTTTGATAGAAGATTATTTAGAATAAATAATCTTAACCAAATTATTGTATATGTCACAACGAATCCATACATATAAAGAATGTTGAAATTCAACTTATAATAAACAAGTTATGACCCGTCAAAGTTTGCGACAAAAATGGCACGACTCCGCGTATCGTACAACAGTAAACTTTTGACAAAATACTTTTTAGCCTCAAAAATCTAAATGAAATTCTTAGTATACGTTAAATGGAGAACATACATAAAAAGAATGTCTAAATCTAACTTCGTTAAAGGAAGTTATGATTTTTCTAAGATTTAGCATAGTAGTACACAATTCGAAAATCGAATTTTAGATCGATAGATTTTAGCTGACACAAACTAAACGAGAATTGAAGATCCCGTTAATAGTATCTCAACAATATAAAGACAGCCAAAAACGGATGTTGGATGCAAAGTTATGAATTTTTAACAAACTTCAACTATCTAAGCCTGTTAAAATATAACTGTAAAAATAAATTCAAAATTAGCCGATGAAGTCTAAATGAAAGTTGTAGATCACGTCGCTACCTACGCGTAAATATAAAGAACGCAAAAAACAGAGATCGTATGCAAATGTTAAAAAATTTAGAAGATAATTAATGTTTGGGATTAACCAACGACTAACACGTGGCAAGATCTTAGCCACATCTTCTTCCCCACAGCTTTGCATGAGATCAAGACATGTGGCCTGAGTATGCCTAGTGTAGCTTGTAGTATGCCCAACATACTGAGTCCACCGAGCGTACCCATTATGTACGCCCCGCGTACGTACATTTCCCAGCCTATAAATAGATGGGGGTTTCCCTCATTTTCTCTCACCTTCTCATCCAATTCTCTCCCAAACACCCCAAACACTCTATTATTTCCGCTAGCACCTCCTAAGTGTTAGAAGTGAGTACCGGAGCGACAGAAGGCCCCGAGAAGAAGAGATTGCAGCTCATAAGTTCTGCCCGTGCAAAGCCCGGTTCCTTGCTAAACCTCCTGTAACACCCCAAACACTCTATGATGTCTAGGCTGTGATTTAGTGAGGTATTTAAAGTGGGATTTCCAAACAGTATACTTCGTATACCAAACGGACCCTACATCCGATATGATCCTACCTCGTTGTTCCTTACTTGATAGATCTTGAAGTAGACTTTGAGTTAATGATGAATCTAAACTAATAATTAGTCACAATAAATAATAGACTAAAACTTAGTGATAATAATACTAGGTTTTGTCAAATGAAAAGATAATTGCTTGAAGCATAGCGCTATCCGAATTTTGAGTCATCACTTTAACAAGTGAGTGCATAATTACTTTCATCATACACATAGATATGAATAATTTAATAAGAAGCCTTGACTTTAACGATGATGTAATAATCTAGCAGAGTATAGATTACGACCATAGACTATTCTAGATAGTCCAGTGGAACGCTAGCAGGTTCGCAACCTGTAGGTGTTTTTGAACTACATCTTCACTAGATGTTCTCTAAAAATCATGGTAGTCGCGTCTAATGGATAATATCGACACCTTTGCCTAATAGATAAACTTTATACTACGTGTTCATCAGATGTACTATAAAAAAACCCTAGCTGTAACACCCCCAAACCGGAACGGCAGAAATGTTCGGGGGCTGAGGACATCATGTACAGTATCACAACCATTGAATAATAGTAATCAGAGCAACCACAACCATTGTATTAATATTATAGTGTTTATATTGTATTCAAAACACATATGATTGACTCCCAAAAGTAAATAGCAAAATAAAGACTTGAAGCTACTATGCACCATCATAAATAGCAAAATAAAGACTTGAAGCTACTATGCATCGTCTTCTAGAACCTGCATGAGTACCTGTCTACTAGTGCCTTGAGAATACAAGTGGTTTTGAAAGTGTCAACATTAAAGTTGGTGAGCTCATAATCATTTTGATTTATAAAGCATGTTCTTTGTTCCGTGGAGACCTTAGTGTGTTGCTCTTGAAAATCCTATGTTTTCTAATGTCACACCCCAAAACCAGAACGGCGGATGGGGGCGGAGGATGTCATGTACAGTATCATAACAATGCAAAATAGTAAACAAGCAACAACATCATCCATTGTATTAATAGTATAATTTCATACAAGTGTGTTCTTTAATAGTAATAACACACCAAAAATGAATAATCAAAATAAAAGACGAGTCTTGAAGATGCTTCTTCTTCTCAAAACCTGGCATCGGTACCTGTCTACTGACGACCTGAGAATACAAGTTCTTTTGAAAGCCTAAATCAGCATTTAAGCTGGTGAGTTCATAAGTATTTAATGTCAATGTTTGTATAAGTTTGAATGTAAATATTTGTGAAAGTTTGAATGAAAATGATTGTAAATATTCAATGTAAATGTTTGTATATGTTTAAAAACCTCTAGAAAATCCCATATTTCCTACTAGTATAAAAAGTAGTCTTCTGCCAAGACCTGACTGTTTTGGATGTTTGTTTCTCTATAAAAGTGGATGTTTTTCCCTAGTTTATAACTATCTTAACTCGAAAAAAGATTGCATTGACTTTCAAGTAGAATTGTCACTATACGAAAGTAATAGGAAAAGTAAGTATTCATGGGTCTTTAGAATTGACAACCTGCAGTACTAATTACCTAAAAACAATTATGTTTTATTAAGATCATAATGTGATAAGTAGTTCCCATACTAAACGTTCTCCTTACAAGAGATTTTGGGAAACAAGAGTGACTTCCACAACGAATTGCTAGGCCGTAGTATCCACATTAAAGCTATATGATCATGTATACCCAATTTATTATCACCTTTTGTTTAGAACAATGCGTTAGTGATCATTGGTATAGTTAGATCCTGTAGTTGTTCCATGCTATAGCATCATAGTATGTTCTTTCTATTATAGTATCTTAGTATGTTCTTTCTGTTATAGTATCTTAGTATGTACTTGTATATGATAGTATTCTCTGATGTAGTATTCTCTGTTATAGTATTCTCTGTCTAATATTTGTTTTATTAAGGTTATAATGTGATAAGTAGTTCCCATACTAAACGTTCTCCCTACATGAGATTTTGGGAAACAAGAGTGACTTCCGCAACGAATTGCTAGGCTGTAGTATCCACATTAAAGTTATATGATCATGTACACCCAATTTATTATCACCTTTTGTTTAGAACAATGCGTTAGTGATCATTGGTATAGTTAGATCCTGTACTTGTTCCATGCTATAGCATCTTAGTATGTATTTTCTGTTATATTATCTTAGTATGTTCTTTCCGTTATAGTATCTTAGTATGTACTTGTATATGATAGTATTCTCTTCTGTAGTATTCTTTGTTATAGTATTCTCTGTCTAAGATTTGTTTATGATAGTATTCTCCTAAACTATACCTATAATAGCCTACTAGTAATTTCTATTATAGTATTCTTCTTTGTAGTATTTGAATGATTGATTGGTACTTTTATATCCATATATGTATACATAATATATAACTAACGTTTAGAAAACCTTCGGACAACTAACCGATTACTCTAAGTACACATTCAAACAAGAAAAAGGAAACAAAAGTGGGTTAGCAGTTCTAAGTCCTTTAAACATTACTTACATAACTATACATATATAGGCATGCATTTGACGATATATAAGTTAAAAAGGAAGTTTTGTAAAACCTTTTGAAGAGTTTAATAATAAATATTGATGACTTGATGTCAATTTATAAAACGATTTAAAAGTAGTTTGTTTGATAACAGAGTTTGAGGTATATGAAATCCTATTGTTTGAAACACATTTATAAATCACATATGATTGATTAAATAACAAAGAGTATAGCAAAAGATTTATGATTTTCACATGAGGATAATCGTGTGTTTGCTTGTATTCCCCCCTCCCCCTTTCAAAGAGTATAAAACCATTTACAAAGTATTTGAAAACATAGTTGTAAGGGTATGAACTCACTTGATAGAAGTGGTGAGTTAAAGGAGACGAGACTCAACTCGGGCAGTATTTCGACTGAAAAGAAGCAAGTTTCTCGGGATCTTCATGACTTCGTGACTTGATCCGTGTGTTAGAGGTGTTACCGTGGCTTTGGGGTAGTTTAGAGGGGCTTAATGGTGTGTAGAAGTAGGAGAAAGGATGGAAATGAACAACCAAAGATGGCTGCCCTCAATCCTTATTTATAGGGTGAATTTTGGGTCTCACGTTGTGAATCTCAAATATTCATGTCGTGAGTTAAGTCGTCATCAGGTGCATCATCGCAACTTGCATATGTCAGGATCCAAAAGGTTTCAGAAGCCAGTTCACTTTGTGAACACTGACAGTTTTGGGGTTTTGCGGCTGAAATTCAGAAATTCATAACTTTCGCATACGAACTCCGTTTTTGTCAGACTTTTTACCGTTGTAATACCATTGATGGGATCTTCGATTATCGTTTAGGTCATGTTTGCAAAAAGTCACTCAATCTCGATTTTGAGTTTTTAGATGTCTACTTCTATGTCCGAAACTTCGAAAAATCATAACTTCCTCATATGAAGTCAGATTTGGGCATTTTTTTTATTTATGTTTATGGTTTAATGATATCTACAATTTTCATTTGGACACCTAAGGTTGAAAAGTATTTTATTGAAATTTCTCGTTTTGTGCTTAAAGTGTTTTACGGGTATTGTCGTGTATCTTCGATCGGGCGTATCTTCTTCGTTATAACTCGGATTTTAGTGTTCTTTATATTTTTGGAAACCTAGTTACGATCTCTATCACTTTATGTATCCCAATTAAGGTTATTGAACAATTTATATTTGACCTAAATTTTGCTCGTGTTACATCTAATGTAATGAATGTAAGAAATGTGATCCATGCTAATTCCTTCTACGAGTACTTAGTATATACAAGCTATATATAATTGAGATCGAGCAGAGAATAGACTGTGTGGCTCTGCCCTAAGCCTACAATGAAACAAGGAATAGGAAATGAGGCGGAAATCACACATTCCACTGTCTGTCGTATCTTCATTGTATATAACCTTAACACTTTCACTAGGTACTTATAGAGTTAAGTGTAGTGGTTCTTTTTGAAATGTAAGTATATTCTTCCATAAATCTTATATTTTCTGATCTAAAGAAATTTAAGTTCTGTTGATTCTTTCTTGGAAAAGTAATGTAATATGATTGTGTTTGTACTGTAACCCTTTCTGTATGCATATACCTTGTTATACGTTCTTTCAGGAAAGTATGTTTGTACTAGAAAATAGTGTACTATACTTTTATATAGTGACCTGGCCCATACCGTTTTCCCCCTATGATAACTTAGTATATATAGGTCATGTATAACCAAGATCGAATAGATAGTAGATTGTGCAAATCTGCTCTAAGCCCACAACTAAACAAGAAATAGGGAATGGAGTGGAAATCACCCATTCTACTACCTATCATATCACACACACACACACACACATACACACACACACACATATATATATATATATATATATATATATATATATATATATATATATATATATAACCCTTAACGTATAAACTATGAAATCATAGAATTAACATTATAGGTCCCTTCTAAATTGTATGTTCATGTTATTTGAAAAGTCGTGTAGTCTTATTATTAAAATAAAACCTATGAAGTAGTGTTACTCCTGTAAATACTAGTTGCCTATACGATGTTCTTTAGGCATCGGTATATGATGACATTTGTCACCCCAGGCATGCCAGCCTAGTTGTTGCAGGCAGTTCAGGTGCGGGATTGTCAGTCCCGTATAGATCTATAAACAAATTTCATACTCTCCCTCTAGGAGACTCTGGTTGTAATTTATAGGACTTAGACATGTACCATGATGGGTGCAACGAAGTAGTGCCTCACAACCCTATATTAACTAGTTTACGTGTAGTGTTATAGTGTTCCCATGTATTTGAAACTGTTTGTATTATCTTGTAGTAGTGTACTTTGTAATATAAAATAATTATTCCTAAATAATTATTTAGTTATGTAACCATGATCTTAGTAAAATAGATTAGTGTTCCTGTATCGTTTCTTGAACCTTGTAAAATAGTGTAGTGACGCACAAACTATACCTATTATAGTTTAAATGTAAGTTTTATAATAAACTAGAAACCTTTGCAATTTAACAGTGTCTAAGATAGTAGTAAGAGATTTATGAAAAATACCCTTTTGCTCGACATGTTACAAAAGGGTTGTAAATTTGAGCAATAATATTTTATATTCATACACACACACACACACACACACACACACACACACACACATATATATATATATATATATATATATATATATATATATATATAAGAATGAAAAGACAGTCGGATAAATAATTCTATCCTGAACCCTTAACCAGACAAGGAACATGATTCAGGACGAAATCGTTAATTCTAAGTCTGTTGAACCTTGTTATAAGAGTCCTTGTGTTTTACTTGTATTCCCCCTTAAAAATATTGAAAAATAGTGAAAACTTAGGGGTATGAACTCACCTCTAGTGCATGCGCTTGATCGGACTCGAAGTGATTGCAAATGATCATCGGGTTAGAATACGTGACAATAGTCGTATCCTAATAATAATTATACAAATATCGTGTGACAACTGTCAATTCAGGTCATTCTCGGACTCATGCATCTTTATAAAAACCATTCATGCACAACATGCCATGACCTAGTAGTATAAATTAGGTCAAAAATCTTGCATAAACTAGGATCCAACTAAGGTTTAGGACTAATATACTTGATACTTACAATTCTAGTAAGTTGCTTAGCTACCATAGGAAATGCCAATACTATAATTAGAATAAAGCTTCAAGCTTTGTTATAATTGAAATAGGGTATAAAACTCTAAAAATAAATTAAAACATTCTAATTATACTTTAACATGTTGTTGAATATCAAACAATATTCCAAAAACCCTAAAGAGCCAAAAATCCAAATTTATAAATCTTAAAGCTTAAAAACTTTATAAAATTTGGCTATAAACTTCCTAATATCAAAGTTTATTAATCAAATTATGGATTATACCAATGAAATAGAAATATAAATTACAAGTATTAATCATAATTTAATTGTTGAAAACAAGATTTTAAATAAATCCAAAATTACTTAACAAGTACTTTTATAAAATTTGGGTTTTTATAAAATATAGGAGGGAATTTTTATAAAGTTTAAAAATTGGAGAGAGAAGGCTTAATGCATGTAAAAAAACCGGCCATCACCTCTCCCCATGCCCTCTCTCTTCCCCAAAACCCAATCATTAAGCCAATACCCTCACTCCACCTCTTCTCTCTTCACTCTCTTACACTCCACTCTTCACACACTTCACTCTCTTATTCCCTCTCTCTAAACTCACGAAAATCCTCTCAATCCTCTGCAAAATTTCCAGATTTTGAAGCCCTTGAAGTGTTCTTACTTCTCTCAAGGTCTAAACCAAGGTAAACAACATCTTCTTCCATAGTTTCATGGTTAAACCTCTTTTTCTTCTTAGTCTTCTCTACTTTTCGGATTCTATGCCTTTCGATGGCTAGAAATCTTTATTCTCCCCTTGTGTTTTGTAGATTCTCACCATAACACAATGCATGTGTTTGAAATGGTGAAAATCCGGGATCAAACCCATGCAAGGAGTGAAAAAGATGCATATATGATCATGTGACATCAAAATCTAATATTTCATGTTCTTCTCCATTTCTTTTATGTTCATGCATGACCAAAATCATTTAAACCATTTCTAGTACATCTTGGATGCTCATTCATTCCATGCATGTGTTAGAAATCGGATCTTACCAAAGGCATGCATGATATTCTTGTTGAAATACCCTAATAATGCACACAAACAAACATGCAATCTGCCAGATTAATTTGTTCGACTTTGAACGGCCATAACTCAGTCATTTCTTAACCAAATCATGATATTCTTTTTGTATTGGTTAGTTCCACGAGTTAACTTTCAAACCCAACTGATCTCACTGTAAAATATTAAATATACGATTTTTGGCAGATTTTACAAAAAGGTTGCGCATACAGCTCTTTTTCTGTGATCACTATTTTTATCTTGCTTAAACAATGGCCTTAAAACCAACCATAAATCTGAGGAAAAATAACTTAGAAACTTAACATATCTAGTGAATGATGGTTGAAATTTCATGGCTTAAAATCTTACTGAATGGGCTACACAAATTCATGAACTTCAGCCACATTTACACTTCATGCATTATTGCATGCAACTTTTCTTAAATTGTTTGGAATCATTACCCTCATTTCTCTTCTGAATACATTCTTAACATTTTTACTTTTAAAAGCCCTTGCATGCATGAGATAATCTGGAAAATTACAAAAGCTTTTGTTATTTCTTTGATTTATTAGAATTATTGCTAAAACCAAGGGCATAAATCATATAAAATACTTCCAGAGGTCAATAAATCCTAAATAAATTCATGAATGATCCTTATGGGGAATAATGACCCGTCACCAAATTTCAACAATTTTTGTTACTGTTTCATATGATTTCTAATTTTATTTTGTTTAGGGCATGATAAATTACAAAGCCACTTTAGAAGATTTGAAAATTGTATCTAACAATTTTCGCATACCTTACCTGTGATGGGTGCCTCTAGAAAATAATTTCAAGATTTTTCATCATGTCTAGCTATTTTTCCCAATTTTTGGTAAGTATAATGGTCTAAATATGGGAAAAATAGTTCTGATTATCCAAAATTCATTAAAATTTACCAGGATATCATATTATACAGTAGGAGGTTACATAAAAATTTTGAGGATTTTTCTCTACTGTAAACTATTTTTCTCTTATTTTCTAAAGTTAATTTCATTAAAATACACTTAAATACACATAAATACCCAAAACCAGTTTATACATTATGAAAACCACTTTTGATATTTTTCCCAGGTTATTGATACTGTAAATGATGTTACAAAAATTTATGGTGGTTTATTTTAACTGTTTAATATTATTTTTTTAATTAATGACTATTTAAAGGAATAAGACAAAGAAAAATAGAAATACCCACTGAAAAATATCTTTTATATTTTTCCCAGCCTAGTTATGTATAATAACAATTAAATAAAAAGTTTGGGTAATTTTGGAAACTGTTTTCTATTTATTTCAATTTTTATTGGAATAAATGCCCATAAATCATAAAATATAATTAAACAGCTTGAAAATTCATTTTTCTATTTTTCCCAGCCTTGTATCGTATAATATCAGTTAAATAAAAAGTTTGATAATGTTTATCCCTCGAATGCTATTTTTCGTGAATTTATGTTGTTATAGAGACTTAAAAATTTGGAAAATTAATATTCCAAAGTTGTAATTAATCACACGACTTGTAAAATTCAATATTTCAGAAAAAGTGTAACCAATTGATATAAAATCCAATATTAAAACATAAATTGGCATTTCCGTATATGTAGAGTTTAGTATATTAGCATTAGATATCGACATGGAAACTCACTAGTATGTGTGTTTGATGTCGCAGGATCCCGGTAGTAAGACGTTGGTGCATCCCGAAGTACCGCTTGTGCCTACACGAAACATCGTGAGTATTCACGCACTCCCCTATTTTCAGTTTCTATGTTTTGGGGTGGAAAAGCATGTAAAAACTATTGTTTGCATGATGTATTTAAATTGTTATTATCAAACTTGATTGCTATTGTATTGCTATGTATCTTTATGTATGTTTATGCAACACGGAACATGAGAACTTATCGTACTAAGACCCTTCCATTATCTCTAACCATTTACTCTTTGAGCCAATGGTCATTATGGATAGCGCTATTAGGAATTGACAACTCCTCACTCGCCCGAATCGCTGGAGTGCATGATACCATATTTATCTATGGAATAATAAGCATAGATCTCGATTGGGCTTCAGTCATAGGTTTGGTTGAGACTCATTGTTTGCTCATACACATACAAACTCGTTTCTCGTTATAGCAATAAACTTGTATTCCTTAATAGCAATCAACTTGTTTATCATTAAAGCAATGTACTTGTATTTACGAAATGCCTTGTTGTACGCTCGATTTTATAAACTTGTGAACTTGTATTCCTTACATGCTTTTTCAGGAAATAACTAGTAAGTGGATGTAAAGATTCATCATCATAGAGCATGCTGTATCGTGTTGAAGCTATTTTGAAGTTATATTTTGAACAATGTTATTTTGAAAAACTTGTATTTTGTTTCTTTTGAAGCTATGGGTTGTAAACTTTAAATACTGCTATGGTGATGTATCTTTATCTTTTGCAATGAAACCGTTATTGCTGTCATACCTTGCGTTTCCGCTTTAGCGGGGTGTGACATATCGTATTTAAATTAATTAGATATTAATTTAAAGTGTTAGACAACAATAAAGTATTTAAGAAATACTTTCAAAAGCCTTAGGAATTAATTCAAATAATTTCTAAACGTTTTTAGTGAGCAATGGGTTGTTTTCGGTTGACATGGGGAGTTTTCGGCTGGAGGTTGAAGATTTGAAGATCTTGTTGAATGTTCTTGATGTTCTTGGTGAAAACTTGAAGTTCTGTGCAAGAATCCTATGAGTTTATAGTGTTCATTAATGATAGTTGAGAGGAAAAATGGAAGTGTTTTCGGATGGAAATGTGATAAATTGGGTTGTTTTCGGAAGCAAACATATATATAGGATTGGGTTTACGGTCAAGGCCTTTGGGTTTTCGGCTCTACCCTTTGGGTTTTCACCCCAAATGGGCCTTGGGGTTGTGTTTTCGGAACTTGGCAAATCGAAAACACCCTTTTGGTGTCATTTCCAATCCGTAAACCCCTTTGATCTTGATTCCTAATACGAAAACCATCTTTGAATTGATTCCAAAACCGTAAACCCCTTTCTCCTTTAATTACTTGGGCGAAAACCCTTTGTTCTCGATTTTTTTTGGTGAAAACACATATATGAGGGTTATTCACAAGCCCTAAGGCTATAGATGATACAATGCAAAAAGGATTGCAATGTAGTATCACTTGTACTAGGTTTAGGTTTAGACTTTGTTGGGTTAAAATTTTCGGGTTGTTACATCATCTCCCCGTTAGAGAAAATTTCATCCTAAATGGTAGCATGTGGACTCGTAGTCCTGGGAAGCTTTTGTCCTAAAATTCGTGGTAGGAATCATACATGGTTCATCTATCATCACCTCGTGTATACAAGTCGTATATAATTAAGAATGACTAGACGGTTGGATGGGTGACTCTGCCCTAAGTCCACAACCAGATAAGGAACAAGAGATAGAGTGGAAAAATAATCCTAAGTCCGTATAATCTTAATTATATACCACCCGCACGTATACATTTAGCTGTGATAGGTTATCCGTATTTGTCCCTAGCCTTTGTGCTTGAACTTGACTTGCTGCACGCGTAGTATACCCGAAAGGTATGCGGGGAACACTTCGGAGGTCTGAAACGAGAGACGAGTCTGAGGTTCGTATCTAGTTTGTAGTTATGAGTGGCAAGGGTTTCGCTAATCAATTAGTTAGAGTGAAAGGTCTCTTCGGCAGCACATGTGATTGGTATGGTAAGGACCAAGCCGATCCATACCGGAGGACGACGTCGGAACTTCTTAGTGACACATGTGTTAAGTTGATTCAGAAGAACTGTTTGTTAGAGCGATAGTGCATCCTATGTGTACGTTTCTAGTGCTTTCAATTTTAACCTTGTTATTACTACTGCGAACATTTGGTACTACGTTAAGCAAATACTAGTAGAAAGAGTGTTCTGATAGATAGTGATGATACTTCACGTTATGATCTCCACCAGGTCCATCTATAATCACTTGGTGTCTACAAGTCATATATAACTAAGGCTAAGAAGACAGTCGACTGAGTGACTCTGCCCTAAATCCACAATCAAACAAGAAACAGGAAATAACGCAGAATTACACACTCTAAGTCTGTGGGTTCTTAATTATATATGAACCTAGCATATACACTAAGCCATCGTAGCTTACCTGCCAGGATCTTTAGTTTTCTTTGCTCCGGCGAGCGAGTAATTTTTGATCACAATTTAATTGATGACCATTTTCGTGAAAATTTTAATTTTTAAAATATTTTTATTTGGAAAACGTACTGTAGTCTACAGGTGGTTCCAGAAGAGTCTTTCCTGCGGTGATCACCAGCACTCTTCCGTGGCTGCCAGAGTTGTGTTTTATCAGACAGTCACTTTTGTAGTGTCCCGATTCGCCACACTCGTAACAGGCCTGGCTTACCCCAACACATGGGACCTAAGAGATTGGTCGTGTCGGTGCTATGCAAAAACGATTAGTGTGCCCCTTCCTTAGGCAGTTCTTGCAATTCAACTCTCAGCACCCTCCGGTGTGATGGAAGTTACACTTGTTGCACTTCAGGAGGGTTCCGTTATATTGTCTGAACGGTGCTGGAGTGGAAGCTGATGTGGTAACATGATCCATAACAATTTTCTGTCTCTCTGAGGGCTCTTGCGTTGGTTGCCTCTTCTTTTTACACTTATACTTTTTGTTATAGTCGTCCCTTTTGTCGGCTCGGGAGTGGGAATCATCTAGCCTTGGCGGACTCCATGGTCCACTAGTGTTTGAGCTAGACATTTGGCACTATCGAATGTGAGGGATTTTGCTGCTATCACGTTTCCGTGGGTTGGAGAAGATAGTCCCCAAATGTATCTCTCTATCTTCTTGCTCTCCGGGGTAACCATCCTGGGGCTTAGTGTCGCTCGATCACTGAATCTATTAGTGTAGGCTACTATTTCTAAGCCTGCCATGGTAAGGGTCCACAGCTCTTGCTCCAGTTTTTGTATGTTTCCCCTCGAGAAGTATTATTCTATCATCATGTCCTTAAGATTTTCCCAACCCATTGCGTTTGCCAATGGTAGGATTAGTTACTTAATATAGCTATTCCACCATGTCAAGGCCATGTCGGAGAAAGTACAGGAAGCAAACTTGACTTTGCTCCCTTCTGGGCACGCGCATATTTCGAAGATGGACTCCGTTTTCTCAAATCATCGCATTAGAGCAATGACTCCTCCACTTCCATTAAAGGATTTGGGTTCGCAATTCATGAAGTCTTTATACAAACACTCTCTTATGCGTCCATGGCTTTCTTAATGGTTAGAGTTGTTAGTACCATTACCCGGTCCGCTGGCACCACTTGCGTGGATTGAGTCATGACAACTATCACTATGACTGTCACCGCAGCTTGAAAGACAAATGGATCATATTGTGGAGGTGGTGGTAGTGGTGTTGGTGGTGCATTGTTTTTGTTTCTGTTCGACTTCTTCAATGGCATATTTCTATCATAAGGTTTTAAAAGATTAAACGGTGGTAAGCCTTTAGTAGTGGTTACAAGTCCAGTGTTATTTGACACTGAGTTATCTTAGTTCTGAGTTAGTTATGTTCTGACATTTATAGTGTTCTGAAAACAATTCATAACAAAGGTCTATGGATAATAGACTTATGAATTTTTTATAGTGACCACCTTGTAAGTGAAATTCTGTGACCTGTTTTACTGTTACTAGTTGTTATGAAAGCGGTGGTAAGCCTAACACATAGTGTGAGCAGTGTAATCACTAACTCACTAGGTTATATTATTTTTTTAGTTATTAGTGCGACGCGTAAGGTGCTCTGCCTTCTCGCATGATCCACGAATGATTCCTTCTCAGGATCCTCTCTTAAAACCTCTTCTTACTCTTCCTTGGCTCTTCTGTTGACTGATTCATTGGAGTGGCTATACCTAGCTATGTTTTTGGTGTGAGAATGGGGATGTCTAAAGAATTTATGAGATTAATAGAAACATTCCTATCGAAAATTTTATGGTGATCATCATTGAGCCCTCTTATAATCACGCAGTGTATGCAAGTTGTACATAACAAAAATCAAATAGACCTTCGAATAAGTGATCCTACTCTAAGAACACAACCAAACAAGGAACATGTAGTAAAGCGAATATCATAAATTCTAAGTCTATAAAATCTCAATTATATATAACCCTAGGAGCATACACTTTGCAATTATAGACCTGCCAATAAGGGTCTTTTAGTTTTCACATAAGTTATTTATAGTGCTTAAAATACTCCCTTAGTATTTCAATTGTATAATTTGTTCTAAAGTTTCTTGGTATATGAACCTTGTAAGTTTTTAGACTTGTTGTTATTATATAGCATCCTAAAATACTCCTATAGTATTTTAACATTATGTTATGTTCTAGAGATCTTTTGAATGTAGGGTTGGTAAGTTTTAGACTCGTCGCAACACTACTATCACTCCCAAACACTTGTTTGTCGTATCTCAAACAAATATAGTTGACCAGGTTATATTTATCCTAGATATCATTACATAATTGCCCAGGTTTGACTATAGTGTTCAACATTTAAATACTTATGTTTTGTTCTTGTGATACTCGCTCTAGTATGTATGCTTGTTCGTATACTTCTCATAAAATACTTATATTTTAAAAGTATACATTTTTATTCAGAGCACTTCAGCCCCATTGTATTTATAGTTATATATCTTTTTATGGGTTGATATACTTGTGAAGAACGATTTACTCTTAGATCGATAGATTCTTTAACAGATAATTAAATGCAAAGAAACGAATGAACACATGATTGATTCAAACAATGTCGAATGATTAATATGCTCCACCTCAGAAGAGCTCGATGATGAACTTTAACTGCAGAGGTGTGCTAGGGTTACAGTAGGATTAAGCAAAAGTAATTCAAAAACCTTAACGATAATAATGCATACATGGCTGGATAGGCCCAGACCGAGTAAACAAATGGACCTAAGAGCTAAGCCCAATGACGCAACCTGTTAGTCTCAAAAATCTCCCCCTTTGTGTCAATTAAGGCGAGAGATCATGTTGGTTGAGCGAGAGTGTATTTCTTCACAGTCTTGAATATCTTCGGTATGATGGCAAGAAGAGTTTGGCAAAAATCAATGTAACACCGAAGCATATCCGTAAAGTTCTTCTTATCATTTTCACTGTTTTGTTTACACCTATGTATAATATCAAGAATATGCTCCAAACATGTAGTGGAGAACAGGTGTTTATCATCGAGAGCAAACAAGTATTTTTGACCTTCTCCTCAAGTGAACATAACGGTGTGATGCTTTGAATCAATTTTGCCCATCCGTATTCTATTCACATCGCCGTTCTTCGCAATAGTGGGCTTCTTCCTTAAGACATTTGCAATCTCTTGATCCATATTTGCAACCTCATGAATGTAAGAGGATAACATTTGCTTGATATGGTCAATAATGGGCTCATACTGAATTTGATCGGTTAATAGAATGTTGTTGAGAAGTATCCAATCATGTGGGTTCTGGTTCGGTAGATCGGCCAAAGAGATCATATGGACCAAATTGTCAGAGCCTCGAGTCACTCTGAATTTGACATTTATAAATGTCCTTGCAGGAGTTGGTTTCAATACCTTGACTGATGTGATCTTCTGTGCACTCCAAGTCAAGTATAGCGGTTGAAAGAATTCAAGATAGTAGTTAATCAGATCTCGATCAGGAGAAGGAACATTGGATATCGGATCAAAACAGTAAAACACGAATGCCTTTTGAGTGATAGGCATATCAAATTGAGAATCTTTGGTATTCTAACGGTCAAAAGAAACGATTGGTTCAAGCCAATGAGTGCTGGGAGACTCAATTGCTTCTTTGATTAATTTCTCTAATGTCCACAGTGGAAAGAGAGCTTGTTTTCATACCAAAGTATCATGGGCTTCTTTCTCTCTTCTCTCCCTTTCTTCTTCTTCTCTTGCGATTTTGAGATTTTCATCAATCTCTCTGTCTCGATGCTTTCTTCTCAGAGTTGATTAGTTTCTTCTTCTTCATCACTTTGAACCATAATGCCCTTTGCTTTGTCCTTCACACTAGGACCCGAAGCTTCATTATCCTTCGGTATTGTGGTGAATTTTTCAAATTTGTAGGAGGTTGTCTAGGAGGATTTTGTCCATCTTCTCCCCCTTGTTTCGGAGTAACAATAGGCTCCATAACACCCTCAATTCAGCTCAAAATTTCAAGAGCAGGAAGCAACTTCTCAGTCAAGTGGTTTCAAATTAAGAGAGTAAGAATCAAATCATGCGCATTCACAAGATTGGACAGAATAGAGAAGAGATCACTAACATAACTTTTGATCATAGCTCGCTCCATCTTGAGAGAATCAAATTCCTTTTTTGCCTGAATGAGCTGAACAGACCGAACTTCAAGCAACGTAGTTTTGTGAGCAAGTTCATCCATAATCTTATTCTCCATTGCAAGGTCAGCTTGAAGTTTGTCAAGATGAGTAGTGACAGAAGACAGAAGGGTGGTTTGATCAACTTGAAGATTGGTGCGTACCAATTCAAAGTTTTATTTCTCATCCTAAAAAGACTTTGAAAGTGACTCAATAGCAATGTTAACTTTGTTGGCATTAGTCTCTGCAACTCCTTTAAGATATTCCAGAAGAAGCTTAGAATAAAAAATAAGAGTGGCTACCTCCTCTGTTGCTTTCTGACAAGATCGAGTGGAGGCATCCACAACCTCAGTTGCCTTTTGGATCGATTCATCATACTGTTTAAGTGAAGTTTCAAGCAGGGCTCGAACAACAATATCAGAATAAGTTGTGGTGGAGGAAGAGGAAGATGAAGCGAGAAACTTGTCAAGATTTTCATTGAGATATTTTAAGTGCCGCTTCGTAACACGAGCATTATCATCATCACTCTAAACTTGGTAAGGACTGTAGTAGTATGACTCGTAGTCGACATCATCTCCACCGAGAACTAGAAAAGATTTTTTGGAAGGAGATGAGGAAAGAGGTTTGGATGTGACAGGGGTTTCGGTGCCTGAGGTAAGTGCCCCCTATCAGATACATTGACACGAACCGGAGGTTCAGTTGTAGTGGAGGTAGCTTGAGTAAGAATTGGTGGTGGAAGAGGAGCAGTGGAAATTGGTTGAGTAGAAACAGGTGGTGGACATGGTGCAATAGAAATTTCTATACTGGTTTTAGATGGAGAAGGAGGAGGAGATGGAATGTATTCATTGGTTGGTACCTCATTAGATGTAGCACGTGGAGGCGAATCTCCTCTAGGCGAGCCTTCAGAATGATGACCATCAATTTCACCAGAAACCTCCTGAACATTATCGGAGGGAACATACTCAGAGTCACTAGGCGAATGTGCCTTCGGTATCCTAGCCATTTTCTTTAACTTTCGCCTCTTTGGGGCAGAAGGAGCTGCTACTTCGGTCTTACGCTTTTTAGGCGTAGAGGCGTTGGATGATTGACCTTCTTTCTACTGCTTCTTTTGACCAGGATTCTTCCCATGTTTCGCTAGCCTGTCAGCATCATCAAGAGATTTCTGCATTTCGGGAGTTAGTTGTATCGGTCCTGAAAAAGGGAGTTTTTTGTATTCCCTGATGACATTTCTTTTGGCAAAGACACACCAATACATTGATTTGGGAATTGAACAAAAAAAGAATTTGGTTGCATCGGAGATGATGATCTTGGTGGTGTGAAAAGTTCCAATCGTCGATTGCAGTGCATCAGTCATGATGGAATGTTAAACTTCTCAATGGTCCGTTGAGTGATGAGGGTCCAAAACCTGGCACAAGAGATTTTAGAATGTTGAGAAGAGGAATTAAGACTTTGTACTAGTTGTGACAATAGAATGGATCCATAGTCCATGTTGATGCCGTGATAAAAACCATAGAGTAAAGTCATGAATGCCTTGCTAGCCCCGTTTGACCCAGCAACCCTTTCAACAAAGGCCTTGAAAAGAATGGTAAATAATCCATTCCACTATGATGGAAGACATGATTTCTTGAACTTGGTCACCGTTGTAAGAATGTCAGTGTACCCCATATCATAAAACATGGTGAACAGACTCATCAGAGGCTAGCCCTAACAGGGAGCAAAATCGCACTTTGGAGATAGAAGTTTTGTGATTGAAAATCTCGAAGAAAATGTGTTCCTTGCTTTTATTATAAGATGTCGTTGTGTATACCGGAGAAAGAAAAGACATCGGAACTAACTCCACCGTGGTCATCGCAATCACAAGTGGTGAATATTTGAGGCATTCAACCACTTGAAGCATGTAGGAATCATAGAGAAAAGGATTCAAATCGAGAAGTAGGTTTTGGTTAGGCTTGATGGCCAATAGAGTAGATGAGGCAGTTTGTTCATGAACAGATGAAGATTCAGCCATAGTTGCGGTTTTGGAGAAGGAAATGAGCAGTAGAATATGCTGCTGTTTTCTTGAGAGAATTTGGATGTGGTAAAGTGATACAATATGTGTAAGAAGATCTTATATACGATTACCAGGAGAGAGAAAGAATCCTTAGTAATGATGCCAAGATCTTCGAAATCGACGCCTAAAAAAGCACGATTTGACAGCTGTGTTTCCCCAAAAAGGTGTCAGTCGGCGTGACATAAGGAAGCCGTTTCAAATTCACGCGCCCGTTTGAATTCTTATCCTGTGACCCTGTTTTAAATTTTATCCATCGAACGCCTCTTTAATTTCGAAATGGTTCAAATTCCTTTGGAAATTAAGATTCATCCTTTTGCTTCATATAAATCAGACTTCCTTCACTCCTTAACAAAGTGAACCATCATCACATTTGTAACCGAAACAATAGATCTGAAAAAATTCCACTAGTACCACAAACAAGACTTGTAGAAAATCATAAAGATCTTCGTGCAAGAGTGTGCCAAAGAAAAATAAATAAAGCAAATGATTTGTGGGATATATGTGATGTCAAATAAGACATGAATTTGTGGATCCCAGTCACGAATCTCTTCCTTCAAAGTCAAGAGAGACTTAGAAGTATTTGTGTGGTTTCCCGTTGAAATACGATCATATACTTATTAAGAAGCATTGAAAGGCATCTTTTCCGAATAAGGCTATTAGGGTGGATCTCGCTTCAATCGAAGAACCAATCTTGATATAAGACCGAACATAGGATGAAGTACTTGTGAGACCAATGTGGCCTATAAAACAAGTAGGTTTGAACAACTTTTAGTGACTTGATGATGATGGTAGAAATCTCAAAAACAAAAATAAACTGGATCTTTTTGGGAAGAAAAGTCTTGGTATTTAGACAATTTCATAAAGATCGCTCAAAAATAAAAAGAGATTTCTTAGTACCTCCTACTAAAGTGGTTTCATTAACACTTGGGTGAAAACTAGAATATTTTATTGTTCACTGTCAATTCATTGTAGGTGTTGGATTTTGGGTTTCACTTAACACATGGTGAAACAAAACTAAGATCATTAACATAAATGTTGTGTAACCATAAACCTCATTGGTAAATTCTAAGAGTCTCACGGGTTACATTCATTAAGTGATGGATGGAGAAAAGTAATGAGGTGGTTAGGGAACCGAAAGTACCTCTGCTATTCGAAAGTGACCCAACAGTTAACTCTTGACTCAATATGAGAAGAGTAAGGTAGCTTGTGACTTGAGTAAATTTATCAGTCTGATTAGGAAGAATCGATTTGTATATATCGAATCATTAAGGCTTCACAAGAAGTCTTTGAGGCTTCGGTAAACATGCAGTAGCATGCTTCTAGGGACCCTTAGCTAGTACAAAGATAAAGAGTGATATACCTGCGCCAACTTCTGCATTGGAAGTTGTCCATGAGTCCTTTTTGGTAATATATTTGGTATTTTGATTTTATAAAAACTTAACAAAGAGAATAAAATATTTTTAAATTTTATGAATTTTCTGAAAAGAAATGAAAACACAAAGGAAAGTATTTTTGGATTTTATGAAAAGAAAGAAAAACATAAAATTAATTGAAATGGACATACATAATATAAAAAATATACAACCGAAACTATACCTTAGAAATAGTGAAACGAAATGGACCGAGCGTTCAGTTCATTTGAGTCCCAGAAAAATCCGGAACAAAAATAGACCGAGCATTCGCTCTATTTCGCTTGTTCAATTTTTTTAATGAGGTGAAAGAGGTTTCGGTACTGAATCAGCTTCCATAATTCCCAAGCCTTGGATAATTTTATTAAAACTTTCTTCAGGTAAGGCATTCGTGAAAATATCAGCTAATTTATCTGCTGATCGAACGAAGTGGACTTCAACATTACCATCTTCTACGTGATCTTTGATGAAGTGTTATTTTAGTGCGATATGCTATGTTTTAGAGTGTTGCACTGAGTTGTGACATATCTGAATAGCGCTTTCCGAGTCAGATTAGAGGGGAATATTTTTCATGTTTAGACCATAGTCTCTAAGCTGACTTTGTATCCAAATGACATGGGAAGTGCAAGACGCTGCGACGATGTATTCAACTTTGGCTATAGAAAGCGAGACGTGTGTTTGTTTCTTTGATTGCTAGCTTACTAGTTTTCCATCAAGGAATTTGTAACATCCCCATTTTTTTACGGCCAGAAAAGACCAATTTTGCTTATGCTTTTTAATAAAAATTAGAGTAACTTCTTAAGAAAAGTATTGCGGAATTTGTTCCCAAAACAAAATATGATATAGATTTTATCAAAGCATTTCTTAAAGAAATGTATTTCCATTACATTACAAAAACTCAGGATGTCAATCATCGATACAGATCATAAGCATAAAGTAAAAAAGAAATAAACATCTTAGGCAACAAAACACTATCTGGCCTCAAATCCGCAATCTCTCGTCAAATCATCCAACTATGATTTTGCCACTACCTGTAATACAAGAAACTGAGTGGGTCAAGCTGGGGAGCCTGGTGAGTATATAGGGTTTCAAGTCACAATAAATAAGTTTATTATTTTCAACAATCATTAAACCCGATTACCCGTTCCCGTTATCCTCACCTTACGTCCCTAAAGCATCTATCATAAGGGACCTATCCTAAGGAATTTCATCGGGATGGATACTACTGCTAAGGGGATTCCTCAGCCATCAGTGTCTGTAAGGCAACCACAGGGGGGATGGAGTACACCGGTGAACACTTCGTTCACTAACACCTATAGGTTGCGAGCCTGCTAGCGTTCCACTGGACTTCCAAGAAAAGTTTGTGGTCATCATCCATACTCCTCTGCATCCTTCATCCAACATAACTTTCAAAGCATAAAATATTTATACAGTCTAGACCTAAAGAAAAAGTTCAGATCTTTCATCCAACATAGATTTCAAAGTATACAGTTTAGATTTGAAGAAAAAGTGTAGATCTGAAGGAAAAAGTTTCAGATTTGAAAGAAAGAAGTTCAGATCTTTCATCCAGAAAACATGTCATGTAAACAGATAACATATTTATACACATAACACATAATTTATATAAAATACTTCATATCTATGTGTAGGATGAAAGTGACTATACACTCACCTAATACAGAGTGATTTGGACAACACCTCGCTTCTGAAAATAACCTTCTTTGACGAAACCGAGAACTTTGCTTGAAAACCGGGCTCCGCGCGGGCAGAGTTTCAAACCGAAAAACTCTTTTTCTCAGAGCCTTCTAGCGCTCCGAGGCTTTCTTCAAGTGCTAGGGAAGTTTCCTAGGCTTTTGGGGGTGTTTTGGGGGTTTAGAGAGTAAGTAGAGAGGGAAAGAAAGGGTAAAAATTGTGAGTAACGAAGGGGCTCTCGGGTGGTATTTATAGGCCAGAAAAAGCATCAACTCGTCGAGTTTCTGGCCCAACTCATCGAGTTTCTAACCCCCAACTCGTCGAGTTGCTTGTCCAACTCGTCGAGTTGGTGCCACGTTTCGTCATCATATTGCGCAACGTCACCCATTTCGCTGCAGCACCCTGCCGACTTCTAAACCCATAAATTTTGCAAACGATCTCCGTTTTCGATGTTCTTTATATCCACATGTAGGTAAAAAGAAGATCTACAACTTTCCTTTTGACTTCGTAGGCTAATTTTCGACCGATCTTAAATTTAACAATAGGAGGAGATTATACTGTTAAATAACCGCAAAGAATTCGTAACTCCTTCATACGGACTCCGTTTTCGTCTGTATTTTTATCCTTGAGTTCCTATTAATGATATCTTCAACTCTCATTTAGGTCGCGTGGGCCAAAAACCGCTCGATCTTAAATTCGAGTTTCGGGTCGTGCACTGCTACGCCAAATCTTAGAAAATTCATAACTTCCTCATACGAAGTCAGATTTGGGCATTCTTTTTTTTTTTTTCATTTTTTGTATGTTCTTGGTTTAATGTATACTGCAACTTTGGTTTAGATTACTAAGGCCAAAAAGTATTCTATCGTAAATTCACTTTTTATGCTTTCCGGTGTCGTGTTGGTTCCATCGCGAAACGTCGACGGATCATAACTTCTTCGTTATAACTCGGATTTCGGCGCTCCTTATATGTCCGGAATCCTTGTCACGACCACTACAACTTTATGTAATGATATTGGTTTTATCTCACACTTAAATTTTGACGCTTATTTTTGTCATTTATTTATTATATTCTTATAATCAAGTAATAAGCACACTAAAGCACATAATTCACATAATATTCAAGTAATTCATCTTTATTACTTTGAAATGGGTTACAATGGTTGACCTATACTATTACATCAATGTTTATCCTTGAAACACGAGCATTACAATTCTCTCCCCCTTAGGATGATTCTGTCTCGGAATCATGCATCAACAAACAGATGAGGATGGTGACTCATCATGTCACTCTCCGTTTCCCATGTGAGATTTGGCTCATTCGAATGTTTCCATCGCATAAGCACTATGTCGACCATCTTGCGTTACAACTTCTTCATCTTACAGTCAACAATCGCCTCGATCTCTTTGATTAGTCTCTTATTCTCAACCATCCTTATCTCTAAAATCGGAATTATGTCGGGAACTTCTCCCGTGAACTTCCTCAAATAACACACATGAAATGTGTTATGAATACCATCTAGTTATTCGGGTAATTCGAGCTTGTAAGCTTGGTTCCCAATCCTTTGAAGAACTTTGAATGGTCTAATAAAATGTGGACTCAACTTTCCTCGTTTCCCAAATCTTATAAGTCCCTTCCATGGTGAGACTTTGAGCAAAGCTGAATCCCCAACTTCGAATGTCACCGGTCGCCTCTTATTGTCAACATAGCTCTTTTGATGATCATGAGCTGCTAACATCCTTTCCCTAATCACTTTCAGCTTTTCAACAGTCTGATGGACTGTATCGGGTCCCATAAACTGCTTTTCTCTAGCTTGAAGCCAACAAGACGGCGTACGAAACTTTTGTCCATATAAGGCTTGATAAGGTGCCATCTTGATGCTCGAGTGGAAACTGTTGTTGTAGGAAAATTCTACCAAAGGTAAGTGCTCATCCCAATTACCTTGGAATTCCAGGGTACATGCTCTCAGCATATCTTCAAGTGTTTGTATCGTTCTTTCGCTCTGACCATCAGTTTGCGGATGGTAAGCTGTACTCAAACACAACTTCGTACCCAATTCCTCTTGTAGACTTCTCCAAAATCGTGATGTGAAACGACTATCACGATCTGATAGAATCGTAAAAGGGACACCGTGAAGTCTTTCTACCTCCTTCACGTATGCATTTGTGAGATTATCCATATACCACTTATTGTTGGCTGCTATGAAGTGTGCACTCTCAGTGAAATGATCCACGACCACTCAAATCATGTCGTGGCCACTCTTCGTTCTGGGCAATTTAGTGACAAAATCCATAGTAATGTCTTCCCATTTACCCATGGGAACAGGTAAAGGCTCTAAACTCCCATATGGTTTCTAATGTTTTGCCTTAACTCTCGCATAGGTTACACACTCTGCCACATACCTTGCAACATCAAGCTTCATCGTCGGCCACCAATAATAGGGTTTTAGGTCCCTATACATTTTAGTGCTACCGGGATGAATCGAGTACATGGTCTCGTGCGCTTCTTCCATCAGAAGGTCTCTTATTCCTCCTGTCTTAGGTATCCAAATCCGATCTTGGAATACCTTCAGTCCTTGACTGTGTGTACCGAACACTAACTCTTTGCCCAATTGTTCTTCCTTTCGCTCATTTTTCTCTGAAGCTTCTTCTTGAGTTTTCTTAATACTTTCCACGATCGTTGAGACAACTTCAATTCTTAACGCTCTTGGCCTTCTCCTTTCTAGGCTCACTTTTCGGCTCAAGGGATCAGCTACGACATTTGCCTTACTAGGGTGGTAAAGTATCTCACAATCGTAATCCTTAAGTAACTCTAGCAAGCATCGTTGCCTTATATTCAACTCTTTTTGATCAAAGAGATACTGAAGACTCTTATGATCAGTGAAAAGCTTTCACTTTGTGCCGTAAAGATAATGTCTCCATATCTTTAGTGCAAATACTACCGCCGTCAACTCCAGATCATGAGTGGGGTAGTTCTTTTCATGCTCTTTCAATTGTCAAGCACCTTTTCTCTTTGAGTTAGAACACATCTCAACCCGACTCCCGACGCACCGCTACACACTGTGAAGTCTTTAACTCGATCCAGTAGAGAAAGAATCGATGTTTCACATAATTTCTTCTTTAGCTTCTCGAATGCTTCTTTGTGCTTCTCACTCCATGTATAATTAGCTCCTTTATGGGTCAAATTTGTTAATGGTGCAGCTATTGAAGAAAACCCTTGGATAAACCTTTAGCAATATTCGACTAATCCCAGAAAGCTTCGGATCTCCATAGGACTCTTTGTTCGCACCTACTTCATCACAACTTCAATCTTTTCTAGGTCAACCATGATCCCTTCTTGGTTAACCACATGACCCAAGAATTGGACTTCTCGAATCCAAAAATCACATTTGGAGAACTTTGCATACAACTTCTCCCTTTTCATAACTTCTAGCACCTCTCGAAGATGCTTTCCATGCTCTTGCTTGATTTTAGAGTAAACCATAATATCATCTATGAATACTATTACAGATTTATCGGGAACTGGTTTACAAACCCTATTCATCAAATCAATGAACGCTGCTAGAACATTGGTTAGTCTGAATGACATAACCAAGAACTCATAGTGTCCATATCTTGTTCTAAACGCGATTTTCTCAGTATCTTGTTCTCGCACCTTCAGCTGATGATATCCTAACCTAAGATCGATCTTGGAGAAATAACTCGAACCTTGCAGCTAATCGAAAAGGTCATCAATCCTCGACAATGGGTACTTGTTATTCATCGTTGCCTTTTTCATCTCTCTGTAGTATATACACATTCTCATGGTTTCATCTTTCTTCTTTACGAATAGCATCGGATCTCCCCAGGGTGATGAACTAGGTCGAATGAAACCGTTGTCCAATAACTCCTGAAGTTGCGTAATAAGCTCCTTCATCTTCGTCGGTGCTAATCGGTATGATGCTTTTGCTAGTGGTGTTGTTCTCGGTAACAAGTCTATTCGAAACTCCACTTGTCTATCAGGGGGCAATCCAGGAAGATCTTCGGGAAAGAATTCTGGATAGTCACACACCACTGGTATATTTTGCATCTCCTTCTTCTCTTTCTTAGCATTGATCACAAATGTCAAATATAATGTGCATCCTTTGGACAAACATTTTTAGACTTTCATTAGGGAAATGATTCCAGAATTCACTCTTTGTTTGTCCCCGTAGACACAAATGACTCTTTTCTAGGCAGGTTCACTCTTACTATCTTCTTCTTGCACAATATCTCGGCATCATTGGCGCTAAGCCAATCTATTCCCAGTATGATATCGAAACCATTCAGCTCAATAGGTAACAACTCCTCATGGAATTCATTTCCGTTCATGTCGATGATGATATTCCTAATGCAATTGCTAATAGGTATGAATTTGCCACTGGAAACTTCTACAACTAGAGCATCATCAAGTTCTTCTATAGGCAATTCTAGTCTTCTACCAAATTTATGTGATATAAAGGAGTAATTTGCTCTAGAATCAAACAATATATTTGCAGGCAATCCATTTACAAGAAAGGTACCTGAAACGACATCTGCTGCCTCCTTCGCGGCTTCCAGTGTCATCTGGAAAGCTCTGGCTTTTGGCTTCGGTGGGACGTTAGGCCTTGCTACCTCCTTCTTCTTCGGGCAATCCTTCAAAAGGTTCCCTTCCTCGTTGCAGCCATAACAAACTTTCTTGTTGAACGTGCACTCATTGGCATAATTCCCAGACTTCCCATATTTAAAACAAGTGACCTCCCCGTCACATTTCCCATGATGTTTCTTTTTGCACTTTTCGCACCATTTCGCTTTGCCTCCTCATCCTCTCGAACCAGACTTCGAGGATTTACTTTTCTTTTTGGATTTTGACGACCCATCAAACTTCCTCTTTTCGCCAACCTTAACCTTGCTGGTGGCTCTTCCGTTGATCATTTTCTCAACAGACTTGGCAGCCCAGATAGCTGCCTCCAGAGTAGGTGCTTGGCGGACTGGCACAACATACTCCCATGGAAGTCCCTTTGCATACTTATCAACTTTTGTCAGCTCGTCTGGAACGATGCGCACAACAAACTCCATTTTGTCAGTGAAGGCATTGGTGTATTCATCAATGGACATGCTTCCCTTCTTCAATGTCAGGAACTGGTTCTCTAGCTCAAGCATATTTTGGGCTGAGCAGTACTTGTGCTTGAACTGTACCAAAAATTCTCCCCAAGTCAACTACAGTGGCACATTGGGGCTTAGGGTCTTCCCCAGAGTGTTCCACCAGCGAACAGTCCCACCTCTGAACTAACGCACTGCAAATGTGGTATGTAGCTTGCCTTTGCAACCACATGTTATGAATGCCAATTCCATCTCCAATATCCAGTCCATGACTCCAATTGGATCCTCCTTCCCTGTAAGAGTTGATGGCTTACAGGTTGTGAAGTCCTTATACTTACATTCGTTCCTCTTGACTCCTTCATCATGGTTGTTCCTCCTAATCACCGGGGGTTCCACCTGACTGAAAGTGTGACTATTATTCCCTTCATCAGACTCCCTGTCATTCAGTTATGGTTGCTCAATAGGCATCGAAGGTTCACTCCTGTTATTCAGCAACATTTGTCTCATTTCTTCCCTTTGTTCAGTCATCATTTCCCGAATCATGGCTTGTACTCCGGCCAAAGTGACTGGCTCGGATGCAATTTCGACTATCCGCACCTGCTCAATCACTTCAGGACGAGGCCGTTGATTCCTGTTTTCATTTGCGTTTCTAGCTCCACTTTGAGTCTTTTCCATTTCGATCTATACACCAAATTAGGCGAATTTAGATCTTTATTCATGATAGACGTTTAAATTCCCCTTATCACTCCGAAACGTTACATGCTAGTTCTAATATCGTACCCGTACGCTTAGAATCCTAAACACATAAGGTTTCCGGATCTGGTCGGCAACAGACCATAGATCCAATCAAATAATAGCACATATGGAAAGCATAAAGCATTCAGCACATAAAAGCATTTTAGGCATCTTTCCTAAAATAAACTAGTGCTCATGTCTAAAATATGGAAGACACTCATCCCACGATCATCGCTTAACATTCTAAGTTTAAATCCAGAAATCCTACAAATTCCTAGTTCCCTTAAACTAATGCTCTGATACCAACTGTGACATCCTCATTTTTTTTTACTGCCAGAAAAGACCGATTTCGTTTATGCTTTTTAATAAAAATCAGAGTAACTTCTTAAGAAAAGTATTGCGGAATTTGTTCCCAAAACAAAATATGATATAGATTTTATCAAAGCATTTCTTAAAGAAATGTATTTCCATTACATTACAAAAACTCAGGATGTCAATCATCGATACAGATCATAAGCATAAACTAAAAAGAAATAAACATCTTAGGCCACAAAACACTATCTGGCCTCAAATCCGCAATCTCTCGTCAAATCATCCAAATATGCTTTTGCCACTACCTGTAATACAAGAAACTGAGTGGATCAAGTTGGGGAGCCTGGTGAGCATATAGGGTTTTCAACTCACAATAAATAAGTTTATTATTTTCAACAATCATTAAACCCGATTACCCGTTCTCGTTATCCTCACCTTACGTCCCTAAAGCATCTATCATAAGGGACATATCCTAAGGAATTTCATTGGGATGGACACTACTGCTAAGGGGATTCCTCAGCCATCAGTGTCCATAAGGCAACCATGGGGGATGGAGTACACCGGTGAACACTTCGTTCACAAACACCTACCGGTTGCGAGCCTGCTAGCGTTCCACTGGACTTCCAAGAAAAGTTTGTGGTCGTCATCCATACTCCGCTAGATGACTAGAACAACGTCAACATTGAGGCCTCTAATCATTTTATTTCACCACACACCATATATTTTATCTACCTATGTTCTACCCAACATATTTGTAGATATATAATACACACATGGTCTAGATCTGTAAAATAAAGCTTACATCTTTTATCCAACATAACTTTTAAAGCATAAAATACATTTATAGTCCAGATCTGAAGAACAATGTTTACATCCTTCATCCAACATAACTTTCTAAGCATAAAATATTTATACGGTCTAGATCTAAAGAAAAAGTTCAGATCTTTCATCCAACATAGATCTCAAAGTATACAGTTTAGATCTGAAGAAAAAATGTAGATCTGAAGGAAAAAGTTTCAGATCTGAAAGAAAGAAGTTCAGATCTTTCATCCAGCAAACATCTCATGTAAGCAGACAACATATTTATACACATAACACATTATTTATATAAAATACTTCATATCTATGTGTAAGATGAAAATGAATATACACTCACCTGATACAGAGTGATTTGGACAACACCTCGCTTCTAAAAATAACCTTCTTTGACGAAACCGAGAAGTTTGCATGAAAATCGAGCTCCACGCGGGCATATTTCAAACCGAAAAACTCTTTTTCTCAGAGCCTGCTAGCGCTCCGGGGCTTCTTCAAGTGCTAGGGAAGTTTCCGAGGTTTTTGGGGGTGTTTTGGGGGTTTAAAGAGTAAGTAGAGAGGGAAAGAAGGGGTAAAAAGTGTGAGAAACGAAGGGTCTCTCGGGTGGTATTTATAGGTTGAAAAAATCTTCAACTCATCGAGTTTCTGGCCTAACTCGTCGAGTTTCTAACCCCCAACTCGTCAAGTTGGTGCCACGTTTCGTCATCAGATTGCGCTACGTCACCCATTTCGCTGCAACACCCTTCCGACTTCTAAACCCCGTAACTTTCGCATACGATCTCCGTTTTCAACGTTCTTTATATCCACGCGTAGGTAAAAACAAGATCTACAACTTTCCTTTTGACTCCGTCAGCTATATCTCGACCGATCTTAAATTTAATAGTAGGAGGAGATTATATTGTTAAATAACCGCGAAGAATTCGTAACTCCTTCATACTGACTCAGTTTTCGTCTGTATTTTTATCGTTGAGTTCCTATTAATGAGATATTCAACTCTCATTTAGGTCGCGTAGGCCAAAAACCGCTCGATCTTAAATTCGAGTTTCAGGTCGTGCACTGCTATGCTAAATCTTAGAAAATTCATAACTTCCTCATACGAAGTCAGATTTGGGCGTTCTTTTTTTTGTATGTTCTTGGTTTAATGTATACTACAACTTTGGTTTGGATTACTAAGGTCAAAAAGTCTTCTATCATAAATTCACTTTTTACGCTTGTCGGTGCCATGCCCATTCCGTCGTGAAACTTCAACGAGTCATTACTTCTTTGTTATGACACGGATTTCGGCGCTCTTTATATGTCCGGAATCCTTGTCACGACCACTACAAATTTATATAACGATATCGGGTTTATCTCACACTTGAATTTTGATGCTTATTTTTGTCCTTTATTTATTATATTATTATAATCAAGTAATAAGAACATAAAAGCACATAATTCACATAATATTCAGGTAATGCATCTTTATTACTTTAAAATGGGTTATAATGGTTGACCTAGACTATTACATCATCACATCAATGGTTAGCCTCGAAACACGGGCGTTACATAATTGACATCCGCCTGTGGTGCTCTTTCGGTTAAGACCACATCCTCAAATATCAGCATTAGAGAATGCTTGAACAAAGAAGCCAGATTTCGTAGGGTTCCATGGACCGAGAGATGAGGTTCGCTTTAAATATCTAAAAATATTTTTCACAGCCACCATATGAGGTTCTGGTGGATTTGCTAGGAACCTGCCACAATAGCATACATAAAACATAATATCTGGTCTACTAGCTGTCAGATACATTAGTGACCCTGTCATTTGACGAAAGAGGGTCATATTAGTAGTCGGTTTCTCCAGAGATGGTGTCAGCTTCGTTCCAAAAGCCATTGGAACCTTTACTTTAGAGTCTCCCATCATACCGAACTTCACCAGTAACATTTTCGTGTAAGCCTCTTGATTAATGAATATATCTTCTGGTCCCTGTCTTATGTTTAGTCCAAGGAAAAAGTTAATCGGACCCATTGAGCTCATCTCAAACTTAGTCTCCATCAACTTCCTGAATTTAGCCATTAAGCTAAGATTCGTAGAACCAAAGATGATTTCATTGATGTAAAGTTACACAATCATTAGGTGTTCGCCTTCTTTCTTACGAAAGATGGTTGGGTCAACTGAACCTTGTTTGAATTTAGACATTTTGAGAAAGCGAGTTAGTGTTTCATACCAGGCTCTCGGGGCTTGCTTCAAACCATATACTTCTTTTTCCAGAATGTAGAAGTGATCAGGATACTTATCGTTTACAAATCCAGGATGTTGCTCAACGTATACAGTTTCTTCAAGTTCTCCATTTAAGAAATCACACTTTACGTCCATCTGAAAAAACTTCAAAGTTTTTGTGTGCAGCATCTGCAAGAATGATTCACACCGATTCTAACCTTGCTACTGGAGCGAAAGTCTCTTCATAGTTTATCCCTTCTTCCTAACAATATCCCTTCACCACCAACCTAGCTTTGTTGTGAATTACATTTCCCTCTTTGTCCATCTTGTTCCTGAAAATCCATTTTAACCCGACTACAGATGCATCCGTTGGTGTAGGAATCAACCTCCAAGCCTGGTTTCGCTCAAACTCATTGAGGCCGTCCTGCATAGCTTGTACCCAATCAGAGTGATCAAATGCAGTATTCACTGTTTCCGGCTCAATCTTGGAAACGAACGAGTTAAACATACAAAATTCTACTTGAGAGAATAAAGCAGTTTACTTCGCTTTCATTTGAGAGCATGTGAGAACTCCCTCAGATGATTCGCCAGTTACTTAAGTTTTTGGATGATCGCATGTTCGTTTTACGAGTGGAGCATAATTTGGATCATAAGTAGTATCCAATTTAGCATTTATTTCTTCTTCAGATTCTGATTAAGAGTCTTCGTCATTTGATTTATTATTCTCCCCATTGAATGACGAAACAATTTCAACATCCGGTTCAGACTACTCCCCTCGGTTGGATTTCCATGGTTTGGTGATTGATTTCCCCCCTCGAAAGTGGAGCTTTTTGTTGGAGGTTCATAAGAAGCTGGACGATCGCTTGAGTCTTGAGGGTCGCTTGGATTTTGCTTCTCGGTTGGACCTGGAGCTTCGCTTTCCATGCCTTTAGCAATTTCATCGATGATCTTTTTCAAGTGGTCGATTTTATTATCGGCTGCTTTTGCTTCAGAGTGGATTGCTTTCTCTGGTTCATCAAAGAGCATCATGTATTCTTCAAACAAATTAGATATAGGAACCGAGACTTGACCTAATTTTGGAAAGATTTCCTCCATTGGACCTTCGCTTGTTTGGAGTTTCTTCATGTAGTTATCATCAAAAGTAACATAATAAGTTTCCTTAATTTTCTTTGAACGCTTATTCAGAACCCTACATGCCTTTGAGATGAGTAACCAAGAAAAATCCCTTCGTCTGCCATTACATCAAACTTGTTTCAGTTTTCTTTAGAATTGAAAATGAAGCACCTGGAACCAAATACATGGAAAAACTTGACATTTGGCTTACGATTATTCAAAGTTTCGTATGGAGTGATGGAAAAGCTCTTATTGAGGAAGGATCGATGCTAGGCATAGCAAGCATTGGCTATAGCATCAGCCTAGAAGTATAAAGGTAGAAAAGCGAAGATAAGCATTGTTCGGGCGGCTTCACACAATGAATGGTTTCTCCTTTCAACGATACCATTCTGTTGTGGAGTATAGGGAGCAGAGAAGTTGTGAGACACCCCCTTTTCAGCAAGAAATCCTTCAAACTCCTGGTTTTTGAATTCCAAACCATTGTTACTTCGGACATTTCGAACGACCTTTCACACCTGAAGCTCCACTTGCTTGATAAAGTTTTGAGCTTTGGTGTCGCCTCTGATTTCTGTTTAAGAAAGAAAACCTAGATGAAACGTGAAAATCATCAACAATTACGAGTATGAACTTACTACCACCGATACTTTCAATTGTAGAGGGCCACATAGGTCGATGTGTAGAAGTTCAAGGGGTTCGATGATCTTTGTATTAACACGAGTGGGATGACTCTTTCGGCTTTGTTTTCTCATATCGCATGCAACACATAAATATTCCTTATCAAACTTAAAAAGAGGAAGTCCTCACACATGATCACCAAGAACTAGCTTTGATATCCCAACTTCGGGGGATCGTAAGGCATTGAATATTAAACAAAAAAATGACAAAATTATAGTCTAAAATCATGTACAAACTCTAAACTACACGTTGAAAAAAAAAAGCCTCACGATAATCCAACTTAAAACAAATTAGATGTGCATGTTTTAAAATGTCACATAATACAAAAAAAAAATGATGAAAGCAAAAAATTTCCAGCTTTGATATTCCGACTTTGGGGGACTGTAAATCAATGAATATGAAACAAAATAAAATTATAATCTAAAATCATGTACAAACTCTAAATATATACGTTGGAAAAAACCGCATGTTAATCCAATTTTAAACGAATTAGATATGCATCGTTTAAAACCTTCACAGAATACAAAAAGAATTGAAAACAAAAAATTTCCAGCTTTTATATCCAGACTTATTCCAACTTTGATATCCCGAGTTTGAAGGACTGTAAGTCAATGAATATGAAACCGAAACTGATCAAATTATTATCTAAAATCATGTATAAACTATATACTACAGTATGAGAAACCTCATACCAATCCGACTTGAAAAGAATGAAATATGCATGTTTTATACTTTTTCAATTAAACCGATTCCGATTCTTAAACCTAGATTACCTGGATAATGTCATTCTTGAAATCCGGAACCCAGACCGATTCTACATATTTCGGAATTAATGGTTTTAGTTTCAGTCCAGTGTTCTAGTTTTAAATCCCATCCTTAATGTTTGCCAAGGTCCACGTCATCTAAGTATCTCACGAGAGTGTGTAGTGTCTCCATACTCCTCGATCTTAATTGTCTTAAGCAACACCATCTCAACCATGCAATGTTATCGATCTTTCAAATGCGTTAAATCAACTTTTGTGGTTATTTCTACATTATTTTGACATTATTTCTGATATGGACACCATCACTATTTCAATAAATACTTTATAACTTTTAGAAATATCATAATGAATTATAAATAATAATTATTCAACAGTATATAAATATGAATATAATTGTTTAAAATTAGAACAAAATATAATTATAAAAGTATAGAACAATTCATTATTATAAGTTATATTTAATTTCAGTTTAATGCATATAAATATTTTAGAGATTAAAAACATGAATCACAAAGACGTACATTACATTAATCATTATTTTTAAAAAAAATCAATACATCTCTTCAATCAAATCTATTTGTAGTTTACAATTAGAGTTGAGTTTGTTTCGTATCATTAACATGTTTTTAATGAAAATTAAGATTCTATTTTACAACAAAACGTTAGATATATCGTGTTTATATATTTTGTTAATTTCTGTGTGTATGTTTATACGTATAGAAAATTTTATTATATGTATTTTTATTTGTTTAATAATGCAAAATTTTAGTTAACATATTAATAAATTAAATTAACTTACTTTAATATATAAGTATATAGTTATATAATAATATCTTAAATTCTTAACTTAAAAAAATATTTTTCTAATATAAGGACCCTTAATGGCTTTTAGGCGGCTTTTAAATCGTCTTTAGAACCAATCTACACGCTCCGAGCCTTACCCTGTTAGACGATTAGGCTACCCGGAGTGGAGGGCGCTCTACGTGTGGGATGCTTACATAGAGCCTCTCTCCACACGTGAACACCGCCCCCCACCCCGGTGGGTTGGGCTTTACGCCTTCACGGACACGAGAGATGATGGAGGAAGTGATTGGTTGATGCCTTTTTGACCATTAATTTCGTTGGTAAACAATTATATACATATTCACAGAATTAGAAAAAAAAATGAAGAAGAATAAAAGGATGGACCTCTTTTACAGAAATCGGGTGAAGAAGATAACCGGAAGGACATTTTATATGATTTAATTCAGCTTACATATTTGATCCTTGAGATTCTGTCATTTAATCCTATTATACCCTTTCACTTTTATTTGAATTATGTTAAATCCTTAACTTTATATAATTAATTATGTTTATTTAATTTTAAATATTAATAAGATGTTTATTTGATTTTTTAATTGGTAAAATGATTACTTAAGTTTATAATAATGTTTTTTTATTTAATTTAATGTTTTAAAATTAAAAAAATAAAAAATAAATATTTTTAGTGGTGACCATTTTCTAAATGTAGTGGGTTGGAGGTGGATTGGTAGTGAAGCTGATGTAGCGTAGAAATGACATCACTTTTCTGGTGGGTTGGTGGTGACCATTCCATTTAGCCTTACCATTTACCTTTATCCATCTTTTGTGTTTACTTAGACCAATTCGTATACATATCACGAATCGACCATGAACCACTAGAGTGAACACCATCTCAGTTGTTTGTGATGCCTAGTGGTTGGCCATTTTCATGGTTCTTTGTAGTGGGAAGTACAAACCACAATGATCAATTATCTTTTTTCTATCTTTATTTTTTTTATGTCTCTATCTAGCTCTACATTTTACATTTTGAGTAATTAAAAAAATATTTTTTATTTTAAAATAAAAAATAAGAGACATATAGTGGTGAGTATATCAACATTTTAGTGGTTGTGTGTTGTGATGAACTGATACCTACCATATCAATGGTTAGGGTGAGCAGCGGAACATGGTACCTATTTTTGGAACCGAAACCGCCTCGGAACTGGTGGTTCTGAAATCAGAACCGCCTAAAATTTCAGAACCATCTTATGCGGTTCCGGTTCTCATTTGTTCAAATCCACTACCCGTTGGGAAACATTCGAAATCGATATATATATATATATATATATATATATATATATATATATATATATATATATATATATATATATATATATATATATATATATATATATATATATATTAAAAGTACATTTATTTACTTTAGGACTTAAAAAGGCATTGTATTTGTTCTTGTAAAGAATAATTGATTTTCTTTAAGAGCCAATGTGTAGTAAAGCAGCAACTTAATTCATGCTAAGTGGGGATTAGATTAACGAATGACAGATTAATAGAAATTTCAAAAAATAAAAGATGTTTTACACATATTTTTATTTGAATATCTTGCAATCTCACATCCGTAGGTAGATACAAAGAGCATAACTATGTCACGTTATATAAAATGAGGTTCCGTTACTCACTTTTAGCATGAATTAACACAATACTGTCGATTAATACAGTATATTAGTAAGTGGGTGTTTTTTAAAGGAAATAAAACACTTATTGTTTTGAGTAACTATAAGACAAAATTGCAAAAATGGTTTCTATGGTATGCATTTTTTGGTGGTTTTAGTTCAAACCCCGACCTTTTTGGCTTCGTGGTCATTTTTACCATGTTTGCTTGTGATTTTGGTCACTCGGAAAACTGAAAAAACTAAAATATCCTTTCTGATTTTTTTTGTGTTTTTCCATTTTAATTTAAAGAAAAAAGAAAATAATTAATTAATTTGGGCCCACATCTCTTTCTTTTCTTTCTCTCTCTCTCTCTCTCTCTCTCTCTCTCTCTCTCTCTCTCTCTCTCTCTCTCTAGGCCGCACCCTTTTTACTTGATCGTCTTCTTTATCAAAACATACACACACTAAGATTAAAAGACACATACACACACACTGAGGTAGCGACCGATGATTCCTCAAACTCCGTTGCATCCTTCTTCTCCAGCGAGAGTGAGGCCACAAACTCCTCAGTTGCTAGTCGAAGAGGTAGGAGGGTGGTGTTCTATGGTTGTTCAATGATGATGATAATGCTCATAGAGGTTCCATATGCTCCCGCTACCCCAACGCAAACAACATCGACCCTCTTCAGCCTCCTCTAACGCTACCATCTCCTATGTGGTTGTTTCTCATGTTCCCGATCAGCCATCCAATTTGCCATTGTTTGTGGTTACCAATCTAGTTTCCCCTTTATTTTGGTGCCCCCAACTATAGATGAAAACTCCGATCTGGTTATGATATGGTATCTTCGTTATTGAATCGTCAGCCACCATAGGTTATGTGAGGAAGAGGGTGTAGGGATTTCGGTGAACCAAGAACAAAACACACATACATACACCCACTGTATTCTCCAAACAATCCCAATCTTTTAAATCGTGAGTCTCCTTCATCGACTTCTTAAAATCCCCATAAGGATTCTCAGATTCCAAGTATCAAACTTGTAGGATCAAGTTCAAAAAACAACTGTTAAGGCTTACCTCACATACAACCGTCTCTTTCTACATGCTGGAAGCATCTGATGAGTTCGTGAAGGATTTTGGCGAGGTTGTTGCCGAAAATTCCGGTGAATCCGAGGATTATGGAAACTATATGGTATTTGGGCCTCATCGAGCGTTTTCTGAGTAAGGGAATCGATTCTTGAATTTAGTAATTTCTCTGGCCCACCTCATTCATCGATCGATTCATCTTGTAAATCAGAGTCATCCTGAGGAATTTTTCTCTGTTATCGGTAAGGGGAAATGGCACCAGGGTGAAAAAGATGAGGGAGCGGTGAGTAGTTAGGTTTGGATATATATATATATATATATATATATATATATATATATATATATATATATATATATATATAGAGAGAGAGAGAGAGAGAGGTATGGTGGATATGTGGGTCTCGATTTATAATTAATAATAACAATAATTTTAAAAAGTGAAAGAAATATGAAAACTAATTTCATTAAGGGTATAATAGTCTTTTTAGTTTGGATATGGACCAAAACTGCATGTAAACTAGCTCAAAAGGACCACTAATCCAAAAAATCCAGGTTTGGACTAAAACCTGAAAAAAATACATACCACCGAGACCATTTTTACAATTTTGTCTAACTAAAAAGAAGTTTTTATTGAAATTTAGTTTTTTTTTATTAAAATATATTTTGAAAGTGGGTACCTGGAATTGGAACTGGAACTGCCGGATCTGGTTCCGATTTCAAAATATTGATAACCGGTATAGCTGATTCCGATACCGGTTTCAACATCTTAAGAATCGTCGATTTCGGTTCCAGTTCCATCAAATTTAAGCGGGTACCCGCTTATGCTCACCTTTATTAGTAGTTAGTGGTGAATATACAATACTAACTTATATTTGAAAACAACCATCATAGCCTCTAGACATCTAGTTACTGGTTTTACTATATTTTAAAACAACCATCATAAGCTCTAGATGTCTAGTTACTCGTTTTACTATATTTTCCGTCTTTCATATCAGGGTCATTATTATTCCATCGTATTCTCCTCACGTTACTTATTGATAGGAAATCTTCATATTTTATTATCTCTAATTTCTCTTATTTTTTTAATATATATATATATATATATATATATATATATATATAATTTTGTATTCTGTTCGTATGGAATTAAAAACATGATATATTTTTTATAATTTTTAATATGTATAATTTAATGAGGCATTAAAAGAATTTAAAACAAATACATAAAGATATGGAAGAAGTAATTGGTAGAAGGATGGACACCACACCACCGTGCACCGAACACTAATCAATGTGGTGTTCATGGCAAAACTAGCGCCACCTAAGCACCTCACAGTGTGCGAGATGCGAACTATGTCCAGTTTAAAAAATATTTAGTGTCAAAAGACCCCCCAATGTTTAAACATACCACATTTTATGTTTCTTGGTATCATTAATTTATGGCAAAACTTCAAAAATGGTCCATTTGGTTTTTGAAAATATCAAGTTTAGTCCCTAAGTTCAAAAAACCTCACAGATGGTCCCTCTGGTTTCAAAACTTTTAACAAATGGTCCTTCCGCCTAACTCCGTCAGCTTTCTACCGATAAGTGAGGGGCATTTTCGTCATTTCAATACACAGGGACCATTTATGAGGTTTTTTTTTTCTCTCTCTCTCTCTCTCTCTCTATATATATATATATATATATATATATAATTATTTAATTAAAGGGCCCCACCCTCCCCCCCCCCTCTCTCTCTCTCTCTTACTCTCTCTTATTTGTCATCACTTACTCTGATCATCGATCAAATTTGTTTCTTCAAGGACCTATCATTCATGGTGTTGCAGGTTTCTGAGATCATCCAGATTCATGTCGCTTTCCATTGGATTAAGCTCAATGATTCAGGGGATTCTCAAAGATTTTCAAGATTTGGGTTTAATGTTAATTAAACATAGTGATGTAGAACCACATAGACGAGGTCAAGGGTTCGATGGTCATGAGATGGGATCAAACCACAAATCAAATTACACGGAAGATGAGGTGGTCCAGTGAATCAAAACCACAAGGATCCATTCTTTCTTGGGGGCGGCGACGGCTCACATAGACCGTTGTGAGGATCGACAACGTCGATCTCTATTTCTATCCTTAATATATGCTTGTTTTAATCAGACACTTGGTCCAGAGATTACAACAACCTTTATCCAAATAGATTTCCTTTATCTCCAGTTTTAGATCTGGGTTGTTTTTACAGGTTTGAAAACCCATCAGAGATTCCGACGAGGCATTCTTGGGTTTTAAATCTGCTGGCTGATTCCGACAAGTCATTCTTGGGTTTCTTCGGCTCTAATGATGTGTGCGTATAAGTTGTGTATGTGTGTGTGTTTATTACTTGCTTTTCTTTCCAGTCACCTCCAGTTTTCTCAATTGATTCTATGGAGAGTATTTGAAGAAAACAAGTCGACAGTTTGTGTATTTGTATGAGATAGAGATAGCTTCATCGGGAGGTTATCATCGGAATTGGATTGGTATTGGTGAGGAAAGTGATTGCAGTGGAGGCAGAAGGAACATGTCAAAATTTTGGTGGAGAATTCGACGATGGAAAAAGGGTTGAGTATGAATCTGAAATTATAGTTGTGGAGAAGGAGTAATGGACGAGAGGGTGATGTTGGGTAAGGGTTTGATCGGAGTGTAGATGGTCAGAAATTAGGATGACGATCTTGGGTTTCCAAATCCAAGAACTGTTTCATATTGGGTTAAACTGAGAGAGAGAGAGAGAGGGTGGCCCTTTAATTAAATAATTATATTTTTATTTCTTTTTTTTATATAGAGAAAACCTCATAAATGGTCCTTATGTATTGAAATGACGAAAAAACCCCTCACTTAACGGTAGAAAGCTGACGGAGTTAGGCGGAAGGACCATTTGTTAAAAGTTTTGAAACCACAGGGACCATCTATGAGGTTTTTTGAACTTAGGGACTAAACTTGATATTTTCAAAAACCACAAGGACCATTTTTGAAGTTTTCTCTTAATTTATTTTTGGTCCAATCGATATCCTAAATGACGAGTCAATTCAATAGTTATTAAGTGTTGTAAGATAGAATAACAAAATGCTTTGTCAAATCAATACTTATATATCGTTTTAAAAATTAATATTTATAATGTTGGAAATTTAGTATAAATATTTATAATTTTTACTAACTTTGGACATATATAAATATATACATATTTTGTATATATAACGAACTCTAAGTGGGTTTATGTTCTCCTCCATGAGGACTTCGAAACGATATATTATTTTTCCAAAATAGAGTATAAGTGAATGAGATATCGATACTCAAAGATGGGTATTTGAGAATAAGCTTAGCAAAAGAGAGGAATGTGGGAATGAGTCCCACATTGGTAGAGAGACCAAACTCAACAAAGTTTACAAGCTTCATTGCATGGAAGGCTTACAAGCTTGCATCTATGGTTATGCTACAATTCCTATCTACGCAGGGGGGGGTGCAAATCTTGGTTCCGTAGACCAAAAACACACGAATGAAATTACTCTTCTTCTTCTCCCTTCTTTGCGCTTCCGGAGATTCTTTCAGGCAAGTGGTGATATCCGGCAGTACACAATACTGTTTAGGTTGTTGTACCCTGGGAACAGACGACGAATCTGTTCAAGGGAATCGAATCCAACTCGAGCCTCAACCACATCGTTTGCATCTAATTTTCTTTACAGGAACCTCTCAAGGACGAAAACGAAGACACTATTCTAACAGTCTTAAACAGATTTATTCTTTGTTCTAATATTTTCGTTTTCTGCTCTTTTATTCTAAAATCGAGTTTGTATTGATTTTTTTTTCGTATACTAATATATATGATTGTCATTGCGATTCTTTCAGAATGTCTGCGGCTCCCGTTGGTACTGGAACTCCTGCTGTTGGTGCTACCCCTACTGTGAACCCAAATGCAACGGTTCCAAACATCATGGCTTTCATGCTGAAAGACCTAAAAAAAATTCTGGTATGAACTTCAAGAGTTGGCAACAGAAGATGCTGTTCTACTTGACCACCTTGAACCTGGCTCAGTTCCTAACAGAAACTGCTCCTGTAATTGCTGAGGGGCAGGCTGTTGCTCAATCTATGACTACAGTGGATGCATGGAAGCATTCAGAATTTTTGTGCCGCAACTATGTAATGAATGGGCTAAGAGATGCACTTTACAATGTTTATTGTAAAGTTGCAACTGCTAAGGAACTATAGGAGTCGTTGGAAAGGAAGTATAAGACAAAAGGTGCTGGAACTAAGAATTATGTTGTTGCTAAGTTCTTGGAATACAAAATGGTTGACTCAAAATCTGTTATGAGTCAAGTCTAAGACCTTTAGGTCATCACACATGATAACAATGTAGAAGGGATGGATCTTAATGAATCATTCCAAGTTGCATCAATGGTTGAAAATCTTCCTCCTGGTTAGATAGACTTCAAAAATTACCTTAAGCATAAGCAAAAGGAAATTTCTGTGGAGGAACTGATGGTGAGTCTTCGCAATGAAGAAGACAATAGAATGGCCTTGAAGAAAGGTAGTGAAGTTGAGTCTTCTAAGGTTCATGTGGGGGAAGCTGGTCAAACTTCCAAAAGCAAAGGCAAGGGACCTCACAAAGGGAAAGCAAAGGGCAAAAACCTAGGCCCCAAGGCAGGAACTTTCAAGAAGAAGTTCAAGTGCTACAAGTATTGCCAACCGGGTCACAAGGCTCCAAAGTGCCCTCAACCTAAGATGGAAAACCATCAAGAAAACATGGTGAATGATAACATGGAGTTGGTGGCCATGATAACTGATCTCACGGCTATGGTTTCTGAAGTGAATCTTATGAATACAAATTCAAAGGAGTGGTGGATTGACACGGGAGCTACTCGTCATATGTGTCATGATAAAAGTGTTTTCAACACCTACAACGAAGTTGAAGATGGTGAAAAACTCTACATGGGAAATGCTTCTACCGCGGATATCAAAGGTGTTGGTGATGTCATTCTAAAAATTACTTCGGGGAAAGAAGTGAAGCTTAGGGATGTCTTGTATGTTCCTGAACTTCGTATGAATATAGTGTCGGGTGGTTTGTTAAACCAATTTGGTTTTAAGCTAGTGTTTGATTCGGACAAGTTTGTTTTGTACAAAAATGGTATGTTTGTGGGAAAAGGATATGCTTTGAATGGCATGTTTAAATTGAATGCAATGGTGACAAACAAAATGAATAATGAAAGTTCTAATTCTGCTTATTTGCTTGAGTGTTCAAATGTTTGGCATGGTTGCTTAGGACATTTAAATTACAATTCAATTAAGCGATTAATTAAACTAGAATAGATACCAAAACTTAATATTGACTCAAATCACAAATGCCCCACATGTGTTGAAGCTAAACAAACTAGATTGTCTTTCTAAACAATCAAAAGAAACACCTAACCTCTTGATTTAATTCACACTGATGTGTGTGATCTAAAGTCAATTCCTACTCAAGGTGGGAACAAATACTTCATTAAATTCATCGATGATAGCATGAAATATTGCTACATATATTTACTTAAGAGTAAAGACGAAGCAATAGACAAGTTTGTCTTGTACAAAAATGAAGTTGAGAATCAACTCAACAAGAGAATTAAAGTGGTTAGAAGTGATAGGGGTGGGGAATATGTTTCTCCTTATGCTGATTTTTTGTGCTAAAATGGAATTCGTTATGAATTCACATCACCCTATTCACCTCAATCCAATGGAATTATTGAAAGAAAGAACCGTACCTTGAAAGAAATGGTCAATGCCATGACAATTAGTTCGGGTGTAAACCAGTCAATATTGGGGGAAGCTATTTTGTTAGCTAACTATCTTTTAAATAAGATACCTCGCAAAGAAAAGAATGAAACATCGTATGAACTTTGGATGGGTAGAAAGCCATCGTATAAGTACTTACGAGTGTGGGGGTGCCTAGCTGAAGTGGTAGTGCCACCACCTAAGGTACAAAAGTTAGGGCCTAAAACAGTGGATTGTGTATTCATTGGGTATGCACAAAGTATTAGTGCTTATCGGTTCCTTGTGCATGATTCTAAGAATCCTGAAATACACAAGAATACCATAATGGAATCAAGGAATGCTTCATTCTTTGAAGATGTGTTTCCCTGTTTGAACAAGGAAGTTGAAAGCCCATCTTTACCAAATAACGAAGCTGTTCGAGAGGAAGAACAAGCTCAATCTGAGGAGGAAGAGATAGAACCCATAAGAAGTAAGTAAGCTAGAGTTGAAAAAACATATGGTGATGATTTTTTCACCTTTGTGGTGGAAAGTGAACCTAAAACCTAGCAAGAGGCGGTAACTTCTTCTGAGGTACCTCAATGGAAAGAAGCCATCAAAATGAGGTAAAATCTATTTTACAAAATCATACATGGGAACTAGTAGATCTACCTCCAGGTAGCAAGCCACTAGGGTACCGTTGGAATTTTAAGAGAAGGATGAAACTTGATGGCAATATTGATAAATACAAGGCAAGACTAGTAATCAAAGGTTACAGAAAAAAGGAAGGTCTAGACTACTTTGATACCAATTCGCCGGTAACGCGGATAACATCCATTAGATTAGTTCTTACCATTGCAACCATCAGAAACTTGCAAGTTTATCAAATGGATGTGAAAACGGCTTTCCTAAATGGGGAGTTGGAAGACGAAATTTATATGGAACAACTTGAGGGATTCATTGCCTCAGGATAAGAGAACAAGGTTTGTAAAATTGTTAAGTCTCTATATGGATTAAAACAAGCTCCTAAACAATGGCATCAAAAGTTTGATCAAGTCATGATGGAAAGTGGCTTTAGAATCAATGAGTGTGATAAGTGTATCTATGTGAAAAACACCACTCATGGTTATGTCATCTTGTGTTTGTATGTTGATGATATGCTTATCATTGGTAATGATGACAAGATAAAAAGATCCATAAAGGATATGTTGAAATCCAGGTTCAACATGAAAGATATGGGTTTAGCAGATGTGATTCTTGGAGTGAAGATCACAAGAACCCAAAGTGGTTTGATTTTCAGTCAAACACACTATGTGGATAAACTTCTTGACAAATTCTCTAAGGGAGACACTAGCATAGCTAGAACTACAATTGACACTAGTCAACATCTACGTAAAATAGAGGTGATAGTGTTAATCAAGTGGAATATTCAAGAATTATTGGTAGTTTGATGTATCTAATGAGTTGTACCAGACCTGACTTAGCATATGCTATGAGTAGACTAAGTAGATACACTAGTAAGCCCAGTTCTGAATGCTGGAAGAGTATTACTAGGTTGCTGAGGTATGTGAGATACACACGAGAATATGGACTACATTATGGGAGACATCCAGTAGTTATCGAAGGATACACAGATGCAAATTGGATATCTGACATAAAAGATTCCAGATCTACAAGTGGATATATGTTTACACTTGGAGGTGCTGTTGTAGCATGGAAATCATCCAAGCAAACAGTTATATCTAGATCCACGATGGAATCTGAATTTATCGCCTTAGATATTTGTGCTGAAGAGGCGGAGTGGCTACGTCAATTTGTAAAGGACATTCCCAAATGGCCTAAGTCGGTAACGGCCATATGTATGCATTGTGATAACCAATCGACAATTGGTAGAGCTCAAAGTACAATGTACAATGGGAAATCAAGGCACATTAGACGTAGACATAAAATGATACGACAACAAATCTCTCCGGGGGTTATCACGGTTGACTGGGTGAAGTCAAAGGATAACATTGCGGATCCGCTTACAAAGGCTTGAGTAGAGATGTAGTTTATAAGTCGTCAATAGGAATGGGACTAAAGCCCATGAATGAATAAATTCATATGAAGGAAACCTTAGCCAGAAGACTGGAGATCCCAAGATTTGGGTTCAAAAGGATAACCTAATTGTATGAGTGGGGCAGGTCACTATAGGGGGAGTTAACATTTCTTCCTAGTCCATTCCTTTATGTAGTGACAAAATTAGGCTAAACATATGGTTTTTAATGATTCTTGGAATCACCTATGTGAGAGAGAAGTGGGGTCGCTTCAAAGGGAATTATAGGGGCAAAAATTCCTAAAGCTCTTGCAGAACCAGGTTAGTGTTCATGACCAAAATGAACACATGTATGAGGATATGACCTTGTCAGGGAGAGTCCTATGAGATTTACAATGTCGTCTACATAAATGGTAGCTTAGTTCAAAGACATCGAGATCTACTAACTGCTAGGAGATTAAGTGTAACTTCTTAAGGGAGGTTCAAAGGTTAATACCTAACTATCCTATGCAGAATTCAACTGTTGAAAATTTCGTCTGGATTGGATGTGCAGAGATCGATCTCCATTCATGTGGGGGATTGTTGGAAATTTAGTATAAATATTTATAATTTTTACTAACTTTGGACATATATAAATATATACATATGTTGTATATATAACGAACTCTAAGTGGGTTTATGTTCTCCTCCATGAGGACTTCGAAACGATATATTATATGTCCAAAATAGAGTATAAGTGAATGAGATATCGATACTCAAAGATGGGTATTTGAGAATAAGTTTAGCAATGGGTAGAGAGACCAAACTCAACAAATTTTATAAGCTTCATTGCATGGAAGGCTTACAAGCTTGTGTCTATGGTTATGCTACAATTCCTACCCGCGCGCGGGCGGGTGCAAATCTTGATCCCGTAGACCAAAAATACACAAATGAAATTACTCTTCTTCTTCTTCCTTCTCTGCGCTTCTGGCGATTCTTTCAGGCAAGTGGTGATATCCGACAGTACACAATACTGTTTAGGTTGTTGTACCCTGAGAACAAACGACGAATCTGTTTAAGGGAATCGAGTCCAACTCGAGCCTCAACCACATCGTTTGCATCTAATTTTCTTTACAGGAACCTCTCAAGGACGAAAACGAAGACACTATTCTAACATATAATTCTTTTAAAATAGAATAAAAAAATATTTATGATATTACATATTTGATTCCATACCACATTTCTATAGCTTTCATTTCATAATTTTGTTTTGTATTTGTATATCATCATTGTCAGTATAATATTTAAGCTTGTCAAGATTTAGATTTTATTTATGATTATTTAATATGTTTTATAATATTATGGGTATTATATTTCAGATTTCATTTAATCAAGGAAACATTTTATTTAAATAAATAACCATTTATTTGGGCGGGTGTCAAATGGATCCCGAGTCTGAAAAACCTAATTCTGGATTTTAGTTGATATTTTTGTAATATACAAAAATATTGGTTATTTTTGTTAATATCCAATTAACAAATTATCTTTTTTTTAGAATATCTTATATACAATTACAACCTTGTGTGATTATGATGCAATTTTTAACATTAAAATGTCCGATTTAACAAAAAGGATGCATTTTCATATCATTTATTTAGGGTTGAGGTTATATATATATATATATATATATATATATATATATATATATATATATATATATATATATATATATATATATATATAAGTGTTTTGAACATCCTAACAACATTAAAGTACACATACAACCCTAAATGCTCTGGATCTATGTGTTATCTAATTATACATGTAAAATGATTTTACAAAGCATTTCCCTAACTAGCATACAAACATGGGTACTTGTATAACAAAAATCTAGTTAGAACACTTACCTTTTCTTGTAGCTTGATTCCTTGGACCTTTAAGAGTCTAGCACCCCAAATGTGATGCCTCAAATGTTTCACACAAGACCACCAACAATGGAGGACTTGAGAGAGAATACTTGTACTAAAAAACCGGCTATGGATCTTCCAAGAACACAAGGGTGCCGATTTTAGGAGCTCATGGTTTCTTATATAATGTGGCAAAACTAGGCTTACACCATGTAAACCCTAATGTGCATGACCTTCCATATTCCTTATGATCAATGGGTTTAAACCTCAATGGATCATCCATATGGGTTTAGCCTAACATAAGGAATCATGGATCATTGGCCCACACCATAAGAATGAATGATTTACCAAATCAACCCCTTATATTTAATTAGTCTCTTTTGATCACAAAATTATTTCTTGATCAATACTAATATATAATATGATTTCATATTAATATATTAGAACTTATAATATATTAATAAATCGTGAATATCCTCTTCTCAAAAGTCCATCCTTACAACTTGTTTCGGTGCTATGCAACCCAAATGGACCATGCTACTCTCGGGTCAAGTACATACCAATTATAGTTATGGGCTTAGACACTAAATCCAATAGTCTCTCACTTGGATAAGTCTAATAACTATAATTGCAAGTACGAATTAAAACTACGACTAGCAATTGTAGCTCTTAAAAGCCTCTATCGAACTGAGACATTCCGTTTTAGATAAGTGATCATATAATCCTCTGTTGTCTAGGTATCAGCCGTACAAATACATGGAACAACGTCATACTTATTGTCCAACAGTTTGTTTCTCGATCTCCGATTTGTTTGGCGTAGAACTTAATCGGACATATCAGTTTAGTTATGGCTGGGCCCGACACATAGGTCAAAACAAAATCATTAAGGGGCCCAAGATATCACTTTTAATCCTCCAAGGACCAAAAGGAACAGATATACTTCGACTCATATGCTTGTCCTAACTACTCGTCAAATTGTACACAACGACACGTTTTATATCATCAAGTTATCGAAGCGGTTTCATACTATCAATGCACAACCAACTCATAGTCAACAACTCATATCTCTTGGTTTGAAGATTTATATGATATTATCATCTCACAATCACTCAAGATAAATTCCATGAAGTGATACAAGTGAGCGTGGGTTTAATCCAATACTCAGACCTTATGAGCACTCATGAATGTTGCAGCAAACTTTGCTATGTCTAATACAATTCAGAAAAATCTACAAGCCAAATTCATGACAGTCTTGCTTCAATACCTACTTCCAGCATATGATCGACTATGGATAGTTTGAATAACATAATTATTCTGGAAGTCAATACATGCAAAGTGAAACAATAGTAAATGATTGACATAAGATAGTACCATACTAGTAAATAAAAAACACATTTTATTTAAGCATCAAATGTCAGTTACATTTCAACTATTAAAATATTCGAAAGCTATCTAATCACTAAAACTAATATCGTCCTTCAGCCCGATGCACCTCGCATGTTGTAAGTGCTTATCCTTACTCGGTCCCTTTGTCAGGGGTCTGCTGGGTTCTCCTCAAACAGTACCCTATTTACCACGAGGAGTTCTTCTTCTATTCGATGTCTAATGAAGTCGTCTTTTCTGTCGATGTGCCTAGATCTGCCATGATTCCTTGGTTCATTGGCTAAGGCAATTGTACTATCCCTGTCACAAAAAATCTCCATAGGCTCCTTTATGCCTGGTACAACTCCAAGGTCTTCGATGAAGTTCTTCATCCATATTTCCTCATTCGCCGCCTCTCTTGCTGCTATGTACTCTGATTCGCAAGTTAAATCAGCTACTGTCACATGCTTGGAACTTTTCCAAGTTATTGATCCTCCATTCAGAGTAAAGACCTATCCCGACTGAGAGCGGAAATTATCCCTGTCGGTCTGAAAGCTAGCGTCACTATACCCCACCACCGTCAAATCATCACTCCCACCGAGGGTAAGGAACTAGTCCTTAGTCCTCCGTAAGTACTTGAGAATGTTCTTTATCGCACGTCAGTGAGCCTTGCCCGGATTCCCTTGATATTTGCTGACTAGGCTCAAAGCAAAGGCCACATCAGGGCTAGTACAAGTCATAACATACATGATCGAGCCAACAACATAAGCATATGGTATTCATCTGATCTCATCTATCTCAGCCTCTATACTCGGACTCTCAGCTTTACTCAGTTTGGCATTGCTCTGGATCGGTAAGTCACCTTTCTTGGAATCTTGCATGCTGAATCTTTTCAACATCTTATCCAAGTAGGTAATTTGACTAAGTCCAATTAGTCTATTACTACTGTCTCTCAATATCCTTATTCCAGGAATATAGGCAGCTTCTCCAAGGTCCTTCATAGCGAAACACTTCCTAATCCAGGACTTAACCTCCTGTAAGGTTGGGATGTCATTTCCTATGAGTAGTATGTCATCCACATACAATACCTGAAAGCAAAATATGCTCCCACTAGCTTTGACATATACACAGGACTCATCCTCGCTCCTCGAAAAGCCAAACTCTTTGATTTTCTCATCGAAACAAAGATTCTATTTGCGAGATACTTGTTTCAATCTATAAATGGATTTATCAATCTTACACACTCTATTAGGGTACTTTGCATTGACAAAACCCTCTGGCTCATTCGTGTAAACATCCTCAACCAACTTTCTATTAAGGAAAGCGGTTTTGACATCCATTTGACATATTTCATAGTCATGAAATGCAACAATAGCTAGCATAACCCTAATAGACTTAATCTTCACTTCTGGTGAGAAGGTCTCATCATAATCAACTCCCGGAGTTTGAGTAAAGCCATTTACCACCAGTCGCCCCTTATAAGTATGTACTTTCCCATTCATGTCGGTCTTCTTCTTGAAGATACTTTTGCACCTGACTGTCTTACAACATGGTACATTGTCAACCAAGTTCCAAACTTGATTGTCATACATGGACTGAATCTCGTTGTCCATAGCCTCTTTCCATTTAGTAAACTCGGGGTCTTCCATGGCTTCCTTGTAGTTGTTAGGTTCATCCAAATTTACCAGTGTGCTATCACTGATAAATGTATCACCTTCTACAGTAATATGGAAACCATAAAACTCAGGTGGAACTCTAACTATACTAGAACACCTTAGAGGTACAGACTCGTCAATCGGCTCAGTAGGAGTTTCCTCCTTAGATTAATCGCTAGTGTTTGAGGTTCCTTCACCGCTTGAATCTTGAAGTTCTTCAAGGTCAATTTGCCTCCCACTATCTCCATGGCTTATAAGCTCTCTATCTCTCGATAGACTCATATCCTCGCAACAAAGACAGCATTGTCACTCGATCTGTAGAAGAGATAACCAAAGGATTTTCATGGGTAGCCGATGAAAATACACCACTCACTACGAGGTTCAAGCTTGTCACGAGTCGCGTGTCTCATGAAAGCCTCGCAACCCCAAACCTTGATGTAGTCTAATGTGGGAACCTTCCCAGTCCACATCTCGTGAGGTGTTTTGGAAACCTTCATGGTAGGGACTAGATTAAGGATATGGGCGGCAGTCTCTAAGGCATACCCCCCCAAACGATATCGGTAACGAAGCTTGACTCATCATGGAACGAACCATGTCCAACAAGGTTCGATTGCGCCTCTAGGACACACCATTAAGATGCGGTCTCCTAGGTGGCATCAATTGTGAAACAATTCCACAAACCTTAAGATAGTCAAGGAACTCGATACTTAGACACTCACCACCCCGATCGGATCGGAGCATCTTTATCTTTCTGCCCAGCTGATTCTCCATTTCTTGTTTAAACTCTTTGAATTTGTCAAAGGTTTCTGACTTATGCTAGATTAAGTATACATAGCCATATCTACAGTAATCATCAGTAAAAGTTACATAGAAGTGGTTAGCATCCTTTATGTCTGTTCTGAAGGGCCCACACACATCGGTGTGTATGAGATCCAACAAACCTTCACCCCTTTCACAAGTACCAGTGTCACAACTAGAAATTTTTGTGCCTTGTAAACACAACACTTAAGTCAAATTGAGAATAAAACACATAAGAGCATGTATGATGCGTACTCTATGACAACAAAATTTCAAACAAACACCCCATGCAAGCATTTCAAGTAGTCAACAAGTAATTGGAAACCCTAGGAGTTCTTGTTTAAGTCCATTTTGGACTAGGATTTCCTTATTGGGACCAATGGACCAACAATCTTCCAATTTGACTATCTTGGGTTAAGAACTCTTAAATGGGATCTAATTGGACCCACTTCCATGTATTTCAATATTTTGGGCCATATTGGGCCTAGAATGAAACAAATTAATTATATGAACCATTTTGGGCCATGATTAACCTAATTTAGCCTTAATAGGTCATAAGACTCACATTTATGATTATTTGGACCAAACATCACTTAACATAACTATAATATAGGCTTAGGGGCAAAAAGCCCAAAAATATTCTCTTTCCCTCTCCATTCTCGGCCCAAGCCCACAAAGAGGAAGAGTTGACTTTGTATGTGTGCCACCTCACAATTGCTTAAAGGATTTCCATGCATTTCCTAAACTTCCATGCAAGCACTCTCTTCTTCTCCCTCTCTCTCTTTCTCTTGGCCGAATCCAAGCACACACATACACACACATTTCACTCACAATTCTCTCAAGAAACTCTCTCATTTCTCCTCCATATTTTCGAGATCTAAGAAGTGTTCAAGGGACTTCTTCCATAAAAATCATCATCTAAGGTAAGATATTACTTAGATCCATAAGCTAGCTACTTCATTTCATTCAAAAATCACCTCTTAATTCATTCAAACTTATGATCTAGCACCTAAGAAGCATCCAAGTTCAAGATATTCCAAGAAAGGTTGCTAGGATCGAATTCTTCTCATCTTTTCCTTCCAAAAACCGAAACCACACCCAAGGTGAGCTTCATACCCCTCTTTTTCGGTTTTTATGAGTTTTTACAGGGGAGAATACAAGCAAATGTGTAGATCTATGAGTAAATGTATGCCTTTTGTGATTTTTATGTTCGTATGTATGATTTTATGTGTTTTGTGATGAATATGTTAGCCAAATAGTCCCTAAAAACCGAGATCTACAACATGAGGAATGAAATAAACATAACTTATACCATTTTTAACTAATCAAGTCAAGAAAAATAATTTATTTGGTTAGGATGAACATTTTTGGACATAAAACCCATTTTTGGGCTCAAAGTGTGAAAAAAATACAAAAACTAAGGGCCCAAAACGACAAATGAAAATTTCTGGAGGTTGAAAATGATCCAAACAGTTTCTAATATAATTTTTCTGAATATCAACACTTTTGAGGGGCTTAAAATGTAAATTTTGAACATAATGGGCTTTTCGGCCCAATAAGCCCCAAATTGCGAGATTTTTGAAATAGAGGGGCTGAAAATGCAAGTTTCTGTAAAACAGCGGATTACAAGTGTATTAAAACTATTTTAAAGGTCAAAAATGCTTTTCAAATTCAAAAGGGATCAAAAATGCAAAAATTTTCCATTTTGGGCCAAAACTGTAAAGATTGCGAAAAATGGTGGTTCCAACTGAGAAAACTTCATTTTTGAAGGACTTAAGCTGTTTATTAAGTAAATCTAGGCTGAAAATGTCTTTTCAATAAGTTTTGATACTAAAGTGTCAAGAAAAATGGTTTAGGACTAAAGTGGAAATTCTTTTATATAAAGGATTAAAAGTGTAAATTTTATCCAAGAAGGGTCATAAAAAGGTAAGCTCTTACTTATAAACAAATAAATCCCATAAGATAAAATACGAGCACTACGACTACCGGCGAAACGTAATAACAAATACACCTTCAACACCAATATCGTTACCAAACGATTTGATTCGGTCTCGGATCAATTACAAAACAAAAATCAATAAACGTTAGTACTTCAATAAACACGCAAAATTTACGAGAAGTCAATATTCAATCTATGGGCTTGAAAGTTTCAAATCGTGCTTGTTGGGCCTAGCTAGCCCAATAACATGATCTTTAGGCCCGAAGGGAACGCGCTTACATGTTATTGGGCCTTCTATGACCTAATTCCATATAAAAGGACTTTCAATAGCTTTATTGTGTTGTTGGGCCCATGGGTCCATTGGTACTGCTAGCAAAGTCGAGAAGTCAAATGAGAGTCGGGCCAAGTGCCTTTCGCATTCACAATAGCCTTGAACGACTTATGGAAATAACGGGGGCTTCGTACCCTCATTTCTCCTCAGTTATGGGGCTATGAGAAGTCAGGGTGGTTGGATTAAGTGAGTAGTACGGACGACGCCCAAGGGATCGTCTGTATTTGGTAGTTATAAACTAGTCATTTTCATTAATGCGTGATTATAACAACTCACAACACATAATTAATCCAATGTCACCTGGGTAATCATTAACAATTGTCGTATCGGTATAACAATAAATAAGACATGTTATTCTATGTATGGGGAAAACATCGGGTTTTCCCGGGAAGTCAACACTCTTACCTATGAAATGTATACAAGGTTTAACAATTATACACGATTACAAAAAAAAAAACGACAAGCATACTACGGATCTCCACACTTTTTCTTATATACAATACTTGTTTAAGAAAATATCGGATTTTCTGGGTTTTCAAACTTCGCAAAAATCATTATTTTTCAAACATGACTTATGAACTCACCAACATTTCATATGTTGACGTTTTCCAAAATACTTGTATTCTCAGGTAACAGGTAAATCGAAGAATAGGTATCCAGTGATGTCATGGTGTTTTGTTTAAATTAGTATCGAACGGTTTAAGTTATGGAAATGTAATGTTCAAAACAATGTACTGAATGTAAACAATATATGTTGTAATATTTCAATGCATGGTGATGAATGATGTTATGATTCATGTATAATCATTGTAATGGTATTCAGTTGAGTCACAATAGCCCTCGGATGTTTCCGCCGTCTGGTTTGGGGTGTGACAGGTTGGTATCAGAGCTCTGTTTATAGTGAACTAGCATATCTAACCACACATTGATATGCAACTATAAACCAAAAAGAGGGACTAACACAACTCTGAACAAAACAAGTAAAACACAACAATAAAAACATCCTTGCTTGTGTTAGGAAAAAGAACGTAATACCGAACCAAATTAGATAATGCTAGTATCTCGGTTAAGCCAGAACTGTTCTAGTCATATCAAGGGGTGGATGTAGCCTGATCAACTACATTCCCTCCAAGGTGTAACTATCACACATTCTGAGGAGATCGTGATAGCTAGGGAACCTAAGAACATACCTCTTTATCACCAAAAAGAGAACATCTTTTTAGTCTGTACAATAGTTGTAGCATCCTAGGGATAATGTTAGCATATTTACACACTCCGCAGACAGCATGGCTGGTTTCCATCACCCCGGAGATCCTTACTTCCCTAACCAAGGAAATAACGGATGGTTAGACGAAGAGCCTGAAGAAGAGCCTGAGGAAGATCCCGAGGAGGAATCTGACGAGGAAGCGGAAGCAGAAGTCGAGGGCGAGCCTACCGAACCAGAAGAAGAACAGGAGGAGGAAGAAGATGAAGGAAGCTTTGAGGAGGAACCCGACGACATTGAAGGGGGTGATTCGGATGCGGAGTCCGAAGTCATCAACCCCCTTACCCGATTAGGGTGCCCGCTTATCGGGTGGGCCCCACTAGTCCTACACCCCCCTGGGGTATTGATCTTTGGAGGTGGAGCAGACAACAGGGACAGCTACCCCCATACGACATGTCACACGAGTTCTTTGACCTAAGGGACGGAGGGTCGGCTGATCGAGCCCTTCCGGTTATGGTGAGACGGTTATGGAACACTGGCGACCTTGCTCAGAGCACCGCCGACCAGGTACGCCAGCTGTGGACTAGGGTTGAGCGTGCAGAGCAGGAAACACGGGACGTTCTTCGAGAGCTCCATATGAGGCAGGTGAGGTGGGAGTCACGACTCCAGGATGCAGAACGACAGGTGGCTCGTCTTCAGGGAGCATCCACTTCCTCAGCACCACCCCCGGGCACATCTCACTACGACTAGAGATAGACTTATCTTACTAGGTCATTAGGATCTATGTTATGTACCCCGACTCTATGTTTAAGTGACTGCACTACTCATAGAGTCGTTATGCTGTCGAACTAGTACCGCTTATGTATGCTCTTTCGAGCAAAATTTTCATGTATCAAAGTGAGGATAATAGTAATGAAAGATTTTATATGTTTTATTATGACGTTATAATCTGCTATGTGTTATGTATCCATGATTGTATGCTAAATTGTAGAAGTACTTAAGTTGTGCCACACACCTAGTCTATAGGATCACAACCTCACAAAAACCACATACACTCAACATCTTTCCGTTCTATGACAGAAAGATGCCTCCACGACCCACTCGCGGAAACCCGGGACCAACCCCACCCGAAGTTGACTCGGTTGCATTCCAGGCAGCTGTATCTGCTGCGGTCACCGCATCAATGGCACAAATTCACCAAGGGAACAATGGAGGAGTCAACGGACAAGGGGCCGGGAGTTTGAACAACGGGATGAAACAAGGACCCACCAAAACATGTTCTTACAAAGACATCACCAACGCCAAACCACGAACCTTTAACGGCACTGGAGGAGTAATCACCCTGAAACGATGGATCAAGAATGTGAAATCGGTGTTCGAGATATGCGACTGCCCTGAAGAGATGAAGGTGAAGTTTGCTGCATGCACTTTTGTTGACCAAGCACTCACTTGGTGGAACGGACACGTGGAAGCCATGACACTCCTCGTAGCCAATTCCATGCCATGGGCAGAAATGAAAGAAATGCAGATGCCCGAATACTGTCCTCGTGGTGAAATTCATAAAATGGAACAAGAGTTATGGAATCTCACTGTCCGAAACGCCGACACAGATGCCTACATATTAAGGTCTAGCGAACTGTCTCCGTTATGTCCTGGCATGATCACCTCAGAAGGAAAGAAAATCGAACGATTCATCTGGGGACTAACCTCCCCGATCCAAGGAAACGTGATAGCTGCAAATCCTGAAACTTTTGACAGTGCCAAGAGATTGGCCAAGAAGCTATATGATCACAACAACAAGAAGGGTGAGAAGCCAGTGGAGACTGAATTTAAGAAGGAAAATGATAGCAAAAAGGGGAAGAAAAACAAGAGAAAGGGGCGTCAAGGCTTCGAATCGTCCAAGAAGCAGCAAACAGTGGCAGTTAATGCTGCGACCACTCAAGTTCCATCCACACCACATGCTCCAGCCTCAGGTGCTCCAAGTGCTCCTAGACCTTATTCCGGTAATCTTCCCAAGTGCAACAAGTGCGGTTTCCATCACAATGGAGAATGCAATTAAATGCAGTCCAATAGTTGCAATCGGAAGGGGCACACGGCAAGTTACTGCAGGACTTACCCCCCTCAGAATCAACAACAGGGAAGCAACAACAACAACAACAACCGCAACAACAACAACACCAACACCGACGGCAACAATGCAGGACCTAGCCACACCTGCTATGGATGTGGAAGGACTAGGCATTTCCATCGAAACTGCCAAAACAACAACAATCTCGGAAATAGAGGAACCGGAAAAGTGCTGACCATGGGTCAGGGGGAGGCTATTCAGGATCCCGCTGTTGTTACCAGTACGTTTCCCCTAAACCACACTTATGCATGCATCCTATTTGACACCGGAGCGGAGCGAAGTTTTGTGAGCAATAAGTTTAAACATTTGTTAAAACAACAACCCCAGAAGCTCAATGAAACCTTTACGGTGGAAATGGCCAATGGGAAAACCGAATCCACTGGGGAAATCTACATCGGATGTACCCTAACTCTAAATCAACACGTCTTTCGAATAGACATGATGCATGTTTCCATTAGGAGTTTCGATTATTGGCATGGATTGGTTAAGCCCCCACCATGCTGAAATTATGTGTCACAAGAAGGCCGTTCGCCTTCACCTTCCCAATCACGAAACCCTAGTTATTTACGGAGACAAACCCAGCACGAACCTTCGCCTCATCTCGTGCGTCTAGGGACAGAAGCATCTACGAAAGAAAATTTTGACGTTCTTGGCTCACATAGTGGATAAAACCAAGGGAGAGGTTAACATTCAAGACATTCCGGTAGCACGTGAATTCCCATACGTATTTCCAGAGGATCTCCCTGGAGTACCCCAAGAGAGACAAGTTGAGTTCCGAATTGACCTCGTTCCAGGAACAACCCCTCTCGCTAAATCGCCTTACTGGCTAGCTCCTGTTGAAATGCAGGAATTGTCCAGCCAACTCAACGTACTCCTGGGCAAGGGATTCATCCGACCCAGCTACTCACCATGGGGAGCTCCGATCCTCTTTGTCAAAAAGAAGGATGGATCTTTTAGAATGTGCATCGATTACAGAGAGTTAAACAAACTCACTGTCAAGAATCGCTATCCACTCCCACGAATCAACGATCTGTTTGACCAACTTCAAGGGGCTAGTTACTTCTCTAAGATAGATCTACGGTCCGAGTACCATCAGCTCAAGGTCCGGGAAGAGGATATTCCCAAAATCGCTTTCCGAACTCATTACGGACATTATGAATTTGTCGTAATGTCCTTCGGTCTAACAAATGCCCCTGCCGCATTTATGGACCTGATGAACCGAATCTGTCGACCATTCCTCGATAACTTTGTTATTGTCTTCATTGACGACATTCTAGTATATTCCCGAAGCGAAGAAGAGCATGGCCAACATCTCCGACAAATCCTGGAAACCCTGCGAACGGAAAAGCTATACGCAAAACTCTCCAAGTGTGAGTTTTGGCTCTATAGCGTGAACTTCCTAGATCATGTTGTTAGTCGGGAAGGAATTCATGTGGATCTTTCTAAGGTCAAATCCATCAAAGGATGGGCAGTCCCGACGACACCCACAGGAATTTGCCAATTCTTAGGCCTATCAGGCTACTATAGGAGGTTCATTTGAAACTTCTCTAAGATTGCCAAGCCACTTACATCACTTACACAAAAGGGCGTACCATTCAAATGGACGGATAAACAAGAAATTTCATTCCGAACCCTGAAGCAAGCCCTCTGCAGTGCCCCGGTACTATCTCTACCAGAGGGAACGGAAGATTTCGTGGTCTACTATGACACATCAAATCAGGGTTTAGGTTGCGTTCTCATGCAGCGTGGAAGAGTGATAGCTTACGCATCCCGCCAACTAAAGACACACAAAGTGAATTATACAACCCATGATCTGGAATTGGGAGAAGTGGTCTTTGCTCTGAAGATTTGGAGGCATTACCTTTATGGTACGAAGTGCACCATCTTCACGGACCACAAAAGTCTCCAGCACATCTTAAATCAGAAAGAGCTGAATATGAGGCAACGAAGATGGGTTGAACTATTAAACGATTACGAGTGTGAAATCAAATACCACCCAGGCAAGGCCAACATGGTAGCTGATGCCTTGAGCCGGAAGGATTACTCTAATCGTCGTGTGAAAACTCTCTCAATAACCATCAAATCTCACCTAACCACTCAAATCGGGGTAGCCCAGTCAGATGCCATGAAAACGGAAAACAGAACAAGCGAAGCATTACGCGGAATGGAGAAGAATCTAGAGGTAAAGGAGAACAGAGTATACTATTTCATGAACCGTATTTGGGTACCTAAACTCGGAGGATTTACGGAGGTAGTCATGAATGAAGCTTACACGACGCGATACTCCATCCATCCAGGTTCGGACAAGATGTACTTGGATATTAAACAACATTATTGGTGGCCTAACATGAAGGCAGAAATTGCCACCTATGTCAGCAAATGTCTCACTTGCGCCAAAGTAAAGGTGGAGTAACAGAATCCCTCGGGGTTATTACAACAACCGGTGATCCCCGAGTGGAAATAAGAAGGGGTTTCCATGGACTTTGTGACCAAGCTACCCAAGACGTCGGACGGATTAGACACTATATGGGTAATAGTTGACCGACTAACGAAATCCGCCCATTTCCTGCCAATAAAATAATCCTACAAGATGGAGAGACTGACACGATTATACATTCGAGAAATCGTGAGACTTCACAGAGTACCAGTGTCTATCATCTCAGATAGAGACAGTAGATTCACTTCAAGTTTTTGGCAATCACTTCAGAAAGCACTTGGAACCCATCTCGACATGAGCACCGCTTATCACCCACAAACGGACGGTCAAAGCGAGCGAGCCATCTAGACACTCAAAGACATGCTTCGCGGATGTGTGATAGACTTTGGGAAGTCTTGGGATACCCACTTACCCTTAGTTGAATTCTCATATAACAACAGTTATCATTCGAGCATGAAAGTCGCTCCTTTCAAAGAACTATATGGATGTAAGTGTAGATCACCGTTGTGTTGGGCTGAGGTGAGCGACACCCAGCTAGCAAAGAAACTGGCATCGGACAAGGCGTTAACGGGGCCAGAGATCATTCGTGAAACCACGGAAAAGATAGTTCAAATAAGAGCTCGACTACAAGCATCGCACGACCGACAAAAGAGCTACACTGATAAACGGCGAAAGCCCTTAGAGTTTCAGGTCGGGGATCGAGTACTGTTAAAAGTTTCACCCTGGAAAGGGGTCATTCGTTTCGGAAAACAGGGAAAACAGAACCCACGATACATTGGACCTTTCGAGATCGTTGCCCGAATAGGTCCAGTGGCGTACAAACTGCAACTACCTGCTGAGCTCAGCAGTGTACATCCTGTGTTCCATGTTTCCAATCTAAAGAAGTGCCTGTAGGATGAAACTCTCGTTATTCCCCTTGACGAGATTGAAATCAACGAGAATCTCCTATTCGTTGAGGAACCAGACGAAATCATGGACAGGGAGGTGAAGCGTACTAAACAAAGTCGCATCCCGATTGTGAAAGTACGGTGGAACGCGAAGCGTGGACCAGAATTCACGTGGGAGCGCGAAGACCAAATGAAGCAAAAGTACCCTCACCTGTTCTAGCATTCTCAAATCTAGCTTTCAAAAGAATTTCAGGACGAAATTCCCTCTAACGGGAGGATGATGTCACAACTAGAAATTTTTGTGCCTTGTAACTACAACACTTAAGTCAAATTGTGAATCAAAGACATAAGATCAAGTATGATGCATACTCTATGACAACAAAATTTCAAACAATCACCCCATGCAAGCATTTCAAGTAGTCAACAAGCAATTGGAAACCCTAGGGGTTCTTGTTTAAGTCCATTTTGGACTAGGACTTCCTTATTGGGCCCAAATGGAGCAATAATCTTCCAATTTGACTATCTTGGGTTTATAACTCTTAAATGGGCTCTAATTGGAACCAATTCCATGTATTTCAATATTTTGGGCATATTGGGCCTAGAATGAAATAAATTAATTATATGAACCATTTTGGGCCATGATTAACCTAATTTAGCTTTAATAGGTCATAATACTCACATTTATGATTATTTGGACCAAACATCACTTAACATAACTATAATATAGGCTTAGGGGCAAAAAGCCCAAAAATCTTCTCTTTCCCTGTCTATTCTCGGCCCAAGCTCACAAAGAGCAAGAGTTGACTTTGTGTGTGTGCCACCTCACAATTGCCTAAAGGATTTCCATGTATTTCCCATACTTCCATGCAAGCACTCTCTTCTTCTCCCTCTCTCTCTTGCTCTTGGCCGAATCCAAGCACACACACACATTTCACTCACAATTCTCTCAAGAAACTCTCTCATTTCTCCTCCATATTTTCGAGATCTAAGAAGTGTTCAAGGGACTTCTTCTATAAAAAGCATCATCTAAGGTAAGAGATTGCTTAGATCCATAAGCTAGCTACTTCATTTCATTCAAAAATCACCTCTTAATTCATTCAAACTTATGATCTAGCACCTAAGAAGCATCCAAGTTCAAGATATTCCAAGAAAGGTTGCTAGGAACGAATTCTTCTCGTCTTTTCCTTCCAAAAACCGAAACCACACCCAAGGTGAGCTTCATACCCCTCTTTTTCGGTTTTTATGAGTTTTTACAGGGGAGAATACAAGCAAATGTGTAGATCTATGAGTAAATGTATGCCTTGTGTGATTTTTATGCTTGTATGTATGATTTTATGTGTTTTGTGATGAATATGTTAGCCAAAAAGTCCCTAAAAACCAAGATCTACAGCATGAGGAATGAAATAAACATAACTTATACCATTTTTCACTAATCAAGTCAAGAAAAATAATTTATTTGGTTAGGATGAACATTTTTGGACATAAAACCTATTTTTGGGCTCAAAGTGTCAAAAAATACAAAAACTAAGGGCCCAAAACGACAAATGAAAATTTCTGGAGGTTGAAAATGGTCCAAACAGTTTCTAATATAATTTTTCTGAATATCAACACTTTTGAGGGGCTTAAAATGTAAATTTTGAACATAATAGGCTAAAAATGGGCTTTTCGGCCCAATAAGCCCCAAATTGCGAGATTTTTGAAATAGAGGGGCTGAAAATGCAAGTTTCTGTAAAATAGCGGATTACAAGTGTATTAAAACTATTTTAAAGGTCAAAAATGCTTTTCAAATTCAAAAGGGATCAAAAATGCAAAAAATTTCCATTTTGGGCCAAAACTGTAAAGATTACGAAAAATGGGGGTTCCAACCAAGAAAACTTCATTTTTGAAGGACTTAAGCTGTTTATTAAGTAAATCTAGGCTGAAAATGTCTTTTCAATAAGTTTTGATACTAAAGTGTCAAGAAAAATGGTTTAAGGACTAAAGTGGAAATTCTTTTATATAAAGGATTAAAAGTGTAAATTTTATCCAAGAAGGGTCATAAAAAGGTAAACTCTTACTTATAAACAAATAAATCTCATAACATAAAATACGAGCACTACGACTACCGGCGAAACGTAATAACAAATACACCTTCAACACCAATATCGTTACCAAACGATTTGATTCGGTCTCGGATCAATTACAAAACAAAAATCAATAAACGTTAGTACTTCAATAAACACGCGGAATTTACGAGAAGTCAATATTCAATCTTTGGGCTTGAAAGTTTCAAATCGTACTTGTTGGGCCTAGCTAGCCCAATAACATGATCTTTAGGCCCGAAGGGAACGTGCTTACATGTTATTGGGCCTTCTATGACCTAATTCCATATAAAAGGACTTTCAATAGCTTTATTGTGTTGTTGGGACCAAGGGTCCATTGTTACTGATAGCAAATTCGAGAAGTCAAATGCGAGTCGAGCCAAGTGCCTTTCGCATTCACGATAGCCTTGAACGACCTATGGAAATAACGGGGGCTTCGTACCCTCCTTTCTCCTCAGTTGTGGGGCTATGAGAAGTCAGGGTGGTTGGATTAAGTGAGTAGTACGGACGACGCCCAAGGGATCATCTGTATTTGGTAGTTATAAACTAGTCATTTTCATTAATGCGAGATTATAACAACTCACAACCCATAATTAATCCAATGTCAACTGGGTAATCATAAACAATTGTCGTATCGGTATAACAATAAATAAGACATGTAATTCTATGTATGGGGAAAACATCGGGTTTTCCCGGGAAGTCAACACTCTTACCTATGAAATGTATACAAGGTTTAACAATTATACACGATTACAAAAAAAAAAAAAAAAAAAAAAAAAAAAAAAAAAAAAAACCGACAAGCATACTACGGATCTCCACACTTTTTCTTATATACAATACTTGTTTAAGAAAATATCGGATTTTCTGGGTTTTCAAACTTCACAAAAATCATTATTTTTCAAACATGACTTATGAACTCACCAACATTTCATATGTTGACATTTTCCAAAATACTTGTATTCTCAGGTAACAGGTAAATCGAAGAATAGGTATCCAGTGATGTCATGGTGTTTTGTTTAAATTAGTATCGAACGGTTTAAGTTATGTAAATGTAATGTTCAAAACAATGTACTGAATGTAAACAATATCTGTTGTAATATTTCAATGCATGGTGATGAATGATGTTATGATTCATGTATAATCATTGTGATGGTATTCAATTGAGTCACAATAGCCCTCAGACGTTTCCGCCATCTGGTTCGGGGGTGTGACAACCAGTGAAAGGTGATTTAGTTATCTTTCCAAGCAAATAAGATTCGTAAGTGTCATCCGAATTTAAGTCGAATGACTCCAAAACTCCAGCCTTTTGGAGTTGGCCTATGGACTTCTTGGTGACATGTCCAAGATGACAATGCCACAAGCATGCTTTATCCAATTCATCGGAAGAATTGATATGCAATACATTATTTCGTAAGTTGTCTACAACATTCACAGTTTCATATACACCATTACAAGGTAATGCTTTAAAATAAAAAAACACCATTATAATAAGCGTTTGTAGCACCAATTTCATTATCAAATTAAAAAATATAGCCTTGTTTGTACAAACCATGAAAGGAAATAATATTTCTCGCCATATCAGACGAGTAGCAACAATTATTCAAATCTATTTCTAACTCACTCCTAAGTAATAAAGAGTAAATTCCAATCTTGGTGACAGGTGAAACCTTCCTATTCCCCATGATCAAGTTTATCTTCCTGTGCTCCACATCCTTACTTCTTTTTAGGCCCCACACATCAAAACAAATGTGAAATCCACAACCTGTATCAAGAACCCAAGAATTAGAATGTGATGAGTTTTTAGATAAAATGGTATAAATACCTGCATGAGTGGGTTTAACCTTCCCAACCTTGACATCCTGCAAGTATTTGGGGTAGCTTCACTTCCAATTCCCTTTTCGTGACAGTAGAAACACTCTACTTCCTTAGGAATGGAAGAGGAAGCAGTAGAACTAGCCTTGGTCCCATTTGAAGAGGATCCATCAAGAGACTTTCCCTTGCAGATCTTTGAGGCAGCCTTCCTCTTCTTCCCTTTCCCTTTTCCAATTGTCAGAATAGGGGCAGTTGCGGTAGGAGTAGAAACCACATTTTTACCTTTGAGACCACTTTCAACAATCCTCAAAAGCCCTTGAAGTTTGCTAAGTGTGACCTCCTCCTTGTTCATATGATAGGTCATGCAGAACTGATCATAACATGGAGGTAAAGAGTGTAGAATGATATCTATAGCCATCTCCTCAAGGAAGTTCACAATTAACTTTAGAAATCGGTCCACAAACCTTTTCATTTTCTGCAAGTGGTCTGTGATGGGCTCACCATCCTTTATCCTGGTTGTTATCATGGAAGAGATGATTTCATACCTCTCTTGACGAGCACTCTGATGGTATCTTTCCATCAAGTCCTGGTGCATATCAAAACGGTATAAGTCCTCATAGGACTTTTGGAGTTCAACTGTCATGGTGGCCAACATGATATAAGACACCTTAGTGGCATCCTTCTCATGAGCCCTAAACTCAGCGATCTCCTCGGGAGTAGCAGAAGACTCATCAATTTCCTTTAGCTCCTTATCGAGGACATATTCCTTTTCCTCATAGCGAGTGACCATCCTGATGTTCCTAATCCAATCATTGAAGTTTGACCCATCAAAGATGATTCTCCTACACAAGTTAATGAGAGAGAAGGAGCCAGTAGGGTTTGAGCCAAAAGCAATGTTGGAAGACATCTGAAAAATGAAGAAAGAAAAAGTTTAAATTAAATAAAGAGTCCAGAATATAACACCCGAAATGAAATATTAAGGCTAGGACCCAAAAAAATATTTTACAAATTGGAAGAGGGATGTCGTAATACAACTTTCAAAATATTTGAAGGTAGGTAAATGTTGATTTACCAATTTGCACCATGAAAAACGAAATTGATTAGTAAGTTTTAATTGGATTGAAACTCCTAGATCCTTTGAGATTCATTGAACAATTCAAATGTATGTTTAAATCTCGATTATGCCCTTCAGGTTTGTGACTGGGATACCGAGGATCACAAACAAGGTGTGAATAACCATGCAAAATGTGCTTGGTACTTCTGATGTCATTTATCACCCAATCAAGTACCGGTTAACCACACACGCTCCATTGATCTTATGATAAACATTGAGCCACCCTTTTCCACCCTTACTAATCCAAGTTAATGTACCGGTTAACCATACACGCTCCATTGATCTTATGATAAACATCGAGCCACCCTTTGCCACCCTTACAAATCCAAGTTAATGTGTCGGTTAACCATACACGCTTCATTAACGACTTGGCAAGGTGCAAAGTGCAATTTTCATGGATTAGCATCAATTTCACATTTTCCTAAAGTAACTAAGATCGCGAATTTATAAAAGGTTTAGTTACTTTATAATGATCATTATAGTTAATGAGAATTAATGTCCTATCCTACCCGTTCGGCTAACGACCATCCACCAGTCAAGGAAGCGGTGGGTGAGAGTGGATACCCATTAAACCCCCATTTTATAAGCAGTAACCTTATACCCCCCCCCCCCTTTTTATAGATCGACTTCATGAATGAGGCCTACTAACGGTAAGATTGACTTGATCTTATATATATATATATATATATATATATATATATATATACATATATATATATATATATATATATATATATATTATTAAACTTATAATACTATAAAGTATAAGGGTTGAATTTTAAACTTTTAAAATTCTAGGGTTTGGAATTAAAGTGTCTTAAGTGTGACTTTACAAATTACAAAACTTGATGACAAGTTTTGACACTATTCAAAACTTTTCATTTTCTCAACTTATGAGTTTAATGACTTTTATGGAATCCATTAAAAGGCATTTAAATCAACAATTAAACTAACAAGAAGTGTCAAATAATATCTATGATCTAAATAAACTCATAAGCAAAGATAATTTACATCAATAATTTTCAAGAAATCATATAAACTAATATAAATCTTCAAACTATGACAATTATCTTTTAATTGGACAAGCATGATCATTACGTTATAGAAAAACAGGTTTCATGGTTGAAAAAACAGTTTGGGGGTAATAATACTAATCCAATTTCAGGCCAAAAGTCGAAAATTCTCCCACTGGAGCACCAAATTGACGAGTACATGACCTTCCATATTCCTTATGATCCATGGGTTTAAACCTCCTTGGATCATCCATGGATTATCGCATGAGTTTATCCTAGCATACGGAATCATGGATCATTGGCTCACACCATAAGAATGAATGATTTACCAAATCAACCCCTTATATTTAATTAATCTCTTTTGATTACAAAATTAATTCCAAATTTTTTCTTGATAAATAGTAATTAAATAATATGATTTCATATTAATATATTAGAACTTATAATATATTAATGAATCATGAATATCCTGTTCTCAAAAATCCATCCTTACAAATTGTTTTGGTAACATGCAACCCAAATGGACCATGTGTGTGTGTGTGTGAGAGAGAGAGAGAGAGAGAGAGATTTAATAGATAACCATTATTAACAAGAAATCAAAATACCAATTATGAACATCGGAATTCATAATGATCAATGACCAAGAAATTGATGTACACTTATACATTGTACGTACATACATCAGATTATACCATAAAATCCACCTCTTTACCAAAAAACCACATCTTTTTTTTTTCATTTAAGTTTTTTAAACCATGTTTTTTATTGAAAAAAAATGACTATACAATTGTTCATGTTTTTTTGTATTTTTCCAAAGAGATCCATGTTGATATATAAAAAAAACAAGTTTTTTTTTTTTTGTTTTTTTGTAAAAACCCCTTCGTTTTGCTATTTTTTTCAACATTTAAGTTTATTCTATAAATAAAACTAATTATATCAAAAACCTCAATTTTTTGTCATCTATTAATAAACATCAACATCGATTAAAAAAGAACCGATCAGTTCAGATTCATACTGTGAATCTAAACTATAAATATTTTATTTTTAACATTCATAATGTGAATCCGACTTACTATTTCAACTTTTTGATCATTCACAAATTAAGTGAAATTTACATATGAATCGAAATATATTTCAATGTACTTTTATAATATTTTAACGTTTTGATTAATCATAAGTTAGTTTTGTAAAATAAACAAATAGATTTATTAACATAGTGAATCTAAACAGTGTATAATTTAGTTTTCAGAATTCACAATATGAATCTGACTTACTATTATTCACACTGTGAATTTAAGCATATTCATAATGTAAATTTGAACTGAAATTTCAATTTCTTTTAAGTATCAAAATGAATCTATGTTTAAAGAGTACCAAAAAATAGAAATTTTGATATATTTTTTAATTTTTCTTTGATAAATGAAAAGATGAGCAAAATTCAGTAAACCTAAACTAGAGGAGTCCAAGTGTTGAAAATACTGAAATAAAGAGTTATGAATCACCAAGTTAATGATAAAAATGTTTTTGTATGTTCAAGATCAATAATTCAAAAGCGTCTTATATTCATAAAGATTCAGTTACAAGTGTTTAAATGGTAAACAAACTAAAACACTCAAGTGGCTCTCTGAAAACTAGTCTAAATAGCAATTGCACAGAATGAGCAGAATTGAACACCTTTATAATGGATCCCAAAGGGCCTATATATAGGCTTTGGAAAAGGCCATGATATGGCTTAACCAATCAGGTGTTGACACATCATCATGACTTAGTCATTAGTTGACACCTTTTCCATACTTAATGGAGAATGGATGGAATATTCCAATTCCATTAGTATTTTGTTAGGGTTCTATCTAAGTTTTGAAACTTCATATTTCTAGAGCCTTCTTAATTATGTTGCTCCATAAGCATCATGTTGCTCCATTGTCTTTTAAGATGTCATCAACTTCCAGAAGTGTCATTGATCAAGTTGAGTTGTTAGGGTTCTATCCAAGTTTTGAAACTTCATATTTCTAGAGCCTTATTGATTAACATTGAATATGTGATGAGCAACATAAGCATCATGTTGCTCCATTGTCTTTTAAGATGTCATCAACTTCCAGAAGTGTCATTGATTAAGTTGAGTTGTTTCTTGAATGTTGGAATATGTCTTAAACTCGAAGATGTATCACTACGTGTTCATGATGAACCATGGACGAACTGTATATGCCATTGAGTATTTGGATGTGCCTTCATTGTACATGATGTGCAATGTGTAATCTTGTTGAGCCATCAATGTAACCATGTTAATCCATTGACTTGAGATGAGCCATCAAATATTCATGTTAATCCATCAACGTATTGTTGAGACATAAAGTTATGGATGAGCCAACAATGTTTCTAATGAGCCATCAATATTCCAGATGATCCACCAATATGTTAATGCTCCACATATGATCTCGATGTGTCATCTAAGATCATGTTGATCCAACTTGCTTTCAACAGGTGCTCCATGTAAGTTGTAAGTGCTTCACATTCAACAAGTGTTCCATGTAAACTTCAAGTGGTCAATGTTCAACAGCAAGTGCTCCAACATCTGATTCATCAAACACTTGTTATGAGAGTGTGACATGTGGAAAAAAGGTTTTCATTTATTATAGTACTAGTTGTGAGACTCATGTATTACATAAGTTAATTTAAAAAAAAAAAGTTTAAAATGAATGTCTAAATAATTGAGAACTTGGAATTTATAAGAAAATAAGAAAAAAAATGAATTATTAAAGTTGAAATTCTTTTGTCTTTTAAATTTAGACAAATAATTTAAATAAATAAACAAAATAAACTAATAAACTTAAATTTAAAATTTTTGAAATTAGACAGTAAGCTTATTAATGAAATTGATTTCAATTTATTACTATATTTATTGCAATTATAACATTAAAATATTATATGGAATTTAATAAAATAGCAAAACCCATAAAATGACATGTGAAAAAAAAAAATTAATTACCACAAATTGATATTTGTCAAATTGAATGAGAGCATGTCATGTGATAAAAAGTTCTTTATTTATTAGAGAGTATATATATATATATATATATATATATATATATATATATATATATATATATATATATATATATATATATATATATATATATATATATATATATATATGGGAGGTTTCAATTGAGAAAAAAAAAAGTTGAGAATAGGGGAATCATCCTCAGCCAATCATTTATTTTTACAGCAAAAGCCTCCAACATACATGCAGAAATGGGAAACGAATGCACATTTGTTTTCCAACAAAACATATTTCCTTAAACTATGGTAATTATTACCTTAATATATATAAAAACATAGTTTTTTTTTTCTTTTTTTAATTTTTATAAGCTATTTTTAACAAAAAATGATTTTAAATATACCAAAACTCATGATTTTTTATTCTCTACAAATAGACATCCATATTGATATAATTTTAAGATAAAATAAAATATATATATATATATATATATATATATATATATATATATATATATATATATATTTTTAGCTATCGTTATTCATAAGTGAATAAAAATGCATCACGTTTTATTACAGTACATTCGTTATTCACTTATGAATAAAATGTATGATTTTTTTTTTACAATTTAAGTATCATTCATATATGAATATAGCATATAATAAACATAGTATATTCATATTTTAATATTTGACGATGCATTCACTTGTGAATATTAACATAATATATTCATTTGTAAATATTAGATGGTATATTCACTTATGAGTATTAAATGATATTTCATATGTGAATATTAATAGTATTACATGGTATATCACATGTGAATATTACATAGTATATTCACTTGTGAATATTAGATGATATATTCACTTATGAATATTACACAGTATATTCACATAGAATATTACAAGGTATATTCACTTATGAATATTTGAAGGTATTTTGACAAATATATATAATTTTTATATGTTATTCACATATGAATAACATACAGACTTGCATATTTGTTTTGTGTTTTTAATAATCATATACTGATTCAGGTGAGAAAACATATTCATATGTGAATATAACGTGGTAATTTAGTTTATGCATTTCATCAAACAGTTGGAGTGCAAACAAGTTAACTATTTTAAAAATGTTAAAAACATCAAGTTATCAATTCCACATCATCATATACTTCTAATTTCGACTTCAGATGCGACATCCTATGTCTGGTCGATTTCTCATTTTGATTTTGCTTTTCGAAAATCCGATTGGGAACCTGTGAGTACCGATTCTGAGTCCCTCAATGTCGACTGTGACTGCGAGTCCAGAACTCCGATTCCAATTACATGAACAACGAAGAAATTCCGGTTTAGTTGAAAAAATTTGGATGATTATTGAAAGTTGGAGTAAAATTTTTGATGATAAACGAACTGTTATCGAATTCTCTATAGTTACGTATTTGAGATTGAAGGTTATGACGATATTTACAAGTTTGTCACCGTGTCTTTTATGCTTAGATTAAATGAGTGACTGAGAATGATTCCCCCATTCTCAACCTTCTATTATATTTCTCATGAACTCTCTCTCTCTCTCTCTCACACACACACACACACACACACACACACACATATATATATATATATATATATATATATTCTACTATTGTTACTACCTCATAGTTACTTAAAAAAGGTAAATCATACAAGAAAATGTAATAATAGATATTTATAGTATTTTGACTTTAAGATAATAACGTTAACGGTCAAAAACATATATTTTAATGAATAATAATAACTTTAAGAAGCTACTATTTACAACTATAATAATAGTGATATATTATCTATATTTGTTTATAATTGTGAGAACTATCCTTATTAATTTAATTAATTTTTTATTTTAAAAAATCAAAATTATTAATCAATATTTTAAATAAATTATTATTTAAAATATGTTTTTTAGTTATATAAAATTATAATCGTTTATTTAAATAAACACATGAAACTATATGATCTTATAATATTATAATATGTATTAATTTAATTAATTTTTTAATTTAATGTTATTAATTTAATACAATTAGAATGAAAAGATTTAAAATTTGAAATTTAAAATGAAAAATCAATTTTTAGGTTAATATAATTTGAATGAGAAATTTAAAATTTAAAATTTAAAATTGATAACTAGGTTGATAAATGGCATAATAGATTACATATAATATTATAAGAAGTTTTAATAATATGATATTTGTTAATAGAAAAATAAACATATTTATTTGTATAAATATATTAGAATATAAAAACATGACATAGAAGATTATCTATATATAGGTATTTAACGTTTACGCTAAGGGTTAATACATGGTTGTCAAAATCGCGATCCTGATCGTAGGATCGTACGATCCTACGATCCTATGTATGAAAAACGATCCGGATCGTAAAAGGATCGTATTTTGGGTAGGATTGCAGGTAGGATTGTAAAATCGTAGGTAGGATCGTAGGATCGAGATCCGATCCCATCATACCTTCCTTTAAATTTTTTTTTCAAATGAAATTTTTTTACCATTTTATGTCTTTTACCCTTTACCAATCTACCATTTATCATTTTTATTGTGACTTATGACTAATATTTTAAAGTTTTTATAACTTTTGAACGAAAAATTAAATGTTTGAAATATTTTTTATGATTAATATTATAAATTAGAATTATATTCTATTTTGTGGGATCTTAGGATCTCGATCCCGATCTTACGATTCCGATTTTGCAAACCCAAAAACGATCCTAGGTAGGATCCCGATCTTGACAACCTTGGATTAATATCACACGGAAACTAAAAAATCCGGAGAAGCTACCAATCTTTTTGCAGTGAATTTTTAATTAAAACATCAGTAAAGGTTGCATACGTACAATTTAGAAGATTCGAGCCAAGAAAACAAAACTTAAATAAAAAAAAAAAAAAAACATTTTTTTTCCTTTCATATTTGTAAAAAAAAAAAAGTTGCGTTTTCTTTGTTTCTTTTTAAGAAGCTACAACTAAAACAAAAATGATATCTTTTTTTTTTTCAACCGAACCTCTTCAACGATTCATATGTGGCTATGTGCATCTTTGATGGTGTTTTGATTGAAATATGCAAATATACAAATGCACAATGTTTTTTCTCAAATTTTCTCCTTTCTTGTGTTTTTTCTTTGAACAAATTACAATCCTTAAGGTTTTGTGTTTTTTCCCTAAAGTAGTTCTTACGAAACTTTTCTCTCTCAAATGGTACCTAAGAAGCAAACATTGTACACAAATAATCCTTATCACTAACTTTGTTAACAGATTCTGTTAAGTGTGTGTGTGAAAAGACGAAAAAACCATTTGTTTTTATTTATTTATTAATTTTTAATATTTTGTTAATTTGAAATTAAAAAAAGTGGGACACACACACACTCTCTCTCACACACACACACAAAACACACACATACGCACATCTGTAAGTCTCTTCCATTATCCCTCCCATTTTTGATTCATCGATCTGACATGCCCCAACCTATCTGAATGTTAACTTATCGATCCAGGTTGTGGTGTTTTCCCTATTTCTGTCATCCCCGACCAACAGTCAGCCTCCCATCCCCATCTGATTTGTCTTCTTGGTGACCTATTTAAGAAATTTCAAAATAAATAAATAAATAAATAAATAAATAAATAAATAAATAAATAAATAAAATAGATGCAATCATTATTAATGAAGAACATCTCACATATACATACACACATCACACATACATACACACACAAAAGACCTGTGAGGAATTCAAAACCAGATTGGATCCTATTTCTAGACTAGCCTCTCAAGCGCCATCGATAGGTGTGGAGAGTTTATGCCTAGCGGATGTATGTTATTTATTCTTGCATTTAACCCTAGAAGAGCAATCAAAATGACAAGAGTAAACACTGTTAGACGATTCTCGAAGGCTGTGATGATGAGATTTCATCTTAGCAAAATTAGAATTTGTTGATCTAATTCGTATCTTGGCTGGGCAATCCAGATGGCATGTGCTTGTTTCTTGAAATTACTTTTCCAAATGTCACCTACAACTATGATTGCAGCCATGGTGGATTTTGACCACTAAATTCCTTAAATTACAACAAATTTGAGCCTTCATTGGTTTGTTTCTTATAACATCTTATTTTCATTTCTTCCTATTATAATAACATTGTCCTCTGAAAGATCTATCCAATTATAGCAATGGTTGTGGTGGTGATTATTGTGTTGCTGTTCTTGGCAGTAGCGGTAATTTAATGGAAATCTGGTTAGAGATGGCTATGATGATCCGCATATTATGAGAAAAAAAGTGAAATGACATGTATGATCAGATCTGTATCTTGGTGTGGCAACATCACGGATGGCATAGTGAAGAGGAAATTAATATTCCCACACTTTGCAACTGTATGTGTTTGCAGCCATGTCGGATCTACCATCTTCTTTGTCTACATTCCTCAATTGCAGATTTGAGCCTAAGTTTTTTCATCCTAAATTAATCTTCCTTCTTTTCAAAGTGTTTTAAATTTAGGTTATAGAGTGTCAAATTTCCAGCTAGAACAGGTGGCGGTGATGGAGATCTTTCCGGCACAAGTTTGAACCTTTGATGGAGTAAGGTTAATGGAGGCGGACACAACTGAAGTTAAGATTCTGGTGGTGGTGCTCCATCAGAAAATGATACTCCGGTGGTGGTGTGGGGAGGATGTCATTTAGAGAGAGAGAGAGAGAGAGAGAGAGAGAGAGAGAGAGAGGGCCCTACTTTATTTTTTAATTTCAAATTAACAAAATGTTATAAATAAATAAATAAAAACAAAGAGCGTTTTCGTCTTTTCACACACACTTAACAAAATCTGTTAACAAGGTTAGCCATAAGGATTATTTGTGTGTAAAGTTTGCTCCATAGGTACCATTTAAGGGAAAAATGTTTCATAAGGACTACTTAAAGAAAAAACAAAACCTTAAGGACCATTCGTGTAATTTGTTTTTTTTTTTCTTTACAATTCTTGACTTTTTGTAAACGATGCATATATGCACCAAACTTTGGTGGTGTCTTATTTGAAAAATCTTTTCTAAAAAGAGCTTTTAGGTTCTTTGTATTTTTGAGTTCTCCTTTGATTTTAACTAAATCCGACAAAAAATACTTTCAAGAGATGGAATTTGTTTCTATAATTTTATAATTAGATACTTTATTGTATTATTTTTTTTCACTATGGTGTATTAGATCAAGTTATAATTTTTTTCTTTTAAAAATCTTGATGGGATAATTATGGTGTGAATGTACTTGAATTTTTTGTTCCTATTCACAATCTTAAGCATATGCAAAGGTATAAAGATGGATTTAAAATAGCAACCCTTTATTGTCTGGTAGCCATTAGGCTATAAAGGATGGTACCATTTGCATATGTATGGGGTACATTCAAATGGTTAGACAAAAGAAGTAGACCCCATTTTAGCAATGGAAAGGATGGCTCTTTGAGTCTTTTCATAATTCATAGGTAACCATCATAAATCTAAAGGGGTACAACTCGTAATTCACCATGTGCAAGTCTAGAATGCATTTGATTTGATAATTAGCTATGAAAAAACTGGTCATAATCTCTTTATATATATATATATATATATATATATATATATATATATATATATATATATATATATATATATATATATATATATATATATATATATATATATATATATATATATATATATATTTGAGTTTTTGAAGTCTCATTCCATCATGTCAAGACATATTTTTGGGTGGTCCATTATTGATGTCTTTTTCAGTCTTGAGGGGGCAATTTGTAGGTATGCTGTCTTTCCTACTCATTTCTTTATTTAGTCTTATCCATCATTTCTGTCTGCCTATTTTCCCCCTCAAAAATAAATTTCTATCAATAACACCCCTCCAAGGTTTTAACTTATGATATTTATTATCATGAAGTTCTCTAATGTTGTGTCAATTCAATAGTTATAAAATCGTATAAAAAAGAATAATGAAGTTTCTATGACTTTACTTGTCTTAATTAAATTCACTTTTTTTAAAAAACTTTCATGTCGCAACTAGTAGTGTTATGTCAAAGTTGCATCAAAGTGGCTGATATAAGCAACTAAGCAAGTGTTTGTATCTTTATATTTGTTTAATTCTTAATTAAAATGTTTATCAATTATGCACTTTTATTCTTACAATTATGATAGTTGGATTTAGATTATCTACGTATATTTACTTAGTTTGATTTTTTTTGGTCGAGTTAACATCACCTATATGGCAGACATTTAGCATTCCAAACGTAATTATGTGGTTTGTTGTGTGGTGTGACCATACAACTATCTTTCATGTAATTCATAATCATAGAAATGCATTGTTCCATTATTTAATAATATAAAAATGTATATTATTTATTTAAAAACATTTATAATTAACAAAACTGTGATCTACTACTTTTAAAATTTATAATATTTTTACAAATAGTAATATGAAACATGTACTTTAAAAAGGTTTTTTTTTTTTTTTTTTTTTTTTTTTTTTTTTTTTTTTTTTTTCCCTAAAAGAAGCATGTTCTACTATAACATTTAAATGATTCTTGACTTTATATGTTTAATGCTTATTTATAATTTCAAACATAACTAGAAATTTGCGTACTTTATTTTTCGTTCATACTTCCAGTAAGCGAAGAAACCTTTGTTAAGGTCTTTGTTTGCTTGTATTGAATTAATATATAACCAAAAAAATAGTAGACCCCACCATGTAACATGGCACGTCAACTCGTCCTAAGACTTACGTGGACTGTTCATCATGGAACAATATCGATATTTTGGGCATGAACCCTGAATCTTCTATGTGGAATTTTGGACATCAGTAACTAGACTCCATTGTTTTAAAACTTGGTGTAACACCCGATGGTTTCAAGATATTAATTATTTATTTAATCATTATTTTATTGTTTTAATCATGAATGTTGTTGTTGGGTTTAGAAGACTTGGCCTTCCATGATTGGGCTCTGCTGAGGTCGTACAGTGGGCGTAAGCCTGGTGTACGTAGGGAGTAAGTGAATCATTAAGGATCACAGAGGCATGTACGTACACTTAGCGTACGAAGTGGTATGCACATCATACGTGGTCAGATCCCAAAAACCCTAATTTTAGGGTGCAAGCCCTATATAATGTCATTAAGCCCCAAGTGTTAGCCTTCTTACTAGCCTCGTATGTCCATAAACCCTAAAATCGAGTCCTATCTTCCATTGTTGAATGTGTGAGCTTTTGGAGAGCTTTTGGTGTTAATCTTTGTGCTTTTTGAAGGAGTTGTAGAAGCTAGAAGTTGCTTGGCCTGAAGGGGAGGTCTTGGATTCAGAACCTCTACTCATTTTGCAAGAAGTTTGAGGTATCAAGTTCTTATTTTGGTTACTAAATGTTTAGATCTCCTTTTTGGTTAAATAGTTATGTTTTTAACCATGGTTTGAATGAGTGTTGGGATTAGGACGTCCCAAAGGCTTATTCTTTCAGATCCAAGTTCTTCATGGACTCCTTTGACATAAAGGTGCCAACTTTACGGAGTTTGGGGGCCTCATGCATTCATTGAGTCCTTTATTAAGTCCTTTTTGAGCTTTTGAGCTACTTAGGGTCATGCATGGATGTAAAGTTAGCAAATTTATGTGGTATTTCAGCTAAAAAGGGTCAGATCTACATCATAGAGCAAATTCTTATCGGATTAGGAGTTTAATCTTGAATTTGGGTGAAATAGTTGGGTACGGTGGGCGTACAAGCTTGTACGCACAACGTACAAGTCTTCAATGCAGTATCCTTAGCGTACCGGATGAGTACGCCCAACGTACTCAGTCTGTTGGCATTTCAATTTTGGACTTTCGGTTTTGGCCTTGGTTTGGGATTGTAAGGTTAGGGTTGGTTGGGCCATCTAATTTTGGTAGCTTTTGGGCCAAGTATGTTATTAGGCCTTTGGCTAAGGCCCATGTGAAGGAGTTAGGCCTAATTGGAAAATGGGCCATATTTTGGGCCATGGGATTTTGGTTTTAGGCTCCATTCTAAGGCCAAGCTAGGGTAGGGGTAAAATGGACTTTTACCCTAATTAGAGATTTTTGGTTATATGTAGATCCTAAATGTTAATTAGTTTTTATGGGGCAATTGATAGCTCGGGAAGCCGTAAGACCAACATCCAGGGATCATTCATTTCATTCAACTTTTCGAGGTGAGTTTTCCTCATTGGGTTTAACGGGTTGAAGGCACTAATGCCTGCCTATGTGTATGCTATGTTAGTATGCTAGTTGTATTTGTGACTCATGCATGTGTATGTTTTTATATGCTTGCCCTGTTAGGGCTCGATACCAGGTAGGGCCCGATGGCCATTTGTATGTTATGTATATTTGTAATTATCACATGTGTATGTGATTATTTAATATATGGTATATGTATGATGGGTGGGGCCCAATCTATTACCGAGTGGGGTCCGATGCCGGACGGGGTTTGATGTCGGGTGGGGCCCATTATATGATTATTGTATGTATGATATGTGGTAGTTTGGAGGAAATCACTAAATTTGTGTTTACGGTTTTTAGTTTATGTTTCAAGTACTTCCGGTTCCAAGGGAAGGGCTTGGGTTGACTGCATCGTACACACCATATGTATTCTGTTTATGGGACATACTCTGATTTTGATGATATTTGACATATTTATCTATTAGGGTGTATGAACAATGTTTTAGAAAAGTGTTTTTACTTTAATCAAAAATGAAATTTTTGGGTCATAATTTTTGGATGTTTCAATAATTTTTTTAAGATCAAGTCTAACTAAAAACAAAATCAAATCTGCGTCTACTGTTCATGGATCCAATATCTAAGCGCCAACTTCAAATTTGATTTAAATAGTTTTTAAACCCAATGATTTGATCCAAATTCATAAATCCTTTACTGTTCATTAATTCGTGTCCAATCCAGTATCTTGTAACTGTTCATTGATTATTCGTTTAGGGCCCAATCTTTCTTATAAAATTCTGAAATCGTTGATTGAGATCAGACACTATCAATTGTTTCATGATCGATTTATATCTCATATTATAATTGAAATCATTCTTGTGTTAAATAGCTTCGTTTTATCCTTGGTTGTTTCAGTCAGTTAACAATTGATCATTGTGCATTCATCGATTATTCAATTCATTCTTGAGTATCGACTAATTCATTGACAATTTCAGCTTATTCTTGTTTTTTTAAACTGAAAACTGTTATGAAGATGATGATGTTGATGATTGTCGATAATTAGTTTTGATGATTAAAGCTTTTCAAGTTCAAAGAAGTTATCAGAATCGATTTTGATGGGTTATTGAACAGTCAAACACAAAGTCAACAATTATGTTCTTGATAAATTGAACTTGAAATTGGATGTTAAACTGGATTTGGACATCAGATGTTGATGTCGATTTTGATTGATGATCTAAATTTCGATGCTTGTCACTCAATTGATTTTGAAAGTCAGATATCAATTTTAACTTTTGGTATTTTCGTTTTTATTGTCAATGGTAATTGGAAGCGAAGAACAAGTTAGTTTTAAAATTAGAATCGCAGGTTGGTAGTATACTTGAGAACGGAATCGATTTTGAGGGATGACGTTTTTACGAAGATTTTTGGTTTGAAATTGTTCGTCATTGGATTCACGATTCGTGAATAAATAAGCAAAGGCTTGAGTTGACGATGCTTCTGTTGGAGTCCATTGTTTAGGAATGAAGGATTGATAAAAGAATCGATGAGCAAAGAAGCAAATGGATCGAATGGTTTGGTGATATATTGATTGACGAACAGGGTGATGTTTGGGTATGAGAATGAACTGGATAATGATTTTGATTTGGATCGAATATTGAGTCACAAAGGTTTTTTTTTTTTTTTTTTTTTTTTTTTTTTTTTTTTTTTGGAATCTGGATACGAATGAATGATCGTTTAGAATTAACGAATAGATGGGTAGATGATTTAAGAATGATGGAATTGTTTTTTGATGATGCTTGGTTACTTATAGTCGAATGGTTCAGATTATTGAACGAAGGATATGTGGTCAACGAACGAAGTGAAGAAAGGAACGAAATTGATGAATTGGGAAGAGTTGATTCAGTGGGTAAATAATGGTTCAGATGATATTCAGAGGCTTCGAATGCCTTCGAATGATGCTCAAAATTTTCGTTAATATCGTGCTCAAAAGTTTCGTTCAATTGTTGCTGAAATTTCATACGAAGTGTGGAGAAGTGTGGAGATGTAGTTTCATGCGAAGGGGTGAGAGAAAAGAAAAAGTTTTGTTCGCTCGTTTGCTTGATTTTGTTAAAACACAATTGGGGAAGGATTTGACAAAAGTTATGAAAATGGCCCCTGAAATTTCGACAGTTTGGCGCATTTCCAAACCCTTCGTATGATTTATCAACATTTCTTATGATTTGATCAAATGGCAAAATGTTTCGAATTCAACCCCTGAACCTTCGAATATTTGACACTTCGAAAATTAATTGAAGTTTCGAATGTTTGACTCTTTTCACCGAATTTCGAAAATTATTTGGAGCTTCGTATGTTTGGGGTGATTCTTCGTATGATTTAAGAACAAAGGGAAAAATTGTCGAAAATGGTCCCTGATGTTTTGAATGTTTGGCGGTTCATACCTAAATTCGAAAAAGGATTGTTTTTTGCTGAAAATTGAAGAAAGTGAATTTCAGGCCCCTGCAGTTTGTGCAAATTGACGCTTTCTACTTAGCTTTGGAAAAGGGGGAGGGTTTTGCATATTTTGCTGTTTTGGGTGCAACGGGTCACTGCAGAATTTTGAAATTGACAATTTCTACCCATTTTTGAGAAATTTTGTCAAAGGCAATTCGTGAACGAAGCTAAAAATTGAATCTTTTTTGGATTTTTTGGAATGAAGCACAAAGTTTATGCCACATGTTAATGGGGAGTTTTGACACAAAAAATTATGAATAGAGCACGTTCTTTTTCCTTGGGAGTTTTATAATCAAATTTCGATTATAAAAAGGGGGAGAAGTTTATATGGAAATTCGAACTTGAATTTTTCATATTACGCAGATTTTAAGACCGAAGTGATCTTGAAGTTTTGAAGCCTATGAGATGATGCAATTGGAAGTTCGGAAATGATTTATTTTTGAAATGGCTTTGGAATTATTGAAGATTTTTGGGGTGTGTTTTTTCTCTCAACTTTAGGGTGATCGATTTGGAGTTTGAGAAGCTCGTGATCATTCATTGATGCTCGGATTGTATGGTCTCACATCCTAGAGCCTAAATTGAAGAATCATTGAAGAATTGAAAATTGAAGTTCGTTTTGATATGTGTCACCTTTGAGGCTCGAACCGCGTAGTTGCTTGACTTTGGAAGATTTGAAGCGGGTCATCCATTCCTAACTTTAAGGGGGAGAATGTTGGGGTGAAAAGTTCTTCATGTATGACCTTATAGATGGTTTGACTTTTGTAGACCCACTTGCATGTAGTGCATTAGCCTTATGACTAATGAGTATTTGAGAGTGAGAGAGAGAGAGAGACATGTAAACACCTCTATATAAGGTGCGTTCATACCACTTGTAGAGGTGTGCTTAAGAGATGTAGTTCATAGGGATTAGTGAGTGGGATATTTATGAAGTTCTAGACTAGATCCTTTTTTGTACTCATTTACTATGATCGAATATATCTTTTAGCACCCAAATCACCATGTTCATTGTGCAAACTTTAATTCCGCATGCCAAACCATGTTCTTATGTCATTACACAAGTTAGTATCAGAGCCTTCGTCTGAGGGATTCGGGCACACTCTCGGGTGTGTTTGAACTCAAACTGAGGACTTGGTAAAGTTTTCAAAAAGAAACTTATTTTAAGAAAAGGTTTTCTAAAATAAGAAAGGGTGTGGTGCCTGCAACCAGCTGAGATCAAGTAAGTTTTTCCAAAATACACATACATGTTTATGGTATGCTTTGAATTGTGAATCTGTGAATCACATGCTAAATTAAGGCTAAGGATCTTGGAGAGATGCCTTTGTATGCATGTTGTATGAGCTTATAAACTTTCATGCTAGTACTGATCAATTAGTAATAGGATGTCATGATTAGGTTATGCTTGGTTCAGATTACTTGAAGCTTGAATGCTACTTGCTTTTTTGCTTTTAGGAGTTCTAACTAGCCTCAACTAACTAGTAAATGAATATGCTAAGTTACATATTATGGAAACTAAAGAATTTTAGAGGGTTAGGTTTTAATTCTATTGCACAGCTCTTATTTGAGTCCAACCATTGTAGTGTGAGACCTCTCATTCGAAGAATTATCTAGTTTTTGTAATATGTAATGGGTTAGTTAGAGGAAGTTAGCTAGAGTTCCTTCCATAGCCGATGGTAGAGAATGGTGTGGAGTTTGCCTTAGGAAAACCTAGGATGAGATTTAGTGTTGTGAGTCTTATATGTGAGGAATTTTCGGATATAAGTAACTTAGATGAGTTAAGGCCCTTCTTAAGGAATGTATGAATAGATGTGGAAGGTAGTATAGGCCCGTACTACTAGAAGCAAAGGATCCGTTCTCGATTCAAGGAGGCTTACGATGAAGTTGGCGAGCTTGTGGAGTTGTGATTCCATAATGTATGTATGTGTATATATATATATATATATATATATATATATATATATATATATATATATATATATATATATTGATGTGTATTCTAATAGTTTATGTGGTCTATTTTCAGTATGGTGACATTGAGAGGAAAACCTGTTGGCAGTTCTGGTGTAGGTGAGAGTTTAGGATTAGGTTTTGGAGTTGGGAAGCTTGATGACTAGACGAGTGAGTTCATCTTGTCTGAGATTACGTGCAGTATCCTTGAGCAGACTCCTGTGATATTTGAAACAGTCAAGGAGGGTATTATAAAGATTCTTGATGAGTGGTTGAGCGTCTTTTGTGCTGAGATTATGGCTTTGGTTGGGGCGCATTCTCTAACTTTCAAGGAGTTTAGGGCATGTGGAGCCCCAGATTATCATGGGGCGAGGGATCCTATTGTGAGCAGCAGGTGGTTAGCAGATGTTGCTAATGCCTTCCATACCATCCGATGTCCCAAGAGGGACAAGGTCAAACTAGCTTCTTGCTTCTTGAAGGATAGGGCACGTGATTTGTGGGAGGAGGTAGGGCGTGCTATAGGAGATGATGTTATTATTGATGCGATGATCTGGAGTGATTTCTCGACCAGGTTCCAAGCTGAGTTTGCATCGATTATTGAGGTGCAACAGCTGACACGAGAGTTCCAGGATCACTATCATACTACTAAGACGGTGGCTGAGATCATCGCTATGTTCAGGAAGAGAGTACTTCTTGTTCAGAAGTATGTGGCGGATGAGGAGATGAAGAAGGTCTAATACCATGAGATACCGATGAGTGATATTCGACAGTTTGTTAGCCGATCCACCTGTAACACATTGAAAGACATTATAAAGAGGGCTAAAGAGAGGGAGATTAACTTGGAGATGGAGAAGAAGAGGAATCTAGATTATGTGATGAGTCTTTAGGGTTCCGGCAAAAGACCCAAGGTATCTGCTTCTCGATCGAGAGGTCATCATGGTCGTAGCCATTGTGGCAAGTGCGGTAAGGTGGACGAAAGGACGTGAAAATTGGGTGGTTCTGGTTGCTTCAAGTGTGGCCGGACAGGTCATATCAGCAGGGATTATAATGTTGTCACCACCAACCCTCAGGTATCTGATTTGATTTGCTTTTAATGCAATCAGAGGGGCTACAAGAAGGTCCATTGTTTGAGTTTGGCTGCTACAGGACCGGTGATAGCACCCGCTCCTACGACTCTTCGGATTACCGGTTGATGCTAGGGCTACGTAGATGTGCCTACGGTGAAGATCAGGGCTTTCTAGCAGATGGCAGAGGAGGCACGTGCAACTCCCGATGTTGTGAAGAATATGTATCTTCTCCTTATCTCTTTATTTATATTGAATTGTTCGCTTATATTTATATGTTTACTTTAGGATCTTTTATTGTGAACAATATCTCTGCTTTGGTATTGTTTGATTCGGGGGCAACCTGATTATTTATATCTCTTGCGCTTAGCAAGAGATTTTCTGGAGCTCCAGGGGAGTTGGATTGTCCTTTAGATGTTTAGATTGTTGATGACAGGTCTATTCGGGTTGCGAAGGTTCATCGAGGTTGTACTCTCCAGTTATTCAGCGAGCAGTATTCAGTTGATCTAGTTCCCATTTTTCAGTGTGGGAACAAGGTTATCGTGGGCATGGATTGGTTGAGCCCTAATGGGGCAGTGATCGAATGTGAGCAGTAGTTTGTTTGGATTCGGACACCAAATGGGGGAGAGTTGGTGATCCAGGGTGAGAGACCACAATGTGGGCCAATTATGTGTTCTGCAGCAAGGGCTATATGTTATCTTCATCAAGGTTGTTTGGGTTTTGTCGCTTATGTCATGGATACCCGGGATAAGGGTATGTCGACCATGGATGATGTGCTGATCGTGTGAGATTATCCAGATTCATTCCCGGAGGATTTTCCAGGGGTACCCCCAGAGATATAGGTGGATTTTAGGATTGATTTGACTCCAGGTGAGACCGTGATAACCAAAGCACCATATCGGATAGCTCCTCTCGAGATGTAGGGGTTGTCTATACAGCTGCAGGAGCTGTTAGACAAGTTATTTATTAGGCCGAGCAGTTTGCCTTGGGGAGCCCCGATTCTATTTGTGAAGAAGAAGAAGGACGGGTCTAATTGGATGTGTATCGACTACTAAGAGTTGAATAAGATAATAGTGAAGAACCGTTATCCCCTCCCGAGGATTTATGATCTTTTCAACCAGCTTCACGGTGCGTCTTGGTTTTCCAAGATTGATTTGTGATTGGGGTATCATCAGATGCGAGTTCGGGATGAGGATGTGCAAAAGACAGCTTTCCAGGCTTGATATTGTCATTACGAGTTCATGGTGATGCCTTTTGGGCTCACCAATGCTCCAGCCGCGTTCATGGATCTCATGAACCGCATATTCAAACCGATGCTGGACCGGTTTGTGATAGTATTCATCGATGATATCTTGGTTTATTCCAGAACTCAGGAGCAACATGAGGAGCACTTGAGGGAGCTGCTGGAGACCTTGGGGAAGTAGAGACTTTTCATAAAATTCTCCAAGTATGAGTTCTTTTTGCACAAGGTTTAGTTTCTGGGGAACCTTGTCAATTATAAGGGTATTCAGGTTGATCTGGCCAAGGTCGAGGTCGTGATGCAGTGGGAGGTATTGAGGTCTCCGTCTGAGATTCGAAGCTTTCTGGGTTAGGCTGGTTATTATTGGATATTCATTCAGGATTTCTCCAAGATTGTTGTTCCCTTGACCCGACTTACCAAGAAGTAGGTGACTTTTTGATGGGGGAGTGAGCAACAGGCAACTTGAGACTCTTAGCTAGCGGTTGTTTGAGGCACCGATTCTGAACCTGTCCGAGGGTGTGGAGGACTTCGTGGTTTATTGTGATTCATCGGTCACAGGTTTAGGGGTAGTCTTGATGTAGCTGGATCGTATGATCGCTTATGATTTGAGGCAACTAAAGCCTCATGAGGCGAATTACCCGACACACAATTTGGACCTAGGGGCTATGGTTTTCGCCCTGAAGATTTGGCGTCATTACTTCTATAGGATCCGGTATACCATCTACATGGATCACAAGAGTGTGAGGTACTTGATGGACCAGCCAAATTTGAATATGAGGCAAAGTCGATGGTTGGATGTGGTGAAGGATTGTGAGATCCTTTACCATCTAGGGAAGGCTAATGTGATGGTCGATGCTCTCAGCCGCAAGGCGGTCATGGCTCTGATTAGAGACATATGTTGAGGATGACCGTGATTACTCCATTATTGGAGCGGATTTATGAGACACGTGCGGAAGCTATGAAGGAAGAGCACCAGAAGAGCGAGCGTATTGTGGGGCAGGTGGCTTCCTTCGATTATGATAGTCGTAGATTGTTGCCTCTTCATCAAAGAATGTGGGTTCCATATTGGGGTGGTGTGCATCAAGTTCTGATGGATGAGTCTCATAATTCAAGATTCTCCATTCATCCCAGGCCGATGAAGATGTATAGGGATCTTTGTCCTAATTATTGGTGGCCTTGCATGAAACAGGATTTAGCATGGTACGTGGAGCGGTGCTTGACTTGTAGGAAAGTCAAGGCCGAGAATCAGTGACCTCACAGAAAGATGCAGCCATTGGAGATTCCTATATGGAAATGAGAATACATCACTATGGATTTTTTTCACAAAGCTTCCCAGGACTACACGTAGAGTGGATTCTATCTGTGTCATTGTGGATCGATTGATGAAGAGCACACATTTCATTCCGAGTCAGTAGAGCATTTCTGTAGCGAAGTTGGCCAGGATTTATGTCTGGGAGGTGGTGGAACGTCATGGGGTTGTTGTATCAGTGGTTTCAGACTGGGATGTTCTCTTTACTTCTAGATTTTGGAAGTGGTTTCATGATGAGATGGGCACTCATCTCCATTTTAGTACAACTTTCATCTGTAAACCGATGGACAGAGTGAGTCGACTGTTCAGACTCTTAAGGATATGTTGCGTGCATGCATGTTGGATTTTGGTGGGAGTTATGATACGTATCTTCCATTAGCGGATTTTTCATATAACAACAGTTATCATGCTAGCATCGATCGATCTCCTTTAGAGATGCTCTACGGGAGGAAATGCATGACCCCGATATGTTGGGGCGAGGTCTGTCAGTGAGTTATGGGGAGTACCGAGGTGGTACTCAAGACCACTGAGCTAATTCAACAGGTTTGGAGTAAGATACAAACAACTAAAAGTCGGAAAAAGAGCTATATCGATAGATGCCTGTCAGAATTGGATTTCCAGGTGGGAGATATGGTTCTCCTGAAGGTGTCACCTAGGAAAGGTGTCATCCAATTCAAGAAGCGAGACAAGCTGGACCCTAGGTATATTGGTCAATTTAGGGTTGTGGCTCGGGTGGGTCGGGTAGCATATCGTCTTGATCTTCCAGCCGATCTTAGTAAGATTCATAAGACTTTTCATGTCTCTTAGCAACGGAAGTTTTTAGTGGATGATTCTGGAGTTGTACGTTTGGAGGATATTTAGGTGGGTAACCACCTAAATTATATTGAGAGACCGGTGCGAATTTTAGATCAGAAGACGAAATCCTTGAGGAAAAAAGTTGTGGAAGGTGTAATAGATACACCGCAAGGGGTCAGAGTGGATGTGGGAGCCTGAGGAGGAAATGAGGGAGCACTATCCAAAGTTTTACAAGGAAGTGGACTTCGATGACGAAGTCTGATTTAAGTAGGGGAAAATTGTAACACCCGATGATTTCAAGGTATTAATTAATTATTTTATTATTTTAATCATGAATGTCATTGTTTGGCTTAGAATACTTGGGCTTCCATGAACGGGCTTTACTGAGGTTCTATAGTGGAGCCTAGTGTGCATGGGGTGCATGTGGATCATTAAGGATCGTGGATGCATGCACGTACGCTTAGCGTACAAAGTGGTACGCGCAGCATACGTGGTTAGATCCTAAAAACCCTAATTTTAGGGTGCAATCCCTATATAATGTCATTAAGTCCCATGTGTTAGCCTCCTTATCAACCTCTTATGTCCAAAAACCCTAAAATTGAGTCTTATCTTCCATTGTTGAGTGTGTGAGAGTTTGGATAGCTTCTGGTGTTCATCTTTGTGCTTTTTGAAGGAGTTGTAGAAGCTAGAGGTTGCTTGGCCTAAAGAGGAGATCTTGGATCCAGAACCTATACTTATTTTGCAAGAAGTTTGAGGCATCAAGTTCTTATCTTGGTTGCTAAATGTTTAGATCTCCTTTTTGGTTAAATAGTTATGTTTTTAGCCATGGTTTGGTTGAGTGTTGGGATTAGTTGCACTTCACCGGATATTCATGATTTATTAATATATTATAACTTATAATATATTAATATGAAATCACATTATTTAATTAGTATTGATCAAGAATAAATTTGATCAAAAGAGACTACATAAATATGGATTCTAATAGTATGGGCCAATGAATTATTTAGTTTGGGCTAAGCTTGCATGGAAGTCCATGGAGTTTTTAACCCATGAATCCTAAGTAAATGAAAGGTCATGGGTATTAGGGTTTACATGGATGTAACCCTAACCTCCATACTATATAAAGGTGTCGCTAGCTCTAGAAATCGACACTAGTGTGTGAGACTTGAAGCATAGCTGATTTTGTGAGCTTAGTATACTCTCTCAAGAACATCCAAGTTGTTGTGGTGATTTGTGATTCCACTTGAGGCATTCACATTAATGGTGCTAGGCTCTTAAAGCTCCAAGAAATCTATCGACTTTTATTGTATAATAACCTACAATTGCATGCTAGATAGGACAATGCTTTGGAAATCAAGTTTGCATGTATAAGAGAGAAAACATAGTTCCAAAGCATTTAGGGTTGTATGTGCACCTTAAGGTTGTTAGGATGCTCAAAAACCTTCAGTGATATCAGAGCCTAGGCTTGTTTTCTATTATATTGTTGCTTATTTGTGATTTGCAAAGCTGGAATTGTTGTCTGACTACTCAACTCTCCGAGTGCACAAACAGACTCGGTAATTTGATGGTTTTAGTCATGGACTCGACGATTCAAGGCTTGCACTCGACGAGTCTGATGATCAAACAACATGTTGTTCGAGTTTTTTTGGCCTGAATTGTGTTTGGATCATTACCTATAACTTTTTTGAATCATTTAAACTGTTTTTTATGATATGTTAATGATTATCCTAATCTAATTACAAGGTGATTGTCATAATTTCAAGAATTGTATCAATATTATTATGTTAATATCTTGAATATTGATGATATGAATTATCTTGTTCTATGAGTTTGTATATGATCATGCATGCTTATTTGATTAATTGAGTCCATGATGTATGTATTTTAACGGAGTCCATAATTTGTCCTCAAGTTATGGATTACTAAAAGTCATTTTCTTTAAAAGAGTAATTAAGAACTCATAGATTATAGAAATGAAGCGTCTTCATTTTAATAGGCCATTAAACTCACAAGTTATGAAGTTGAAAAGTTTTAAAGAGTTTCAAAATTTGCCCTCAAGTTTTGGAATTTGTAAAGTCTCACACACTAATACTTTAATTCCAAGCCGTAGAATTTTAAAAGTTTAAAATTCAACCCCTATACTGTTATAATATTAAAAGTTTAATATATATATATATATATATATATATATATATATATATATATATATATATAAAAGATAAGTCAGTCTTACCGTTAGTTAGCGTCATTCATGAATCCAATCTATAAGGGGGGTATAAGGTTGTTGCCTATAAAATGACAGCTTAATGGGTGTCCACTCTCACCCACCGTTTCCTTGACTAATGGAGGGTCGTTAGACGAACGGGTAGGATAAGACACTAATTCTCATTAAGTATAATGATTACTATAAAGTAACTAGATGTTTTATAAATTCCCAATCTTAGTTATTTTAGGACAATGTGAATTTGGTGCTAACCCATGAAATTACACTTTGTACCTTACCAAATCGTTAGTGGTGTGTGTGTGGTTAACTGACACACTAACATGGACTAGCAAGAATGGAAAAGGGTAGCTTAATGTGTATCATAGATTGGTGGAGTGCATGTGGTTAACCGACACATTTATTAGGTGATAAAATTAAGTGTACCAAGTTAATTTGCATGGTTATTCACACCTTGTTTTGTGATCCTCGGCATCCCGGTCACAAACTTGAAGGGCGCAATCAAGATTTAAACATGCCATTGAAAAGTTCAATGAAGCTCAAAAGAATCTAGGAATTTAAATTCATTTAAAACCTAATTTACATTTTTTTTTCATGGTGGAAATTGGTTAATCCTCATTTAGCTACCTTCAAATATTTTATAGCTTGGATCACGACATCCCTCTTCTAAGTTATAAAATATTGTGTTAGGTCCTAGCCTTAATATTACATTTGGGTGTCTTATTAAGGACTCTTTGTCTAATCTAAACTTGTCTTTATTCCTTTTCAGATGTCTTCCAACAATGCTTCAGGCTGAAACCCTACTGGCTCCTTCTCTCTCATGAACCTTTGTGGGAGGATCATTTTTTATGGAACTAATTTCAATGACTAGATTAGGAACATCAGAATGGTCACATGCTATGAGGACAATGAATATGTCCTTGATAAGGAGCTTAAGGAACTTGATGGGTCGTCTGCTACTCCACAGGAGGTTGCTGATTTTAGTGCACATGAGAAAGATGCCACCAAGGTAGCTTGTATCATGCTTGCCACTATGGCAACTGAACTCCAAAAGTCCTATGAGGGCTTCAACCCTTTTGAGATGCACCAGGATCTAATGGAAAGGTACCATCATAGTGCCCATCAAGAGAGGTATGAAATAATCGCCTCCATGATAACCACTAAGATGAAGGATGGAGAGTCCATCATGGGCTACCTACAAAAAATGCAAGGATTTGTGGATTTTCTGCTCAAACTGAATGTGAAATTTGATGAGGAGCTAGCTATAGATATCATTCTACACTCCTTACCTCCATGTTATGATCAGTTCCGCATGACCTATCATATGAATAAGGAGGAGGTCACCTTGACCAATCTTTAGGGACTTTTGAGGACTGTTGAAAGCAACCTCAAAGGCAAAAATGTTGTTTCTACTCCTACCACTTCCCCAATTCTGGAAATCGGGCAAGGTAAAGGGAAGAAGAGGAAGACCCCTACGAAGGGTACCAATGGAAAGTCTCTTGAAGTCTCCTCTTCTAGTGGAACCAAAGGTGGTTCTGCTACTCCCTCTTCCAATCCAAAAGATACACAATGCTTCTATTGTCAGGAAAAGGGGCACTAGAAGCGAAGATGCCCCAAGTACTTGAAGGATATAAAGGATGGGAAGATCAAACCCTCCTTTGCACGTATTTACACAATATTGTCTAATAACTCACCACATACTAATTCTTGGGTCCTTGATATAGGGTGTGGAATTCACATTTGTTCTGATTTGCAAGGACTAAGAAGAAGTGAGGAAGTGGAGCACGGAAAGATATACTTAATCATGGGGAATAGGAAAGCATCACCTGACACCAATATTGGAGTTCACTCTTTATTTCTAAGTAGTGGGTTAACATTAGATTTGACTAAATGCTGTTACTCATCTGAAATGGCGAGATATATTATTTCTTTTCATGGCTTTTACAAACAAGGTTAAGTTTTTAATTTGATAATGAATGTGGTGCTATTAATGTTTTTTCTAATGATGTGTTTTATTTTAAAGCATTACCTTGCAATGGTGTATATGAAGTTGTGAATGTTGTAGATAACTTAGGAGATAATGTATTGCATATTGATTCTTCCACTAGTTTGGATAAGGCATCCTTGTGGCATTGTTGTCTTGGACAAGTCAACAAGAAGCGTATAGGCCAACTTCAGAAGTCTAGAGTCTTAGAATCATTTGACTTAAAGTCGGATAATAGTTGCGAGTCTTCTTTACTTGGAAAAATGACAAAGTCACCCTTCACTGGTACTTGTGAAGGGGTGAGCGTTTGTTGGATCTCATACAAAAAGATGTATGTGGACCTTTCAAAACCGCCACAAGGGATGCTAATCGCTTCTATGTGACTTTTACTAATGATTATAGTAGATATGACTATATCTACTTAATCAAGAATAATTCAGATACCTTTGAAAAGTTCAAAGACTTTAAACAGGAAGTGGATAATCATTTGGGCAGGAACATTAAGATGCTTTGATCCGATCGAGGTGGTGAGTATCTTAGCACATAGTTTCTGAGTATCTTAAGGAATGTGGAATTGTTTCACAATTGACACCTCCTAGTACACCACAGCTTAATGGTTTGTCCGAGAGGTGCAATCGAACCTTGTTGGACATGGTTCGTTCCATGATGATTCATGCTTCGTTACCAATCTCATTTTGGTGGTATGCCTTAGAGACTTCCGCCCATATCCTTAATCTAGTCCCAACTAATAAGGTTTCCAAAACACCTCACGAGATGTGGACTGGGAAAGCTCCCACTTTAGACCACATTAAGATTTTGGGTTGCGAGGCTTTCATGAGACGCGAGACTCACAATAAGCTCGAAGCTTATAGTGAGTGGTGTATTTTTATTGGCTACCCACAAAAATCCTTTGCTTACCTCTTCTACAGACCCAGTGAAAATGTGGTCTTTATGGCAAGGAGAGGAGTTCATCGTGAGAGAGAATTCATAAGCCAAGGAAATAGTGGGAGGCAAATTGACCTTGAAGAGCTTCAAGAGTCAAGTGGTGAAGGAACCTTGAACCCTAGCAATCAACCTGAGGAGGAAACTCCTGTTGAACCAGCTGATGAGTCTGTACCTCTGAGGTGTACCACCAGAGTTAGGAATCCACTTGAGCATTACTATGGTTTCTATATTACTGCGGAAGGTGATACATTTATCAGTAACAGTACACTGATAAATCTAGATGAACCTAACAACTATGAGGAAGCCATGACAGGCCCTGAATCTGCTAAATGTAATGAGGCTATGGACAGCGAGATCCAAAAATTATATGACAGTCATGTTTGGAACTTGGTTGATAATGTACTGGATCGTAAGACAGTCAGGTGCAAATGTATCTTCAAGAAGAAGACTGACATGGATAGGAAGGTACAAAATTACAAGGCACGAATGGTTGCAAAAGGCTTAACTCAAACTCTAGGAGTTAACTCTGATGAAACCTCCTCGCCAGTAGCGAAGATTAAGTCTATTAGGGTTATGTTAGCCATTTCTTCATTTCATGATTATGAAATATGGCAAATAGATGTCAAAACCACTTTCCTTAATGGAAAACTGGCTGAGGGTGTTTACATGAGTCAGCCAGAGGGATTTATCAATGAAAAGTACCCTGATAGAGTGTGTAAGTTTGAGAAATCCATTTATGGATTAAAACAAGCATCTCGCAGCTAGAATCTTTGTTTTAATGAGAAAGTCAAACAGTTTGGCTTTTCGAGAAGCAAGGACGGGTCCTGTGTATATGTCAGAGCTAGTGGAGTATAGTCGGGTTTATGGTACTGTATGTGGATGACATACTACTCATAGGAAATGACATCCCAACCTTGCAGGAGGTTCAGTCCTAGCTTAGGAAGTGTTTCGCTATGAAGGACCTTGGAGAAGCTTCATATATCCTAGGGATAAGTATATTGAGAGATAGGAGTAAAAGACTCATTGGACTTATTCAAAGCACGTACTCGGATAAGGTGTTAAAGAGGTTCAACATGCAGAATTCCAAGAAAGGAGACTTACCGATCCAGAGCAATGCCAAACTAAGTAAGACTCAGAGTTCGAGTAAAGAGACTGAGATAGCTGAGATGAGTCGACTACCATATGCTTCCGTTGTTGGCTCAATCATGTATGCTATGACTTATACTCACCATGATGTGGCCTTTTATTTGAGCATGGTCAGCAGATATCAGGGGAACCTTAGAAAGTCTCACTAGACTGCGGTAAAGAACATTCTCAAGTACCTGCAAAGGACTAAGGATTGGATCCTTACCCTTGGTGGGAGTGATGACTTGAGAGTGGTGGGGTATAGTGATGGGTTTTGAGCATTCTAACACTTCGTAAGTGTACATGCAACCCTAATAACCTTGGATCTATGTTTGTCTAATTTGTCATGCAAAGTTGAATTCCAAGGTTATATTCCTATCTAGCATACATGGGGAACAATTTTAACATAAAGTATAGATAGAATAACTTACCTTGTTGTTGCTTGTGTTCCTTGAAACCTTGTGAGCCTAGCACCCCAAGTGTGATGCCTCAAATGCTTCACACAACACCAAATGCTCTTGGAAGAACTTATGAGAGAATACACACTCTTCAAAAATCGGCCAAGCCCTCTATTACTTAGTGTGTATGTGTAACCGATTTGGGAGGAGATCATGTTCCTTATATAGTGTTGACACACCTAGGGTTAAACCCTAATGTGTCATGACTCTTCATTTACATGACCCATGGGTTTGTAACTCCCATGGAGCATCCATGGAGCATCCTATGGGTGGAACCCAACTTGATGATCCATGGAGCCTTTTAGCCCACTATACAAGATATGGATGATTTACTTAATCAAACCATATATTTAATTAGTTATCTTTTGATCACTTAATTAATTCTAAATTAATTCTTGATCAAACTAATCAAATAATATTATTAATATATTAGAACTTATAATATATTAATAATCTCCAAGCGTTATTTCTCTCATTTAGTCTATCCAATTGCATGGTGCCATGCAACCCAAATGGACCATGCCGGGTCGGGTCAAGTACATACCAGAAATAGTTATGGACTTAGACACCTTATCCAACAGTCTCCCACTTGGATAAGTCTAGTAACTATTACTGCAAGTATGACTTCAGGAACCGATCGGCAATCGTAGCTCTTTACAAGGTTTCTCGAAACTTGAGAAGATGATGGTACGCCATTTAAGATAAGTGATCATATAATCCTCTGTTCTAGATATCAGTCGGACAAATACATGGAACAATGTCTTACTTATTGTCCAACATTTGTTTCCCGATTTCCGATCTGTTTGACAAAGAACTTCATTGAACACATCATCGAGGGGCCCAGATATCAGCTTCTAATCCAAGAAGGAACAGATAAACTTCGACTCATATGTTTGTTCTACTACTCATTGAATTACACACAAGAGCACGATTTTATAACATCGAGTTACCAATGCGTTTTTCGTACAATCAATGCATAACCAACTTGTAAGTAACAAATCATATCTCTAGGTTTAAAGACTTATATGATATTACCGTCTCACGATCACTCGAGATAGAATTCCATGAAGTGATTCCAGTGAGCGTGGGTTGGGTCCAATGCTCAGAACTTATGAGCACTCATGATTGTTGTAGCCTTGTCCCAGACCTCTACAACCAAACATGACAGTCTTGATTCATACCTACTTCCGACATATGACCGACTGTGGAGGTTTGAATAATATGTTATACCAAACAAAATTATTCTGGAAGTCAAAACATGCAAAAGAAATATAGTAAACGATCGACAAGAGATAGCAACACTTTACTCATAAATAAAACACTTTTATTCATCATCAAATGTCAATTACACTTTACAAATTTCGAGATTATCTAACTACTAAATCTAATATCATCCTTCAGCCCTATGCTCCGAGCATGCTGGAGATGCTTAACCCGAGTCAGTCCCTTCGTGAGGGGATCTGCTGGGTTCTCATCCGATGATACCCTCTTTGCCACGAGGAGTCCTTCTTCGATCCGATGTCTGATGAAATGGTATTTTCTGTCGATGTGTCTGGATCTCCCGTGATCCCTTGGTTCCTTGGCTAAGGCAACAGCACTTTCACTATCACAGAAAATTTCCATCGGCTCTTTAATAGCTGGTACAACTCCAAGGTCTCCAATGAAGTTCCTCAGCCATAACGCCTCCTTTGCCGCTTCGCTAGCTGCAATATACTCTGATTCGCAAGTAGAATCTGCCACTGTCTCTTGCTTGGAACTCTTCCAAGAAATTGCTCCTCCATTTAGGGTAAAGACCCAGCCCGACTGAGAGCGGAAGTTATCCCTATCAGTCTGGAAGCTAGCATCACTATACCCTACAACTCTCAAGTCATCACTCCCACCGAGGGTAAGGACCCAGTCCTTAGTCCTTCGTAGGTACTTGAGAATATTCTTTACCGCAATCCAGTGTGCCTTGCCAGGGTTCCCCTGAAACCTGCTAACCATGCTCAAGGCAAAGGCTACATCGGGTCGAGTACACGTCATAGCATACATGATCGAACCTACAGCCGAAGCATAAGGTATTCGACTCATTTCTGCTATCTCAGCCTCAGTGCTAGGGCTTTGTATCTTACTCAGCTTGGCGCTACTCTGGATGGGCAACTCTCCTTTCTTGGAGTCTTGCATTCTGAATCTCTTCAGAATCTTCTCCAAGTAGGTACTTTGACTAAGTCCAATTAGTCTTTTACTCCGATCTCTCAAGATTCTTATCCCCGAAATATAGGCAGCTTCACCAAGGTCCTTCATAGCGAAACACTTTCCAAGCCAGGACTTTACTTCCTGCAAGGTTGGAATGTCGTTTCCTATGAGTAGTATGTCATCCACATACAATACCAAAAAGCTAACTATACTCCCACTAGCCTTGACATATACACAAGATTCATCTTCACTCCTAGAAAAGCCAAATTCCTTGACCTTTTCATCAAAGCAAAGATTCCATCTGCGAGGTGCTTGCTTTAATCCATAAATGGATTTCTCAAGCTTACACACTCTATTAGGGTACTCGTTACTGACAAAACCCTCTGGCTGACTCATGTAAACATCTTCAGCCAACTTTCCATTAAGGAAAGCGGTTTTGACATCCATTTGCCAAATTTCATAGTCATGAAATGCGGCTATGGCTAACAGAACACGAATAGACTTAATCTTGGCTACCGGAGAAAAGGTCTCATCATAGTCCACTCCAGGAATTTGAGAGAAGCCCTTTGCAACCAGTCTAGCCTTATAAGTGTGTACTTTACCATCCATGTCGGTCTTCTTCTTGAAGACCCATTTGCACCCTACAGTCTTTCGACCTGGTACATTCTCAACCAAGTTCCAAACTTGATTGTCATACATGGATTGTATCTCGCTATCCATAGCCTCTTTCCATTTGGCAGACTCGGGGCCCGCCATGGCTTCCTCGTAGCTGTTAGGATCATCTTGACTTACTAGTGTCTCATCACTAATAAGTGTCTCACCTTCTGCAGTAATATGGAATCCATAGTAATGCTCAGGTGCACTCCTAACTCTCGTGGAACGCCTCAGAGGTACAGATTCATCAATTGGCTCAACAGGAGTTTCCTCCTCAAGTTGAGGGCTAGAGTTTGAAGTTCCTTCACCACTTGACTCTTGAATTTCTTCAAGATCAACTTGCCTCCCACTGTCTCCTTGGCTTATAAACTCTCTTTCTCGAAAGACTCCTCTTCTTGCTACAAAGACCACATTGTCACTAGGTCTGTAGAAGAGGTAACCAAAGGATTGCTATGGGTAGCCGATGAAAATACACCTCTCGCTTCGGGGTTCGAGCTTATCATGAGTCTCGCGTCTCACGAAAGCCTCGCATCCCCAAATCTTGATGTGGTCTAGTTTAGGTACTTTACCAGTCCACATCTCGTGAGGAGTTTTGGCAACTTTCTTTGTAGGGACTAGATTAAGGATATGGGCGGCAGTCTCTAAGGCATACCCCCAGAATGAGATTGGTAGCGAAGCTCGACTCATCATGGAACGAACCATGTCCAACAAGGTTCGATTACGCCTCTCAGCCACACCATTCAACTGCGGTGTCCTGGGAGGTGTCAATTGTGAGACAATCCCACATTCCTTTAGATAGTCGAGGAACTCTGAACTAAGATACTCACCACCTCGATCGGATCGAAGCATCTTAATGTTCCTGCCCAATTGATTCTCGACTTCCTGTTTAAATTCCTTAAACTTCTCGAAAGTCTCTGACTTATGCTTGATTAAGTAGACATATCCATATCTACTGTAATCATCGGTAAAAGTCAAATAATAACGATTAGCATCTCTTGTGGCATGTTTGAATGGTCCACACACATCCGTGTGTATAAGGTCCAACAAACCTTCACCCCTTTCACATGAGCCTGTGAAGGGTGACTTTGTCATTTTTCCAAGTAAGCATGATTCGCAACTATCATTTGACTTTAGGTCAAACGACTCCAAGACTCCATCCTTTTGGAGTTGGCCTATGCGTTTCTTGCTTATATGTCCAAGACGACAATGCCATAATGATGCTTTATCCAAGTTATTATTATTAGAATCAATACACAAAACATTATTTCCTAAGTTATCTACAATAGATACAGCTTCATACACACCATCACAAGGTAATGCTTTAAAATAAAGTACATTATTAAAGAAAGCATTAATCGAACCAACTTCATTATCAAACGAAAAGGTGAAACCTTGTTTGTACAATGCATGAAAGGAAATAATATTTCTTGCCATTTCTGGCGAATAACAACATTTATTCAAATCTAAATTTAACCCACTACTTAGCGATAAAGTATAAACTCCAATCTTGGTGACAGGTGTAACTTTCCTATTCCCCATGATTAAGTTTATTCTTCCTTGCTCCACATTCTCACTTCTTCCTAGTCCCTGCAAGTCACAACAAATATGAATTCCGCAACCTGTATCAAGGACCCAAGATTTCGAATGGGGTGAGTTATTAGAAATGATAGTGTAAATACCTGCATGGTTGGGTTTGACTTTCCCATCCTTTACATTTTGCTGGTACTTTGGGCAGTTCCGCTTCCAATGAGCTTTTTCGTGGCAATAGAAGCATTCAGCCTCTTTTGGGTCAAAAGAAGGAGTAATGAAACCTTTCTTGGTTCCACTTGAAGAAGAGCCATCAAGGGTCCGAGCCTTGGTACCCTTTGAAGATCTCTTTCTCTTCCTCCCTCGACTTTGCCCGATTTGAGTCTGGAGTAGGAGTGATAGCAACCGACTTCCCCTTAAGACCTGTTTCTGCGGTCTTGAGAAGTCCCTGAAGTTTGCTGAGGGTGACCTCTTCCTTGTTCATGTGATATGTCATGCGGAATTGATCATAGCACGATGGTAAGGAGTGCAAAATGATATCTATTGCAAGTTCCTCAGGGAAGTTCACATTGAGCTTCAGCAACCGATCCACATACCTTTGCATTTTCTGCATGTGGCTCGTGACGGACTCTCCGTCCTTCATCATGGTTGTTATCATGGAGCAGATGACTTCGTACCTCTCTTGTCGTGCACTTTGATGGTATCTTTCCATCAAATCTTGGTGCATTTCGTAAGGGTAGAAGTCTTCATAAGACTTTTGGAGTTCAGCTGTCATGGTGGCTAACATGATGCAAGCCACCTTGGTTGCATCTCTTTCATGAGTATGAAAGTCAGCGATCTCCTGGAGAGTTGCAGTGGACTCGTCAATTTCCTTAAGCTCCTTATCAAGGACATATTCTTTGTCCTCGTAGCGGGTAATCATCCTGATGTTTCTGATCCACTTATTGAAGTTGGATCCATCAAAGGTGACTTTCCCACACAGACTCATAAGAGTAAAGGAGCCATTAGGATTCGAGCCAGAAGCATTAGTTGAAGACATCTGAAAAAGAAGAACAAGTTTAGTTTAGATTTAAGAGAGTCCTTAATAAAACACCCAAATGTAATATTAAGGCTAGGATCCAATCACAATATAATATAACTTAGAAGAGGTATGCCGTAATCTAAGCTATACCATATTTGAAAGGTAGGTGAATGACGATTCACCAATTTCCACCACGAAAACCGAAATATTAAATATTTAGTTTTTATTGGTTTTAGAAATTCCTAGATTCTTTGAGATCCAATGAACTTTTCAAAGGCATGTTTCAATCTCGGGAGTGCCCTCCAGGTTTTGTGACTGGGATGCCGAGGATCACAAAACGAGGTGTGAAGTAACCATGCAAATCACTTGGTACCCTTAAAGTTTATCACTCAATCGATGTGCCGGTAAACCACACACGCTCCACCGATACTATAATAAACCTTAAGTCACCCTTTACCTACCTTGTTAAGTCCAAGTTAGTGTGCCGGTTAACCACACACGCTCCACCAACGACTCAGACAAAGTGTAAAGTGTAATTTCATGGATTAGCACCTTATTCACATTTTTCCTAAAGTAACTAAGATTGGGAATTTAATAAACATTTAGTTACTTTATATATTCATCATACTTTGAATGAGAATTTATAAGTCCTTGTCTTACCCGTTCGGCTAACGACCCTCCACCAGTCAAGCAAGCGGTGGGTGAGAATATACACCCATTAAGTCACCATTTTGTAGGCAACAACCTTATACCCACCTTATAGACTGGCTTCGTGAATGAGGCGTACTAGCGGTAAGACGACTTGTTCTTATACATATATATATAATTATTAAATCATCATAATATAAGTATAAGGGTTGAATTTTAACTTTTAAAATTCTAGGGGTTGGAACTAAAGTTTTAACTTAACTTTACTTGTTCCAAAACTTGAGGGCAAGTTTTGTAACTTTCAAAACTTTTCATTTCTTGTAACTTATGAGTTTAATAGAGTAATAAAATGAAGACTCTTCATTTTTATAACTCTTGTGTTTTCTTAATGGTTTTAACTCAAGTGTGACTCTTGGTTTTCCATAACTTAAGGATAAGTTATGAACTCCATTAAAACACATTATGATCAAGAATTAAACTACCAAATAGGTTACAAATAATTCCTATGATCATCTAAAACATCATAAGAACAAGAACATGAATATGAACACAATCAAAAATTACATAAAACTTTGTAATTTTGATAACTAGGTGTTGTAGATGAATTAGCAAGACATTACACCACCAAAAACATGTTTACATTTACTAAAACAGTTTAGGGTAATGTTGCTAATTCATTTTCCAGCAACTGAATCGAAATTCTGCACTCATTCGACCCTACTCGCCGAGTGCAAGAACATGACTCGCCGAGTTGGTTGAAGATACACATGGACTCGACGAGTCCCCCCTATAGACTCGACGAGTCCGTTCGCAGACAGCAAATTTTCGATTCTGTTTTTCAACTTTTAAGCACAAATAAGAACAAACAAGCCTAGGCTCTGATACCACTGATGGGTTTTGAGCATTCTAACACTTCCTAAGTGTACATGCAACCCTAATAACCTTGGATCTATGTTTGTCTAATTTGTCATGCAAAGTTGAATTCCAAGGTTATATTCCTATCTAGCATACATGGGGAACAATTTTAACATAAAGTATAGATAGAATAACTTACCTTGTTGTTGCTTGTGTTCCTTGAAACCTTGTGAGCCTAGCACCCCAAGTGTGATGCCTCAAATGCTTCACACAACACCAAATGCTCTTGGAAGAACTTATGAGAGAATACACACTCTTCAAAAATCGGCCAAGCCCTCTATTACTTAGTGTGTATGTGTAACCGATTTGGGAGGAGATCATGTTCCTTATATAGTTTTGACACACCTAGGGTTAAACCCTAATGTGTCATGACTCTTCATTTCCATGACCCATGGGTTTGTAACTCCCATGGAGCATCCATAGAGCATCCTATGGGTGGAACCCAACTTGATGATCCATGGAGCCTTTTAGCCCACTATACAAGATATGGATGATTTACTTAATCAACCCATATATTTAATTAGTTATCTTTTGATCACTTAATTAATTCTAAATTAATTCTTGATCAAACTAATCAAATAATATTATTAATATATTAGAACTTATAATATATTAATAATCTCCAAGCGTTATTTCTCTCATTTAGTCTATCCAATTGCATGGTGCCATGCAACCCAAATGGACAATGCCGGGTCGGGTCAAGTACATACCAGAAATAGTTATGGACTTAGACACCTTATCCAACATATAGTGATGCCAGCTTTCAAACCGACAGAGATAATTTCCGCTCTCTGTCAGGCTGGGTCTTTACTCTAAATAGAGGGGCGGTTACTTCAGAAAATTTCCAAGCAGGAGACAGTAGCTGATTCGACATGTGAATCAGAGTACATAGCAGCAAGTGAAGTGGTGAAGGAGGCGATATGACTAAAGAACTTCATCGGAGACCTTGGAGTTGTACCAGCTATAAAGGAGCCTATGGAGATTTTCTGTGACAGAAACAGTGCGGTTGCCTTAGCCAAGGAACCAAGAGATCATGGCAAATCTAGACACATTGACAGAAAATATCACTTCATATGACACAATATAGAAGAAGGACTCCTCATGGAAAACAGGGTATCGTAAGAAGAGAACCCTTCAGATCCCCTCATGAAGGGAGTGACTAGGGTTAAGCATTTACAACATGCCAGGAGCAGCGGGCTGAAGGACGATATTAGTTTTTTGTTGGGATTAAAACCCTAATTGAGATTTGATGAACAAGATGCGTTAAATAAGAACAAACACAAATATGAAGATTATGTCGAATGATCACTCGATTTATTCAAATATGAGGAATAAATTACACTTTCAACATAGACTAAAGAATATAACACTACATAAGAAACCTCACGTGGCGGCTACATTTTGCCTCACTCTTAACCCTAATTATGAATAATACATGACTATTTATAGGGAAAAGACAAGTCTTGGGCTTTTAACCTACACTTCATCAAGGGGCCCATTGCCATCATCCATGGAGTGCTTTGAAACCCTACAATCTCCCCCCTCAAAGTATGGAATGGATGACAATGCTTTAACTTCCAAAACAAGCATCTAGCAAATAAAAAGAACTTGCAAAGAGGAATAGATGAAGCAATCCATGAATCTTGATTCTTCAATAGTCTTCAAACACGAGCTCTAGGATATATAAATCAAGAACTGAAGTAATGTCTTTAAACTTCATTTTTGAATGTAATCCCAAAAAAATCATCATCAAAACCAAACCCACCATAAAAACCCATTTCAGAAAAAAGAAACCGAATCACTTCTTGTCTTTGAAGAGCTCCCCCTCCAAGTCACAATGATCTTCAAATAAGCTAATGATATAAGCCATCAAAAAATATCATGTAATAACCCAAACTTTAAGATTCGTAATGCCACTTGATCGAGAAAATACTAGAAGTCGGAGATATAACAAGTCCTTAGCAGAGCTCGATAAAGAACTTCCGTTGTAAAGGATACTTCTCTGTAAAAGCTTTAGCAGAACTCGATGAAGAACTTCCACTGTAAAAAGCTACCTTCATAATTTTACCACAAGCTTTATCAAAAATCTGTCAACTTTGAAGAGTCACTAATCCAATTTCGAATGGCCATACCAAATTCTCCCCCGATTTATAATAAAAAAACATGATTATAAAGCCTTCAAATGGTCATGAGAATGATCTTGAATGGATAAAAATTTACTATGCTCCCCCGTGAAAAAATGATATACACAATAAAGTATAAAATCCGAAAAAGTCGTGAAAATTTGACGTTATCACGAAAAACAACTTTCCGAACCGCAAAGACTTGATGGAATCTTTATTTTTTTGTTCACGAAAAAACTTGTGCGTTAAAAAATCCAAAATTGTTCATCGGCCCTTAAATTTGTAAACTTTTCTGAATATAGGGCAGAAATTGTCACTTGCTGAAAGATAGAGTCTGGAATGGTAATTCTGCATCAATATACCCTTTTATTTGTAATAAAATCTGGAAATGGTCCAAAACTGCCAAGGCATCAAAAGTATAGGGACCAAATTGTCAAATTCTTGAAGTGGCAGGGACCAAGAATGAAACATTAAGTCATCTTCCCCATTTATATTCAGATGAATGAACACAGCGATTGGAACATGATTTCAAGCAAAACTACAAATATGATTCCATTCAATTCCATCATTTCCAAGCATAAAGACACGAATCTGAGTCACTTTTGGTTCAAGCACAAGCAACCGAACCTAGGTTCGCTCCAGGTTCATTGAACCGAAACCATGTTCGGTCCGAGCACAGGCAACCGAATCCAAGTTCGTTCCAAGATCGATGATACAAAAACGAAACCATGTTCGGTCCGAGCATCATGATGCGAACAAAAGCGAAACCTTAGCCAAACCGAATCACATGTTCGCTTTCCTCTCTTTCGTTCCAAGGCTAACAAACGAACCTAAGTTCGTTTCATGTTCGTTCTAAGTCCATCGAATACACTGACCATCTGTAAGTTGCGAATCAAGGCAACCCTGAAACCCCCGAAACCGTGATCTCTCGCTCCGACTCCAACGATCACAAAGTCAATACGAATCACTGTCGACGAACAAAATGAGTGCGAGTCAAAAAAATGAGCTTTGATCGTTCGCAGGTAATGATTTTCACGACAATCTAACTTTCATTCGTTTGTTTTGATTATATTAAGCCCCAAATGTAAAACCCATTTAGCGATTTAGAACCTGATTCCAATTTGATTTTAGATCAACAACAAACTGTTCTTCATTTATATGAGTCGATTTTGACTTTTGTTTCTTGGACCATTATGACTGATTATTGACAAATGCCAAAATTGACATCCTCAGATCAATACAATCACGATAAATAATCGAGAATCCGACAATTACAGAAAATCGATTCAGTCTACGCATTCAATTGCACTCATAGATGATAGCATCGTTCACAGATCAGTAATTCCAATTTTGACTTTTCTATTTTGACCATCTAAATCAAGAAACAACGTTGTTCATCCATTCATCATCACACATCAATACTTGCATTCAATCAAACTTCCAATCGATTTTACTAATAGTTAGAACAATATCATCAGAAATTTTCGAATTTCAACATAAATCAAATTATTCGGAAAATCAAACTGATTATATGAATAGGAATGGGAAAATCGATTAAAAAAATTGACCTTGGATTAAAATTGAAAAGAATCGATTGATGAACTTCACGATAACAACCAATAACCAATATTCATCGATTTTGATCAAGATAATGAGACATCAACTAGATGAAGGAATGATGTACAAAGCAAACAACATATGCACGTTCCAGAGACACAAAAAGAAAACAAATAGGAAAAAAAATGATGGATCATGAACAGTAAAGGATCCATTATTTGGGCTAGATTAAAACAATAGAACAATTATTGATCTTGGACTGAATTAACAAACAGATCCAATCATGAATATGAATAGAAACATAGATCGGATCAAAGAAAATACCAGATGAACAATACATAAGACATAATTTTCCATGAACAGATGCTTGAACAGAAAGCTTGATTCCAAGATGCCAAACCACTAATAATCTTCAAAATCTTGTGTAGAAAATCATCAAATCAAGAACCGATACTTCAAAAATCAATAGATCTTCAAAGACCCGCTCTGATACCACTTGGGATTAAAACCTTAATTGAGATTTGATGAACAAGATGCGGAAAATAAGAACAAACACAAATATGAAGATTATGTCGAATGATCACACGATTTATTCAAATATGAGGAATAAATTACACTTTCAGCATAGACTAAAGAATCTAACACTACATAAGAAACCTCACGTGGTGGCTACATTTTGCCTCAATCTTAACCCTAATTATGAATAATAAATGACTACTTATAGGGAAAAGACAAGTCTTGGGCTTTTAACCAATACTTCATCAAGGGGCCCATTGCCATCATCCATGGAGTGCTTTGAAACCCTACATTTTAGTAATTAGATACATATTTCTGAAACTTGAAAAATGTAATTAACATTTGATGATTAAATAAAAGTTGTTATTTGTTTAGGAGTAATATTACTATCTTGTGTCACTCGTTTACTATTGTTTCAACTTTGCGTGTTTTGACTTCTAGAATAATTATATTATTTCAACTTTTCACAGTCGATCATACTTTGAAAGTAGGTATTGAATCAAGATTGTCATGAATTGGTTTTGTAGATTTGTCTGAATTGTATTAGACATAGCAATGGTTGCTACAACATTCATGAGTGCTCATAAGTTCTGAGTATTGGATTAAACCCATGCTCACTTGTATCACTTCATCGAATTTGTGTCGAGTGATCGTGAGACGGTAATATCATATAAGTCTTCAAACCTAGAGAAATGAGTTGTTGATTATGAGTTGGTTGTACATTGATTGTATGAAAATGCATCAGTAACTTGATGATATAAAACGTGCTCTTGTGAATGATTCAACAAGTAGTTAGTACAAGCATACGAGTCAAAGTTTATTTGTTCCTTCTAGTCCTTGGAGTATTAAAAGCAATATGTTGGGCCTGGTCAGAACCAAATTGATGTATTCAATTAAGTTCTATGTCAAACAAATCGAAAATCGGGAAACAAACTGGACAAAAAGTACGACGTTGTTCCATGTATCTGTCCAGCTGATATCTTGAGAGTAGAGGATTATATGATCACTTATCTAAAATGGCACTTCATAGTTCGACAAGGTTTTAAGAGCTACGATTGTTGGTCGATTCCTGAAGTTATACTTGCAACTATAGTTATCAGACTTATCCAAATGGGAGACTATTGGAAAAGGTGTCTAAGTCCATAACTATATTTGGTATGTACTTGACCCGACCCGACATGGTCCATTTGGGTTTCACTTCACTGGAACAATTTTTATGGATAGATTTTTTAGTATAGTATATATTCACGATTTATTAATATATTATAAGTTATAATATATTAATATGAAATCACATTATTTAATTAGTATTGATCGAGAATTAATTTGATCAAAAGAGACTAGTTAAATATGGATTCTAATAGTTTGGGCCAATGAAATATTTAGGATGGATTAAGCATGCATGGAAGTCCATGGATAGTCCATGGACATTTTAACACATGGATCCTAAGTAAATGAAAGGTCATGGGTATTAGGGTTTACATGGATGTAACCTTAATCCTCCATACTATAAAAAAGTTGTCGCTAGCTCTAGAATTCGGCTCTAGTGTGTGAGACTTGAAGCATAGCCAATTTTGTGAGCTTAGTATACTCTCTCAAGAACTTCCAAGTTGTTATGGTGATTTATAATTCCACTTGAGGCATTCACATTATTGGTGCTAGGCTCTTAAAACTCCAAGCAATCAACTACAAGAAAAGGTATGTATTTCTATCGAGTTTTATTTTACAAGAACCTATAATTGCATGTTAGATAGGACAATGCTTTGGAAATCAATTTTACATGTATAAAAGAGAAAACATAGTTCCAAAGCATTTAGGGTTGTATGTGCACCTTAAGGTTGTTTGGATGCTCTAAACCCTTCAGCTACGGCTCCCTGCAATCTTACAACAGTCTCTCACTGACAAGAGAATGTTGTGGCACCCTGCAATCTTATGACATTCCCTCACTTGCCATGGTCTCACCCCATGGTCTTTCCCGTCAGTCCTAAGTGTTTACTCCCACCTGGATCCATCCACTCTCTTACAACCTCACACCCACTAGTTTACCGATCAATCCCACAATCTCATTATCAAACCATCACCATACTGAGTTCACTAAACTCATGATCCGCAGTCCAACATAAATAGGTGCACACACCCACCCAGATTAACCTCTACTATTCCTGACGAAGATTGTCACATACAAAGCACATCCCCTTAATAAAAATCTACACCCTTGAACAATCCCGCATGGCGACAAATAACTGATAGGTCTACAACTGGCATAATTATATAGTCGTTTTGATGTTCCTCTTGCCATCAAAACAAGCCGGAGTCTTATAATAATCCTACAATCCAACAATTTAGGGCATCGTACTCGAAAACCACGATACACCAGCACAGAATCTCACGATAACTTGTCACGGCCATTGATCTTCGAATTACACAACTTAAAGCCTTTGAACTACACCAACTCATTAATGAAGTACGGAAAAATCATCAATGACTAAGAACGCGTTTGCGATAATCCAAAACCCTAACATTTACTGATCAAAACCCATGCAAAACTACACATAACGACTCTGAAGTTGATTGACAAATCAATTGTTGCCCTTCCAGGAGTATAGAGAGCAATCTATACGACAAACTAGCAAATTTCCCGACAATTGAAACTTGGGCTCAACAACCCAATCGCCTCGAAACTCAAAAATTGACAAATCCAAAAGAAACACTGACCACCATAAGATTCCTGACCAACGACTACCTGCCGTAAAGACACTCATTCATTCCTAAGCACATACAACATTCATCATCTCGTTCTGTACTTTGCCTTCACTACCTCTAGACCCATGTCTCATATACCCAGACCACAAATCCCTATAACCTAATCTTCTAAACCGTAACTTAAACCGACTGATAATCCTCCTAACAGAATACCTAGTTCTCCCCCACTTAGGGTTTGAACCATCGCCAATTTCCATACCAAACAGACCACACTACAAACTAGCTCACCAGATATACCATAAATGACTCTTGGGACGTACCACGCAACATTCAATGATCTTCCAGATAAACACCAATCAAATCTAAGTATTCTGAATCTCAGATGGAGACTGCAGAAACCTCCCAATATGGCTGCCTCCAATCACCAAAAATCTTATACAGCTATGTAACAAGATATTTCGACTGTCCTGAAATAGTTGCTTCATTACGACGTACCAAATTCAATCAAGGCATATCCTTTTCCTCGTCGATCACAACCCTAGTGGTGACTCTTTTATGGCATAAGAAATACTGCAAGGCACCCATACCACCAAAATACTTTTTGATGTCAATACAACAACTATCTTGTACCTCATGAGGTCTTCCTTTAATCTCTGAAATCAGAAACTCACTCACCCTTCCTTCCAAGATAGAAAGCGGGAATAACATAATCCTCGTCATAGAATTGCCATCACAGTCCATCGGCCAATCACTCAACTCAGACTGCAATAAACAACAGTGCATCATCTCCACTTCCTTTTTGAGTCCCGCGACTCACTAGTCAAATCCTCGAGACCTAAACTAAGTTTTCCTCACAAGACCACTCCATTTAAAACCGATCGCCATGATTCTCGAGCCCAACCATTTACCAGACCCACTCTCAGTCTGAACAACCATAGCTGGATAACCGGTAAGGACGGATGCACACTTTTCCACGATTCATGGTACCCAAACCATGTTTTCTCCCCTCAACCTGCTACTTAGAACCTCTGGAATTCTCCTTGTTTCGAGTATAGATCCTCTGCTTCCAGTAGTACGGGCCCAATACTACCTTCCACATCTACCTATACTTTCCTTAAGGTTCGTTCCAGATTTTCTAAGTAGTTGTTCAACTTCCCCAATCGACCACTCCCATTCCTCATGCTCTCTCCACGTCAAATGCTCTCCGTTAAACAATGCACTCATCGGACTGAAATTATTCCCTAGGCTCCCCTAGGATCCTACACTTCTCTGACATCAGCTGCTAGAGAACTCCTCACAATGTCAATTAGCTATTTCATGAATAAAATCACATAAAACAAAGCTCAGATAATCCTTCGAGTAACAGACTCATCCCTACAATAGTTGGACTCAAACAAGAGCTATGTAGTAGGGTCAAATCTGTCACTCTGAGATTATCCAACCATTTTCACATGTGACTTAACATATTCACCTAATAGCTACCTCACATCACTCATGAGTTCCACAAAGCATAAAGCAAGCAGCATTCGGGCATTGAACCACATCCTCTAGCACATATAGCCACTCTAGCATTCAACCCCAATTGCTCTACCAACAGCACAAAAGGAATCACCGAACCCAGGCAATCCTACCTCACAACTCCTCAGAAATCTCTAATCATACATATGCAATACTACCAGCTCATATAACATGCATAAAGGCATCTCTGCTAAGCAGGCACACTAGCATGCAATACTGAGCAAATTCCTAGCCTTAAACTGGCATACAATTCTATCAGCTCACAATAACAACTCATCACAATACATAATCAAGTAAGGTTATTTTGGGAAATCACTGATCGGGCTCTAGCTGATTGTACATACCGTTTCATACCTGCTTTCAAAACTCTTTAAATTCCTTAGAAAATTGGGTGATACGAAAATCATTTCTTTTGAAAAGTTATCAACTCCTCAGTTCCAGTCCAGACATACCCGAGGGTGTGTCCGAATCCGTCAAACCAAGGCTATGATACCAAATTGTAACACCACAAATTTCAAGACATTTTTTTGTTCATTTTTAGTTTTCCAAATACTACCCATAAATTCAAGTTATCACATTAATTGTAAGTTATTATCAAGACAATATCAGAGTCTCCGAAAATCCTCGGTCTTCATAAGCCGGCGAATGTATACAATCACGCCTTTGCCTTTACAAAATCTATAGACGTACCTGAAACACATTTAAATGAACACTGTAAGCACGAAGCTTAGTGAGTTCCCCAAAATACCACATACACAAATAATAAGCCTCTCATGGCTATATCTCGATAAGGACCCTCTGGTCATGTGTCTCAGTGAAGACCCTCCGGTCCCATGTCACGGTATAGACCCTCCGGTCATAGCTCAACATATAAACAGAATAATATAATAGCATAAGTCACAAAGACAGAATGCATAATAACACATAAATCATATAAGACCCTCCGGTGTAATACAAATAAGACCCTCCGGTCAATAATATAATTCAGACCCTCCAGTCAACAATATAAATAAGACCCTCCTGTCAAAACCATAAATAAGACCCTCTGGTCACTCGTGCATTACCACACAGGTAAGTATAGTGAGAAGACTCACCTCAACGCTTTACGATTAGTCCTACATTGTAGCTATTTCTGCTATCGACTCCCGATCTGAGCCAAACACCTAACGCCATAACCAACAGTTGAACAAGGATAGACTCCAGACCTAGGCCCAATTATAGCCCAACTAACCAGGCCCACAAATGACCAAAACCCATAGGGACCACTAAGGCCCAAGACCAAACGATCCACGAAGGTACACTAATGACCCAATTTTACAAATTGGGCCCAAACTCTCACTTAGGCCTTACCCTAAAGCCTACTGATTAATCTTTCACCAAAACACACCATCTCAGATGGCCCAACAAGACACTAAGCAACCAGGCCCAAGAAGGTACCCCAAACCGAAGCCGAAATGCACAAACCCACTCAGACAGAGTACGCGGGGCGTACAAGCATGTATGCGCAACGTACTCGCTTGGAGGCTTGTACGCTACGGGTACCTACTTGTACGCCCAACGTACTAACTTATCCAGCCCAAACCTTATTTCCACTTAATCCATTAAGACAAGGTTTCCCAAACCACAGATCTGACCTCCTTGAGCTGGAATATCATGTAAAGTTTCCAACTCTATGTCCATAAATGACCAAATAAAGCTCTTAAGCTAGAAAGGGACTTAATGGGTGACTTAATACATGAATGACCCCATAATACACATAATTCTTGCATCTTTATGCTCAAAGATACCGAAACAAACTTAGGTCTGAAAGTATGAAGCTTTAAACAACTTAGCCCATCCATTAACTCAAACTGAAGGCCAAAAACACAATAAACTAGTCATGAGGAGATCTATTCATACACAAGGCAAGATTGAAACTTAGTACCTCAAATGGATTCCCCACAAGATGGTGGCTCTGGATCTAAGGTCATTCCACCAAACCAAGCAACTTCAAACTCCTCTTCTTTCCATTCCAAAAGCATAAAAGCGCACCAAATCCATCTAAGAGCTCAAGAACACCCTCAAGAGGCAACATGGTCGAATTAGGGTTTCTAAGATATGGAAGCTAGCTTGGAAATAAATAAAAGGACTAACATTGTGCTTATTTAGGTTACAATACTCAGTATTAGGGTTTTTAACTTCCTCTCATACACCTAGTGTACCTCATGGCACGCCTAACGTATGAGGCCTCGTATCCCGACCCACTCCTCTCTGTACACTAAGTGTACACTCCTTTACACATGGTGTATAACTCTTCATGTAAGTATGCCCCGTGTACCTCCTTGCTACCACCACCCCCCCCCCCCCCGGCGTACTAAGGTCTTCCTCCAAACCCTAATTTAATCCGGAAGCCATAACTTCCTTGATACAACTCCAATTCCCACCATCATTATACCCATGAAAAGGTATCGAGAAGCCCTACACTACTATCAACTTGTACCAGTCATAAGATATTCCGAATGAACATCTACTTCCCATAAGATCCCAAGTGATCAATTACTGAAATACCCATTTGGCTCCACATCACAACCGAATAGCTAGTTCATCCAATACATCATTCACCTCCAAATAAGCTCCAAAACTAATTTCTTCAATGATTCTCACCCTACTAATACATAATCCTTAATCGCCCTTCCGAAATGATAATGACCTGAAACAGGATGTTACATAGTTAGATCAAACATCACAATATTCATTGGGCATCAAGCATGGACTTTCTTCACTAGAAAGATTCAAAACAATTTGATAACTTTACTTGAGGTTACTATACTGAAACTGTTTTTTTATTGACAATTCTTTAACTAATGTTTAAATTGGGTTGAAGGACTATTGAAAGTGATTTGACCATCGGACTTTTTAAAACAAAATTACCATTCGAAGTGCACTTGAGCTTAGTTGTTTTTGTTTTGTTGAAAAAAATGCATATATGCATTTGAAAAAACATATAAACATATACACCTAAAAAGTTGAATTTTTTTGGTTAAAGAAATTATTGTTTTTTTTTTTTTTAAATATTCCAGTTTTTAAGTTTTTTTCCTATTTTTTAAAAAATAGTTATTTTTTTATAAGAAAATTTCAATTATTAAAAAAAATTGTTTTTTTTTCTAAAAAAATTTAAAAAATTAGTATTTTTTAAAAAACTCAAAAAATTATTATTTTTATAAAAAAATTTGAAAGTTTTGATTTATTATATTAGTTTTTAGACATTTTTATTAAAATTTTCAATAGCACAAAAAATTAAATACTAAATGAGATTGGTTAGACGATGATAATGCCCTTAATGATTTAAGTTTGATCTAACCTTCCACTTTTAATCTTGGGTTCGCAGGAAACTATGACTTTTCAATGGATATATATATATATATATATATATATATATATATATATATATATATATATATATATATATATATATATATATATATATATATATATATATATATAGTGAGACATGAGGACACAATCCTAACTATTCATTTTGGAAATAAAAAAAATTAATGCAAATTAAATGAAAATTTTTGATTTTTTTTAAATTTATTTTCATCAATTATTTTATCCAAATAAATAAATAAATAAATAAAATACAATAAACAAATTACCGTTTATTCAAAATATACATGAAATATTCTAACAGAATATTATATTGTAAATTTTCAAATCGAATTTTTAGAATGTTAGAATATTTTATTAGAATATTAAACTATAAGTTTGTAAAAAGCTCTAATAGAATATTAAAATATACTAAAAATCGAATTTTTAGAATGTTAGAAAACTTTACTAGAATATTAAACTATAAATTTGTAAAAAGTTCTAATAGAATATTAGAATATACTAAAAATATAACAATTTAAATAGAATATTAGAATATTTTAATATATTTTTACCAATTTTAGTAGATTATTCGAATATTCTAACATTCAAAAAATTCGAGTTGATTATTTGCATTGTAATATTATATTACAATATTTCCCTTATATTTCTATAAAAACGTTATTTTTTATTTTTTAATTATGTTTTTGGATAAATTAAATGAAGAAAATAATATTTAATTTTTTTTGGATTTATATATATATATATATATATATATATATATATATATATATGTATATATATATATATATATATATATATATATATATGATCTCCAAGATGAGTGGTATCTTATAAAATTAGCATAGTCTCAAATTAACCTTTACCAATATATATATATATATATATATATATATATATATATATATATATATATATATATATATATATATATATATATATATATCTGTGTGTGTGTGCGTGCGCTCAAATGAGAATATTTTTTAAATTGAGAACAAATTTGAACCATTAATTTTAAAGGGTTTATATCAATCACATATATACTCTCCCTCACACTCTCTCTCTCTGTCTCTCTCTCTCATTTTTAAGTAGGATCTAGACCCCCAAGAGGTCACTGGACAATCGTCGGAACCACCATTACGGCGTCATCATGACCACTATTACGATGCCGTAAGGACCACCGTAACAGAATTGGAACGTTACCTCTTCAATCTCAATGGATCTTCTTGTCACTTCCTCACTTTACCACCACCCGTTCACTCATCATAAGCCATCTCCTTCTTGTTTTCACTAGACGCTAGATATGGTTTCACCGAATCTGGATTCGAAGTAAAAGACCATCGTCGAAGAAGATCTCAAAGCAGAAAATCATCAATTTGTTCTCTCCAACACTAATCATCGCCAATTTCGTCTTCCTCGGACCTTCGGTGAACCGCGATTCCGTCTGCCTTAGAACTCTGGTGAACCACGATTTTGTCTGCCTTAGAACTCCGGTTAGGGGTAGCAAATCGTGCTATTGATTTGTGTTTCTGTCTGACATGACACGACAAAGTTTTTGTAACACAAACAGGACACAACATATACTAAAACTAGTTTATTTAATGAATACTTTATCAAATATAACATGATAAACATGAAAAACACGATAAAGAATTGCTAAATCGTATCAGTTTCATATCGAATTTAGAACACGAACACAACACGACACGACATCGTGTTTTTTTTTGACAGTTGGCACGAACACGACACGAACACGAATTCAACATTAGTTTTGTCCCAATTTCGTTTTGTGTCATGTGTTTTTGTCGTGTCATGTCATAAATTATCATTCCTAACTTCAATGAACCACAATTTAGTCTACCTCGGACCACCGATGAACCAGAATGCAATTGTGAACATCCACTTTGAGATATACAATCTACTTCTCGAATATTACTTCAAGCACTCCAACGAGAAGAGTAGGTTGTTTTGTACAATCGATACCATCCCTTGCATCCAGAAGAAAGCGAAATGGTCCATCATATTGATCAACATATCAAAAGCTTTTCATTGAACAGATCATCTCTTTTGCTTGCAATGAGGGTACTTTCTTCTTCGACAGCTTATGTGTCATTTTTTGCACAAAAAATGAGGGTTCATGCCAGTCTAATATTCTCGAACGAATTATTCTACGATCTTTCTTGAATTGCTTTTGTTGGGAAAAGAAATGTGCTATTAAACTGAAAGGATTGATTATTTTTATTATAATTACCTTTTCTCTCACTGGCTCAAAAAACAAGAGCTCATTAAGGGATAAATGCATTGGTCAGGTTAATAAACAACTACTTTATAAAGGGTGATGCTAATAAAACACCCCTTAGACACTCTATAATCATTTTTATAAAAAGTCAACCTATAATCAACTTCTTGTAATTATCTTTTTCGGAAAACAATGCAATTTCAACTAATAAAAACATTTCAAACATTAATTAGGGTTGTCTAAATGGTAAAATAGGGTGTCTAATTAGCCAACCCCTTTATAAATTACCTAGCCCGATATTTTTTAAAGCCTTTTTTTATTGTCTATTTTAATGGCTTTCGTGTAATTTAAAAAAGCCCAATTTCTTACACTTCATTCATTAAAATATTTAATGTGAACATATTTATAATAATAAATTTAAATGTTTAATCATATTAAGTATATTCAAGATACATAGACATTTTTTAAACTAAAGATTTATAGGTCTTCCATATAAATCATTTAGAATAACATCACACTTCATTGTCGTATTTAAAAACATTTCAACATAAATGACGCTTTATTTTCATAATTAACAATGTTTATATGTGTTGAAATGACACTTTATTTTCATAATTAACAATGTTTATATGTCCTAAAGGTTTTTTTTTTTGTTTTTGTTTTTTTGTTTTAGGGTTTTACGGTCAATGAAATGATACCATGGTTTACTCATATGTGATTTTATATATATATATATATATATATATATATATATATATATATATATATATATATATATATATATAAAATCACATATCATCAGATACATGGGAAAAAAATTTAAATCGAAAATGTGAAAACAAATTTTGTCCATATAATTACATGTGATTAGATACATATAATCACACTTTATTAAATACATGAGAAAAATTATTGAATCAAAAACGTAAAAAAACATTTCTCCATAAATCACATGTGATTGGATACGTATGATCATATATGATGATATACATAGGAACAACCATTGAATCACGAAATACGAAAAAAAAATCTCAACATAAATCATATGTGATTAAATACATACAAGCACATATTATTAAATACACAAGACTGACTATTTAATTGAAAACATGTAAGTGAATCTTATCCACATAAATAATATGTGATTAAATACATATAATCACACATTATTTATGTATATACATTTCATTTTGTGTTCTCGATTCAACAGATTTTTATGTATTTAGTCACATGCGATTATATGTATTTAACCGCATATGATTTATAATATAATTCATTTTTGCATTCTCGATTCAATAGTTGTTTTTTGTCCATATTAATCAGATGTGATCAAATACATATAATCACATGCGATTAAATATATAAGAAAATTTGTTCAATCGACACAAAAATAAATCATGTTCATATAAACCATATATGTTTAAATACATATAATCATATGTGATTAGATAACAATACCAACTATCAAATCGAAAACGTAAAAATGAATATTATCAACATAAATCATATGTGATTTTATATATATAGTCACATGTGATTATATGTATCTAATTACATATGATGTATGTAGACTAATTTTACTTTCATGTTCTCGATTCAATAATTGTTCTTTTTCAACTTTAATCATACGTGATTAAATACATGTGCAAAATTACTGAATCAAAAAGGTGAAAATGAATAATGTATATATAAATCATATATGACCATTGGGGTGGTGGTGGTGGTGGTAGGGGTTATATGTAGGTTTTGAGCATATCTACAATCTTATGTGATCATGCAACCCTAATTGCTTTAGATCTAAGTTTTTCACTAATTGAACATGCAAATTGAATACCAAAGCAATAACCCTAGAAACTAATCATATGATCAAAATTCATACAGAAATTAGGGTTAGAAGATTACCTTAGTTGTTATGTAGTAATAACAAGACAATCTTGAACATCCTTGACTCTTGAAAGCTTAGTGACCCAAATATTGCACCTCTAATGGTTCACACACACCCAATGTAATAAGATGAGAGGAAGAAAATCGGATAGGGTTAGGAACCTTATGCTTAGGCTGGAATTCTAATGGATTGGGAAGGTTTATATAGGGCTAGGTTACTTAATCTTAAAGCTAGACTTGAATAAGGAAACCCTAGTTTCCATCCAAACCCTAAGCAACCCATGGACCTCCTTAAGGAACCCCTTGGACAAAATCTTATAGGGCCATTCTATAAATTTGTTCCACTCCTTTCCAAGGAGTCTTTAATCCCAATTTCACAACTATCAATGATTTGCAAAACAGCCCCTCCATTATTAATCTGTTCCTTTAATCCCAAAATTAATCCGAGAATAATTTCTGATTAATCACTAATTAATAATATGATTTCCAAATAATATATTAATAAAATCATTTTGAGTACCAATTTATTATTTCAAATAATAAATTCTACTCTCTCCACTAGTCATCTTGTCAGGTTACATGAGTGAAGGCAACCCAAAAAGGACCATACTACTATTAAATCAAGTAGATACCAATTATAGTTATGGGCTTAGACACCTAATCCAACAGTATCCCACTTGGATAAGTCTAATGACTATGATTGCAAGTATGAACTCAATTTTTGACTAGAAACCATAGCTTTCAAAAGCCGCTGTCGAACTCTGATCTAGTCAGTTACGTGTCCTTTAGATAAGTGATCAAATATCCCATCATTCTACAAGATATCGTATGGACATGAGATATGGATTATAAGCAATCTCAGTCCAAGATTTGTTTCCCGATTTCCGATTTATGATGACTGACAACAAACTGCTAATTGAACAAATCAATTCAGTCAAGGCTTGGCCAAGCACTTAAGATGTCATCACTAAATCATTGAGGGACCCATAGATATCGCTTTTATCCCATATATGGTAAAAGGAACGAATAAACTTTAACTATATGCTTGTATATTTAACTCATCAAATCATACACAACAATACGTTTTATAACATCAATTTACTGATGCATTTACATATTATCAATGCACACCCGACTCGTAAACAAAAACTCATATATCTCTGTTTGAAGAATATAATATATTACCGTCTCAAAATTACTCGTGATAAAATCCATGAAGTAATCCTCTGAGCATGAGTTTATCCAATAGTCAAATTCCCATTTTAGGAGTACTCCTAATCACTACAACAAACCAGTGCCATGTCTAAGCTCTTAGATAATCTACACTCAGATTCATGACATTCTTAATTCACTACTTACTTCCAAAAGTATGATCGACTGTGGATGTTTGAATAACCTAGTTATCCGGGAAGTAAAACATGCGAAGTGAAACACAAGAATAACCTAATTAACTATGGTCTCAAAAACTTTTTAATATAAATAAAACACTTTTTATTTAATCACCATATTAATCAGACTTTATTCTTACTAGGTATTAGCATGGTTAGAATCATTTAAGTAATACTAGTGGGAGCGTAATACCTAGTAGACTTTAATCGAGTAATCAACTTAATACTTCAATTAAAACATCAATAATGCCATGCTCTAAGCATGCACACTATGTTTAACTATGGTTCTTCCTTGTGAAATACATTAATTGAACATATTTCCAATGATGCTCATTCCATAATTCTTATTACAAGTGTAACAATACCAAATGCTTGCCACTACTAGAATGTGTTAGAGCCTAACTTTTCATGCAATGATCCTTTTGTAATGTCTAGGTTCTAAAGTCACAGAGACTTGGCCAATAATATTACAAAGCATTCCATTGGAGATTTGTTACACAAAAAATTCCATGGAAATGAAGTCTCAAATTCAAAGTACATTTCTTGAACATTACTTAGATCTCAATAACCAACTCATACTATGGAAACATTTCCATATTCCTATATGTCTATCAATTTTGAACAAGAGTTGCCTCCACTCAAAACATGTCAATATGGTCTTTCCAAAATTATACTATACTTCCATTGTCCACAAGCAACCAATCTTTGGGTATACCTCAGATTATCCTTAATAGTTGTTTAACAACTTTAGTTATATCTAGTTCTAGTCCTTTTCCATCTTAATGCCCTAGGCATTTTGAAAATCAGAACGAGTGAATATTATAACATATGTGATCAATCCTATATCTAAAGCATATGGGATTTGATACATAATGTCTTACATAAAGACATGATACTAGATCAATAGAAGTTGCTTTATCCAAAGTCAAATAAAGTCAAAAAGTCAAACCGGTCAACGTAGCTAACCTTGGCATATTAGGGTCTGCACTATGTTTAAAGTTGTACAACTCGCTATGTTAATACAAAGTAATCACTTGAAAGTTTCATGTGTTGAGAAATTCTAAACCCTAAGCGGGGTAACTTATGAAAATATTCGATACAACATTATTCCATACCCCTCGGGGGCATATAACAATCATAACGAGGCTTAACGGGGTGTACAAACCTTGCGTTGAGAAGCTAAACATCCAAAAAGGTCACAAATAAAGTCTCTCTCAATCTCTCTTTATCAATCCCAAATCTCTCTCATAACTTCCCTCAACTTTTTATAATGATTTGGGGGCATCCCGACCCTTAACTTAGCCAAAAATCACCCAAAACGGGAAGAAAACTTGAAAAACAACCTTATTGGGGCGAAACCCTAAGAATCGAAACCCCAGAGAAGTGAGACCAAAGGACCGAAGCTGAGGCAAAGAACCGAAACCGAAGACAGGGAGCCAAAGCTGCATAAGACCGAAAATACATATGGGACCAAACTCGCATAGACCGAACCTCGCATGGACCGAAACCGAAAACAGCAGGACCGAACTTCACCTTTGCTTCCCTTCTTACCCTCGCCTTCGCTCAATTTCCTTTCTCGCCTGCGAAACTTCTCAGCCAAAACCTTCTCTCAGTCCTTTTCCACGATCGAAACCACCTTTGGTTCTTGGCTTCCCAGGAACCTTACCCTTGGCCCTGGATCCAAAATTTCATAGATTTCGCCCTTTTTCCCGGTTTTCAACAACTTTCGAGTTTTACGACCGTTTTTCATGATTTTGACGTGAGATTTTCACCCAAACTCATATTTTGACATATAAAACACTATATATTCATAATTTAAACACATTTTAAAGGAAATCATTGCCTAATAATAAAATCTAGTGGGTAAGATATTGAGGTGGAGTGTTGACTTTACCTTTAAGTTATGACACCAGCAATTCTCCACACCCACTCCAGGGCCATAGTTAGTCACTATTCATCCATACTTATTCAACTAGTTTTCCTTTCCCCCTTTTTCACCAGCTCATAATCAGATCAAAGGCTGGAAGTTCTTATCACTCCTCCCACATTATTCACCCTTTCTCAAGAAGAACAAGCACACCTCTCTCACCTCATCTCTCTCTCAAACTCGAGACTCCAAGGCTGTGATTGAGATTATCACTCACTTTTGTTAAGTATTTCAATCCTACAATTGAATATCTTACATCCTTTCACTCAAAACATGGACTCCTTACACAAATATCATCATGTTTGTTCATAGAACCTTCAAATCTTCAAGCATCTCCCAAGTGTTCTTGACTTAGAAACTCATTTTCTTCATTATCCATCTACTGAAATCACTCAGGGTGATTTCATACCCCCCACATTTTCATGTTTTCTTCAAGTTTTAGGAGGAGAATTCAAGTTAAAACACCAACAACATAACTAAACTCAAATATCAGCTTTCAATAGAAAAGCTACTATTCATTCACGAACTGTTTTGAAAATCTTAAAATTTTTTGTTTTCAAAAACGTATTAGGTAAAAACTAGTTCAGGTTTATACCTTTAAAATGACTACTTGCACATATCTATACGATTTTTCTACAATTTATGGTGATTTTTACAAAATTGCCTATCACTGTAGCTACGAATCCGGACTAGTCTATGAATATGAACGTTTTCACACCGGTTAGAGGCTTCTAAAAATCATGATAAAATTTATGAACAAACTAGACACATTTTCTAAACTCTCAGAGTTTACGGATTTAGTTTTTTATTTGGTATGAATTTTCAGTGATTTTTCTAAATCATTGCAGAAATGGTAAAAACGAATTTACAGATTGCAACTTTCATAACACTTTGTAACATGTAGAGAAAAGTGTAAATCTTTGATGACCTCATATTTTTCATGTGTTTTTTGTAGGGATATAAATATATAACAGAAAAAGGTTCACTAATTTGTAAGAGCCTTTATTATTACAATTATTACATGATGAGGCATGGTAAACCTAGTTATGTTTTACTACATTTTCTACTTACACAAAAAGGGTTACCATACATCACGAACATTTTGATAAACTATAATAGGTATAGTTTATGTTTCATATACGTTACAAAAGGGTACATCTCTACAAAAAGGGGTTTTCAATTTCACACTATGTAAATTTGTTAATGAATAAATTTGTGAGACATTTGCTTCACGTTACTTCCAAAGTAACGCAGCAAAAGTCCTGTAATTATAACCAAAATATCTTATAGGAAGAGCATGATAGTTGTGTATAGATCTATATTGGATACGAGAAACCCACACCTTAGCTGCATGCAACAGCTAGACCGGCAGGTCTGGGGTGACAAATGTCATTAACATTTCTGATGCCTGAAGAACGTCGTATACAAGGCCGACTAAGTCATAGTATGGTTATAATAACTCACATGGGGTATTAACAAAACATAAGATTTACGGGATTCCATTTAAACAAACAAGTTTATGTAAATTTAAACTTGCATGATTTACAATTTCTATGGAAAATACTAATACATTAATAGTCTTGGCATTTAAGGATACATTACATTGTTAAAAGGAAAATATTGGATTTTTCTGGAACAAACATACTTTTACAAAGAAAGGATTTCAACATTTCATTCAAAATCTTATGAACTCACCAACTTAATTGTTGACACTTTTTCAAAACTACTTGTATTCTCAGGGAATTAGTAAAACAGGTAAACAACGGCTTTTGAGGATGGGACGCTAAGTTGTCAAAAATTTCATTTTTGTCAACATAATGTAATTGATTTAGAAAAATGTAAACTTATACTACGGTGTAACCTTTTCAATTATATTTATGTTGGTTGTTTGTACTTTGAGCACTATTATACTCGTTGTTGTGATACTATACATGAAGTCCTCCACCCCTGGACGTTCCCGCCATCCTTGGTTTGGGGGTGTGACAAGTTGCATCATGTCGTTTTTCAGAAGCCTCCATGAACCTAGTAAGCATTGACTCTAAATCCACCTTCTTATCAAATTATGGTTGTTCTTTTTGGTAGAAGACTCTTTCAGTTTGCCTATATTTTCTTCTTTTCGTTTCTTGTACTCTTCATAGGGCAACCATTATTTCTTTAGCTTTCTCCAATCTTTATCATATTGGTCTCCACTAGAGTAGCAAATTTGCACTTTCCTATTCATGTTTTCGTCTAAATGGCAATCCTTAGTCAAATGTGGCCCATTGTAATTTTCACAACCCACATGTATTGCATGTATGGATTGGTCCATCTTCGTCATTCTTCGATCCATGTTACTCAACATTGCCAAAATAGTTGCCATGTCTTCCGAAGCACCATTTCTGATTCCCTTTGTTCCGTCTTATTGAGGTTTGTTGTATTCTCTTGAACTCTTTGAAAATTCTTTAGTTAGCTTCTTAATTCCAGCATGATTCTTCTTTGTTAATGGTCCTTGAGAATCGAAGAATTGCCTTGTCGTTAGAAACCTTCCATGGTGAGTAAAACATGTCGTTAGAAACATCGAAGAATTGCCTTCCATGGTGAGTAAAATTGTTGGATAAATTATTCATGCATTTGCGCCCAAGTGCCTTCAGCCAATTTTTTGTTGCTCCTTTGAAGGTAATTGGAAGCCTTCTTAACAAGGTTGTTTCATGTGGTACATTCAGAATATTGAAATAATCGGCAATGTCATTGACTTCATCAATGTGATTGTATGCATCTTCATGATATTTTCTAAAGAATGAAATATCCTTTAGTGTGTAAAGGATGTGTCCCTTTAGCTCGAAGGTGGCGGTAGAGGGAATTGCGGGTTGCACAAGCCCTTACATATTCTCTTCTTGTATACCTCCATCGTCATGTCAGCAATGTCCGTCATGTTGGTTTTGGGCTCACTTTGAGGCTCGCTACTTTTGGCTATTTCTGTTTTGGGTTCGTAACTAGCTTCCTTTTGTTAGGAGTCTTCTCAAAACTTTAAAATGTGCTTTTGTTTTGCAGCTTGTTCCTTGGTCGGCCTACGTACATGTCCTTCTTTTTATGAAATGCTAACTCCGGATCATCAAATGGTGATGTTAGTGGTGTCTTTGATCTGTTGTTCATATACTACTGAAAAAAAAGCACATAAACAAAAGCGTAAAAACGAACTAAAACTGATCAAAAAAGTAACAACAAAATAAAATTCTAAGAGATCAGATCTTAGGTCGTGAGCTTTGAAAGCTCACCTCGTGAGTTCAGTATTTCAGGAAAATAAACTAATGCCAAAAAAGTAACTTTTTGAAGGTTTTACCTTACAAAAAGGATTGATTAAACTAAAGTAGTTAAACTAATAACTGAAATAGCCGTTCCCCGGCAATGGTGCCAAAAACTTGATGTATGCAAAAGATATCACCTATCTAGCTTTAAATTTATAACCTAACTACTTATCTACTAATTCACCTATAGGAAGTGTACCTAGTCAGTTTATAGTATAGTAAAGTAAGTTGGGTATCAAACACATGGAACGGATTAAATTTATTAAAATAATTACTAAAAATTAATCTAAAAGCAAGCAATAATTAGAAAGAGGTTTTATCTGATTTTTCAAGTTCATATAAACTTAAGCACTTAACTAAAAATGATTGTAATCAATATATTAAAGCCACTTTCGTTTAGTTTTAAATCCACCTTTACTTATGGTTAGCTCTTATTTATGGATTAATAATGTTGGTTACAAATTTATATGTAATTAGCAATCTTGGTCCAATCTACTAATAGTTTTACCAATTCATGTACTACTATGTAATGGTCATACACAAACAAACATAGAATTAGTTATTAATGGTAATTGGGCTATGTACAATATATCTAGATAATTATCAATGGTCAAGACAATTAATCAAACATAATTATGTTCTCCAACACAGTTAAATTTATTATCTTTATTACTATATATAAGATGTGGTCACTCCTAGCTTTAGCAATTTAATGGTCACTAACCTACTAGGTAAACAAGTTCACATGATTTAATAGTCACTAAGCTACACTTAACTTGAATTTAAGCAACAAAGGTCCAAACTTTAACATGCTAGGTAATGATAATGAAACACAAGCACCAAACCAACTTTATAGAATCCATAAAAATAATAAGCTAACTCATAGTGTTAAGGTTTCATCTAGCTACGGAAACTCAACTAATTTAGCTACTCATTATTGAAAGTAAATACACAAATTCATAAGAAATTGACATGATTAATTAATGAAAACCGAATGTAATGATTTAATCTTCAAATTCTAGATCTTCAAATAATCTCTCCTTCCAAATGATTTTTTTGCAGGTTTCTGACCTCCAACCTTTGGTATCTATTCAGAATATATCTAAACAAACCTCCCAAATCGAATGAGCATATATATATATATATATATATATATATATATATATATATATATATATATATATATATATATATATATATATATATATAGTTTTCGAAAATCCATCCTCACATTGTGAGAATTAGAGTCTCGCGTCTTGATCTCAGTGTAATTTGTGTCTGACAAGGAAACTGGCTTTCATGTGTCTATCTTCTAGAATATTGCTCCTCGTGTCGTGATAATAGATGTCTCACAATGTGACATTGGATTTTACTAGAATCTTCTTCTTTTAAGCTCCAATCCTCAAAAGTTTCAATGTGTGTCGTTTCTAGTCCCTATTCTTCAAGACTGTCCTATTTTGGCTGCACAATGTAAATTAATTCAATAAGTATCACATATATTTGCAATTAACCAAAATATTACTTAAAATGTATTATTAAATATTGCCTAAATATATGTATAAATATGACAATATTAGTGGTGGAGGCGGGTGGTGCTGGTGAGTGGTGGTATTTGATGGTGGTGGTTATGGATTTGGTGGGTGATGGGTGGTGGTTTTGGTAGGTGGTGAGTGGGGTGGTGGTGGTGGTGGAGGTAGGTGGTGGTTGGTTGTAAAGGTGGGTGGTGGTATTAAGTTGTAGGTTGTGGTGATAGGTGGTTGGTAGTAGTGGCGTATAGATGGTGGTTGGTGGTGGTAGGGGATAGGTGGTGGTGAGAGGTGGTTGGTGGTGCACATATGGTGGTGGATGGTGATGAGTAGTGGGTGGTGGTGGGTATGTGGTAGGGGTGGATGGTGGATGGTATTGATTTGTTACATGTATTTCAAAAGTTGACTTAACTCAACTGTAAATTATTTATTTGATTGCTACAAAAAAATAGTACAAAAAGCGTTTAATGATGCGGTTAAACTGATTATTTGGTGTGGTTATTAAACTGCGCTAAAAAAATATAGCATCAAAAAACACCTCTATTTAATGATGCGGTTTCAAAACCGCACCAAAAAAATAGTCAAAACTGCCTAAAAAAATTCCTAAAAAATAGCCAAAACCGCCCTACACTTTTCTTTCAAGACCATCATAATCTCAACCTGCTCAATGATATGTATTGAGTTATAATATAGATCGATGACTTTGAGTTTTGATTCGCTTCAAATAAAAAACAACTTATATTGTCAAGAGAATCAACACCAAGATCGACAAATTTGGTTGTAAGGATGTGTGTGCTCTCATCAATCGACAACCGATTAGCAATGGTGATATGAACTTTTTTGAGTGTCTGAGGTTGAACCTGTGGATAGAAGATGACAATGAGTATTCATTTTGATTAACAAATGACAAACTGACTCGAATAAATAAGGTTTAAGTTTTGTTAGATGTTAATCTTACAATGGAGCATGAAATCATGATTTTAATGCAGTGAGAAAGTGGTAATGATATTTTGTTGCCTTCAAGATCATAAATTTTTGTCTAACCTACAATAATTAATAATAAGAAGATGCAACACAAACAAGTTTTAGAACAAGTGAAATTAATAAAGGTAGAAGTTGAATAGCAGGCGGAAAAGGAAAAAAGTTACAAAGATCATAGATTATGGTCGTGAAGAAGAAGAAGATGTCTATTTGGGAGGGAGGAACGTGGGAGACGAAATAAGTGGGAGGGAAACAAAAACTTGAATGAAATAAATAGGAGGGTTCTCTAAAACTTTTGAGCATCCTAGGCCCAATGAAAATTTTGAATGAATAATACATTTATTGGTATCATTATTGGAAAAAGCGCACAAAAAAAATACATTTATTAGTGCGGGGTTTGGAAAACACATCAAAAATGCATTTATTAATATTGTGGTTTTGGAGAATGACATCAAACAATCAAAAAATAGATTTATTAGTTCGATTTTGAAAGACAAAATCAAAAAATGAATTTATTAGTGCGTTTTAAGAAAATAGTATCAAAAAATGCATTTGTTAGTGTGGTTCCTTGATTTATTGATGCGAAAGTGTTTTAATGGTGTGGTTTTTGGCATCCACCACACCAACAAAAAAAACTCATTGGTTTTGTACTAGTGAAAAAAAAAACCTTTATAAACTTAAACTATATCTCAATTTAATTTCTTTTTTAATTTTAATTGAAAATATTTGTAAATTGTGTATTAGTTTAACTAATCGACTCTTATATAGCTAATGGTTGTATGGTGTTTTCCAAACAAAATTAGAGCAAATGTTCCTTTCATGAGAAAAACTAGAAATATAATCGTTGTCTTCATCATCTACTAATAAATCTCAAATAATACACCTCATATCATGGTTTAGAAGTTCCACAGTTTGGTTTGCAGTTTGAACTTTAAACCGCAACAAATCGTACCACAAACAAGCCTAACTTGAATATCGCTTCAACAAAAGAAATGGACCCTACATAAACAATAATGTATAATCAAGAAAATATTGGGCCCCTTTCAATGTTGGGCCCTGCACGAAGCTGAAGTTCTATCTCTAAGCTCACCACTTGTAATTAATTTTGATCTTCTTGTAGTTTGGATTTTTAGTTTAATTTGTTTTGGCGAACCAATATTCCATTATATACTATTCATAGGTAAAACACTAAACACACGTCAATAAAAGGATAAGAGAAACTAAATTATCTCCTATCTTCCTATCTTATATGCTTATAATTATTTCTACTTATTAAAATTATAACAAATCATAATTCAATTTTATTTTATTTGATATATTTCTAATATAGTTTTAATGAGTTAGTTAAAAAAATATGGAATGATGACACTTGTTCATAATTTTATTGGATAGAAACATTTGTAGGCATAAAAAATAGAAATCAATTTAATTTATTTTATCTTTTTGTTGACGTGTGTTTAGTGTTTTACCTATGTTTTGATGAATTTCATATAAGAATATAAAATTTAATGTAAATACTGTTACCAAATATATTTCAAATAATCCTTACTTATATATCCCTAGATTATTCAAAAACAAAAAACGATAGTCTAACATCAGAATATTAAGGCTGTACCTCTAAGAGGATTACAAATGTTCGGTAAACTTGGCCTTAAGGAATCCATCGTTGAAAGCCATTATCAGGTAGCAATTCGTTTGATAAAAGAGCTTATACCACATTACATGAATCTGGTCATCAAGCGTTACTCATAGATTATCCAAGTGTGAAGTCCACTGATTCTTAGAGACAAAATTACTTTGCACCACTGCGTTATAGATGCACATAGAGGGCAATAAACTAGAAAATGTGGCTAGCTATAGAAAAACCACAATAAAATATTGATTTAATATGCGCCCCACGTGAGATAAAACATATCATTGATCATGAGTTTTCTAAGGATCTTTAGTAAGTGCTATAAGAGAGTTGAGGTTGAATGATAAATCTAGGATTCCATCCTTCATTTGATATGCAAATGAGTGATTTTATTGAGCTCCCTAACCTTAACCCATAATATTCTTTTAGTGAAACTTAAGTTTATAGTGTGAGAGGTTTTATCTCATGATGAACAATATGTTTCATCTGACTTGGAACACATATTAAGTCAACATATATATCGTTGTTATTTTTCAATAGCCAAATTGCTAGTTTATTAAATGAATCTATTTGCATCTCGATGTTAGTGATGTAGATTTGTTTCTCTAAGAATAATTCGTCTTTCACTCCGATAACTCATGACCAAAGAGTAATAATCATTGTACTTTGACATGAACCCTTTTTCATTTTTTAATGTTCAGCGGCTAATTATTCGATCCCTATCACTTCCTTCAACTTACAATAAAATTTTGATTTTCAACACTAATTAAAGCCAAAAGATTGTCCCTCCAATAATGGACACACAATAAAGTGCCTTCAATTAAGGTAATGTACTACTATTAACGTCAAGAATATTACCTCATCTTAGGCACATTGTATATTACATCATTTACGTGTTTCTGTTACATATTTAAAGTAAGCTCGGACACATGCAATGATATAAAATACCATGTCTTACGAATTAAAACAATAAACACAAAATGATTTTTTTTTCTACTATTCGAATGATTACAAAACAAAACAAACCAAAATAGTAGTAAACTTCAACGTTCACAGTCCAAGTAATAATCAAAGATAAGCCATTCAAATTTCATAAAAATCATACCGCAAGTAATCAAGAGATTTTTAGCCTTCGACTGCATGATTGATCATGAAAGAATTCATTGGTTGTTATGTATTGTGATGGAAACGGAGGGACTAGAATTAGAAGAGAGAGAGAGAGGGAGGGATGCTATTATGGTTTGGATTTTGGGTGAAGGTTGGTTGGGGGGTGAGAAATTAATTCCCAATATGTAACTAACTGTTAAAGGTTTATATTGAGGAATGATTTGAATATGATGTATTCATAAGGTATTTATAGGTTGATTTGGGGGGTTGGGTTTAGCTTTTTAGTGATATGGGATGAGGTAGTTATGGTTTTAGTTTACTTAGGGAACAAGTAAAATGGTTTTGGGTATTTGTGTTTAAGCTATTGGACGTTTTTAAGTTAAAGGTGGTTTGTGAGGTATTTGTGTGGGTTTAGGAAAGGTTGAAAAAATAATAATAATAATAAAACTACTAATAGCATGGATTTAACTTGGACGAGAGTGCATGTCAGGTTTGTTTAACATGTTAATGGAAGGTGAGAATTTTAGAGTGGAACTTTGAGTTTAGGATTAGGGTGAGGTTGAGCTTGTGAGGATCTTTGCAATTTGGCATAGGATATGGGCACGTGTAAGCTTCTTGATAATAAATGTGAGGATTTTAATAGATTTTATATTTTATTAAGTTTTTAATAGTAGTATGTCGTTTACATGTGCACGGAGATAGTATAGTGAGTTTTTTTTTTTTTTTTTTTTTTTTTTTTTTTTTTTTTTTAAATAAAAAGGAGGTTCTGTTTAGTGTTTATTCCATGTGGGATAATGAGTTAGCTAGTAGTGATTTTGAATAAACAGTGTGGGGTTTTGGGTTTTTGACAATGTAGGATACAAATGAGATGAGTTTTGGTTAGAATTGTTGAGTTTGAACGAGAGTTTAGATGTGGGATGATGTATTGGAAAAGGTTATTGGATATTCATGTGTTATCGGAAATCTTTAGTATTTAGGATATTTTGGTGAAACCCTAAGATCCTTGAGTGTTTGACATTAGTAGTTATTAGGCCGGAGTTCTCTCAATGCAACTTTTAGACTTTTTTTATTAGATAAATATGTGTAAGTTAAGCTACATTCATATTGGTTTTATGTAATTTATATTTATATTTGTAGTCATTATTATGAATCTATAAATAAGATTTATTAGTGATTCCAAGTAGTTGTACTGATTTATCTACTTATGCGGATGATATCTAGGCTGGATTTAGTGAGGTATTTAAAGTGAGATTCCCAAACTATATACTATGTATACTAAATAGACCCTACCTCTGATATGATCCTACCTGGTTGTTCGTTACTTGATAGATATGTAGACATTGGGATTGTTGATGAACCTAGACTATTAATAGTCACAAGTAATAATAAACTAAGACTTAGTGATAATTAAACCTAGGTCACATCAAAGGAAAAGCTAAGTGCTGAAGCGAAGCGCTGGCCAACTTTTAGTCATCCACTTTAACAAGTGAGTGTATAGTCACTTTCAACTTACATATAGATATAAAGTATCTAGATGATTAATTCCTATGTGTGCCGATAATCTGAATTATTTTATATCCGCGTTAGATTAATTTTATGATTTTTACTTGATTTAATCATATATGTAGTGATGGGTGATGAATATATTGGGGTAGTGATGGGTGATGAAAATGATGAGATGCTGATGAGAGGAATTGACTATTGATGAACCAGTCATCTAGCAGAGTATAGATGATAACCATGAACTATTGTAGACAGTCCAGTAGAAACATTGGCAGGCTCACAATCTGTAGATATTAACGAACCATCTATCATTTGATGTAATCTATCCCCCCATGGTTGCCTTATTGACACATATTGCTACATGAATCCCCAAAGCAGTATTGTCTACCCGTTTCTGATGATAATCCTTAGGATAGGTCCTTTGAGATCAATATTTTAGGATGAATATGTGAGAATAACGGGAATGAGTAATCGGATGAATTATTTGATGTGATTATGTAATTAAATCACTTAATTACTGTGGGTTGAAAACCTTATGTGCTCACCAGACCCCCAAGCCTTATCCACTCAGTTTCTTTGTATTAGAGGTAGTGATACGAATACACAAGCTTGATGAGTGATTTTGAGGAGTCGTTAGGCCATAGTTTAATAAATTGATGTATGGCAAGCTAAAACCAGTTTATTCTTATGTATTTACATTAATGATAACATCCCAAGGTTTTTATATATTAATGAAAAATATTTATTCGAAATATTTCAATAGATATGTTTTGGGAACAAATTTCGTATTAAGTTTTATACTTTGAATTTAAATAAGCATAAAGAAAAAGTTTAAAATGGTCGCGAAAATGGGGATGTCATAGGTTTAGTTTGAAAGGGATGGAGTCTGAATATGATGCCTTAAACCTTAATTTTAAGGGCTTAAATATGGAAGAAACCCTAAAAGATCATGGGCTTGGGATGCAGCAGATGCCACGTTGTGGCCTTGTTCTTGTCACGCCATGGCAGACAACTAATACACAGCCCATGAATTTGACATGTCGCGTCGTAGTCCTCTATTCACCACGTCGTGGCACAAGGATTTTTTTCCTAAAATCCTTAGCTAGGCTTCCTCCAATCCCTCAATGGTTGTAAAACTAGGCTCATAAGCTAATCCGAACAGAGACTCCAAAGGTTTAAAGCACATCTACTCCACATATGCCAACACTTTTTCAGCGACAATATGCGACCTGACAAAAAACAAACTCCGCATAGCATCACTAACCCACGATGAGTAGAACCCACTCCTTTGTCCTTAACCTACAGACCATGTAGTAATACCTAACTTCCAATTAAACAAAGCCACCTATATGCCACCGCTGCAGACCAAAACATATCCGACTTGATTTGACCAAGACCTCCTAACCCTGCACCGCCTGCCAAAAACCTAAGAATGAAACTACAACCAACAACATAGTCGACAACCTCTTACACTGATGCACCGGCGAAAATTCAAGTAAACGTTCCAACTCTGACAATGTCGTTCCAAAACAAATATTGTTATACAATACAAATACATTATGTTCTAAGCATAATTAGTACACAAAACTCTGACAGTGTAGTTCCAACTTGCTTATGCTCAGTTGGTTACTCTTCTTGAAATATATACAAATCATTTACAAATATTTGATTAACATTAAGTTCTAAGTACTTGAGTATTATATGAAAAGTATAAGTTCTATCTAGTAGATACCGGAGTTACCCACTGTGGGCATTTCCCTAATAGGATAATATTCTCTCATTCTTCATCTTCTTCGTCGTATTGAAGTCTTTCAATCACATGAATTAGCATGTCATGTTCTAAAATATGTTCCATTCCTCTCATATGAGATGGAAGCATCGATTCAAGCATAAGATGTGAAAATCGGTTGAATCATCAAAATGTCTCAACCATCTAGCATGAGTTTCGATAGATGTGAAAGGGGGCTCGATGAGAAGAGGCTGCATAAGAATACACAACCTTCCTTCATGCCTGAGAACTATTCTTAGCGTTTTATACCAAGAGTTGGAGTTGTTAATGAATAGTCTTTTTGACATTAAAAGGTCGCGAAAGGTTTTGATAATTGGGGGGTTTTCACATTGGGCCGTCTATAAAATTTTAACAAAATTCATTTAGTATTTTCAATATTTAATATTCAATACTTAGTACCCTTTTTGTCACACCCCCAAACCAGAATGGCGGAAACATTCGGGGGTTGATGACTTCACGTAGTACCATAACAACTGAATATCGTAAAGAAAGTACACAACCATCATATATATAATACGAACGTATATTGTTGCGTTATACATATTTCCAAAAGAATATTACAATATGATGATGTAAATGTTTAATAATAAACGTCCTTAGCGTTCCTTCTTCAAAAGTTCGTAGTTACCTGTATTACTGATTCCCTGAGAAATACAAGTCGTTTCGAAAAAATGTCAACAATTAAGTTGTTGAGTTCATGAGTATTTTGTATGGAAAGAGTATGTCCTTTTGGTAGCAAATCAATGAACGAAGTTTTCAGAAAATCCAATATTTTCTATAAATAGTTTGATAAGTTCTCAAAGTTGGAGTGCGTTAGTATTTTTCATTCTTGAAGGATAAAGGTAATCTTTGTGTGCTAAAAATAATGTAGAAAACTAAATGCATATATGAATCTCGTAAATCAAGCTTGTTTTTATACTTTCATGTGAGTTTTATAACCATGCTATTGACACTGAATGCCTGTAACAACATTCTGCAGGTGTTGTAGTGTTATGACATTTGTCACCCCAGACCTGCCGGTCTAACTGTAGCTAACAGTTTAGGTGCAGGGTTGTCAATCCCGTATAGATCTATATAAAAGTATCACGCTCTCCCTCCAAGAGATTATAGTATATAATACAGGGCTTGAAATGCATACATAAGAGTACGTTGAAGTTTGAATATCTCACATTGCTTAGTATAAATAGATTTACAATAAGACTGACTTTACTTCTTTTGAAAGTATTTCGTTTTTCAAGATATATATGTAAAATGTACGATTGACCTATTAACTATACCCATTATAGTTTTTCAAAAAGTATGTTCTATCTGGTGAAAATAACTTGTTGATGTACTAGCCCTTTGTACATAAAGATGTTTGTATCGATATTCTATATGATAGATATTACATTTGTGTTTATAAAATGATATTTTAACGTGTAATGTACTTGTATTTCCCCCCTAAAACATGAAAAGAATTGAAAGGTAGGGGTATGAACTCACTCGTTTGGTTCGAAGAGAGAGAGAGGCTAGAGTTGAGTAGAACTTTGACCGCGGAAAGCTACGTCTTCGGGCTCTTCGGGGATCTCGGAAGCATAGATCTTTCGTCGGGGACTCGGGTACGGAAACTAAGGGCGTCGGGATGGTCTCTGGAGCTCTAGGGTGTGTAAAAGTGAGAGAGGATATGAGAATTGTGTGCAAAACCCGTAGCTCAACCTCTCTATTTTTATATGCTGGAGGATCCACGTACGCGGGGCGTACTACCGGAGTACGCTGGGCGTACTCGGTACACGGGGCGTACTTCGGTTACGCGGGGCATAAAAATGCATCACGGCTTACGACTCCGGTCTAGCTAGCGTAGAGCACTCGAGCCGATGGGACTTGACACTGGGCCTAGTACGCGGGGCGTACTCTTGGATTACGCAGGGCGTAATCCAGTCTTCCATCTTCTAAATTCCGTAACTTTCGCGTACGGGCTCCGTTTTTCGCGTTCTTTATATCCACACGTAGGTGAGATTATGCTCTACAACTTTCATTTAAACTCCGTTGGCTAGTTTTGAATTTATTTTTAATGATATACTTTTAATAGGCCGGGACTGCTAAAGTCCGTTAAAAATTTATAGTTTCTTTATTCAACGTCAGTTTTCATTTGTCTTTTTATCGTTTTACTCCTATTGTGGAGGCCTTCAACTTTCGTTTAGGTGGCGATAGCTAAATAACACTCGATCTTCAATTCGAGTTTTTAGCCCTCTACTACTGTTACGAAACTTAGGAAATTTGTAACTTCTTCATACGAGGTCCAATTTGGGCGATCTTTTTATGTATGTTTACAGTCTAACGAACTCTACATCTTTTGTTTAGATACTTAAGGCTAAAATGCATTTTATTGAAATTTCACTTTTTACGTTAAATAGCGTTTTAACGGTGTGTCGTAAATATACGAGTGATTATAATTTCTTCAATATAACCCTGTTTTGAACGCTCTTTATGTTTTTGAAAACTTTGGCACGATATCTAACATTTGATGTATCCCAACTTAGATATTTGAACACTTTGTTTTTGAGGCTAATTTAATTGATTCCAAATAGTTTTCGCTGTATTTCACTTTTGAGCATTACACTGCTTTTGGAAAAATATAGGGTTGTCATATCATCCCCCCGTTAGGGGAACTTCGTCCCGAAATTTAATCTAAGATAGAGTTTGCAGGTTAGGAAAAAGATGCGGGTACTTTTGTTTCATCTGATCCTCGCGTTCCCAGCTGTATTCAGGTCCTCGCTTGGCGTTCCAGCGGACCTTTACAATAGGTATGCGGCTTTGTGTAGTCCTTTTTATTTACCGATCCATGATCTCTACTGGTTCTTCTACGAATTTGAGATTTTCATTTATTGCAATTTCGTCTAGAGGGATAACAAGGGTCTCATCGGACAAGCACTTCTTTAGGTTTGATACGTGAAAAGTAGGGTGTACGTTGTGGAGCTCCTGAGGTAATCGAAGTTTGTACGCCACTGGACCGATCCTGGCAAGGATCTCGAATGGTCCGATGTATCTTGGGTTTAGTTTCCCACGCTTTCCGAAGCGTATTAACCCTTTCAAGGGCGAGACTTTTAGCACGACTCGATCTCCAACCTGGAATTCCAAGGGTTTTCGTCTTTTATCCGCGTAACTCTTTTGTATGTCCCTTGACGCCTTCAGACGTTCCCGGATCTGAACAATCTTCTCCATAGTTTCCCTTATGATTTCTGGTCCAGTGAGCGTGTGGTCTGTTGCTTGTCCTCTTGCTAGTTGTGTGTCCCCCACTTCGGCCCAGCACACAGGTGATCTGCATTTACGGCCGTAGAGGGCTTCGAATGGGGCAACCTTGATACTAGTGTGGTAACTATTGTTGTACGAGAACTCGACCAAGGGAAGATGGGTGTCCCAAGCTTTGCCAAAATCGATTACGCAAGATCTCAACATATCTTCTAGGGTTTGTATGGTTCTCTCACTCTGGTCGTCAGTTTGTGGGTGATAAGCGGTACTCATGTCTAGTCTTGTTCCTAGAGCTTTTTGTAGTGACTGCTAGAACCTTGAGGTGAATCTACTATCTCGGTCCGAGATAATGGATATGGGCACACCATGTAGTCGTACTATTTCTCTGAGGTATGTCCTAGTTAGCTTCTCCAATTTATCCGTCTCCTTGATCGGTAGGAAGTGCACTGATTTAGTTAACCTGTCGACGATCACCCAGATGGTGTCGAGTCCGCTTGCTGTCCTGGGTAGTCTGGTTACGAAATCCATGGTTATACGTGATGGGTTTTGGTCATAAGACATCCTATGTGCTCATACAAACCCTAATGCTTGGATCTAGGTTTCTCTATTGTACATGCTTTGAATCCAAGACTATAAACCCTAATTCTAGCATTCAAGTAATCATATTAATATGTAATTAGGTTTAAGATCATACCTTGATTGTTATGTAGCAATAACAATCCCAATTCCTCCTTGAATTGACTTTGGAAGGTTTAGAGTCACAAGTGTCACTCCTCTAATGGCTTACAAACACCATAAGCAAGTGGAGAAGGTATAAAGAGAGAGGTGAGAGGTTAGAATTCGTATCTAGGACCTCTTGGGAAGGGATACACGAATTCATGACCCTAGGGGTGTTTATATAGGTGTAGAGATAGGGTTTCAGTCATTATCCTTATCTAGTTGATTATCCATTAAGCAACCAATAAGATAATCCTTGAATCCTTATCATACTCGAATTCTAAGGCTTTCCAACCTTAAATTCGTCCACCATATATATAAGATAATCCTTACCTTATTTTGTAACTATCACATAATTACAAATCAGCCCCTCTAGTTTAATTAATTACATTTGATCACAAAACTAATTCTTGACCAATATTAACTAAACAAATATGATTTCTCCTTTAATATATTATTCTTATAACATATTAATAAATCATATTATCCTCTCTCTCTTTATTCATTTCTCCAATCAAGTTGCTTTGGTGAAGGCAACCCAAAAGGACTATGCACCATCGGGTCAAGTACATACCAAAATAGTTATGGACTTAGACACTAATCCAACAGTCTCCCACTTGGATAAGTCTAACAACTATTCTACGTATGACTTCAGATCCTGATCTGCAATCGTAGCTTTCCAAAGCCGCTGTCAACTCTGATCATATCAGATACGCATGTCCTTAGATAAGGGATCATATACTCCTCCATTCTAGATATCGTATGAGATATGATTTCTAATCATTCTCTTTGTACTATATCTCGATTTTCGATTTATGACAACAGACTAATTGAACAAATCAAATTAGCCCTAGCCCAGCCGAGCATTTACGTATGTCATCACTAAACCATCGAGGGGCCCAAAGATATCGCTTTTATCCTACTTTGGATAAAAGGAACGGATAAACTTTAATACAATGCTCGCTTGCACTCACTCACCGAATTACACACAACAATATGTTTTATAACACCAAGTTACTGGTGCGTTTACATATTATCAATGTGCAACCGATCAGCAAGATACAACTCACACATCTCGGTTTCAAGAATATAAGATGTTATCGTCTCACTAATCACTCGAGATAGTGATCCAAGTGAGCGTGGGTTTAATCCAATGCTCAAATCATATTCATAAGCACTCATGAACATTGCAGCAAACATTTGCTTATGTCTAATACTCTTTTAGACAATCCACACACCAATTCACGACAATCTTCATTCATATCTACTTCCAACATATGAACGACTGTGGTCCGTTTGAATAATTCGATTATTCTTAATAAACTCAATTATTCTGGAAGTCAAAACATGCAAAGTGAAACACAAGAATAATACTAATCCCATATGGCCTCAAACCTTTGAGTATAAACAAAACACGTTTTATTTATCACCATATCGATTACTCATTATTTGTCGTTTCGGGTAATCAACTTTTTACTTGAATCATTACACTTGTCCCATGCTCCTAGCATGCACACAATGTTTACCTATGGTTCTTACTTTTGTGAAATAGACAAATTGAACACATTTCCAATCATTCTCATTTCACAACTCCAAATCCATTTTCTTAAGTGTAAGAATATCAAATTCTTGTTACTTATAGAATATACTAGATTCTAACACTTTATGCAATGATCCTTTTGTAATGTCACTGCACCAAAGTCTCAAAGACTATTGCCAATGATATTACAAATTCCTCTATCGGAGATTGTTACAAGACAATTCCTTAGATATGATGTCTCTCACTCAAAGTACGTTCCTTTGAACATCCTTTTGCATAAAAGTTTCTAATCTAGACATAGATTTTCAATATTTACTTCCCAATATGGACATGCTTCCATATTTTCCATATGACAACTAATTTCTTAATAGAATCTTATCTATTCGTAATGATGTCGATATTGTCCATCCAATATGGAAACATTTCCATAATTTCCAATACTATACTTACAACTACTCACAAGCGACCAATCCTCGTCGAACTTTGGATTGTCCTTTGATAGCTGTTTAATTATTTTAGTCAAAACCAATTCTAGTCCCTTTTCCCTCTAAATGCGCTGTACATTTGGAAAATTTTAGAATGGTCAAACACTAAAGCATTTGCAATCCATCCTATACCCGAAGCGTATGGGACACGATGCACAATGTTTTATTTGCTATGTTCTCAAAATTCGAATTGTGAAGAAGAATGTCGTAATCATAATCGAAACTTTAAGAACACACTATGTACCTTTGACTAAATTTATCAACATTTCACAACCTAATCCTTTAGATTTGAAATGAAGCATAATATTCTCTCCCTTAATTATAGCAAAACAACCTTTCAACTCTTACAACTTTGCAAAGTATGACTCTTGTTTTCTATAATTAATATTGCCAACTATGTAATACTTGCCTTAATAATCATACAATCATAACATTTATGCTCCCACTATCATGATGATTATTATAAAACATAAAACTTATGCTCCCACTAGCTTCGACATGTATTCATAAATATCTTAACTTTCAGAAAAACAATACTTATTGAATTTCTTAAGTTCATGTTTCTAATACTTAGTGCTTTGATAATCTTTTATCAAGACTTCTTGAACTTATACACTTTTGCCTTAGATAGTTCATATGTGTGTCTTAACAATTAAGACTAATTGCCAAACCTCACAATTCGAATCATGGAAAGGGATACCATAACCATAATCGAATTCGAGAATGCAATTTTACAATCACTATCTTTTTAAAATCTTTCTTAGTGAAAGCATTTTCTCACAATCATTTTCATGAAGGAGGAAATCTTATGACACTTAGATTTAAACGGTGTATGTGTTCCTATCCATGTGAATTTGTTAAAACCAAAGTTTACGACAAATTCATAACTCATATGGATCGAACTTTCTTAATCTTGATTTCTTGCCTTATGGTAGCACAACTGCCCACCACGTCTTCCAAGTAGTTAAGCAGCTCACCTTTTTCCTATCAATGTACTTTCCATTGATCAAGGTCCTTGCCTTTTATGCATTCAAATGAGAACTCATAGGACTCACATGCATAATTAACTCGATTGGATTGGCACAGAAACAAAATAATGTCTTCACGATAGGTTGTAAACCTCAACTCGTGTGCTAGTGATGATCAATAAGGTTTATTTGATTTGTTCTTGAAACCTTTCAAGACCATTAAGACTCCCACTGACTCCTTGACATATAAGATTCTCTTGTCAAAACATTTTTTTGATAAACAAATATTCAAGAGTTAGTGTAGCTTATATCAAAACAAAACACTTCATAATTTTGGTCTTAGTTGGTCTTTGTCTTATCCAAGACATCACAACTTTCCATAATTGATGAATGTTATAAACTTTCTTAATACTATTCACTCAATGTCACAATCTTGACTTTAAGACTTGTTTTGGAACGAAGTATGATTGACTTCTTGATTTGACCATTTCTTCAATCTTTGATTCCTCTTCTTGGACATTAAATTGTACCAAGACTCATTAAAGGATCAATTGAGATATGGTTCTTAATCATTAAGACTTATCATAAAGCATAAAAGCTACTCTCCCTTCTTCTTAGAATGGGGAAACTTTTATCTTTCTGCCTACTTGATTCTTCTTATTCGTTCTACTATTGATCTAAACTCTTTAATCAATTCAGAATTACACTTAATCTTGTAAGTGTAATCATATTACTAAGCCTTTAGTAAATCATGACGAATATCTTTGTTACTCTTATGGTGAACTTGATCAACACACAACTTGTGTACTCGATCTCCTAGTCCTTCACTTGACACTTTGTCAATGAATTAGGCTAATTTCCAAATACATAATTTCTCATTCATCGTGCATCTACGTTGCATGATTCCAAGTTTCTGTCCAATTGAAACTTGGGCGATGAGAAACTCTCCCTATTTGGTAAATTCCTGACATTTCCATAAATAACATAACTAAGAATCATATCCATTCGTTGTAGAAATATGCAAGCATCAATTTTCATAACAATTTCATTGCAAGGAAGTAAACAAATAAATAAGTTAAACAAAATTTGTTTTATTTATAAAAGCAGCGGAAAAATATTTGTCCTTACAATGCAAAATCTATTGAAAACTATGTAAAAGGAAAATTTCTAACAACTCTATCATAACTATCTAAGCTCAAAATCCAATCTTCAAGTCCATGCGATCGAGATCCATCACTTGTGATTAGATTCATCTTGCTCCCTTATCAAGCTTCCTTTCTTTTCACCGATCCTTCAAAATATTCAAATGCAATCTTATCACATCATGTATTAAGAATCAATGAATAGGAACTTAATGGAGTTAGATAGTGGATTCTTACCTAAAGCGTAGTCATACTTTTGACTCCCCCATCTCTTAGATCTCTTAGGTAAATAGGGCAACTTCGTCTCCAATGCCCCTTCTTTTGGCAATAAAAGCAAATTGACACATGGAACTACCTCAGACATCGCCTTTCTCTTATGATCAAACTTTTCGATCATTGCATGTCTTTCATTTCCATTGTCTATATCCATAGAGGTCTTGAAGGTAGATTCACCAATCAACTTTGCTTTTCTATTGCGCCAAACCATTGTTGATTCAGCAGCAACAAGCATATAGGTGAGATCTATAAGGGTCACATCGTAGCTCATCATATAGTACTCTCTTACGAACTTACTATATGAGTTGGGAAGTGACTGAAGAACCCAATCAACAGCCATTTCCTCACAGACAACGGATCCTATCAATGTGTGACTTCATCCCTAAGACGTGTGCACACACGGACTTTCCCTTTTTACGTTTACTTGCCAAACGGGCTTGAGTGATATTGAGCCTTTCAATTTTACAATCTTTAGGGAGAATAATTGGAGGAGGAGGAGGAATTGAAGCATGATTTCTTGTTCCTCGATCGAATCGTGGAATATCATCTTCATGTGGAATACTTGTTCCACGGGATTTGAGAAGACCATAGTTGTCGAACTTTGACATCGGGAGAAAAACGGATTCAAGTTAGTTGATTGATTAAGTCCTTAGTAAATCACCCAAATGAAATACTAAGGCTAGGACCCAACACAATATTCTACAACTCGGGAGAAGGATGCCGTAACCCAAATCGCAGAACATTTGAAGGTAAGTGAATGACGATTCACTAGTTTCCACCATGAAAAACGAAAAAGAAATTTAAGTTTTAAATCTATGAAAACTCCTAGATCCTTTGAGATTCATTGAACATTTCAATGGCATGTTTAAATCTCGATATGCCCCTCTTGTTTGTGACTGGGATGCCGAGGATCACAAAGCGGGTGTGAATAACCATGCAAACTACATGGTGCCCTCACATGTTACAATCACCTATTCGATGTGCTGGTAAACCACACACGCTCCACCGAACTATGACAAACATTGAGTCACCCTTTGCTACCTTTGCTTAGAACCATTTAGTGTGCCAGTAAACCACACACGCTCCACTAACGTCTTCGCAAGGGCACAAAGTGTAATTTCATGGAATTGCATCAATTCACTTTTGCCTAAGTAACTAAGATTGGGAATTTGAAAAACATTTAGTTACTTTGTATTTCATTATACTTATAATGGAAGGTTTCGTCCTATCCTACCCGTTCGGCTAACGACCCTCCACTAGTCAAGAGTGCGGTGGGTAAGAGTGGATACCCATTCAATCGCCATTTTATAGGCAATTTCCTTAAACACCCCTTATAGACCAGCTTCGTGAATGAGGCCTACTAACGGTAAGACTGACTTTTACTCATACATATATATAATGTTAGACTTTTAATGTTATATATAGTATAGAGTGTATTTTATACTTTTAAAATACTATATGGTTAACTTTAACAATTACACTTTTAATTCAATTAAATGGTTAACCTAAACTTTTATGGATTTATTAAACCTCTTTTAATTATACTCCTTAATTAATTAATAAAACCATAAGGGTGTGATTTGAACTTTTCAAAACATTACTAGAGTTTTAGAATTTAACATTTCTAATTAAACTTTTAATCAACTTTTAAATTCCAAAACTTGATGGCAAGTTTTGAAACCTTTTTCAAAACATTAGGGTTTTAACTATTTAAATTTCAAAACTTCAAAACTTTTGGGTTCAAATTTAAACTATAAAACCTAAAGGGTAAAATATGAAACTTTTCATAACAACAAGGATCAAATAACAATTAATTTTAAATTAACATTTAATCACATAATTATCCATATTTGATTTATTTAATGATTTCTTGCAAAACAATTTATCAATTTACTTAAAATAATTAATCAATTATTTTATAATGAAACAATTATCTTGTTAATTGATAATTATCTTTAATTAGATCAAGAATATAGTCATATATATCATAAAATCGGATTTATATTGATCTAACATGATAAGGTAACTATCCAAATGCAAAAACAACAAGAAATCCCGAGATAAGCATTATCTGACGCTCGAACTCGCCGAGTACCACACTGTACTCGCCGAGTTGAGGTCTACTCGCCGAGTACACTGTGGTACTCGCCGAGTTCCTCAGCCATAAAGCCCAAAAAACGATTTTCCAGTTATACAATGCATCAATACAATTGAAACCAAACCAGGCTCTGATACCACTGATGGGTTTTGGTCATAAGACATCCTATGTGCTCATACAAACCCTAATGCTTGGATCTAGGTTTCTCTATTGTACATGCTTTGAATCCAAGACTATAAACCCTAATTCTAGCATTCAAGTAATCATATTAATATGTAATTAGGTTTAAGATCATACCTTGATTGTTATGTAGCAATAACAATCCCAATTCCTCCTTGAATTGACTTTGGAAGGCTTAGAGTCACAAGTGTCACTCCTCTAATGGCTTACAAGCACCATAAGCAAGTGGAGAAGGTATAAAGAGAGAGGTGAGAGGTTAGAATTCGTATCTAGGACCTCTTGGGAAGGGATACACGAATTCATGACCCTAGGGGTGTTTATATAGGTGTAGAGATAGGGTTTCAGTCATTATCCTTATCTAGTTGATTATCCATTAAGCAACCAATAAGATAATCCTTGAATCCTTATCATACTCGAATTCTAAGGCTTTCCAACCTTAAATTCGTCCACCATATAAATAAGATAATCCTTACCTTATTTTGTAACTATCACATAATTACAAATCAGCCCCTCTAGTTTAATTAATTACATTTGATCACAAAACTAATTCTTGACCAATATTAACTAAACAAATATGATTTCTCCTTTAATATATTATTCTTATAACATATTAATAAATCATATTATCCTCTCTCTCTTTATTCATTTCTCCAATCAAGTTGCTTTGGTGAAGGCAACCCAAAAGGACTATGCACCATCGGGTCAAGTACATACCAAAATAGTTATGGACTTAGACACTAATCCAACAATACGTTCCCACTTCCATTCGGATATTTCTGGTTGTTGCAACAATCGTGAGGGCTTTTGGTATTCTACTTTGACCTTGGCGCACGTCAGACATTTACTTACGTAGGTAGCAATTTCGGCTTTCATGTTCGGCCACCAGTACAACTTCTTGAGGTCGAGATACATTTTATCGGAGCCAAGTGTATGGAGTATCGTGTCTTATGGGCTTCGTTCATGACGACTTCTCTAAATCCTCCAAACTTCGGTGTCCAAATCCTATCCATGAAGTAATGAACTCCATCATTCTTGACTTCAAGCTTCTTATCCATTCCCCTTAAGGCTTCCCCTGCCACATTCTCAGATGTTAAGGCTTCTATTTGAGCTTCCTTGATTTGTGTGGACAGGTGTGAATGGATTGTCATGGTTAAAGACTTCACTCTGCGGCCCGAGTATTCCTTCCTGCTGAGTGCATCGGCCACCACGTTAGCCTTTCCGGGATGATATCGAATCTCGCACTCATAATCACTTAGCAGTTCTACCCACCGTCTTTGTCTCATGTTGAGTTCTTTCTGGTTGAGGATATGTTGGAGGCTTTTATGATCAGTGAAGATCGTACATTTCGTGCCGTAGAAGTAGTGTCTCCATATCTTTAGAGCAAAACTACTGCTCCTAGCTCAAGATCGTGCGTTATGTAGTTCACTTCATGCGTCTTTAGTTGCCTTGAGGCGTAGGCGATGACCTTCCCTCGTTGCATCAGGACACACCCGAGTCCTTGGTTTGATGCATCGCAATAGACCACGAAGTCCTCCGTTCCTTCTGGCAAGGTTAGGATGGGCGCACTACATAATCCTCGCTTTAGCGTTTGAAACGTGGTGTCTTCTTTTTCTCCCCAGTCGAAGGTCACATTCTTTTGAGTTAGGGTGGTGAGTGGCTTGGCAATCTTGGAGAAATTTTGTATGAACCTTCGGTAATACCCGGCGAGTCCCAAAAATTGCCGAATTTCTGTGGGGGTTCTTGGAATCTTCCAACTCTCTATTTCCTTGATCTTCGAAGGATCCACATGTATCCCCTCCTCGCTTACTACGTGTCCTAGGAAATCCACCTCCCGAATCCAAAATTCACACTTTGAAAATTTTGCGTACAACTTCTCTATCCTCAGTGTTTCCAAAACTTGGTGGAGGTGTTGGCTGTGTTCTTCCTGGCTTCTAGAATAGATGAGTATATCATCTATGAACACGATCACGAATTTGTCTAGGAAGGGACGACATACTCGGTTCATCAAGTCCATGAACACCGTTGGAGCATTTGTCAATCCAAAGGGCATTACTACAAACTCGTAGTGACCATAGCGCATTCGGAAAGCCGTTTTGGGGATGTCTCCTTCCAGTACTCGTAGTTGGTGATATCCAGATCTTAGGTCGATTTTTGAGAAGTAGCTCGCTCCCTATAGTTGGTCGAACAAATCGTCTATGCGTGGAAGGGGATATCGGTTCTTGATTGTGAGTTTGTTCAGCTCTCGGTAATCGATGCACATGCGAAAAGATCCATCCTTCTTTTTCACGAATAGGATCGGTGCTCCCCATGGTGAGAAGCTCGGTCTGATGACGCCCTTGCTTAGCAGCTCGTTTAATTGACTGGACAGTTCCTGCATCTCGGCTGGGGCTAAACGGTAAGGCGACTTTGCTATTGGAGTAGCTCCAGGGATTAAGTCGATTCTAAACTCGACTTGGCGTTTTGGTGGAATTCCTGGAAGATCTTCTGGGAAAATGTCTGGGGAGTTGCAGACTTCCGGAATGTCTTTAATGTTCTTTGGTTCTTGTTTCTGATCTACTACGTGGGCTAGAAAGGCATGGTATTCCTTGCGAAGATATTTTCGTGCTTTAACACAGGAGATGATTTGCAAATTTGAACTAGGTTTGTCTCCATATATGATAAGAGTTTCACCGTTGGGCAGATTGAGACGAACGGCCTTTTCGTGGCAAAGAATATCGGCATGGTGAAGACTCAACCAGTCCATACCGATGATGACATCAAAACTTCTTATCGAAATGGGCATAAGGTCGATTTGAAATAAGCGTTCGTTTAAATTTAATGGGCACCCTACGTACATATCACTTGTGCTTTCCGTTTTACCATTAGCCATTTCTGCAGTGAATATTTTATTGAGTGGTTAGGGTCTTTGGTTAAGTAGGTGTTTGAATTTATGACTCACAAAACTTCTCTCCGCACCGCAGTCAAAGAGTATGCATGCATAAATGTTGTCGAGGAGAAACGTACCCGTAACCACTGTTGGATCAGTTATTGCTTCATTTTGACCTATTGCCAGCACTCTCCCAATACCGCCAACATTCCTAGTCTTGGGGCAGTCCCTCTTGAAGTGCCCAGTTTCTCCACATCCATAACATGCTTGGCTTATCCCAGTACCAGGAACTTGAGTGACTGGTCGCGCTGGTGCTTTACAGAAACGGGCAGTGTGCCCTTTCCTGTCGCAGTTCTTACAGTGCATCTCGTGGCAATTACCGTGGTGATGGTAGTTGCATTTGCTGCACTTGGGCAGGTTCCCTGCATATTGTTTTGTTGGTGTCGGGGTAGCAGGAGTTGTGGCGGGAGCAGTAGCATGAACCGCTACCATTTGTTTCTTTGAAGGTTCTTGCGAGGTTTGCCCCTTTCTCTTGTTCCAGAATTTCTTCTTGCTATTGTTGTTGGCATTGTTATCGTTGTTGTTGTTCCCTTTGGTTGGTTCAGCTACGATAGCCGTGACTCCTTGGCAGATGCCATGATCAACGAGAGATTGCGCCAGTTCCTTGGCGTTGTCGAAGGTCATGGGCTTGGAAGCTAACACACTTCCTCGAAGTTGGGGTGATAGTCCCCTGATGTACCTCTCCACTTTTTGGCTTTCTAGAATCAACATCCCTAGACAAAGTGTTATCAAATCACTGAACCTGTTGGTGTAGCCTGCGATGTCCGAGCCTACCATCGAAAGGCTCCACAGTTCTTGTTCAAGCTTCTGAGTCTCGCCCCTTGGGCAGTATTCTCGTAGAAGCATTCGTTTCAGGTTTTCCCAACCCATGGAGTTCGCCACCACTAGGGTTAGTGTCTTGACGTGGCCGTTCCACCACGTCAGTGCGCGTTCAGTGAAAGTAAAAACAGCAAATTTTACTTTGCTTTCTTCAGGGCATGCGCAAATTTCGAATACGGCTTCCGTTTTCTCTATCCATTGGGATAGAGCCAATACTCCCCCAGTTCCATAAAAGGGAATAGGTTTTCCGTTGGTGAAGTCTTAGTAAGTGCATACCCCGGAACGGCCTTGGCTTGGGCCACTGGTAAAGCTGTTTATTCCTCCTCCTGACCCATTGTTGCTCATTTGAGCCATCGCCGCGGTTACAGTGACTGTTACAGCAGTTTGGAACCTAGTTGCATCCATAGTTGGAGGGGGTGGTGGAGGTGGTGCTGGAGTTGAGTTTCTGCGTGTTGATCTACGAGGAGGCATGTTCTGGTAGAGAAAATAAGAACGAATACTATAAGTTTCTAATATTTTGACAATCGTGTACTAGAGGGTTAGTTGTATCTTGTAATTTGTTTTGACTTTAGTTTTTTTTTTTTTTTTTTTTGTTTCAAAGTAGGTACAACAATTTAGTTAATTCAATATGTTTCGAGAGGTATATAAAGAAGTACTTCATATTTATATATATGTCACACCTAAGGTGTGTTACATTATGCTTCTAGTTTTAGGAAAATTTGACCTATCTAGAGGTCTCCGTTTATAGATACAAAGGAAAATAAGGGAAAAACTTTATCCGATGTCCTAGTGTATATCAAAATTGTTGGAGTTGAGCAAGTTCTACTTGCGGTGTGTTGCACGTTTGGAGCTAGATTCGGCATCCGACTGCTTGACTCCCATCAGGCACCTTTCAAGATCTGCTTGTTGTTCCTTCATCTCTCTTTATTTCTGCTAGTGCATTCACCATTTGATTCTGAAGCGTCCCTGTGTAGATTTGGGTATTTTCGTGTAGTCCTTCCAGACGACGGATGTCTGCGGCGTTACCCTGAGTAGCAACATTGATCTCGCGAACTCTGGCTGCTTGCTGGTCCGCATGGTAGTTCTGGGTAGCGATAGTGCCCATAATAACAGGAAGTGCTCGATCAGCTGAGCCTCCCCCACTGACATTGTAAAAATCTCGACACATGTCGAAAGAAGGGCGTACACCTAGTTGGCGGCTCCAGTAGTAGAGATGGCTTCCCCAGATGGGGATGGGTCCTGGGTGATATGGTCTGACTTCGGGAGGATGAGGAGCAGGAGGGTCGATCACTTCCGGTTCGGAGTATGTCCCACTAGTAATTTCCACGACCTCCTCGTCGACTTCGAATTCCTCTTCAACTTCGAATTCTTCTTCGACTTCCTCCTTGATTTCATCCGGGTCTTCCTCCGGGTCTTCTTCTATCCAGCCGCCGTTACCTTGGTTTGGATAGTAGGGGTCTCCCGGTAAAGGAAATCTGGCCATTTGTCTGTACTGGGATAGAGGTATGAGGATTTTATAAGAAAAGAAATTTCTATTTAACGACATCCTACGTTTAACTATATCTTACGGAGTGCAAGTTTTTCATTGTACTATTATTCATAACAATAGTCCTTTAGTATTTCAAATTAGCGAATCTAAAATAATTTTATAAGTTTTTGGCTTGTTGTCCACTACGACCATTCCTCGACGTACATTGGTCAAATCCAGGATAAATATAGTTGATCAGACTATATTTATTCTTGATTTGATTACATACCCCAAGGCCCAATCGTGGTGTCGCAACTTGCCTTAATACTTTTTAGAAAACTTGTCATGATACGAGACTGATACATGCGAGTAAAAATGTATATTTTTAAAAAAATATATATATTTTTATGAAAATGTTTTGTCAGAGGGTTTTTGGTTCCCGTTGCATTTATAGTTTGTATATCTTATGTGGTTCGATATACTTAGTTCACTATAAACAATGCTCTGATACCAATCTGTCACACCCCCAAACCAGAATGGCGGAAACATTTGGGGGTGGATGACTTCATGTAGTACCATAACAATTGAATATCGTAAAGAAAGTACACAACCATCATATATATAATAAAAACGTATATTGTTGTGTTATACATGTTTCCAAAAGAATATTACAATATGATGATGTAAATGTCTAATAATAAACGTCCTTAGCGTTCCTTCTTCAAAAGTTCGTAGTTACCTGTATTACTGATTCCCTGAGAAATACAAGTCGTTTCGAAAAAATGTCAACAATTAAGTTGTTGAGTTCATGAGTATTTTGTATGGAAAGAGTATGTCCTTTTGGTAGCAAATCAATGAACGAAGTTTTCAGAAAATCCAATATTTTCTATAAATAGTTTGATAAGTTCTCAAAGTTGGAGTGCGTTAGTATTTTTCATTCTTGAATGATAAAGGTAATCTTTGTGTGCTAAAAATAATGTAGAAAACTGAATGCATATATGAATCTCGTAAATCAAGATTGTTTTTATACTTTCATGTGAGTTTTATAACCATGCTATTGACACTGAATGCCTGTAACAACATTCTGCAGGTGTTGTAGTGTTATGACATTTGTCACCCCAGACCTGCCGGTCTAACTGTAGCTAACAGTTTAGGTGCAGGGTTGTCAATCCCGTATAGATCTATACAAAAGTATCACGCTCTTCCTCCAAGAGATTACAGTATATAATACAGGGCTTGAAATGCATACATAAGAGTACGTTGAAGTTTGAATATCTCACATTGCTTAGTATAAATAGATTTACAATAAGACTGACTTTACTTCTTTTGAAAGTATTTCGTTTTTCAAGATATATATGTAAAATGTACGATTGACCTATTAACTATACCCATTATAGTTTTTCAAAAAGTATGTTCTATCTGGTGAAAATAACTTGTTGATGTACTATCCCTTTGTACATAAAGATGTTTGTATCGATATTCTATAAGATAGATATTACATTTGTGTTTATAAAATGATATTTTAACGTGTAATGTACTTGTATTTCCCCCCTAAAACATGAAAAGAATTGAAAGGTAGGGGTATGAACTCACTCGTTTGGTTCGAAGAGAGAGAGAGGCTAGAGTTGAGTAGAACTTCGACCGCGGAAAGCTGCATCTTCGGGCTCTTCGGGGATCTCGGAAGCGTAGATCTTTCGTCGGGGACTCAGGTACGGAAACCGAGGGCGTCGGGATGGTCTCTATTTTTATATGCTGGAGGATCCACGTACGCGGGCGTACTACCGGAGTACGCTGGGCGTACTCGGTACACGGGGCGTACTTCGGTTACGCGGGGCGTAAAAATGCATCACGGCTTATGACTCCGGTCTAGCTAGCGTAGAGCACTCGAGCCGATGGGACTTGACACTGGGCCTAGTACGTGGGGCGTACTCTTGGATTACGCAGGGCGTAATCCAGTCTTCCATCTTCTAAATTCCGTAACTTTCGCGTACGGGCTCCGTTTTTCGCGTTCTTTATATCCACGCGTAGGTGAGATTATGCTCTACAACTTTCATTTAGACTCCGTCGGCTAGTTTTGACTTTTTTTTTAATGATATATTTTTAATAGGCCGGGACTGCTAAAGTCCGTTAAAAAATTATAGTTTCTTTATTCGACGTCGATTTTCGTTTGTCTTTTTATCGTTTTACTTCTATTGTGTAGGCCTTCAACTTTCGTTTAGGTGGCGATAGCTAAATAACACTCGATCTTCAATTCGAGTTTTTAGCCCTCTACTACTGTTACGAAACTTAGGAAATTTGTAACTTCTTCATACGAGGTCCAATTTGGGCGATCTTTTTATGTATGTTTACAGTCTAACGAACTCTACATCTTTTGTTTAGATACTTAAGGCTAAAATGCATTTTATTGAAATTTCACTTTTTACGTTAAATAGCGTTTTAACGATGTGTCGTAAATATACGAGTGGTTATAATTTCTTCAATATAACCCTGTTTTGAACGCTCTTTATGTTTTTGAAAACCTTGGCACGATATCTAACATTTGATGTATCCCAACTTAGATATTTGAACACTTTATTTTTGAGGTTAATTTAATTGATTCCAAATAGTTTTCGTTGTATTTGACTTTTGAGCGTTACACTGCTTTTGGAAAAATATAGGGTTGTCACACTTTTGGTTTGTAAAAACATTAATTATTAAACTCTAAGGTCCAAGTTGCAAAATGAATAAAATGGTTAGGTTATCTTTATCATATTCATCTTAATCCAACTAGATAGATATCGATTAATAAATATATACTAGTATATAATTCCTAGTTTTATGAGATCTTTAATAACAAAGTTTAATAGACACGTTTGATCACATCTATGCCTCAGATCTCTATTGCTTAGGTGATTTTTTTCACAATATATTTTCGATCAAATAATTTAGTTTGAAGAACTTGTGTAATCATCATATAACTTGGTATAGAAATCGGGAATACACCCCAGTCATTAGAAGATAACACTAAGCGATTAGGTAACCTTTATCTCACTATTGCATACAATATATATATATATATATATATATATATATATATATATATATATATATATATATATATATATATATATATATATATATATATGCAAGTGTTATTCAAATATGGTTGTATAAATTTGAGCTTTATAAGGGGCCTTTGATGTTTATAAAATTCTAGTATCATGATTATTTCATGCATCCAAAAAACCATGGTATACATTTTATTTAAAATCACATTTTAATATTTTTATTTAAAACCACATTTTAACAAAGTCCTTTTATAAAATTGAAATTTTATATATTTCATGCAATCAAATTTTAAATTTAATAACTAGTATTAAGTTTTACCGTTTAAGCGCTAAAGCACATATTTAAACCTTTTAATAAAACTTCCTTTATAAAATAAGATTTTTAATTTGATAAGTTTATAAAATCTCAAGTTTAAACTTATATAGTTTTAGTCCAGAAATTTTACATTTGCTACCATTAAATAGTTTTAAACAATAAAAGTTTGTTTTATTTTTAAAAATACATTTTACCATCTTATGTTAAAAGGTAAATTTCATTAAACCAAACTTTTTGTGATGTAATATATGTTCAAAATATTTAATACATGTGAAATCTAATTTAACAATAATAACACAATATCAACATAAATTTAAACAACACAAGCATAGTAAACATATGTGCATAAACGAACCATCTAGTGACATTTTTTTAGAGTCATCAAAAAAATGTCAAGTTCATTCCTAAAGGTACATTAAGTGACCAAAAAAACTTGTAAACGTCTTCATGCTCCAACTTGCTTCAACATCTTGCAGCAAGTTTATAAATAATTTTATAAAGTTAGTGAAACTTTGATAAAATCAAGTTCATAAACTTTTAATTATCAAAATGGCTACAACCTTCATTCATGTTGCATTTTTATAAAAGTAAACTATTTCTAAAACTAATCTACTAATTACAAAAATAAACAAAATGAAAAGTATCTATTTAATTATTACATACCATATGAATAAATTAATAAATATTACAATAATTTTAACAAATCAACACAAACACACACACACACACACACACATATATATATATATATATATATATATATATATATATATATATATATATATATATATATATATACACATACACTCAAAATTATATAAAACAACATTTTTTTTCTATGACAAATTTTGGTGACAAAAAATGCATGTAAAATTTGATCACTAAAAATAACTATTACAAAGTTGTCATAGAAAATATGTATGGATTTTCTTACTAATGTGCACGATATTACCTACCAGTTTTAAAGTTATAACCTATCAAAACTTTAACTACTAATGCGCTTATAGGCGGTGTACCTACTCAGTTTATAATATAGTAAAGTAAGTTGGGTATCAAACTCAAGGAATGATATTTAGCTAGTAAAATAACTACTAAAAATTAATCTAAAACAGTAAATAAAATTAGGGTTTTATCTGACTTTGCAAGTATGAATAACTCAACTAACTAAAAACAAAAGCAAACAATCAACTAAAAACGATTGAAATCAAGAGAATAAAGACAGTTCCATTTACCTTTGAATAACTATTACATAGTTGTCATAGAAAATATGTATGAATTTTCTTACTAATGTGCACGATATTACCTATCAGTTTTAAAGTTATAACCTATCAAAACTTTAACTACTAATGCGTTTATAGGCAGTATACCTACTCAGTTTATAATATAGTAAAGTAAGTTGGGTATCGAACTCAAGGAATGATATTTAGCTAGTAAAATAACTACTAAAAATTATTCTAAAACAATAAATAAAATGAGGGTTTTATATGATCTTGCAAGTGTGGATTAACTCAACTACTTAATTAACTAAAAATAAAAGCAAACAATCAATTAAAAACGATTGAAATCAAGAGAATAAACACACTTCCATTTAGCTTTGAATACCTACCCCCCCCCCCCCGCACGCGCGCGCGGTTGTTATGGTTAGTTTCAAAACATTGATAAATTTAGTTGGTTACCAATATAAAAGTAATTAGTGGTCTTGATCCGATCTCTTAATGTTTTCACAATTTATGAACAACTATGAAATGGTCACACACAAGTGGAAACTAAATTGATTATTAAAGATAATTGGGCTATGTAAGATATATCTAAGATTATTATCTCTGATCAATACAAATAATCAAACACAGTTATGATCAAATTATGTTCTCTAACACAGTTAAAGTTATTATCTTTATTATCTATTCTAAGATTTGGTCAATCACTAGCTCAAGCAATTTAATGATCATAAACAACTAGATAGACAAGTCCATGCAATTAAAATGGTCATTCAACTACTCATAACTTGACTTTAAGCAACAAAGATTAAAACCTTTAACATGCTAGGAATTGATAAATCAAACACAAGCTAAACCAACTTCATAGATCCATGAAATGTATAAACTAACACATAGTATTAGAGTTCATCATTACTAAACGAAAGCCTAATGATTTAGCTCATATTTGCAAAAAAAATAAACAAATAAACACATTAGAAATTAAGATATACATGATTAGTATAAGCAAATCGAATGTATGGTGTGAAATCTTGCTATAATCTTCACTTCTCTTGATCTCAAATCTTCCAAGGTTTGATTGACACTCTAAATTGTAGCATTTTTGTCCCAAAAACTGTCTAAAACTTCAGAATCCTCCTCAAGTCAATCTTGTAATCGATATATATATATATATATATATATATATATATATATATATATATATATATATATATTGTAACACCCGTAGATTCGGGCTAGTCAATTTAGAGACGCTGGGCGTCAAAAATGAATTTTTGATGAAAGATTATTTAGAATGAATAATCTTAACCAAGTTATAGTATATGTTACAAGGTTTCCGTACATATAAAGAACGCTGAAATCCGAGTTATAACGAAGAAGTTATGACCTGTCGAAGTTTCGCGACAGAACCGGCACGACACAACGTGACGTAAAAAGTGAATTTACGTTAGAGCGGTATTTAGACTTAGCAATCTAAATAAAAGTCATAGAATATGTTAAACCATGAGCGTGCATAAAAAGAACGCCCAAATCTGACTTCGTATGAGGAAGTTATGATTTTTCGAAGTTTCGACTTAGCAGTATGCAGCCCGAATGCTCGATTTGAGACCGAGCGGTTTTTAGCCAAAACAATCTAAATGAGAATTGATAATATCATTAATTGTAGTAAAACGATAAAAAGATAGGCGAAAACGGACGTCGGATGAAGAAGTTATGATTTTATAACGGAGTTTTCCTGTCCCGGCCTACTAAAAATAAATAATAAAAATAAATTCAAAATTAGCCGACGGGGTCTAAACGAAAGTTGTAGATCATAGTCTCACCTACGCGTGGATATAAATAACGTCAAAAATGGAGTTTGTATGAGGAAGTTAAGAATTTTTGAAGTTTATTTAATAATTTCGATATTTAATTTAAATAAAAATTGGCCGATATTATCCATGGGGGGAGTCAGCGACCTTATCGTCGTTACGCCCTGTGTAATGAAATTTACGCCCCGCGTAATTTGGGCTTCAGCCCCTATAAAAGGAAGTCGAGTGCAGCCGATTCAGTTGCTCATTTCTTCCCGTTTTCTCACGTTTTTGCATCGTTTTTCGTGCAAGAAATATCCTGAAGCCCCGGTATCATTCCCGAGCCCCGAAGCAAGTCCCGAGGCCCCGAAGATCCCGAGAAGTGCAATTCCCGAGCCGAAGCTCTGCCCACGAGGAGTCCGGTTTTTGTGAAGATCTTCCAGATCTACCGAAGAATACTACTTCTACAAGCCGTAGTGCTGTCCGATCATCTTCTGATCAAGTGAGTGTATACTACCTTTCATAAACACGATAATAATACAAGTATGATTTGAGTGTACTAAGTATATTGTTGTTTATATGTGTGAGTGTGTAGTTACTTTCTTCTAACGCATAATTATGAAGTATTTTATATGAAATACGTGTTATGTGTGTATATATTGTGGTTTATATGTGTGAGTGTGCGGTTACTCTCTTCTAAACACATAAATATAAAGCATTAGCTATGAAATATGTGCTATGTGTTATATATTAATTGTCTATATGAGATGGGCTTGGAATTGATGTTTTAATATGGGTGTTAAATGATTTAAACTATATATGTAATTTATATCTACAAATATGTTGGGTAGAACATGGGTAGATGAAATAGTTGATGTGTGTTGAATGAATGTGATAAGAGAAAGGTGAGGATATAATGGTGATGATGATTAGGTGATGAGAAACAGGTGATGATGATTAGGTGATGAGAAATAGGTGATGATAGAAAGGTGATGATAATTAGGTAATGATAAATAGGTGATGTGAGATGAGAGGAGATACCATAACCTTGACCGGCGATGTGGAAATTTGGCGATGTAGTCATCTACCAGAGTATAGATGGCGACCACAGACTATTCTAGATGACCCCGTGGAAACACCAGTAGGCTCATAACCTGTAGGTGATGAATTACGAGTCGAGGCGATGTTGTGGCTACGTATTCATGCGATGATACTCTAACCCTTACTATGAATTACGAGTCCAGGCGATGTTGTGGCTATGTATTCATGCGATGATAGTCTAACCCTTATTATGACTTACTAGTCCAGGCGATGTTGTGACTACGTATTCATGCGATGATCCTTAGGAAAAAGTCTTTAGGAACAAACATACAAGGAAATGTGATGTAAGGACATGAGAGGTAAATACGATGTAGGAGATGACCCTTAGGATAATTCCTAAGGGAAGGTACTTCAGAAATAAATGGAGATAACGGGGATGGGTAATTGGGTTGGTTGTTTGACGATTGAATATAATAATTATATTATTGTGGGTTGAAAACCCTATATGCTCTCCAGGCTCCCAAGCCTGACCCACTCAGTTTAATTGTATCACAGGTATCGATACGAAGCTGCTTTGCACTGAGAGATTAAAGGAGATGTAAATCATTAGTGTAATTGAATGTAAGTTCTGTTTATGCTTATATGTCTGTATCGGAACATGACATCCCGAGGTTTTATTATTAAATGAAAATACATTCTCTTTGAGAAATGTTTTGATAAGTTATTATCATATCTTGTTTTGGGAACAAATTCCGCAACCGTTTTCTTTAAAAGATTACTCTGATTTTATAAAACAAAGCATAAACAAATCGGTCTTTTCTGGCCGTGAAAATAGGGATGTAATATATATATATATATATATATATATATATATATATATATTCCACAATTTCACTCTTCATGTCATGACCAATAGCGTGTCACAACTTGAACTCAGTATCTATCCATATTCGCGAAGGAAACTTATACCTCTCCGTATAGGAATCTTATGGGACACATCGTCACCACATGAAGGAGCGATTATCACGTCGTGAGATATACTTTTTACGTATAGAATTGAGATCCTTCTTATAGCCACGTCGTGGATATCAAAACACAACGTCGTGGGAAATGCTTATAACTTGAATTTTTCTCCTTTAAGCTCCTAACCTCAGTTCCAGTCCTCTAATTATCCATCTTTTGTCATTTTTGATACACCACATCATGGGAAATGCTTATCACTTGAATTTTTCTCCTTTAAGCTTCTAGCCTCAGTTCGAGTCCTCGAAATATCCATCTTTTGTCATTTTTAGTCCTTTTTCTTCAAGAATCTCCTGCTTTGTTGCAAAATAGAGATTAATTTAATAAGTACCAAACATCTTTGCATTTTACCAAAATTATAGCTTAAATGTATTGAAATAATTCCTAAAAATGTATATAAATATGGCAATATCAAAATACCCCACACTTGCTTTTTGTTTTCCCTCATAAAACACTTTATATTTAGTACATCACATAGAACCATGCCCACTAATATCATACAAAAAAAAATCTGAATTGAACTTGCTAATTACATGACACCTTAATGCATGTATTTGTGTCTAGATCCTAATTATCTACTAAGCCCTAAATACTTACGATCCTTATAAACACTTCCCACCTATATTGAACAATATTCATTTTATGCAACCCTCTGAGTCCATGCCCATAAATCTTTCTTAACCTCAAGGTTTTTTTGGTTAAGCTCCCAACCATACATATGGTAAAATAACCTAGAAAAAAATTACAACTTGAATAATATCACTTCGACTCATGGCAATTGTGTCTTATCCTTCACTTAATTCAACTTGAGTCTTCAATATTTGGAACTTTTTGAACTTTCTTCATATTTCTTGATCTTTATACTTTGTAAGCTCTTATTTACTCAAACTTTTGCAACTCTTTTTTTCTTTTCTATTTTTTTTTCTTTTTCCATACTAAATTTTTTCACTCAAAAACTAAAAAACCTAAAAAGAAAAACATGTGCTTAAACAAGAGAACTTCACTTCAACCCTTATAGGTTAAAGGTATCAGTCTAAAGTGTAATGACTACATAAGCTTTCCTGGATACATTTCTTATAAATGATGCTAAACTTTTTATATCCCTCAAACTACACAAGGTTGCATTTTCTTCTCATGATTTCACTAGGACTGAGAAGCCACAAATACATTATAACATATTAGTTCAACTAAATATTAGGGTTTGTGTCACATCATCCTACATAACACTAAACTATCTCAAATACAATAATATCAAAATTAAAAATGACAAATTTATTAGACTATTTTTGCAAGCCTATTAATTTAAAAAAAAATCTAGCATCTTTCTTAATTGCTTTTATGCTTGAAAATCCTTTTTCGACCCCAACCCCACACTTATATCATACAATGCCCTCATTGTATGCATAAAACAAATAAAGCATATAAAAATCAATAAAAGGGAGAAAAATCAACAGATACCCCTGGAGTAGTAGTGGTGAGATCGAATCTGATTGTAATGGGAAAGTGTGAAAATCTCAAATATGTTGGAACTGGACTCCTGCTGCTACTCGTGAATGTGTAGGACAAAAAGAATGAACCAAAGACTCGCATATTAAAAACGTGTGGTGCAAGAAACTTCAAAATAATGCATTGTACTCTAATGAAAATGTGGGAAAGCATACTCCACGTCATTAAGTCAAATAATAGAGCAAGAGAATTGCAATGTTCTGGTGAGAATCACAATGTGAAAGTGTAGTAGTAACGATGTGAGTATAGAGTCTTCAAATCAGGATTGCGACAAAAGTCTCGTCACGACATGACATAGTGAGAGTTACGTTGTGAATATTGGAGGGTCACAGAATGCAGTTTTGAAAAATGCTTCTTGTGTGGAAAACTTCTATTTTTGTTCTCAACTATTTAATACTCATTTTAAGACATTTGTTCCAATTGTAACTTCTCTCTATGCTCCTCATATCATACAAATATCACCACACACTTATCAAAAATTTTGGTCTTCTATTTTTTTTACTCTAAATCTCATGGATTTTCTCTCGATAATTTAATAACTCTAGAAACAAAATAAACCAAAGAAAACCTAGAGGTAAACTAAGAAAAAAACATCAAACATTCGGTTATATGTCTAATAAACAAACCAAAATTAAAACACACCAAGAATAAAAATCAAACAAATAAAAACAAAACCTAAAAAGTATAATCAAATTTCATCTTCGTTTGCACCACTCATCCTAGCTCCGTCATGTTGTCACGGCCACATCTCGCTACATGATGGACAATACGGATATTGGTTACCCAAGGTCGATGGTTGTGCAATATTGAAGTGTTGCACAATATTCTCCATTGTACCCCAATCCAATTCATACTTAAACGCATTCTATCCATATATTTTGCCATCATTTCATCACGAGATGGTCCTTCCATGGGCATGTTATCCGGTAGAAGTTGCGATGTTTCTCCTCTCGCCCTCACATTTCTTCTTCCCCTTTACCTTGGTTGCTCTTTCAGTTGCTCAAGTGGCACTTCCTAATCAATCGCGGGTATACAATATGCTCTACCCAAATTCCCCACAACATGCATTGTTCCCAAAAATTTAATGGTGAGTTCAGTGTCCTTAAAGCGTGTCATCGTACGAACAAATCCCGAACTCATAATCCCATGCGAGCATGCTAAACGGGTCACCAAATGTCCCCCTATAATAGGACTCCCAGGTCATGTTGTACCACCGATAAACCTTGCAATAATATAATTAATGTCGCAAAACACCGCTTGTGTGATCTCGTTTCTTCTTCGGTGTACAATCCCATTCTTAAATGTGAGATCCTTCCCATAAGTCGGGTCCATCATACACTCTCGATACCCCCCCCCCCCCCCAAAAAAAATGTGAGATCCTTCCCATAAGTCGGGTCCATCGTACGCTTTTCAATATTTACCGTAGAAAAGAATTCAATCGAAAGTTCACTATATACCAGCTCTTGGATTGAAAAAAGATTGTGCCATTCATTGCACGTAAAAGTGAACCCATTTCCATTTTATCTTTTCGTGCAATATTTCTCAACTTCTTATAAAATTCCTACCCTTGTCAGCCATGACCAATTGATAACGGGTGCAATCGTGAACTCGCGGTTGTGCAACCATCCCAACTTGATATTGTAGTTGTTTAAAATTTTAACCAGACTTTCTTGCATGAATCAATAAAGTGGGTGGAGGTTTGACACATCAAAATCTACTTTTTCTAGTGTAATTTCTCTTTTAGTGCTACATTACTACAAAGAATAAAATAATAAACACCATACAAACAACCATAGCAGTTAAGTAAAAAATTAAGAAACAACAAAATTTGTTTGTCCAGTTTTCACGTTGTAAAGCCTTAGGCTTCATATCGTGACTTCGGTTCGTCGGCAGGGGTGAAATTGCTCATCGTTCAGGCCAAATCAGTCCAAATAAACACAAAGTTTTTTATTTAACAGTGGTTCTAAGTCAATTAAGTGCACATGCATGTAAGAACCATGTTTTCAAGTATTTTCAAAATTATCTCTTGGTTTTAAATTATGTCATTTGGTCCTTGTTTTGGAAGGAAGTAGTTGTACGAAGCCCTAGCAGGAAGATCGTAATTTCGGGAGAAAGAGTGCTACGCTAAGCGTACATGTGAGTATGCTAAGCGTACTAGGGTGTTAGTACGTTGGGCGTACACATATGTACTCTAGGCATACTGATCTCCAAAAGAAACCCTAAGTTTTAGGGTTTAAGGGGTATTTAAGCATCCTTATGGTCATTGATCCCCACCGTTTCTTCCTCCAAAGCCTTAGAGTCGTTCCTGCAAAACCATAAACCCCCTTAAGTTTGCTTTTGAGCCCTTAAGTGTGTTCTTGGTGTTTTAGACGAAGGAAAGGTGCATCAAGAAGCTTGGAATCTTGAAGAAAGGATTGGATCTGGAAGTTTAGCTCTTTTTGTTGGGTTTTTGGCATTCTAACACTCCTAAGTGTACATGCAACCCTAAATACCTTGGATCTATGTTTTCTCTATTATACATGCAAATATGAATATTCCAAGGTATTACCGTATCTAGCATACAATCTTTTGATACTTGGGTAATATAACAAGTTAGAATACATACCTTGTTGATGTAGCTTGTCTTCATGAAGCTTAAGTGCCTAGTGCCCCAAGTGTGATACCTCAAATGGTTCACACAAGACCATGAACACTTGGAATAACCTTGAGAATAAGGATACTTTGGTTCTCTCTAGTGAAATCGGCCTTGCCCTTTTTTGTACACACACTAGTGCCAATTTCACCAACCAAGGACATCTTTATATAGTGTGGTGACTAGGGTTAAACCCATGACCCTTCATTTCATATGATCCATGGGTTAAACACTCCATGGACTATCCATGAAAGCTTAGCCCAACCTAAATGAACTTGGCCCATCACACACACACATATATATATATATATATATATATATATATATATATATATATATATATATATATCTAAGAGTCCATATTTAATTAGTTCCTTTTGATCACTTAATTAATTATAAATTAATTCTTGATCAATACTAATTAAATAATATGATTATATATTAATATATTAGAACTAATAATATATTAATATACATCCCTAGTATCCTTTTTCATCATCTTTTCTATCCAATTGTCTCGATGCCATGCAACAAAAATGGACCATGTCGGGTCGGTTCAAGTCTTACCAATTATAGTTATGGACTTAGACATTAATCCAACACTTTTCTCCATCATCTAAAGGGTACACCCCGTGTAGAGAGGTGTACACCCCATGTACCAAGTCAGCCACCCCGATGGTGGATTATGTGTAACCTCATGTACGTTGAGTGTACCTCCAGGGTACGCCCCGTGTATGCGACAATATTAGGCCTTTTCGTTTTGGGCTTCGATTTTGTGCTCGGTATGTCTTAGGCCATGTTGGGCCATCTAGATTTTATGGTTTGGGCATTTTTCTTGTTGGACTTTCTTGGGTGAAGACCCACGAAAAGAATGGGGCCTAATTTGGAAAATTGGGCCATATTTGGGCCTTAGATGTTTATTTTTCGATTTTGGGTCTTTAGTGATCTAGTTTAGGACCTTGGTTTTGGGCCAAGATTGTGGAAGGGTAAAAATGTCTTTTACCCTAATTTGAATGCATAGTGTGGGTTAGGGTCTAGATGTTGATGGGTTGTCATTGTGGATTTGATAGCACATGGAGTTTAGCAGATCTACAGTCAGAGATTGTTTGTAGGATCAACTGTTGGTGGGGTGTTCCCTTATTGTACTTGCGGGTCGAAGGCACCAATGTCGGCCCATTGGATTGATATCATGGTATGCATGTTTTTGTGCTGGTATGATCTATTAGATCGGTATCCTGGTAGATAGGATGTTGTTATGCTGTTATGATATGTTATATCGGTATCATGGTAGATAGGATGTTGCTATGCTGTTATGATTTGTTAGATCGTGTCCTGGAATATAGGATGATGATATGCTTAGTGATCTGTAGATTTGCCAGATTGTCTGTTGACTGGTAATATGTTAATTGATGGTTGAGGTTTTACTGCTATGTACATAATCTAACAGACCAAGGGCATTCCAACCCAGTGGTTGAGGACCCGAGGGTATTCCATCCCAAGGATAACTGGACCCGTTGTATATTGGCATTCCAACCTGATGGTTGATTGCACCAAGGGTATTCCAACCCAATAGTTGATTGGACCCGATATGATTGTATGATATGTGGTAAGTTTGGTCTACTTTGTGCATCATCCAATAGGCTTAGGGTATTCCATCCCAAGGATGATTGGACCTATAGTATGTGTAGGGTTTTGAGCATTATAACACTCCTAATTGTACACGCAACCCTAATAAACATTGGATCTATGTTTTCTCTCAAATACATGCAAATAATAATTTCCAAGGTTTACATCGTAACTAGCATGGCATGAAGAACTAGAATCATAAAACACTAGAAGAATGACATACCTTTTGATAGTGATTGATTGCTTGGAGTTTGAGAGCCTAGCACCAATAATGTGAATGCCTCAAGTGGAATCACAAATCACCAAAAACTTGGAAAACTTTATGAGAGAGTATACCATACTCTTAGAAATTGGCCACACCTTACACACACACACTCTAGGGTGCTATTTCATGCAACATAAGCTTGTTTATATAGTGTGCATGGTTAGGGTGAAACCCTAATAACTTATGTCTTTTCCTTTCCAAGGATCCATGGGTTAAAAGCTCCATGGATCATCCATGGACTTTCATATAAGCTTAGCCCATTAACAAATGAGTATTATCCCACACCATATAAATATAATAGCCCATGATTTAATTAGTCTTCCTTTTAATGACTAAATTAATTCAAGATTAAAACTAATTAAATAACATGACTTTATATTAATATATTATAACTTATAATATATTAATAAATCGTAATTATACAATTCTCATAAAATTATCCATAAATAGTTTGGGTGAAGTGCAACCCAAATGGACCATGTCGGGTCGGGTCAAGTATATACAAGATAAGTTATGGACTTAGACACCTTATCCAACAGACTCCCACTTGGATAAGTCTAATAACTATATTTGCATATATTACTCCAGGAACCAACCGACAATCGTAGCTCTTGAAAACTCTGTTGAACTATGAAGCATCATTTTAGATAAGTGATCATATAGTCCTCTGTTCTCATGATATCAGCCGGACAAATACATGGAACAATGTCTTACTTATTGTCTGGCAGTTTTTTCTCGATTTTCGATTTGTTTGACAAAGAACTTAACTGAACACATCAGTTTAGTTCTGACCGGGCTTGGTACATGGGTCAACACAAAATCATCGAGGGGCCCAGATATCGCTTCTATTTCTAGAAGGAACAGATAAACTTTGACCCATATGCTTGTTTTACTACTTGTTGAATTGTACACAAAGGCACGTTTTATAACATCAAGTTACTGATGTGTTTTCGTGCAATCAATGCACAACCAAATCATAGGCAACAACTCATATCTCTAGGTTTGAAGACTTATATTATATTACCGTCTCACGATCACTCGAGATAAATTCCATGAAGTGATACAAGTGAGCGTGGGTTAATTCCAATACTCATAACTTATGAGCATTCATAAATGTTGTAGCAATCATTGCTATGTCTAAACACATTTAGCCATCTACAACCTCGATTCATGATAGTCTTAATTCATACCTACTTCCAACATATGAACGACTGTGGAGTGTTTAAATAACTTAGTCATTCAGAAAGAATAACTAGTTATTCTGGAAGTCAAAATATGCAAAGTGAAACACAATAATAATCGAATCCAATATGGTCTCAGAACCCTTTTGAATATAAATAAAACCAACTTTTATTTATCACCATATTGATTACACATTATTCATTGTATAATGTTTCAAATAATCAACTTAATACTTGAATAAAAAACAACAGTCGTCCCATGCTCCTAGCATGTACACTTTGTTTATCTAAACAATAGATATGTCATACTCCAAATGCTCAGTAAATGCCCTAAGCATTTGGAAAATTTAGAAAGGATGAATATTATAGCACATGAAATCGATCCTATATCCGAAGCATATGGGACACGATTCATGATGTCTCACATAAAGGCATGATACTAGACCAGTCTTTTGCTACAATATTTTTTTATTTGTCATGTTTTCAAAATTTAACTATGAAGAGGGATGCCATAATCATAATCGAATTTTGATAACGCAATATATATAGAATTTCTTTAAGTTGAACCATTCCAACATAAAATACATATATATATATATATATATATATATATATATATATATATATATATATATATATATATATCCTTGACTAAAGATGATTAAAACCTCAATCTAAGCTTTTAGAATTGAAATGAAGTATAATTTCCTCTCCCTTAATTATAGCAAAACAACTTTTTCAACCCCTACAACTTTACGAATTGAAACTTTGTTTTTCTATAATTAACATTGCTAACTTGCAACACTAAACATAATAATCATGGTCCAACTAACATGATGATTATCAGCATAACACTTATGCTCCCACTAGCTCTGACATATTTCCATAAATCAGTTGGACTTCTGAAATTTAGATTCGCACACCCTTTCTTAGATAGCTCACATGTGTGTCTAAACAATTTCCAGAACTATGAAAATGGATGCCGTAATCATAGTCTCAATTGTTTAGACCTATTCCATTTCTCACAAGTCCATGTTAGAGTGTCGGTTAACCACACATGCTCCACTAACGACTTTGATAATGCAAATAACACAATTGCTATCTACTTAGTGAAAGCGTTTCCTCATGGATTGAACTTTTTGAAACCATAATCACAAGACAAGGTTAGTAACAAATTCAGCCTTACATGGATTGAACTTGTTAAATCTTAATTTCTTGTCACCTGGTAGCACAAGGCCCACCAATGCTACCATGCTGTTATGCACACAGTTTAGAACTAACATAACTCACATGCATAGTCAACTTAATAGGAACAAACACATAAACAAGAATTATGTCAACTTAATAGGTTGCAAACCTTAAGTCGTGTGCTAGTGATAAAACTCAGGTTTTACTCTTGATTAAATCTTGAAATCCTTTCAGGATCGTTAAGACTCCCACTGTCCTCTTGACATATAAGTTTCCCTAGTCAAGGACCATTCCTTGACAAAGCAATTATTCAAGGGATAGTGCGGATTCTTATCAAGATAAACACTTCACACAATTGGTCTTAGTTGGTCTTTGTCTTATCCAAGACATCACAACTTACCAATTTCAAATGTACGGGAGTAGAAAACATTTCACACTACATTTGATAAGTGTTTTAAACCTTACTTTATGTCACTCAATGTTACAATCTTGGAGTATGACTCTAAGAGTTGTTTTAGAATGAAGTATGACTCATTCTCTTGATTTTAACCATTCCAACAATTCATGACCCCTCTTCTTAGTCATAACAATGCACTAAGATGTCCTTAGAGTATGAATTTGTGATATGGTTTCATAATCATTAAGATGATCATATAACATGATACTAAAGTACTCTCCCATCTTTTCAGATTTGAGAAACTTTTATCTCTCTGCCAAATTTGATTCTTCTCATCCGTTCTGCCATGCATTGAAACTTTTCCAATGTTACAGAATTATACTTAACCTTATAAGTATAACCATATTTACTAATCTTTAGTAAATCATGACGAATCAATCTTTGTGGTGGACCTTGACCAGCACACACCCAGTGTACCTAATTCCATAGCCCTTCAATTGACTCACATATGCATGTGATCAATGAATTAGTCTCAATTTTACAAAGATGAAAATTCTCATTCACCATACAATACAACTTGTATGATTCCAAGTTTCTATCCAATTAAAGCTTTGGTGATGAGAACCTTTCCTCATTTGGTAAATTCAAACACTACCACAAATGAGAGAATCAAACTCATATTTACATTATTGCTAGAAACATACAAACATCAATTTTCTATAAAGGCCATTGTAAGGGGATATAATATAAAATAAACTAAACAAAACTTTTATTTCTTTATAAAATGCGGAAAAATATTCCTTACAATGCATCTTCAAATGAAAAATATGCTATTACATATTTCCTAGCAATCTATCACAACTTTTAAGTAGTAGCTCAAAAATCCGATCCTCGAACCATGCGATAGAAATCCATCTTCGTGATCAGATTCAACACACTCTTCTTTTAACTTTCCTTTTGCTCGATCCTACTAAACATCAAGATGCAATCTAGTCACATCATGTAATAGGAATCAACAATTAGGAACTTTAATAAAGTTAGATAGTGGACTTACCTTAAGCAGAGTCAACCATTTTGTCTTTACTTGATTTCAAATCTTTCAGGTATTCAGGACAGCTTTGCTTCCAATTTCCCTTCTCATGACAATAAAAACATATAGACTCTTTGGGAATGGTACACGAGACAATCACAGACTCAGCCTTTCCCTTTACCTTTTCGGTCAACCCGGTTGACCAAGGTCGATCCCTTTCCATTGGGAAGAGAAATCTTTTCTAGACTTCCAATGTTACCATTATCCATGTCCATGGAAGTTTGAGAATTTGATCTTTCACCAATATTTACTTTTCCAGTACACCAAAGCATTTCTGATTCAGCAGCAATGAGCAAATAAGAAAGATCAATAAGAGTCATATCGTGATCTGTCACATAGTAGTCCTTAATGAACTCACTATATGACTCTGGAAGTGTCTGAAGAACCCAGTCAGCAGCCAACTTCCTTGAAATATCGACACCTAACATTCTCAACCTATTAATGTGTGACTTCATATAGAATACATGAGTACACACAGGTTTTCCATCTTTATGTTTCATTGCCAGTAGGGCTTGAGTGATCTTGAAATTTTCAAGTCTTTGAGCTTGTAGGTCAGGGAGAATAAATGGAGGAGATGGAGGAAGTGAAGCATGATGTTGAGGGACATCATCTTCAAGAGGAAAGTTTGTTCCATGAGATTTGGGAAGATCATAGTTGTCTAAACCAGACATCTACAATGGGAGAAAATCAAGTTCGTTGATTCAAGTCCTTAATATAACACCCAATATGAAATATTAAGGCTAGGACCCAGCATAATATTTTATAACTTGGAAGAGGGATGTCGTAATCCAAGCTATAAAATATTTTAAGGTAGGCGAATGACGATTCACCAATTTCCACCATGAAAAACGAAATAATTTTCCTTTGTACGCTTCAACCCGTCTTCCAAGCTATAAAATATTTGAAGGCAGTCTACGTTGTGATGGTTGGGAGTGGAATCTTCATGTTCTCCTTCATTTTGAGGCATTTTGTTTTGTACGCTTCAACCCATCTTCCATAAGCTTTCTTCTAATTTTCCTTCTTCCTTGAGTTATCACATGCATCTTGTCTTATCTTAATTCCTTTAGATTTTTTAGCTACCTTGCTTGTCAACTCCACCTCCATTTTGGCAAGCTTGGTCTCCTTGCTATTTTCATGCTCCTCTTCATCACTTGGACTAAGTTCTTCATCTTCAATAGCCTCTTCGACTTAAGCTTTTGGTGTGGTAAAAGCAAAAACTTCAAAAATCATGGGAATTAAGGTTCTCGGCTTGGTAAGTTGGACTTCTTCTTTTGGTTTTGGCTTCTCCCTTGTTTGTACTTTTTCTTCCATTAATTTTTCATATTCTTTAAGCTCATTATCTTTTTCATTCTCCTTGTCCATGAGAAATACTTCATCTCATGCTCTTGAATTATTGGACATTTCATTAACTCTAAATTTAATCTCCTCCTTCCCCACTTCTAGTGTAAGCTTAGACTCTCGAATGTCTACCAAGGCTCTTATGGTGTTTATTAGTGGGCGTCCAAGAATGATTGGTACATCTTCGTCCTCTTTTATGTCCAAGACAAAAAGATCAATTAGAAAAATGGATTTTCCAATTTTAACCAATAAATCTTCTACTATGCCTCGAGGATAAGTCACTCAACGATTGGCTATATAGATGCCATTTTTGTGGTCTTCAATTTCGGAAGGTCAAACTTTGGTAAAAAGAATAACACATCGAATTTATGCTAGCTTCAGAATCGGCTAGAGAAAATGTTTCTGTGGTATTCCTAAAATCACATGGAAAAGTGATGCATCTTGGATATCCCGTCTTCGTTGGTATTCCTTCCATAATAATCGTTAAACATTGTTCATTAAGAACAACCTTTGACATCTTCTATAGTTGTTGACGAGTGTCGGGAAGATCTTTAAGGAATTTCATGTATTCAGGCATCTTAGCCTTGGCTTCAATGAATGGGCTATTATTTAGAATTCCTTTCAATTGGTTGATGAATCTCGTATGCTCTTGTTCTAGTGGATGATGCCTCGCTCAAGAAGGATAAGGTAATGATTGTTTTTCCGCTTTGATATTTTCTTCTTTTGGTTGCGATTCGGGTTGTTTCCCATCTTTATTGTAATGCCCCGTTCTTGGTACATATTTAATCCATTTAAATGTTCATTTTATAAGAGCTACTCGATGAGTTGGTAGCCCTAACTCGTCGAGTAGATGCCATTTTGATCGCGGGGCTAAGTGGTCTACTCGACGAGTCGGAGTTCGGACTCGGCAAGTAGGCCTATCAGGAAGAAACCCTAATTCTTAGGGTTTGCACCCTATTTAAGCAACATTCCAGACCCCATCCCAGCCTCCATTACCTCCACCCCCTGATCTCGAAACCCTAAGTAGCTATCGAGTGTTCTTAAGCTTTTCTTGCCATTTTTGTGTGATTTGAAGCTAGAAGAAGGAAGGAAACCCTTGGTGATTCAAGAAGAGGTTGTAGATCCAAAGCTAGTGTTGCATTTCAGAACCTTTGAAGGTATAAAGCTTGTACCTTGGTTTCCATTCACTTAGATCTTATTATAGACTTGTTATTTGCACTTTATGGATCCTTTCCAAGTTCATTCCGAGATTTGAACCTTACAGGATGAAAGGCCTTCAGATCTGGACATTTCTGAGTTCTAGAAGCTCGAAGTTGTTACCTTTATCTAGCCATGGCTCCATGATATGGTGTAGGCCTTCATTTTGGCTTAAAATGAGTGTTTTAGCTTCATAACATTATGCATGAATGAAAAGTTAGCAACTTTACGTGTAATGCTAGTCTAAGGAGCCCAGATCTATGATTTAGAAGCAATGGAATCATTTAGAATCGACTGTATGGTTTAAGCATGCAACGAACTCGCCGAGTTGTTCTTCGGACTCGGTGAGTCGGGTCGAGTCCCCCAAATCTTTTCTAGTTATGAGCGAGACCATTGAGCAAATAGGGGGGGAATGAATCACTAATTTGGACAAGATTAGGACCAGGGAGCTAAAGGACTCAACGAGTCCAAGGAGGGACATGACGAGTAGAGTCGAAATGTCCCGATGATTATTGCATATAGAACTCGATGAGTCAGTAGAAGGGCTCACCAAGTTGACTTAATGGACTACGAGTTGGAATATTTCAGAGACTTGCAGAGTAGGGAGATAACTCGATGAGTTAAGTTGACTGGGGTTGACCTTGACTTGACTTTGACCAGAGAGTTGACTTTGATTAAGGGTAAAATGGTCATTTTACCCTAGGAAGGAATTTCAGATATTGACTAGGTATTATTGTGTTTTGATAGCCGGAGGGACGCCGAGGCAGTTACTGGATATTCCTCACCCTGAGATTTCATAGTTAGATTTACGAGGTGAGTTTTCCTCCAGTAGGAACGGGTCTAAGGCACCAAGGCCGACCCATTTAAGTAGTAGAGTATGTCGGGATAAGCCCGATGTCGGGGTCAGCCCGATGCATTTTATATGTTTAGTTTATTCCGGACTTCGGTCCTTTGTTGGGGTGGTCCCAAGAAGTAGTTATGTATGCTTGATGTCTCTGTGATTCACGCATGTTTATGTGTTATGTGTTATATGTTCCGGACTTCAGTTAGATATCGGGGCAAGCCCGATGCAGTTTACGTGATTATGTTATGTGTTTATGATATATATATATATATATATATATATATATATATATGTTATGTTGAGAATGTGTCAGGGTAAGCCCGATGTCGGGGTGAGCCCGATGCCCGATGTGGTCGGATGCCGGAGTGAGCCCGATAACGAACGGGAGTCTGATGCCGGGATTCATCGCGATGCATTTAGGAATATTCCCAGAGTTATGTTATTTGTTATATGTGCTTTGTATGGTATGTGATAGTCTGGGGGAGCTCACTAAGCTTCGTGCTTACAGTTTCAGTTTTGTTTTCAGTTACTTCAGCTAGTAAAGGGAAGGGCTCGAGTTGATGGCATGGCACACACCACAATTGATTTTCATGGGAGTTTACTCTGATATTTGTTGTGAGACTATTATATGTTTATCAGATTTATGAGTTTTCGAGATACATGTTTTATGGTTTTACACTATGGCAATGATATCTATGTTTGATAAATGAGTTTCAAAACGAAATTTTTGGCTTGTATTTTAGGGGTGTTTCATTTATTATGGATCAGTAGAGGATCAAAATTAAGGTCTTCATCAGTGGAGATTTCCATGAAGTGCAGTTGCAGTTTTGGATCGAGATCTTTAGGTGGTAAACGTTCGTTCACTAGCTTGGTCAATTGCCTTACTTGAGTCTTGATATTTGATATAGTGGCTTGTATTTTTGGGGTGTTTCATTTATTATGGATCAGTAGATGATCAAAATTAAGGTCTTCATCAGTGGAGATTTCCATGAAGTGTGGTTGCAGTTTTGGATCGATATCTTTAGGTGGTAAATGTTCGTTCACTAGCTTGGTCAATTGCCTCATTTGAGTCTTGATATTTGATATATGGTGGCTTGTTGGTTCCTTATTGTAGCATCAGAATAATCATGCTTATTCTGAATAGCGTCAATGAACCTACTGAGTATAGACTCAAAATCAAGTTTAGGGTGGTGGTTGTTCTTATTGGTAGTAGCCTCGCCCTATTTGTCTAAAATTTTCTTCTTTAGCCTTCTTGTACTCATCATAAGGTAACCATTCTTTCTTGGGATTCCTCTAATCTTTATCAAACCGGTCACCACTAGAGTAGGATACTTGCGCTTTTCGATTCCCATTCACATCCAAGTCACAATCTTACATTAAGTGTGGTCCACTACAATTATCACATCCCACCGGTATGACATGTATGGATCGACCCATCTTCGTGATTCTCCAAACCATATTATCTAGCTTTACCATTACTGCTGCCAATTTCTCATTTCCTCCATCTCCACCTATCTTTCTTCTCGTAATATCTTCACGAGGGTTGTTGTATTCTTTCGAATGTTCGGAAAATTCTTCAATTAATGATTTTATTATAGTCAGATCATTCTTCGTCATGGGTCCTTTAGAATCAAGGAGTTGCCTCATGGTCAAGTTTATCCCATAATAAAATATAGATAATTCTTGTTGTACATTGAGATCGTGTTGAGGGCAATTTCCTAGTAATCCCTTGTATCTCTCACAAGCTTCATATAAGGACTCACCATCATTTTGTTGAAAGTTTGATATCTTATTTTTTATTTTGGCTATTTTCAAGGAGGACTGAATTGTTCAATGAATGCTTCACGACGGTTGGTCCAAGTTCTAATCGTTCCATGTGCAAGTGACGTCAACTAAATTTTTGCATCTCTAGTAAATGTTACTAGAAGCATCCTTAGTAGTACCGCATCTCTTGAAACATTTGGAAAATGGAATGTCTTTAAGCATCGAGAGGATATATCCCGTGAGCTCAAAATTTGTTGCAGCGGGAATTTCTAGTGGAACAAGACCAGGACCGTTGTCGTTACGCATCCTCCTTGTGTATTCTTCCATGTTCATTGTTATGATGTCCACCATCTCTTCTACCTCGCTCTTGACTTAGTCTTCGGATTCGCTTTTTGTTCCTGGCTCATATCCGGTTCCTTTTTTGTTGGGAATTTTCTCAAAGCTTTCAAAACCATTTTCTGATTGAAAAGTGCTACTTGATTCATCGGCCTTCTTATCATTATGGTCATAAATAACTGAAACAAAAAAAAATAACCATAAAAAATGAACTAAAAAGTAAATAAATGAAAAAATGAAAAACATAATTTCTCACATCGTGATAGAGAGCTGATCACGACGTGAACACTGTAAAATTCAGAAAAATTATTTTAATGTAGAAAACTAACTTTTTGCAGAGTTTACGCCAAAAAATGATCGATTAACCTTTATCATTTATAACTCGAATTTTGCTCCTTTAAGCTCCTAGCTTTAGTTCCAATCCTCCAAATATCCCTCTTTTGTCATTTTCAGTCATATTTCTTCAAGAATGCTCTCGTTGGCTGCAAAATGGAATTTAACTTATAGGTACCAAATATCTTTGTATTTTACAAAAATGATAGCTTAAATGTGTTGAAATAATGCCTAGAAATGTATATAAATATGACAATAGCACTTACAAAAGAAAATCATCCATGTTTTCAAAAAAGATAGCAACATATTATCAAATAACCTAACTAAGCTTGTAAAAATGGCTTTGATACCAATTGCTATGTTTTAGTTAAAAAAATAATATAATTATTTAATATATATATATATATATATATATATATATATATATATATATATATATATATATAAGTATTTATTAAGAATTAAATTTTTATAAATAATACATTCGTTTTGATCAAAAATCGATCAAAAAGATATCAACCAAATTGTATGGAAGGTTGTGGTGTTGTGACTAATCTAAATATAGAATTTATATTAAAATGACACAAGTGGTTTGCAAGGAAAACTCTTGATCCTTACTAGGATATCTGACATAAAACTTTCGGAGGTGATAATCGTTACCTGTCTTGCTTAATCTATGTAATTAAAGTGCAAGTTACAGAAAAGAATTTCATAATATGAGTACAAGTATTTCAGTAGCTCTAGATGTGTGCTTGTGTGATTTATACATGTGTATTTATAGCGTAGGTTGAATAACTAGAAGTCTGATATTCCCAAGATTTGGTTGAAGATTTGGTTGAACAAGTATTTCCATGTTTCCTTCACTTGGTATTTCCAGTTCTTAAGCTTGATTGAAGTGATTATTCAGAGTTGATGAGTCTTTTGTTGAATAATTTGCCACACGTGAATAATAAACAAGAAATATATCCATTAATTTTGTAGGTTTTGGGACCCTGAGACTCCTTTAAGGTTCAGAATACTGGATAGGTTTAAGGATCATGACCCCTAATAATATTATCACAAAGTTGTTACTGTGACCATTTTAATATCATATATTATCTAACAATATCATTGTATAATGTCTCTTGGACATAAATATCTTTCAAAGAATAGTAGTCATAACTTTTCGTAAAGTTTGATACTTTTTCACAAATAATTTAATTATTGACTTGTTCATTAATATTTTTTTGTTTATCATTGAAACTTAGACATGATCACGTCCCAACCACTCTGTTCATTTATATATTCCTAGTTGTTTATTTCATGCATTTGCATATTCTAACCAGTATAAAATCTAGTTAGGGACTAAAATTCAATCTCAAGTTGTATTATTTGCAACTGATTTCACTACTAAAAGTTTTTATCAATGACTAAGTATTAGTCCTAGTAAGCACATATTAGAGACTGAATAAAATGGTATTAGTACGTGTTTATCATTCCTAAAAGAAACATAATTGATAGAGAGCACACACACACACACAAGAGAGAGAGAGAGAGAGAGAGTTGTTGAATTACAATTTTGCGTACTTAGCTAAGGTAGGTTACATGAATTCAATAGATATATTTATAGGAGAAAAAACCTAAAATCTATATGTATGGCCAAACCCAAAAACTATGAAAAATCTCACCCATAATGCATTTTGATGTTGAATCTGTTATAGAAATTATCCCACTAACTAATTAATCTATTGAGTAGCAATAAGGTTGAAGGAAGTATCAGGCTCTACAACTAAACATATTCTTCCTAAACCATGACTTGAAACAAATTGGATCAGTAGGTTAAGTAATGGTTCCATCAACATAAACAAATTTGTTTTTGAACGACAATGCAATAGTCATTGCATGAATCCATGACACATAATTTTCCCATGTGAGAATCTACGAATCAAACTATAAACCATGATATCAGAGTGATGCAAGAAGATTGGATCATCTAATGCTCTCTATTTGACAAAGAATAATGAATTGCTTTTGATTTGATAGAAAATTTTGAATAACATAATCAAAGGATTAAGCAAAAGATGGATATGAAGTTGAATTTAGATATAGACAAGGTTAATCGATTTTCCTTTAGGGTTAGGTATTGGAGATAAATCCCTTACGTCATTAGTTTATTTGTTTCCTATATTTGATTATTTAGTTACCTAGTATATCTCCTACAATTATGTTGTATATTGTATATAATCTCATTTAATGATCAATAATATTCAAGGAGAACATTTATCCCACTCTCACATGGTATCCACCTCCTCTCATCCCTAACCCTAAATCGCCCCTCCCTCTATTCTTCTTCTTCTACCTTACAGGGTGGTCACCTCCTCTGAAAACTCCTTTTCATTAAACACCCTCATACACATGCTTACCATCAAGTTAAACTCCTCTAATTATCTTCTCTGGAAAAATCAAATTACCCCGCTTCTTCTTCATCAAAAGTGGATGAGTCATGTCATTGGTTCCTCCACCATCCTACCATCCACTATTCTTATGGACAAAAAAGAAATTCCAAACCCAATCCATGATGCTTGGGTGGAACTCGATTATAAATTCATCTTAATCCTTCAATATTCCCTATCGGAAGAGTCTGTGGCCAAAGTACTAGGCCTCTCTACACCTCGTGAAGTGTGGATAACTTTTGAGTCTTCTTATAGCCATCAATCTCAAGAAAAATCACAAAACCTAAAAGATTCCTTGCACCAACTCAAAAAGGGTACCCTATCTATTTCTGATTATGCTAAGAAATTTAAATCTATATGTGACAAACTCCAGGCCATCGGACAACTGGTTCCTGAAACTGAAAAAGAGCCACTGGTTCTTGTATGGAATAGGGCGAATGTTTGAAAACTTCTCAATTGCTTATCTAGCACTCGCAATACATCCTACTTTTTTATCCTTAGTTGCTCAAGCTAAAGGTCACACGTTGTTTATCTCCTTTTTGCATGAACCGACACCGCCTCCTATTGCATTTCATGCTAACTCCTCTCATGGGAGAGGCAAATCTAGACAGTCCAATACTCGAGGATCTTCATCTTCTCGTGGCAGGGGAAAGTCTGGTCATTGACATCCTCACTGCTAATTATGCCGCCATGATGGCCATTATGCCAAAGCATGTCCAGATCTCAATAGTTATTCTTAACGATCTTCTTATTATGTTGCCAATCTTGTTCAATCTTTTAACATTGATTGCAACATAAATGATTCTACTCCTTATTGGAGTGTCGATTCAGGAGCAACATCCTACATGGCTCCATCTTCGACTGGACTGGATTTCTCAGTCCCTTACCATGGCAAAGACAAGGTTGCATTTAGAAATGGTAACGTGCTTCCCATCTCTTGTATCGACACTTTATCACTTGCCCCACATTTAAAATTATGAGATGTTCTCATAGTTCCACACATAAAAAAGAAACTACTATCTGTCAGGTATTTAACTAATGATTACCTAGTTGATTTTTTGTTTTCTCGGTCCTCTTTTTCTATTCAGGAAAAAATCAGCTAAAGGATTTTGTCAACGCACTCACAAGGATGGTTTATACGTCTTGCATACTACATCTTTTGATTTATGGCTTAAAAGACTTGGTCATGTTGCTTATGATTTCATTTTTCTTCTTAATAAATATGGACATTTGTGTGTTAATTCGATCTTACCGAGTACTACTTTATTCATATCTTGTCAACTCTCTAAGAAACATCGTTTACCCTTTCAATTGAATGATAAAAGATCTATGCACGTTCTTGATTTATTTCACTGCGATTTATAGAGACCGACTCCTATTACATCTGTCAATGGTTATTGTTATTATGCTTTATTCGTTGATGACTACTCTCGGTTTTCTTATATTTATCCTCTAAAAAAGAAATCAAATTTTTATGAGGTTTTAGACACTTTTATAACATTTGTTCAAACCCAATTATCTTGCAAGATGAAGGTTTTTCAAAGTGACTAAGGTACTGAATTTTTAAATCATTGGGTACGCAAGTTGTTTGCTGGAAATGGAACTCATCATTTAATGTTGTGTCCTTATGTTCCACAACAAAATGCTCATGTTGAATGCAAGCATCGTCATCTAACCAAAACTAGACTTGTCATGCTTTTTCACGCAAATGCACCTGCACATTTTTTGTGGATGCTTTCTCTTCTGCTACTTATGTTATAAACTGTCTACCCACCAAAATTTTACAAAATAAATATCCCTTTTAGACTCTTTTTAAAGTTGTTCCTAACTATTTTTGGATTAGGTGTCTAAGCCCATAACTATAATTAGTATGTACTTGAATTGATAGTAGCAAATGTCCTTTTGGGTTGCCTTCAAACCTGGCAATTGAATAGGATTATTGTTGGAGAGAGAAGAATGATTTATTAATTTATTACTTGGTTGATAAATTAATTTATTAATGTATTATGGATATAATATATTAATTAGAAATCATATTGTTTAATTAATATTTAATCAGAAATTAATTTGGAATAAATTTTGGGATAAATGAATTAATTGAAACTATATGGACGAAAGGTGACAATGATCAAAAGTTGAGCATTGAGCATTCTAGAACCTCCCTTAGAGGGATGGAACGAAATCTAGAGTGTCCTAGGGTTTTCTTGGGCTCTAAGGGTGCCTTGGAAGCCTTAGGGAGGAAGTTGAGGGATTAGGGTAATCCAATATACATCTGGCTTATCCTAAACCTTCCTTATCACCTATATAAACCCCTTTAGGGTTGGATTTCGAGGGAGGGCACTCTAAGAGAGGCTAGGGACAAATTTTCCACTTCCCTTCTCTCTCCATAGTAATCCTTTGTTGCTAGGTTTGTTTGTGAGCCATTAGAGGCGCGACATTTGTGGCGCTTGCTACCAAAGTTCAAGATCTTCAAGGATTTGATCGCTATTACCATATAAATACATAAGTATGTATCCTAGCCCTAATTATATGTTAATTTCAAAAATTACATGTGCCTCCTAGGGTTTCTAGTTTTTATGTTCAATTCTTGTATGTCTAATAGTGAAAACATAGATCCTCAAATTAGGGTTGCATGCACACATAGGATTGTTTGTTTTGTTTAAAACCTATCAGTGGTATCAGAGAGTATGGTTTTTTCTTTTCAATTAGATTTGGTACAATTGATTGAACTAGACAAAATCAGGGTTTATAGCTATTAAACCCTAAGGCCTTTAAATTATTTCAATTTAGGGATTAAGAACCCTATTTCGAAAATCCCTAAGGGTTTTCAAACCCTTTCCTTTGGCCACCTTGGAGTCGAAATCTAGGGTTTCCTAACCCTAGAGTTTTTTTTTTATTATTTGGCAAGGTTGAAAGCATTGCCTTCCACTCCAAGTACAAGATTTCGAAATCTAAGGAATAAGTTAGTAGGTTGTTATTTTTGGTAATTATCTTGTAAATTATTTAATTGGATAATTATAGATATCCATACCTAAATTTCGAAATCCATGGATAAAGGATTAAATTAAGTTAGTATGTTTAATTAAATTGGTAATCCTTATTAGATTTAATAATTTAATTAATCGTTTAATTTGTGAATAATTATTAAATCACAGGTTTTTTAAATTTTAAGATTTTAAATTAAATGGTTTTAATTTTTTGAAAATTTTAATAAAATTAAAAAACCCTAGTATTTTAAATTTTAAAATACACCCTTATACTATATAAAATTAAAAGTCTAATATATTATATATGTATAAGTAAACAGTTAGTCTTACCGATAGTAGACCTCATTCACGAAGCTGGTCTATAAGGGGTGTTTAAGGAAATTGCCTATAAAATGGCGATTGAATGGGTATCCACTTTTACCCACCGCACTCTTGACTAGTGGAGGGTCGTTAGCCAAACGGGTAGGATAGGACACAACCTTCCATTATAAGTATAATGAAAAACAAAGTAACTAAAAACTCCCAAATCTTAATTACTTTAGGAAAAATGTGGAATTGGTGCTAATCCATGAAATTGCACATTGCACCCTTATTGGTCGATTAGTGGAGCGTGTGTGGTTAACCGGAACACAAATATAGGACCAATGAAGGATGTCAATGGGTGGCTTGATGTTTATCATAGATAAATCGAGCGTGTGTGGTTAACCGGCACATTGATTAGGTGATTCGTAACATCGAGAGTACCAAGCTAATTTGCATGGTTATCCATAACTTGTTTGTGATCCTCGGCATCCCAGTCACAAATGAAGGGTACATTCGAGATTTAAATATGCCATTGAAAAGTTCAATGAATCTCAAAAGATCTAGGAGTTTCAATTCATTTAAAACATAAATCTCCTTTTCGTTTTTCATGGTGGAAATTGGTAAATCGTCATTTACCTACCTTCAAATCTTCTGCAATTTGGATTACGACATCCCTCTTCCAATCTGTAGAACATTGTGTTGGATCTTAGCCTTAATATCTCACTTGGGTATTTTTATTAAGGATTCAATCAACTAACTTGAATTTTCTCCCGTTTTAAAGATGTCTGATTCTAACTATGGTCTTCTCAAATCCCTTGGAACAAGCTTTCCACATGAATATGATATTTCACGATTCGATCGAGGAACAAGAGATCATTCTTCAAGTCCTCCACCTCCTCCTATTGTTCTCCATGACCCACAAGTTTAAAGGCTTGAAAAGTTCACGCTCACTCAAGCCCTTTTGGCAAGTAAACACAAATAAGGAAAGTGAGTGTGTGCACACGTCTTAAAGATGAAGTCACACATTGATAAGTTAAGAATGTTGGGAGTCGCTGTCTGTGAGAAGCTAGTTGTTGACTGGGTTCTTCAATCACTTCTTGACTCATATAGTGAGTTCATAAGAGAGTACTATATGATGGAACACGACGTGACCCTCATCGATTTCACCTATTTTCTTGTTGCCGCTGAATCATAAATGATTTGGCGCATTGGAGAAGCAAAGTTGATTGGTAGATCTCCCTTCCAAACCTCCATGGACATAGGCAATGGCAACGAAAGGCATGCCATGGTCAAAAAGTTTGACCATAAGAGAAAGGAAAAGTCTGAGGTAGTTCCGTGTGTTATTCCAAAAGAGTCAATTTGCTTTTATTGCCAAGAGAAAGGGCATTGGAGACGAAGCTGTCCTATCTACCTGAGAAATCTATGAGATGGGAGAGTCAAGACGTATGACTCTACTTCAGGTAAAATCCATTAACTAACTCTATAAGTTCCTCTTTTTGATTCTTAATACATTATGTGATAAGATTATATTTTGATGTTTTGTAGAATCGAAGAAAAGAAAGGAAGCTTAAAGGAAGAAGTGAGCTAAGTCCGATCGCGAAGAGAGGGATTTTGATCGCATGATTCATGATCGGATTTTTGGAGCTACTACTTTTAGAGTTATGATAGATTGCTTAGGAATAAGTAATAGCATAGTTTTCATTTGAATTGCATTGTAAGGACAAGTTTTTCCGCACCGTTTATAAATAAAATAAATTTTTATTTTTTTTTGTCTTATTTGTTTATTTCCTTGCAATGGAATGTATGAAAAATTGACGTTTGTGTATTTCTAGTTTTAGCAGTGTTGAAATGGATGTGATTCTTAGTTATGTTATTTGTAACGCCTCATTTATGGTATGTGATTTATATAAAGTATTTTCATTTCTTAAGGGGTGCTCGACGAGTCTGTAGCCCGACTCGTCGAGTAGAGATAGGATGATCACGCAAATTAAGTTGGCTACTCGACGAGTCCATACGCTGGGACTCGGCGAGTCCGCCTGTCTGGATGAAGCCCTAATTTTAAGGGTTTGCACCCTATTTAAACGCATTAATGTGCCCCAACCTCGCCTTCATCACACTCATAGCATCCTTTACCTAACCCTAGCCCCCTTAAAGAGCGTGTGAGTGATTGTTACTTTGTGAAGGAACTTTGGAGCAAGTAGAAGAAGGAGAAGGTTGAAGAGTTCAAGGAAAGGGAAGTAGATCCAGAACACGCTCACTTGTGGTCATCTATTGTGGTAATAAAGTCTCCATCTTGCTTATTGATCTAGTAGATCTTGTTTGTCCCTAAATTGTTGCTTTTAAGCCCAAAAACCCTAAATCCTTTGTGATAAAGCCTTATAATCGGGTTATACTTCAGATCTGGACCCTCATTACATTATAGAAGTGTAAAGTTTCAGTTGTGGTCGTGATTGAGGTCCCTCTTGAGCTTAGAACCCAATTAAGAGCCTAGATTTGGCATTTGAAGCCTTTAAATCCATGCATGCACGTAAAGTTTGCAACTTTACGTGATAAGCGTGCCCTAGAAGCTTGGATCTGTGATTTGGAGCCGCTGCATGGCTCAAATCAAGTCTGTATGGAAAAAGGACTGAATGGACTCGATGATTCGCAAGGTTGACTCAGCGAGTCATATGAAGATAGCCGTGGACTCGATGAGTTGGATGAGCAACTCGGCGAGTCCGATGAAGATTGCCTTAGACTCGACGAGTTGTTCATACAACTCGGCGAGTCGGATGAGTTTTCCCGATTAAAGTAGAGTTTTAGTGAAATAGCTTCATTCCTTGTTAGCTACACGTAAAGTTAGCAACTTTACGTGTTCAGATGGTCCCAGGAGCTTAGATCTACGAGTTAGATGCTTTGGAATGGATTAAAATCGATTGTATGAAATCTGCACGTTAGGACTCGGCGAGTCGAGTCGCGAGTCCCCCGTATTTCTTCGAGTTGTGAGTTTAGGGTGAATGAGTGAGTGGGGAAGGGGACTCGATGAGTTAAAGTCAGAGTTAGTAATGGAGGGACTCGGCGAGTCTGCGCCCTGACTCGGCGAGTCCGGTCAACTGGAAGTTGACTTTGACTAGGGAGTTGACTTTGATCAGGGGTTAAATAGTCATTTTACCATGAGGACATTTTTAGTACCTGATCTAGTGTTTTTGGGATTTGTAATCGGACAGTTCCGGAGCAGCAGTCAGCCACTTTTAGAGTTAGCATCTCAGCAGCCACCATTACGAGATGAGTTTTCCTTCCAGTAGGAACGGTTCTATGGCCATAATGTCGGTCCGTTTAGTTAGCAGTAGTTTCGGACCTCGGTCTGATGCAGTAGTTAGATTGCTTGATGTCTTTGTGATTCAAGCATGTTCTGTGTTATGTGATCCGGACCCTAGTCCGATGCAGTATACAGTATATGTGTTCATGCTAGTTGATATGTTTATGTTATGTTATGATTCAGTCAGTTCTGGACTTCGGTCCGATGCAGTTAGTTCCGGACTTCGGTCTGATGCAGGGGACAAGGTCCCAGTCAGTTCCGGACTTCGGTCCAATATAGTCAGTTCCGGACTTCAGTCCGATGCAATAGTTCCGGACTTCGGTCCGATGCAGAGGGCAAGGCTCTGGTTAGTCTCCAGACTTCGGTCCAATGCAGTGGGCGAGACCCAATATGTGCTTTATATGTTATTGTATGGTATGTGGTAGTTTAGGGGAGCTCACTAAGCTTCGTGCTTATAGTTTTTTGTTTTGGTGTCAGGTACTTCCGCTAGCAAAGGGAAGAGCTCGGGTTGATGGCATCGCACACACGACAGCTTCAGTTTCTTTTATCCTGAGAGTTTGTTTCAAATATTATGATATGTTGATACAGTTCTCTTGTCATGACACATATATTATAACTTTTTGGGATTTGTGTCCTACAGTTTCATTATATATTATGGATGATTGTTAGCTTTTGGTATTGTTTAAACAAAAAATTTTGGGTCGTATTTGGGTCGTTACATTATTTGTGGAAATGTCAAGAATTTACCAAATAAGGAAAGATTCTTGTCGCCCGAATTTCAATTGGACAGAAACTTGTAATCATATAAACGGTATTGTATGATGAATGAGAACCTTCATATTAAGACTAATTCCTTGACAAAGAGTCAAGTGAAGGACTAGGAGAACTGGTACACCATATTGTGCACTAGTCAAGTCCACCACAATGAACAATAAGATTATTCGTCATGATTTACTAAAAGTCTAGTAAATGTGGTTATGCTTACAATATTAAGTGTAATTCTAAATCATTGAAAAGTTTCAATGTATGGCAGAACGAATAAGAAGAATCAATTAGGCAGACAGATAAAAGTTTCTCCAATCTAAGAAGAAGGGAGAGTACTTTTGTATCGTGTTTTATGATCATCTTGTTGATTATGAAACCATATCACAATTAATCCTCTAAGGACATCTAAGTGCACTAGTATGGCTAAGAAGACGAATCAGAAATTGTTGAAATGGTTAAATCAAAAGGATGAGTCATACTTCGTTCCAAAATCAAGTCTTAGAGTTATACTCCAAGATTGTGAATTGAGTGACACATCTTAAGAAGTTCTAACACCCTCTTCAAATGTGAAGTAGAAAATTGTTTTTCACTCTTGCACGTTTGAAATTGGTAAATTGTGATGTCTTGGATAAGACAAAGACCAACTAATATCAATTGTGTGTAGTGTTTGTCTTGATAAGAATCCACACTAACTATTGAATATTTTTTGTCAAGAAATGTTTCTTGACAGGAGAATCTTATATGTCAAGAAGTCAGTGGGAGTCTAAATGATCTTGAAAATTTTCAAGAACTAATCAAGAGTAAATCTATTATTAAACACTAGCGCATTATTTGAGGTTTGTAACCTATCGTGTTGACATATCCTTGTTTATGTGTCATTCCAATTTAGTAAACTATGAATATAAGATCTACGAGTTCTCAATAGACTGCATAAAGGCAAGCACCTTGTTCAAGGAAAGAACATTGACAAGTATAGGTGAACTGATAAATAACTTGGAAGCAATGGTGGGACCCTTGATGGCAAGAAACCAAGTATGAACAAGTTCTATCCATATGAGTTTAGATTTGTCACAAACATTATTTTACGATGATAGTTATGACAAATTCACATGGATAGGAACACATACACCATAAAATCTAAGTGTTATAAGTTTTCTCTCCTTCATGAAAATGATTGTGAGGAAAAGCTTTCACTAAGAGAGATTTTAAGACGATAACGATTATGTAAATTTCATTCTCAAATTTGATTATGATTACGACATCCCTCTTCATAGTTCGAATTGTGAGATTTGGCGATTAGTCTGATCGTTTGGGACTTAGTAATAGAAGTTCTGAATTAGTTTAGACACACATGTGAGCTATCTAAGGAAAGGTGTATGAGTTTGAGAAACATAGATAAAGGCTTATCGAAGCATATTGTATTAGAAAATATGAACTTTGGAAGTCAATAAGTATTGTTTTCAAGAAGTTTAACTGATTTCTGAATACGTGTCAAAGCTAGTGGGAGCATAAATGTTATGCTGGAATGGATATAATCATCATAGTGGGATCATGATTATTATTTTATGTGTTGCAGGTTGAGCTTTGATTTTTCTGATACTTTCAGTCTAGTAGTTAAAGCCACCACTATTCACATTGTTTTTTCCTTAGCTGTCACAAATAGATGGCATCTTCATCAGCTTGACATTAAGAGCGTGTTTTTAAATGGTCACCTCCGTGAGACTCTTTATATGGAGCAACCTCCAGGTTATGTTGATTCTCAAAATCCAAATCATGTTTGTCGTCTCAACAAGGCTTTATATGGTCTTCGTCAAGCACCAAGAGCCTGTTTTCAACGGCTAAGTTCTTTTTTGATTACTCAAGGTTTCAAATGTAGTCAAGCTGATGCATCTCTCTTTATTTTTCATCAAGGCTCGTGTCTCTTGTATCTCTTTTTTTATGTTGATGACATTATTTTAATCGGGAATCATGGGTCATCAATTACTCGCTTCATCTCTCACTTAAAACATGAGTTTGTCATCAAAGATTTAGGCAAGTTAAGATATTTTCTTGGGCTTGAGGTCACCTATGACTCCAATGGTTTGTTCCTTAGTCAGAGTAAACATGCTAATGATATTTTAAGTCGGGAAGGTCTTCTTGATTCCAAACCAATTGGTACTCCACTTGCTACCAATGATGTTTTTACTACTACTGGCACTCCTTTTCATCACTCTACTTTATATCAATCCTTTGTTGGAGCTCTTCAGTACTTGACTATCACAAGGTCGGATCTTTCTTATATTGTAAATCAAGCAAATCAATTTCTTCACTCTCCCACTGATCAACATTTTACACTCGTTAAAAGGATCTTCTGATATGTCAAAGGCACGCTCTATCATGGTCTTCATTTCTCTGCTCCTACAAAGTATATGCTTATTGGTTATTCCAATGAAGATTGGGCTCACTGCATAGAAACTAGGCCTTCCACCTATGGTTACTCTATTTTCTTTGGTGGAAATCTTATGACTTGGAGTGCTAAGAAACGACCCACCGTTTCTAGATCAAGTTGTTGCAGAACTAATTTGGATTACTCATCTGCTACATGATCTAAATGTGTTACCACCTAATAGATGTACCTTACTTTGTGACAACTTAAGTGCTATTTTGTTTAGCCAAAATCTCGTTACACATTAGCAAGCTAAACATATAGACATTGATCATCATTTTATTCGTGAACTTGTGTTGTCTGGAAAGTTGCATACAAAATTTATTCCTACCAAGCTTCAAGTGGCCGATATTTTCACCAAACCATTGCCTAGACCACTCTTTGAGAAGTTTCAAGAGCAATTGCGAGTTCATCCACCACCTATACGCTTGAGAGGGGGAGGGGGGGGGGGGGGGGTATTGGAGATAGATCCCCTACATAATTAGTTTTTTTTTTGTTTCTTGTATTTGATTATTTAGTTACCTTGTATATCTCCTACAATTATTTTGTATCTTGTATATAATCTCATTTAATGATCAATAATATTCAAGGGGAATATTTATCCCACTCTCACGGTATGAGATTTACTTGGGATATCTATACATCGATACATCGATGTCCTTTGAATACTTTCACCTTAATCTCATTTAATGATCAATAATTAATTACTCGGTATCAACCTTAATCCTACAATAAAACATGAAGAATACAAACAATTCATATCTATACATCGATGTCCTTTGAATACTTTCACCATTATATTGTTTTCATACTTGTCGATCAACCACTGAGCAATAAATTCATCATTATATCATTCCACCAATCTATCGGGCCGGGCAAGCACCAATGCAAACAATCATTCTGAACTTTCAAATCCGTTTCTTTCCCATCAAAAGGATGAAACACGCGATACGGGCCCGGGTGACCATCGGGCCTCAACAACGATAAACGGGTTGTATCAAACAATCTCAAACCCAAGCCTTTTATCACCTGTTTAGCATTCTCAAATTCTTCCAACTCAACATCTCTCATTATCATATCAACATCTCTCACATCTATCTCACCATCTTTAAACGGGCCGGTTCGATTACAATACCCGCCCGTATTCCATTCACCGTTCTCAAAGTGATCAGGGGTAATTGACCGGAATAAAACATTGACTTTTCGGTTTGATTTTGTAAAGAAATCGAAAACCGTACGTAGTGATTTTCGATATGCGTATTCGAACTCGATTTCCGATATGTTTTCGTTTTTACAATTGTGGCACCCGATGATAGTGGCATTTTCGTAATATATCGCAGTTTTCATGAACCATTTTCCACCTGCAATCATGATGTGATTGTAGTCGTCGAATTGGTTAGCCCAAATTAGGTCGAGTTCATCGAGATGAAGCTCGATTGGACCCATGGAATGCCCATCGTTGTCTTCATATATATTTGCTTTTGTTAAAAAAGGCGACCAGATTACTGAAAGCGTGAAGTTATGCGACTTGAAGAACCATTTTTTGCTTCTGTATTCTTCATCGTGATAGACTTCATCGGCTTCTTCAATCTGAGAAAGAATACAGAGTAATGATTGAACGTGGTTGCGGGAGATTGAATCTCCGATGAACGCCATTGATTTGTTTTTCATGAAATTTAGAAAGATTTTGGGGTCGAATGGTGGGAGGTTGCAATCGGTGGGACTCCACCGCCAGTAGAGGTAATCGGAATCTGGACGGCCGTTTTTCATACAGTTTTGATGCGGTTCGATGGTGTTGCAGGTGTGGTTGGTGTAGCGTGGACCGGTTGCATCCCTGATCCATTCTCCGGTGAATACGTCACATTCCGTTGAACCTAAGTCATGAATTCAATGCTAATGTGACTTATTTGTCATGCAATAAAATTCTTATTGAATGATCCAAATTAAATTATGTCGTTTTCTCAAAACTTCAATCCAAAAAAGTAAATGCGTGTATCTTCCAGATGATGTTTGTGAATAAGATCAATCGTACTTTTACCTATTAGATTGATTGTGAAATCAATTTTGATGATCTTAAAATGGTAAAGAAAAAGTGAAATCAATCATGCATGTTAATTAGCGAAAACATAGATAGTTAATCAACTTGATACCTTCGTGAGTCCTGTTGTTATTCACCGGGGATTGGTCGGAGAGTGTAAAATTAGCCACCACCAGCTGCTGTGGCGACGGCAATTTTCCGTCGTCATCTCCATCAATGAAGCCGGAAATCTGAATCGAACTTGAGAAATAGAAGCGAAAAGCAAATCCAATAAGAATCAAACAAATAGCAATCTTAACAAACACTTGATTATTCCGCCATTGGTTGGATATAATTTGACTGTTGTTCATATCAACTTTCATCTTCTTCATTATGAATTTTTGGGGGAGAGATGATGCAAACGTCAACAGAATCATCAAATTCAGAGCTTTCTCTCTCTAAAACAGAAGGAGAGAGAGGGAAAGGGTCTAGGGTTTCGGTGTGGGTTCAGAGTTGTATTCAAGTTGGGTAAAAGGTGGCATGAACTTGTTCTTGATGAAAGGAGAGTTAAAACTAGAAAACTTGTGCATGACCGATTGTACATTATGCTTTAACTGTTGTATAGATTGCTTTATCGAAAGTATCATGTATATTAGCACTAGCCGTTGTGCATTACCAATTGTACATTATTCATCACAATAAAATTTAAATTTAAAATTACGTATTTATAAGAAAAAACTGAAAAAGTTTCAACTATCTATATAAAATTAAGTGTCAATCTAAATATAAAAAAAATATTTAAAATCTTGATTTGGTCGTGTTATAGATATTTTATATCATTTTCTAATGGTGTAATTTTGGTAATTCATATGTTTGCTTTATGACATTGATAATTCTGATGTTAATATAACATTATAAATATACTTTTGAATAACATTTTATTATATATAAAATTATAAATACTAGTTTCGTCGTCTTCCGATCAACAGTGGCATTTATGAAAATTAGTTGAAAAGTCGACATCCAAAAGTAAATTCACGTCCATTTTCGCCAGCTCCCAAGTTCTAAGTTTCTAACCAATTTTATATATTTAAATAATGTGAATTAAATGTTATAATTAGTGTTTATATGAATAATCCAAAACTTCAATAAGCAGCAAAATGTCATTGGTCTATATATCAAATCTAAATGCATGGTCCTACTCCTACTCATGAAGGCCTGTGATTTTTTTTTTTTCTGGTTATATACGAGTAAATTTGGTAAACAAACTATTGGGACTCATGTATCTTACTATGATTAATCAGCTTTTAAACAATTATTAAAAATATCGTCAATATAACAGTTTGTTTAAATGGTATTCGCGAACTAAGATCAAAATTACTTACAACTAGGGGATCCATGTTTTGCATGGATCTTGAGGGGTTTTGTTTTTTGTTTCGGTGGATAAACATAATCACTTAGACAATACATATCAGTGCAATCTAATAAGTATGATTCGGAATCAAAACCAGTGATTAGTTGGATTAGCGTAAAACGCACTGATAAGAAGTAAGAACGTAAGCCGCGGTGCCGAACCACAATCATCGTCAGGACGACCCCCGTCTCTTCATCTTTATTAAAACAAGTAAGCTTTTCTATAAAAAGTTAAAACAAAATAAGTCAAATATGAGTAGGCTTTCATGCATATTATCCAAAAGATACATTCCTGGTAAAAGTATTAATGAAGAAGTAGACTATGATACTAATCAAATAAATTCTATCGAAGAAACTATTTATGGCATAGAACAAAGTTTAAATGATGGGACAATACCAAAAAACAAATATAAATACAATACATAAAATAGGAACTTTCCATTATTTTCAAAGTTATTCAATCAAAATGATTGAACAAATTGTGTATATTTGTCAAAATCAACAAAATTTAAATCTATTATCACTTAAATATATCTTAGAATATAGACAAAAATATAAATTTATTCATATCGGTCTAGTACAAATTATTATTAAACCTTTATTTAGAACTAGTATTGATGTTTCTGTTCTCCTAATTTTAAGAGATAAAATGCATAAAGATTTTTAAAATTCTAATTTAGCTATGACAGAAACAAATATTGCTAACGGATCAATTTATTTTAACTGTTATCCAAATTTTTCTGTAAGATTATTTGATAAAAATATATTAGATACCTTACTTTTAACAGTGAAAACAAAAAAAAATAGAATTTAAAGATAATACCAAGTCTTTAGCAATAATCTATCGTGTTTGTTATAAAACCATGGCAACCACGTTAGAACCAAAAACTTGTCTATCAAGCCGAAAAAATTAAACAATTATATTTGAAGCAAATACTAACCATACAAAGGTTCATATGCCGAAAAGACTTAAATGGTCGGAAATTAGTCAATCATATAATTAGAATTTACAAAATGTTACTGAACCAAAAGCTTTAGATTCTTCAAAACAAATTTCTAATATTATTTAACATAATGATGGATCGGTTGATATAAATTTTTCTTCAATAAATTTTTTATCATCACGATTTTCAACAAGTTCAATTCCAGAAGTTAGCACCTCAAAACCTTCATTTTCAAAATCGGGATCTTTAAAACTAAAGGTTGTTGATTATACTAATTTCATTCATAAACCACTTTATCAAGATGAACAAAATAGTGAAACTAGTTTACCTAGTCCCACTAAATCTGATTTTATCGACGAACTTCAAAATTTTAAACAACAAATATGAGAAATAAAACTTAAAATATTGTAATTTCGATAACAATTATAATACTAATTTACTTAAAAAAAATTGGCAAGACTTAAACACTTCAACAAAACACTATGCAGTCCAATTAGTTAAAATAGGAAGACTAATAATTGAAATTAGTCATTTCAAAAAGTACATAAAATGTATCAATTATTCAATTAATCATCTTACTAACAATTTATTAATTTGTTAAATGAGTTCTAAATACAGATTAATTGTTCTAAAAATAATCGACTGAATAACATAATAAAGAAACACTGGAAAATAAACTCTAATATGTGTAAGAATATTCAACATTAAAAAGATTCAAGATCTCACAAGAAAACACTATTTATTAAAACTACAAACCAATAGTCATACGTATAATAAATAAATAGAAAAAAAATCTCGATTAACTAAAATGATCAAGATATAGAAACAGTCAAGAAATCATAATTTAGAACCAATAAATTATGTCTTTTCAATCCTAACCAAAACAACTTGTTAATATGGATTTTTCTAAACAAGAATATCACGTTGATTTTAATTACTTAAAAATATTGAATATTATAAAGAATATAATAATAAGAAAAGAGCTTGGTATAACAAAGAATTTTCATATTATTTAAGGTTTCTACACTTAGGACTCAGCGAAGATTATGTTTTATCAAACAAAATTTATTCTTCATTCTTTCAATGGTTTGAGTTATTTTATGCTCCTAAACATAATATTAATTATCCATTTAAAAATGATTCTATTAATCCTATTTTTAATAATAATAAAAAAAATACATAGACATTGACTCTAATTAAGAAACTAATTCAAATTATCCACCAAAAAAAGGAATTATTATTGATAAATATATTTTAGCAACTCCTCTAGTAAAAGTTCGAAAGCATCAAGCAACTAAAAAAATTTGCAAAATATTATTTATCAAAACAATTATTTAAATGAAGTTTTAACAATTATTGGAGAAGAATTAGATAGAATAAAAGAAAAGATTTTAAAAGAAAAACCTTTACAAAAGACTTTAACAAATTTAGAAATAGAAAAAACAAAAACAAATAAAACATTAAAAAATATGGAATTACAATTATTCAAACGAAATGATAAAAAGGAATAAGCAAGTTCTAGTAAGTATTCAAATATTAGCTTTGATCCTTATCAAATTGAAGGAAAATTAATTTAGGGAATAAAGACCTAATAGACGAATTAGAAAAAAGACTTTCAAAATTAAATATTAAAAATATTCATACTCTTAAACAAATAGCAACCGATGAATCTAAAGATATTAATAGTGATAGCGAAATTCACATTAATACTCTCGCTCAACAATTTACAAATAATCAAGATATTAATCAACTTACTAATGAAATTTTCAAATTAAATAAATTTAATCAATTCGAACGTAACACATTTGGAAGAAATCAAAAGCCAACATTACGAAATTATTGGAATAGACCTTCCCTTCCTGATGTTCAAATTGAAGAAATAGCATTTTAGTATGATCGTTCTACATACGATGGAACTTCTGTTTACGAATTGAATATCGATGGATGCTCTAAACATCAAAATAATGAATATTGTTCAAGATATAATAACTATGGTAGCTAACGCTTACAAGTCAAAAGGTAATACTCAACTTCAAATTCTTAATATCCTTTTTTTCGGGTTCACTGGAACTCTAAAAGGCTAGTGGGATTTCTATGTTACACGAGACGAAAAAAATGGGATTTTAACTGCTACTAAAACCATAATAAAACAAGAAAATGGTCAACATATACAAACGCTAGATGAAGATATGGTAAATACGTTAATTTTTTCCATTATTAAAAATTTTGTTGGAGATCCTCCTACTTTTCAAGAAAAAACTTTCGAATATTAATGAATTTACATTGTAGAAAACTTACTGATTTTAGATGGTATAAAGATAATTATCTAGTTAAATTATCTAGTTAAAGTCTTCTCAAGACCTGGTTGCAAAGAAGCTTACTGGAAAGAATGTTTTATTGTTTACCTTCCAAAATTATTTACAAAAAGAGTTAGACAAAAACTAAGAGAAAGCTTTAATAATCAAATTCCTTATCAAAATCTAACTTATGGAGATCTAATCAATTATATTAAAAGAAAGATTACCAGTTTGTGCAGATCTTAGATTTAAGGAAAAACTTAAAAAAGAAAGAATCAATATTAAAAATGAATTAGTAAATTGTTGTCAACAATATGGATAACAACCTTTAACTGAACCATCTACATCAAAATCAAAAAATTACAAGAAAAAATCTTTGAAATATTTTAAGAAAAATAAAAAATATAATAATCCTGAAAATTATCATAAAAGAAAAGACTACTCTAAAAAATATCACAAAAGTTCACCAGAAAAATCTAATGGAAAATCAAAAAATATTATTATTTGTCATAAATGTGGACGTACCGGTCAGACAGTCAACAATTGTTATGCAAAGACAAAAATAAATGAATTAAATATATCTGAAGAATTAAAAGAACAAATAAGAAAAATTGTTTTAAATTCAAACTCAAACTCTGAAAAAAATATTTCTGATTATCAAACAAATGATTTAAATATTTTAGAACACACTACTTCTGATTCAGATAATTCTGATGTATGTGAAGGTGTTGGAAAATACCACTGTAATTCAATTAATGTGATTATAAATAATTCAATTAATGTTCTCACTCATGATGATAAAGAATTGCTAAAAAGCTTAGATTCTATTAAAGATAAAAACATCCAAGAATTAATTATTAAACAAATGTTTAATAAGAAAAATATGGACACTACTACATCTAATAATACTGAATTATTTAATATTAATAATGTATTTGAAAGATTTTCTAAAGAAAAACTCATTTCTACTTAGGAACTCAAGAAGAATTAAAATTGGCTAAACAATAAATAAAAGAAATAAAAAATAGACTTCTTATTACTGAAAAAGGAAAACAATCTATAACAAATAAAAATGATTTTCAAGAAAAAGAAAAATGAAAATGAAGAAATATTAATTGGAAAGATTATAAAGGCACAGCTTTCTCAAAAATTGAATACTCATATTACTTTAGTAAAATATAATTTTCGAATCAAGATAATCGTTTTAATTGATAATGGTGCATATATTAATTACATTCAAGAAAGAATAATTCATACCCACTTCTATGAAAAAATTTCTTCTAGATTAAATGGAATAGGCAGCTCAAAATTAATTGTTAATTACAAAGTTTCTGATATTCATATTTGTAATGATCAAGACTACTATTTCAAAACCCATCTAATTTTAGTAAAAAATATCACTTCTCCTCTAATTCTAGGAACACCTTTCATTAATACGATATAGCCATTTAATGTCCATGAAATGGAATCAAAACTAATAATTTTGGAAAATAAATTATGTTCAAATTTTATGAACCTATTCAATACTCAAATATAAATATACTCAATTATAAAACAAAACAAACTAAATATCTTATTAATGAAATAAATGATATTCGTATGATTAATCAATTAGAAGAAAAACATATTTAAGACAAAATAACAACTTTGAAATCTAAATTTGAAAAGAATGTTTGCTCTAATATTCCAAATGCAATTTGGAGCAGAAAACAACATATCATTAAATTACCTTACATTAAATTTTTTAATGAAAAGTGTAACGACCAAAAATTTCAACCAAATTAAAACATTTTATTTCATTCAAAAACTGTTAAGATCATACATCTTGTTTTCAAAATAGTTTAAACATCAGAGTAATTCCCCATAACCATAAAGCATAAACATGAGAAGCGGTACGATCACACCTTCGCCTTGCAACGATCTCCTGAAATACCTGAAACAATAAACCACAACTGTAAGCCCGAAAGCTTAGTGAGTTCCCCGAGTGTACCCATACATAAATAAACATACACATACAACAAAGAATCAACATACTTCGGGTCCAATCAACCTTCTGGTTGATATACCCCCGGCCCTCAACCATCAGGTTGGAATGCCAACATACTATGAGTCCAATCATCCTACCGGGATGGAATACTCCTGACCCACAACCATCGGGTTGGAATGCCCTACTTTCTATACCTACAATAACTATTACTACTACTATGGGTCCAATCATCCCTCAGGATGGAATACCCCAGTTCCTTCAACCATCGGGTTGGAATGCCAAACTACTATAAGTCCAATCATCCTACTAGGATGGAATACTCCTGGCCCACAACCATCGAGTTGGAATGCCAATCTACACTAGCAGACATGAACATATAATAGGCAACCATAAAATACTCTACACAAGCAACACACTAGGGCCCTATCATCCTACCGGGATGGAATACCCTCTGCTACTGCTCAACATACATAACCCGTAAGTAACCTCCTACCAATGTACATGGTGCAAGACTAACTACCGGTCTATAAATAATCACTACCCAACTACCAGGGCGCTGATCCAACAGAACTAGCCATCATACAGCTATCCATTTCTCTAGGATACTAAGCTAACAAGGCATATTCTCATGTCACTATCTCATCTACCAGGACAATAGCAAGCACATTGTTACACCCCAAAACCGAGAACGGCAGAATACGTTCTGGGGTGGAGGACGTCATGTATAGTATCATAACAATGCATAATGGTAAAGACAAGCAACCACATCCATTGCATTAGTATAATATTTGTAATACAATCGTGTTCTGTACAGTTTGATAGACACCAAAAGTATAATCAAAATAAAAGATGAGTCTTGTATATGTTCCATCTTCTCAAAAGTTGCATCTGTACCTGTCTACTGATGACTTGAGAATACAAGTTATTTTGAAAACGAGTATCACCATAAAGATGGTGAGTTCATAAGTATTTAGTGTCATTGCTTGTATAAAAAGTGTTTGAAACTAAGTAATACAATATTTGTTATCAAGTTTTAACAATAGTGTGATCCCTAGAAAATCCTGTATTTTCCAGTAAAAGTAGTATTTTACCAAGACTCGGTTATTTGTAAGTTTAATTCTTTGAAAATGTAAGAGTTTTCCCAATGAAACTATCAGTGTGAAAATATAGTTTTAAATTTCGTTCATATAAAGAAATTGGAATAATAGAGTTTTACCCCAACAGTGTCACTGCCGGCTAAATATAGTAGAGATGTAAACTCCAGATAGTATTAAAGGTGTATACACCTCGGGAAGTCTGTTTTACCTTTAATTCTTAATATGTTAATTAGTGTCTGAATGTGAACTCATATGTAACCATGTTGAGTGACAGCAGTATAACAATTGACCCTCCAGGTCACATGTAGCGTAGTGATGTTTTGTCATCCCTGGGCCTAGTCAGCTCGGACTGTAGCTAGCAGTCGGGATGTGGGAGTGTCCGTCCCGTATAGATCTATACACATAGTGTTCGCTCTCCCTCCAGGAGGCTCTGGTTACATGATGATAGCATAGCGAAGTGTCGTATCGAGAAGTAGTGCATCACATTCTATTTTAGTATATTCTCTCGTATGGTATATAGTATTCTCTTCATGTAGTATATAGTGTTCTCTTCGTATAGTTTATAGTGTGTCTTCGTATAGAGTATAGTGTTCTCTTCGTATAGTTTATAGTGTCTCTACGTATAGAGTATAGTGTTCTCTTCATATATTGTATAGTGTCCTCTTCTTATAGTGTATAGTGTTCTCTTCTTATTGTGTATAGTGTTCTCTTCTTATAATGTATAGTACGTATATACTCGTAACCGTACTGACCATAGTGAGTATCATAGTAGCGATAGTAATGAGTGGTAACCTTTAACTATACCTATTATAGTTAAATAGAGATGTTAGTTGAATGCCTTTGATACACAAAGGTGTTGAACTGAAGTGAACACTTTTATATCCAACACAAATATATATGATATATAACTAAGAATTCAACGACATTTGGACAGATAACCTAATACCCTAAGTCCACAATCAAATAAGAACAGGAAATAAGGTGAGTTATCAGTTCTAAGTCCTTCAATCCTTACTTATATAAATATATTGGTGTAGATATGTTTTGGAAATAAAATAAGTTTGAAAGTACTGGAAAATAGTTTTAGAACAATTAAACATGAAAATGAGTTTGATAAACGTTTAAAACAATTTTGTTGGCAAGGTAGTTTGAGAGTATAGAAAATCCTTTTGGTAACAATTTACACATCACATATGATTAGTATTATAGCTTGTTTGATTCAACTTGTATTTCCCCCCATAAAAGCAAATAAAATCATTTAGAAAGATTGATTTAGGGGTATGGACTCACTTGTAGTGTGTGATGCGACGGTAGGATCAGTTTAGGAGGTTGAGTGTCAATTGTGGACTTGAGCACAAACGGATCCTATTAACCATATAATGACATATATATATATATATATATATGTGTGTGTGTGTGTGTGTGTGTAATTAGTGTGTGGAATAACTATTTATTGTATTGGGACCTCTTTAGGGACTAGTAAACACTTATTATGAAGTGTAACAACCATATAAGGTTGTATATGAGTGGTATATGACTACACAAGAGAGAGTATGGTCAAAATGCACAAAAAATGTGTGTGTGTGGTTGCACACATGAGTATGCGGCCATACAGTGGGTGCGTGCAGTCGTACACAGGAGTGTGTGGTCGTACACTCCTAATTTGTGCCCAAAATGTTGATTTTTGAGGTGTTCTTAAGTCTTATGAGTAAATGAAGGCCAACCTCTTCACTTTAGAGAGTTTTCAAGGTGTGTGCGGCCACCATATGAAGGTGTGCGGCCACACTCCTTCAAAGGATGAAGAACACATGAAGAACACTAAGAACACTATGAGTTTTAAGCTTAGATTCACATGTTTTACCAGTAACAAGCTGATTGATGGGGTGATTCACGTTCTTGAGGGCCTTAGAGTGTTCTTTAAACGAGATTTTTAGAGAGAGAAGTATAGTGCAGCCAAAGAAAGAAAGAATGAATGACGGGGGTCCTCCCCTATATATAGAGGTGAGTGTGTGGCTGGAAACGGGTGTGCGGCCGCACACACCTGTGTGTGGCCATACACTCAAGTGTGTAGCTGCACACTCCATGTTTTGGAGTGCTTGGCCCAATTTTTGCTTGATATGCATTGTGTTATCCTGTTTTTAGGTTCCTGCCTCCTGTGTATTATGTTTAGAACGTTCCAATAGACCCCAAACAGTGTTGAAAGCTAACAAAATGAGTCTAACTTAGATTCAATTGGTCTCTTGTACAAGAAAGAAATTTCGGGTTGTCACATACATCATCACATAACATAACAGGATCTAACAACAATTCAAAGGGCCAGCCTTGGTGCCTTAGAACCTTGAGTATAGTGAGGAAAACTCACCTTGCAACTGCCGGAATCCTGCAAATCTCTGACTGCTGACTCACCAGAAATTCTAACTATCATATGAAAACCATCACATTAGAAACAATCATGACTTCCTAGGCTAAGGGCCCACAACACTCATTAAGTCCATCATCCTCTTATTAGGCCAAGACCTAAAATCAAATCCTCATGCAAAGCCCAATATTGGCCCAATTTACTAAATTGGGCCCACCTCACCAAATGGGCCTAGATCCAAGGTCCATAATAATTATTAGGTCTAAATTACTCCATCCATAAGTTTCAATCATGGCCCAAGTCCAACTAGCCCATAAACAGCCCAATCATTTAAGGCCCAAGATTGAAAGCCCAACAGAGGGCGTACGCTCGTCTGTACCAAAAATCCTTCCAAGTGCTTAATGGCTTAAGCACTCAAGCCCATATGTTGGATCCAATGAAAAAAAGGGCCTAGGACTCATAAAGTCTCAATCTTTATCCTTTTGGACGTCCATAAAGCTCTTAACTCAAGGTCTTAACCCATTAAGACCTTCCTACTTCTTTCATGGGACAACCAAAGCCATTGGGACCTCATTTTTCTTACTCAGGATCTCTCTAGTGGTCTGAAAGGATAGCTCATCTAAACCAAAACACATCATGCATCAAGATGGTGGTTTTGGGACAAGAATGGTGTCAAAACTTCACCATACATAGGTCTACACAAAATAGATGTCAAGCAAGAAGCTTTATACCTTTAGGAGCTCTTGAACCACTAGAACACTTTAGATCTACACGTTAGCCTTCTTCCTCTACTCACTAGATGCACAACTTCTTCTCCAAAGCACTCCAAATTCACTTTAAAAGCTCACACACTCAAGAAGTTGGATAGGGTTTGGGGAAAACGGCTCTAAACAGTGCAGGGTAGGGTTTGGGAGGGTTATGAGCTCTTAAGGTTCCTTAATTAGCCTCCACACCTGAAATATTAGGGTTTCTGGATGATAAACGTACGCTAGGCGTAAATCACGTACGTTGGGCGTACTTCAAGGAACTCTGCATTCATTTAACCACCCTACGTTGGGCGTAACCTAGCTTACGCTTGGCGTACCCATCCAATTTCATGCATGCACTCCATGCACGCCTAGGACCCCTTTGCCAAATATTTCCTTTAGGGACCATCATTGACACTAGCTTCAAAGTGTCATAACTCCTTTATTCTAAGTCCGTTTCCGGCGGACTTTATATCCACGAAAAGGTGGCAAGAAGCCCTATGCTCCTAGCAACACACCTAGACCCGAAAACTTCTCGAATGAACCCAATGCCCAAAAAGACCAAAACGCCCTTACCCTTGATCTCGGTAATCCATAAATAATTACTTTTAGAATGGGGCGTTACAAAAAGGAGATTCCTTCAAAATCAAGAGTCATTCACATGAATAACGAATTGGAAATTCATTGTAAAAAAGAAATTCAAGACTTATTAGATAAAAAGCTAATAAAACCTTCTAAATCACCATGGTCTCGTTCGACCTTTTATGTTATGAATGCAGTCGAATTAGAAAGATGATCACCTAGATTGGTTATCAATTATAAACCTCTAAATAAAGTTTTAGAATGAATTAGATACCCTTTTCCCAATAAAAGAGATTTATTGAAAAAACTTTATGATTCAAAAATATTTTCAAATTTTGATATAAAATCAAGGTTTTGGCAAATACAGCTTCATGAATCTAACAAATATAAAATTGGTTTTAATGTTCCTTTTGCGCATTACGAATGGAATGTTATGCCTTTCGGATTAAAAAATGTTCCTTCTGAATTTCAAAACATTATGAATGATATTATCATTCCTATAAACAATTTTGCTATTTTTTATATTGATGATGTTCTTATCTTTTCAAAATCTATTAACCAACATTTTAGACATTTAAACATGTTCTATAATCATATTTATAAAAATGGTTTAGCGGTATCAGCAACAAAAATGCATCTATTTAAAGATCAAATACGTTTTTTAGGACATGACATCATTAAAAACATCATTAGACTTATAACAAGAACTTTAGAATTTTCAAGTAAATTCCCTAACGAAATTAAAGATAAAAAACAACTTCAAAGATTCTTAGGATGTTTAAACTATATAATTGACTTTTTCAAAGATCTAGGAATTATATATAAACCTCTTTATAATAGATTAAAGGATAATCCAGAACCATGGACTCAAAAACATACTAATATAGTTAAACATATTAAACAAAAAATTCCAACATTACCATGTTTAAATCTACCCCATCCAAATGTAAAAATTATAGTTGAAACTGATGCTAGTGACATTGAATTTGGAGGTATATTAAAACAAAAAAAAATAATTCAAAGATGAACAACTAGTCCGATATTTTTTCGGTGCCTGGAATGACACCCAAAGAAGCTATTTAACGGTCAAAAAAGAAATTTTAAGCATTGTTCTATGCATCAAAAAGTTTGAAGATGATTTATTTATGAAACAGTTTTTATTAAGAGTTTATTGTCAATCTACAAAATCAATTTTAGAAAAGGATGTCAAAAACATTATTTCCAAACAAACTTTTGCTAGATGGAAAGCCCTTCTAGACAACTTTGATTTTGAAATATAATCTATTAAAGGAGAAAATAATTCACTTCCAAATTTTCTTTCTCGTGAATTTTTACAGGGGAAATGAGTTCTTCCTCTTCATGCTCCAAAACAGATAACAAGAAGCCTATTTCTCAAAAACTTGTACCTTTTCTTCCTCGTTCAAATAGATTTTCCACCTTTATCTCCAGAAAACAAATTTGTACTTTTTACTAATGTTCTTCAAAACAAAGAATCAAAACTTGTCACTTCTAATATTTCTCCAATCAAGACTGTTAGTCCTTTTATCAAATCTCCATCCTCGTCTCCTTTGGGAACTCAAAATATTGTTATTTCTACTAAGACTCCATATATTATAAATCCAAATATTGAAAGAATTCAAATTCTTGAAGAATCTCATATTTCAAAGTTAAATCAAGGATTTCATATTCTCACTTATCATCTTTTTGGTCGAGGGAAAACCTTTTATTCTGATCATTATAAGACCAGAGAATATTATCAAACCATTCTTCAAGAATCTGGTTCTATATGTTTCACTCATCGATCCAATTCATCTGAAGGAACAATTTATTACAGTAAAGCTCAAATTCTCAAGGTCACTTTTCCTCACGATTGGTCAATAAATCCTCATTCTGAAGAGAATTTAGTAGGATATCTTGCTTAAGCATGGTCCAAAACATTCCTTGTACGCAATTATTCACATTCTTGCTTTATCTTTTTTGATATAAACTTTGACTATGAATACCCCAAATGGTTTGTTAATTGCTATAAGTTCATGGGTTTAATACCAAAATGTCTACCTGATAAAGTTTTATATGGATTTCTCAAACTCAAAGAGTTATTTGTTCAACCTATTCCTGAATTTGAATATCTATTATAATTTTCCATGTTATTCAGAATTCCATGGATTATGTCATGGACTTATAATTATCAAGAAGCAAAGGATATTTCTCCTCCATGTCTTAACTACCAATATAGAAAAAATGGTAGGAAAAATTCAAACTACCTCAAGCCAACTCAACAAAGGTGATCAAATATTATCAAGAAATCCATCATTCTACAAAAGCAAAAACAAAAGGGATCAAGAATAGTCCTCTATCTGATCCTGAAATTGTAGCTTTAATTCTTAACTCTAGTGGTTCATCACAAGAAGAACTTCACCGTTTATTACAAGATATTCGTAGATCCCCTACAGAATTAAATGAATCTACTCCAGGAACTCAATTACTTCAAGACGCATAAGACCCATTTGATGATCCATACGAAGAATAAAATATTATAATTTTTATTTTGGTGTATACCCTCAATGTAGAGTATTTCGTTTCAATGTTTTTCAAGATTAATAGTTTTTCAAAAAGTGTGGGAAAATTTTTTGTAAACACTGTGTGTGTAATAAAAGTGTGTAAAATCAATTCTCAAAATCTTTATCAAAATATTATCAAGAATATAATTGAAGGTCATTATTGACTCCATTGATTAATTCCAATTATGATATGAAGAAAAAATGTTTCCACCAAAAGAAGATGATCAAGACAAAAGACTTTTACCAAAAGGAGATGCTCAAGTACAAAATGCTTCCACCAAAAGAAGATTCTCAAGACAAAAGACTTTTACCAAAAGAAGATGGTCATTAATAACAAGATGACAAGAGACTTTATAAAAATGAAGATTTCCATTGATACTTATACAATTTCCTTGTCGGCCATGACACAAGAAAATTATTCAAGATTCTTTAATCAAGCCAAGACCACCAATAAATAGGGTTGGTGTTTCAACTTTTATGCATTCGAAAAATTTCACTCTCTCAAATATATAGACTATGTCTAGAAAAACTCTTACTATTTCTCTATCTACTTCTCGATGTTCAAAGTCTCTTGATTTCCAGATCATCCTTTCTCAAAATGCTTGTACTAATTGTATTCCAAGTTTAATCAAACAAGGTACCGTTTAAAGAGTACTTTATTCAATTCCTGTCATTATACTTTTGAATTCATTTTCTCCTACAAGTATTTTGGTTATTTACTATGATTATTTCTTTTCGAATTATTATAACAATTAATTCTACAAGATTTGAGATTTTTGTTAAATTAGTTTTAATCTTAAACAATCAAGCTAATCATATTATTGAAGCATAAATTATGAAATATTTTGGTTATTTACTATGATTATTTGTTTTCGAATTAGTATAACTATTAATTCTACAAGATTTGAGATTTTTGTTAAAATAGTTTTAATCTTAAACAATCAAGCTAATCATATTATTCAAGCATAAATTTTATATATATATATATATATATATATATATATATATATATATATATATATATATATATGTATTAATTATTAACATTTACTAATATTTGTTAATTAAATAATAGTTGAAATTAAAATTAAAATGATATGCTAAACATAAATCAAAGAACATTTCTTATGCTAAACATTATAATATAGTTTAGATAATGAAAATATTAAAAAAAAAAACAAACATTTAATATTAAAAATCATTTCGCAAAGCTTGCTATATTTGCAAGGACATTTCTTATGTGCCATAAAAAAGTGAATAGGTGGCATTGCAATTCTGCGAGGTAAATGATCTTATATGCATAATTGGATTGCATTTAAGAGTAGATATTACAAAATAGGAAAACGACCCTTTAATGGTCATATAAACAAATTTTGAAGAACAAATTCCAAAACAAATGAAACTATGATGATTTTTGTTCTCCACATCTTTCCAACGACCTTCCAACCCTCTATCTCTTTGTCCTACAGTAAATATAATCGGTCATCCTAGAATTTCACCATCCCACCAGTTTTGTTTTTCTTGGTTAGGTGTCTAAGCTCATAACTATATTTGGTATGTACATGATTTGATTATCCTTTTGGGATGCCTTCACTCATGCAACTTGATAGGACGACTAAAGGAGAGGGAGAGAGAGAGAGAGAGAATACGATTTATTATATGAATAATAAATTGGTACTCAGAATGATTTTATTAAAATATTATAAGATTGATATATTATTTGGAAATCATATTAATTGGTAATTAATCAAAAATTAATCTAGTATTAATTTTAGGATTAAAAGGAACTAGTTAATAATTGAGGGACTGTTGTGCAAATCATTGATAGTTGCATAATTGGGCTGATTGACTCCATAGAGTGAAGTGGATGAAATCCTAAGGGGGAAGCCTTATAGATTTCGTCTAAGGGCTATAAGGAGGGAATCCATAGGCTACTTGGTGCCTAAGTAAAGTATTAGGGTTTACACCTAAAAACCCTAGCAACCACAACTATTTAAAGGAACTCTACATAGGAAAATCGGCACTTATGCATACGGTCCATACCCTGTCCGTTTTTCATACCTCTCCAAGTCATCCTTGTTGTGTTAAGTGTTTGTTACTCCATTATAGGTGCAACACTCTAGGCACTAAGCTTTCAAGAGTCAAGGTGGTTCTTGTTATTACTACATAACAAGTGAGGTAATGATCAGACCCTAGTTTTATATATGAATTTCGAATTATATATGCTAGATCTAGATTTATTGCTTTGGAGTTTGTATTTGAATGTTCAATACATAAACACTTAGATCCAAAGAAAATAGGGTTGCATGATCACATATGATTGTAGTTGTGCTCAAAACCCATCAGTGGTATCCAGAGCCTAGGATGGTTTTCAAATGAATAGATGCAAGAATGAACAACCAAAAGAACAAGAAATCGATTTTTATGCTGTCTGACAGATGAACTCGATGAGTTCCATAGAGGACTCGACGAGTTCACTTGCCAACTTGGCGAGTTAACTCGTCTGGTGTTGGATTTTCCGATTTTTTGGCTAGATTTTGATTTAGGATAATTACCATAACTTGTTTTTAATCCCTATGTAACATCCCAAAATTTGAGGCCAAATATTTCATTTTAAAATTAAGGAAATCATAAAATATGTTACCAAAACATTGTCAATATTACATCAGGTTTAAACCACAATGTCGTGTCTCAAAATCATAACATCATAAGTGATGGAAATCAGAGTACAATCCCAGAAGCTCATTGCGGAAATCATGTATGAATGTGTGATGCGCTGCTACACCACCGGCTCCTTCCCCTTAGACGAAGAGGTACCTGAAACCAAAACTAAAACTGTAAGCACAAAGCTTACTGAGTTCCCCCATCATACCACATACCATATAATATCATCGGTATCTTTCAACCGGTATTTGTCATCGGTGTCTTTCAACCGGCATCTGACATCGGTATCTTTCAACCGGTAACTGTCATCAGTATCTTTCAACGGGTAACTACCATCGGTATCTTTCAACCGGTAACTGTGGACTATTTCACCCCTACCACTATCATACAATAACAAGATATAATCATACAGTCAGGCATAACTGGGTACTAACCTACCCCTCAATCCTAAAGATCGATGTCAGGGAAAGACTAATCCCTACCACTACCATTAACACACATAACATATCACACAGGCATATCTCATGACCAAAGCACATAACCATACCAAAATAATTACCACAAAGACAATTATCTACCAAATACCCTTGTTAGTGGGCCGATATTGTGGCCTTAGACCCACCCCTACTGGAAGGTAACTCACCTCGAATGAGTAGCTTCTGATAATCTGCGTGGGAAATCTCTGTCTGCTACTGCTCCGGATATCCTCAGGCTATAATCCCTACAAAACACTTAGTCAGAGTCTGATATCTATTCTTAGGGTAAAATGATCATTTTACCCCTGACCAAGTCCAAGTCAAAGTCAACTTCCAGTTGACCTGACTCACCGAGTTGGGCCGCCAACTCATCGAGTCCCTATCCCTTTAACTGTTCTCATCCACGTCTCTACTCTTCGAGTTTAGCAATGACTCGACGAGTTCTCCTTCTATATAAATCATCGAAGGATCCTTCATCCGACTCGCCAATTTGTATGAACAAATCACGGAGTTTATCCTCATCCTATGATCCAGTCCTGTCCTAGACTCGCCGAGTTGTAAGAACAACTCGTCGAGTTAATCTTCAAATGTTGGGAGATTGCCTTGGACTCGCCGAGTCGGCTCATGCACTCGTCGAGTCCTATGAACTCCAAGACTATGGCTTAGCCCAATACATTGTCTCACTCCCCTGGACCCTCTAAAACCTTTCCAACACTCAACTGGGTCTCTTTGACCCGTAACAGAAAATGGGAGTCTAACCTCGGACTCGCCGAGTCCCAAGAACGACTCGCCGAGTCGATACTATCCAAGTCTATTTCTTCGATTTCTGGTATACAAATCTTGTCCAAATGATAGATCTAGGTCCCTAAACTCGATATAGCACGTAAAGTTACGAACTTTACATGCATGCATGGGACTTTGAGCTTAAAAGGCTCTAAAAGAGACTCTTAAGTTGCATAGGGGCTTCCATGGGTGCAAAAGCAACCCTTTTATGTCTTGTAACTCCTTCATGGACCTAGATCTGAAGCCTCAACCCCCAACCATGCTTGCAATCATGTTGGTCACCAAGAATGGCTTATAAAAGCCCTAAATCTCCCCAAAAAGGTATCTTGTAAATGAACAAGCAAGGTATCAACATTATACCTTCTGGGAACTGTAAAAGATGCACAAACATGAACTCCCTTGGTCTTCTCTTGATCCCTCTAGGCCTTCCTTCTTCCTTGTGATCAAAATCACCAAAAATCACCACAAAATGCCTTTAGATCTTCACACACACAGTTAGGGTTTGTTATGGGGGGTTTCTGGAAGCAATAGAGACGAAGGGTGGTTGAATGAGATGCTTAAATAGGGTGCAAACCCTTAGATTAGGGTTTTGTCCAGTCAGAGTCTACTCGTCCAGTCTAGAGGTCGACTCGACGAGTCCGTCACTTAAATCTCGTATCCAATCTGCTTCTACTCGATGAGTTGGGCCTTCAACTCGCCGAGTTCCAGGCCAAAAATGCAAAATACTTAAATACAATACATACCATGAACCAGGTGCTACAACCTAAATTCGATTTTTCTGATTGGTATGATATATCTTATCAAATTTGAAGATATGGTTAAATATGGATAATATAAGATTATTTTGATTCAAATATTTAACCTAGTAATTTTGAAAAGCTTCAAATTGCACCCTTATGGTTTTATCGTTTAATTTTGAAATTAAAAGTCTTAATTTTTGGTAATTTAAATAGTTAAACCATAGTTTTTTTACATAGTTTAAAAATACACCCGCATGGTTTTATAGCATCCGGATTTCAAGGAATAACATACTACTTTTGATTTTGAAAAGCACATTGTAGTAGTCAAGACTTCTTTGTGAACGGTTGATATTAATTACGCTTAATCTAATTATTTTAGAATTTAATATTAAGACAGATTTTTTTCAGGTCAACTGTCATTGGTTCAATCGTTTTTTTTTTATAAATTCGGTCGTTTCATTCGGAGTAGTATTTATGCAAAGACCAGCACTTCTACTTGGCCCGGCCTCTTCAGCGGGTCATGATCCAACCGGTTCAACTGACCACGGCTTGGGTTATAAAACATTCGTAATTATTAATAGGGTTTAGGTCATCTTTGGTCATTTAACTTTTGGTTTTTTCCTCATTTGGTCACTTAACTATTTTTAAGTTTTAAAAGGTCATCAAACTTTTGATTTTATACTCATTTAGTCACTTAACTTTTGATTTGGTCATATTTAGTCACCCAACTTTTAGATTTATGCTCATTTAGTCACCTAACTTTTAAAATTGTACTCATTTAGTCATTAAACTTTTAAAAAAATTTAAAAGTTTAGTGACTAAATGAACACAATTTTAAAAGTTTGGTGACTAAATGTGATCAAAACAAAAGTTAAGTGATTAAATGAGCACAAAACCAAAAATTTGATGACCTTTTAAAACTTAAAAAGAGTTAAGTGACCAAATGAGTACAAAATCAAAAGTTAAGTGATCAAAAATGACCTAAACCCTTATTAATAATCTAATTTATAATAGATTAAAACTATTTAAATTTTACGTTACTAGAAAATTAGAAACATGGCACCCATTGTATATTCTTGAGTTTGGTTATATTAAAATCAAAACAACATATGTTTATTTTAAACAAAACAATAATATAGCTTTACTTTAAACCCAAAACACGACATACATAACAGATAGTTTTACTATTGAATGATATTTTTCATAATGTGTTTTTCGAATATGACATGTTTCATAAATGAAACTACTAACATAATGAAAATTTTATGGAAAATAAACTATTCGTTGTCTTCAAACAAAAAACTAATCATTGTTGTTGCATCGTGCAAATACCCCACTAGCAACATACTTTTATTTTTAACCAAACATAGCAGCATAAATTATATATATATATATATATATATATATATATATATATATATATATATATATATATATATATATATATATATATATATATATATATTAATGATAAATGATATATTATTGGTGCATTGCATGTTTTTTTATTTAAATATGTCATGTTATGCAAAGAAATTGACCGCTATGCATTGCATCTTCTTGGTTATATGTTATGTTTTCGAAAGAAATTAATCACAGAAAGAGAACTACTCTCTGAAAAGAATTATTCATCACACCTACATTCCATGTCCACCGTTGAATTGAAACTAATCATTGTCCACCGAAAGATAATTATGTCAATTAAGTCATCAGTTTTCATTATGGTTTTGGTATACATTAAAGAAATCGTTGAATTGGCACTAATGTTTAGTCCAATGGTTCCAAAACCACTGGATTGAAACAAATATTTGGGGATATTTGTCAATACATTATTTCTTATTTTTAATATGACATGTTTTCTAAAGCAAAGGAATCGTTGGAATGAAAGTAATTATTGTTTGCTGAAAAAAACTAATTGCTGAATCATACATGTTTCCGAATAGAAATAATTGCCGAAAAAAACTATTCTCACCCGTCGCTTGGCGCGGGTATATATATATATATATATATATATATATATATATATATATATATATATATATATATATATATATATATATATATATATATATATATATATATATATATATATATATATAATGGTAATTTATGTGAATTATACGTTTAACAAATTCCTCACCACTTTCTCATATTTTTCTACTTGAAAGAAGTTTTATTCCAAGAATCCAAGTATCTTCATTTTGATAAAATGTTTGCTAGGATATCTAAAAAAAAAAATTTTGCAAATGTTTTCATACCAACACAGTTGATTACCATTGTGAAGATAAATAATGTTATTGCTCGATGCTTAACTCATTCCCGCTCATATAAACGATTTTATCGTGATTGAGCATTTACACCGATGATGTCTAATTATACGTTGGCTTCTAATCTTCTATGAAGAGTTGTAAAGCAAGTCACACATAAGTGCCATGAAATTATTGCACATGGAGACCATATAATAAAACAAATCGAAAAAAAATGAATTACCAATGTTAAAAGGGATTAGTTAAAAAGATACTACATTTTATAATATAAACACTCTCGACAGCTCGAAGAGTTTCACATTAGACAAGGTTTTACTTATTGCGAAAAATCACTTTGTTATATTTTTGGAAACTATAAATATAGAATTAGTTAGTTATTTAGTAGTGTATTAATTAAAGTAATATGTTTTTTAATATTTAACTTGAACCTTTATTTTTATAAAATTAAGATCCAAATGTCATACATTGCGGCATGTTCAAGTAACTTGTGCCATATACTTCTGATTCTCCTTACAGAAAGCTTCGATACTATCATACTACCCTTTTTCTCCTTACCACAACTCAAGCAAGCACTCACCCAATATACAAACACAATCCCCGCATTCATTGTCGATGTATATCTTTGGCAAAATGAATAGTGAATTTCATGGGGGAGTAATAATGTTTCCTCCACTAATCTATCACCTTTAAGAACATATAGTCATATAAAAATAAGCCTCAAAAGATAATAATGTTTCCTCCACCATACCATTACTAACTTCTGGAAATAAGTTATCATATATTATAAAAGTCCACATCATATGGTCCAAAACGATGCTCAACCAATGAGCCTTATTACTATTTAGTAGGGAATAATACATGTACAATGATGTAAACTTTAATTCTGCAACTTAATTGATATCATAAAATTTATAAATTTGAATATATATGTACTCGGTCAACATTTGTCAAAGCTGGATATGGAAGCTAGGACCCACGGCAACTGACATCATTTTCGACATATTGTGAAACTTCAAAAAATGGATGGGTATAATCGTCTACCTTTGCTCGACTAGTTTAGAATCTAATAGTATAAGACTTCCACTATTAGAAAAACAGTGTTTTACGACACGCAATGCGTGTCGTAAAACGTTCAGACGACGTGCAAATGCATGTCAAGGAAGACCCTGTCATAACGAAGAGACCACATAATGTTTAATAGAAAAAATAATGGTATTATAATTTATTAGTGGATCTGTTATATTATATTTTTCAATTTAACTGGCATAAGATTTCTTACATTCGTATCAATCCGGCCAAAATGTTTAATAGAAAAATAATGGAAAAAGGATGCCATAAAAGATGGGGGACCCTATAAGTTATTGACAATATATCTCCTAGCCATATGAAAAAATAAATAAATAAATAAATAAAAATGATCTTTTCTTTATCCTTAAATCGTATAGATATCACATGGCACATTAGCAGTGGCATCCTTAATTTTGCATGTCTGTCTCCTTGGAGTTATGTCCCATAAGATCTATGAGAAACCATCGGCTATTTCCTATCTAATCTACATAGATAATTATGTGATAAATTGGGTCAATTCCTTCATAATATGTGTGAAAACATCCACTACAAAGTTTTGTAGTCATCATATCATGGCCTCAAATGCTATCAACCACTCCCTACATAGAACGGTGGTGACTAAAAACGTTGGTGACAAATTGTGGTATATTGATGATGCCAAAGCATTGTCATTGGGAGCCTTTTTCTCCGTTGGCCTTTATCCCACATGTTCATCACCACCATCAAAAAATCCAAAGTTATCTATGAGTCTATCTATGATGTACCATGCGGAAATATGCTCGACATGGGTTTATGTGAGTTGCACCATGGATATTTAGTGACATCCTACTAAATAAAGTTAATAAATAGTTAGTAAATTCATAATTATTTTTGTTAACAATTTTTGGTTAATTAACTAATATTGTAAGTACCTCATATTCATGGATAAATGAGAGACATTGTAAGTACATTAACTTGTCTTGCTGCTGTTCTAAAAAAAATAAAAAATAAAAACTAATATATTTAAGTACCTCATATTCATGGATAAATGAGAGACATGTCTCCGGTCTCCCAACTCACAACGACTAAGTCTGGAAAAAAAAACAGGGGAGACCACAGTCAAATTTTTTAGATTAAGATCTAATATGTAAAAAATTTAAAAGTGAAAGGACTAAGTCTGGAAAAAAAACAAGGGGGGCCATAACCCCCTTGCCCTTATGAAGATCCGTCCCTGCACACCATGATTTGGCCAGCAAATGATCTTTTTGCCCCATAAATTTATGATCCAACATAATAAGAAGAAAAAACGAACAACATCCTTATCTTATATATCATCAATGGTGGGTTGTCAAACAACTTCATTAAATTACTAGCATACAACGAATATAAATGATCTAATATAGGGAGCATTGGGTCCTAAACTGGTTGATAACATCCTCATCTATTATTGTAATCCCCTCAAATTATAACATGGAGATAGTGCAAAACTTTTGAGGTCCAAAATGCACGTAGTATCATCCAGCATGAAACCACATCACCCCATCACCATGGTCATAAAGGATATAAGATAACAAAATAGTATGGAAGAAATACATGTTTCTATAATATATTATTTTGGGATATTTAACCACACCCCAAAAGATGGTCTCATAAACAACCTTCTTTCTTGGTCGTCAAAACATCAAAGTGTAATTCATATCCAATATTGAAGATGAATATCAAGGTGTGGCCAATGTCGTTATAAAGACATGTTGGTTATGCAACCTCCTTCAAGAGTTACATACCGAAAGGTTTTAGGCATACTAACACATATTCATAAGCAACGGAAGCATATAACAATTCCGATGTATGCATGCAACCCATAAGGATCTAAGTTCATTATATTATTGCAACTACAAGCGTAATAAGAAAACATACATACCTATTTAGCACGTGGAGATCTCCTTGTTTGAGATTGAGTTCTTGCCACCTTTGTTTGGATGTAAGGACCCATAGTCTCTCTCTAATGATATCATACCCAAGAACACCAAATGAGCAAAAACAACAAAACCCTAAGAGAGGGGAGGCGAACATCAAAAACTCCACAAACCCTAGAAAGGTTAGGATGTTCGTCCAAGAATAAGGGGCAATGGGATGGGGTGGGGGGCAAATTTTAGAGCCTTGAATGAGCATCTAGGGTTGGTTTCGTAGCTCCTTATTTATAGGCTCTCAATGTTGCTCAGTCACAAAAGCAGCTGCCTTATTATTGAATTTCCTCATGGATTGTTTACATTAATTAAACTATTTTAATTATTTAACATTCAACAATTATAAATTAGCTTCTAATTAATTTATCAAAACATGACAAATAAATAAACTAATTAGTAGTAAAAAAAATATGTCTGTTAGTTACTCAAATGGTTCTTAATAGCAACCCAAAAGGATCTTATTATTATTAGACTTATCACTAATAGTTATGATTTTTGACACTTTCCAACACACTCTTCACTCACAAAAGCAACCATTTTCAACTATCACAATGTTAAGTTGTATATCCCTCGAACCCAATTCAACGTCAGCAAGCCAAGCACGTTAATATTGACATACACTTTATGTGAAATCAAGTTATTTTAGGTCGGGTACATGTTTCGTATGTTCCATATATGTCTATGTACGCAAATATATTCACCATAGGGTTTCCAACATATTTATTCCACAGGTTTTGATCCAGTTTTAACATACAAATAAATCATCGATAATCAAACTACAGAGGGATTTGATATAGAAGCCAGATAAAATCGAAACCAATTATTTTTAAAGTTTGGTTCGATTTTAAATAAGTTGTTTGGTCTATAAGACTTAGTTATATCTTGACTGGTTTTGACCAGATTTTCGTGAATGAAATGGATATCCGATATAATCGGGTTTAGGTTTATGATAATCTGTTTTTTTTTTCTTTCTAAAACAGGTCAGTAATCCTATAACAAAATCTTTTTTAACTAAAATTTAACTAAAACCAAATAAATATTTGTATTATATTCGGTTTTAAAATACAAACTTAAAAGTTCACGATTATGATCATAAGTCTAGAAATTGAAAAGGAAATCTTTGAAAAAAATCCTAAAATTTTATCCAAGTTTACAAAAAAATCTCAAACTAAAATTTGTTTACGATAAAGCATGAATTACCAATAAAAATTGTGATTTGGCCCATTTTCCCGGTTTAGCAGTTTCATTACTTATCTGGTTTCATTAAAGCCCCGTTATTTTACCATAATTTACGAATAAATTCCAAACTAAAATTTAATGATAATTTATCATTTTCTCCATGTAACATACATTTTACCATTTTCATTATTGACCTCGACGCCTTGTTATTAAATGAGCTAATGAGATGGATATGTTGGGTTATATAATTCTATGTTTACCATAAAACTTGATATCCTTATGCATTGTATATTTTTTGGAATATAAAATGCATCCAACAAACATTGCAATAATTACATAAACTAGCAACAACTTCGCCATTGTTACGTTTATAAAAAAAAATTCAAATTGTCTATCTAAACTTATGCAATCCAATATATCTATCTCATCAGACATCAACTCATTTAATGTTGTTTTTTCTTAGAAACGTACATTTTATTGGTTTCATTTTTGACCTAGATACATAGTCATAAATGAGTCAATAAGATTGATATCAAATTTTATAGTAAATATAGTACTATATAACCCATCATATTCATCTTATCAGCTAATTTCATGATTAGGTATTCAAATCAGCAATGAAACCGATAAAATGTATGTTACATGGAGAAAATAGTCAAATCATCATAAAATTTTAATTTGGGATTTATCTTAAATTAGGATAAAATAATGGAACTTTAATGAAACAGATAAGTAATTAAACTCATATACCGAAAAAAAAAATAGGCCAAATCATCATTTTTATCAATAATTCATGGGACTCTAAAGATTGTTTATTGATGTTCACAGAAACATTGAATCTATAATCGTTGAATACGTAATTATCAAACGGTGAATCAATTCATAGAAACATCAATAATACCCGTTGTGGGGTTCAAGCTTCTTAGACTAAACATGCTAAGACTATTCAAGTAAAGTTAATTTAATGTATATATATACATAAACAAAAATACATAAAAATCACTCATAGAATACACATTCAATAACATATTTGAAACATATTAGAGTATTATTATTATTGTATTATTATTGCCTTACATAGCTAAAGAAAGCTATGTAATTATTGAATCAATTCATTCACAGAAACATCATTGAGATAAAGCATAATTTTCTCACTTAACATATTAAAACCCTTTTGTTAGTATTAAATGAAAAAGAAACTATCATATATATATATATATATATATATATATATATATATATATATATATATATATATATATATATATATATATATATATATATATATATATATATATATATATATATATATATATATTATCATATATTAGTTAAGTCCATTAAGTGAAAAGGAAATAGTGATTAAGTTCACTCTAGTAATTGTCTTGACGGAGTGTAAAGAATTATCATTAATTTGTGGTAATGAAATATGTTTAATATGTAAAACATATTGGAATAAATGGCTATAATAAAATGCAAATCAAAAGGCTTTAAAGTAATAATTTACACAATTACACCCATGATCATTACTCTGTTCAAACATAGATAAAACATGCATATGAGACAATTCAATAAACTTAAATTTATATACACAAACAAAAATACATAAAACCAGTCACCAAATGCACAACAAAACAACAAATTCGAAACCAAAAATGACAACTCCTCCAATAAATTCCTAAACACATCATTTGCATCTCACATACATATCGATACACGAAGCTCTAAACTATTGAGACATTCAGTCATAAAGAATTTACCTTGTGTCTACAAACACATAGGTTCCATAAATACGGTTTATGCTTCCCACTGGAGCATAAACCCCAAATGCTCCATGCATCTGATATCATATGACTCAAATGACTGGAGCATTTATAACTTTATATAACCATTGCTTTTGGAGGCTTCATCCCGAATCCATGTTTCTTGCGCTCCACTCTGCCAAACACAACAATATTATTATTACAAATTTATAATTATTATTATTGAATTAAAATTATTTTTATTTTATGTAAAACTTAAGGACTTACGTTGGGGCTAATTTACCGAGTCCTTCAAGCTCTTCACCTGAATCCGCATCTAACACTCGCCCAGATATCTCAATGACATAAGATCTGTCTGTTTCTGTTGAGAGCCCTCTACTTGCAAGCAAATCCAAATCCCTCTCATGAAGCTCTCTCCCATTCACAAATACATTTGTGTTTCCATCCGCACATTTTTCAGGCATCGGATAATTAAATTCTTCAATAAATGGCTGCAAATTAAAAAACAAATTTCTTTATATCCATATTCATTTTAGAATTTTTCATAAAATAAAAAAATCAATTAGCAAGAAAATTACCGGAATTATTCCACGACAAGGACCACCCATCATACCCCAAAACCCAGCTCTTGAATCATACCTAAATCAAAAAGAGAACAAAAAATGATTAGGATTTAATCAAAAAATTTACTAGAATTAGGGTTAGTGTCTGAGCGAGACTAAATGACCATTTTACCCTTACATTCCAACAAACAATTTTAACGTGAGAGGAGTATACAAGAAAGGCAAATAGGTAAAGGGTTAGTGTCTGAATACATTAGCATGGTTTTTTGGATTATCACATTAAGTCATTCTATCTGGATTAAGTCAAAAAGAAACAATCATGTATAGTTATCTAGATTAAGCGCTTAACCCTTTAAACTCACCAGTATTCACCAGGCTGAATCGGTCCAGCAACCTTTTCAGCTTTCTTAACCAACCGATCCGGTATATGATGCCCGTTGACCACCACATTGACTTTTCCCATGTCATCATGTTGACTAGACTTTGAAAAATCCCTAAAGCTTTTCTTAATCATACTCGCAAAAAAAGATCCACTTCCTCCATTTCGATCCGTATTTGCATCACCAGATTCTTGAGATGTGCCTGTGTTTACTCCATATTCGTTTGATGAAATCTCAATCTCACTTGCTAATGTATCATCATCATCTTTCATGTTCATGGACCCCACATTAATGGGTTTTTCCATATTTGACCTTTTGCTCATGTTCCCTTTTTCTGCTCGATTGTATTTCGTTGAATAGTCAAAATGATCTTGAAGAGGTGAACCAGAAGGTGGTGGAGATGGTTTATCGTCTTCCACTGTTACATCGACTGTGTTTTCATCTTTGATTCCATTTTTTAAATCTTCTTCAGATGTGTAAGAAACTGCGGATTTGTAAGAAGTCAAACTCGGTCCACGTATCGCCAATCTATCCATTGACTCAAAGTCAAAATTGCCAGAGTTATCGTAATCTTCAGAGGAAAACTCGGTGCCTCCCCATTTTGTGTCGCCACGTGTCTTATGAATATGATTATCTTTTGCCTTTTGGGAATCCATACGAGTTACAGTATAAATCGAGAGAAGAAGTTTCTTGTTGACAATCGAAAGCGACATGACTTCGGAACACGATGCGCATCTCATTTTTTTCGTATCTTTTTTGGGTACTTGAAGCAATTCGTTACATTTACAACACGCCACGAACGGAGAACCGCCGGAAACGGGGCGGCACCGCCTCACTCCGGTGGCTAAGATTCCTCTTGGAGGGCGGCGGATTTCGTTTGACCATCGTGTTCGGGATTCACCGCTGCGAGAATTTAAAGAACGGTTGTAATCATGGTGGTAGAAACCCGGATCGTTTTGCAAAACCGGTGGTGCGATGGGGTGTGGCGGCGGTTGTGGTGGAGGAGGTGGCGGAGCTTGGTGGTGTTTGTTGTAGCAGACTAAACACGAACAAGACGGATGGTGGAATAATCGATTATCAGTAATTTCGTTGCTAACGTATTGGCCGGAATAATAGGGATGATTATATGGGTTTTGTTCAAATGGCATAATCGGGGTTCTTCTGTGGTTTTGCGACCTAAAAGGATCATTAAACGATTGAACTTGATTCGAAGAAGGTAATAAAGAATGATTATTATGATGAATATAAGGAGGGGGGTCAACATAAGATGGGATATGATGATTAATCGGGAATTTTTCTTTAGGTTTATCACGAGATCGAACGATTTGATCCTTGAGTTCGTCTAATTTCCTTAAAAGCTCATCGCGATCGTCTTCAACCTCTAGATTGTTTGTGTTATGAACTAGTTCAGCATATTCATGGCGAGGGGCATAATTGTAACTCGATGAAGCTTCTTGAAGATTTGAGTCTCGATATCTCCAATTTGAACTTCGAACTGATCTTCGTGACCCACTTCTGTTACCTGCTGTTGTGGGTTTTGGTTCTTCGAAGTTTATGTTGTTATCATCGTCTCTTTCGTGTCTCCTACCAGAACTTCCATTAGATTTGACTCCACTTTCTGAAGCTAAACTCATGCTCTTAACACTTCTTTTTGAGAAATCAAGATTCACAGGTGATTCTTTGGAGATTTTGTTTGGAACTCCGTCACTTTCATCACCGGATTTCTCCGAAGATACACCGGATTCAATATGCTTATTGTTTGCTGTAAGTTAAAAAACAGATAGAAAAAATCAAAATTGAAGAACACTTCAACTCTATAAACAGATACAAAATCACACAGAATATTGACCTACTCACAACCAGATATTATTTTAAAGCAATAAAATACAAAGTCTCCAACCCCATTTTAGTTTATTCAAACCACAAATAACCTTGATTTTGACTGCTACAAAAAAAAAAGATTGAAGAAGTCAACACCGGGGATATTACCAGGTAATTTAATGTAATAATGTTGCAAACCCATCTGAATTTCTTCACGAAATCGCATAAATTTGACACCAAATCACAAGAAAACACAGCGAAAAAATGTAAAATCATAATTTTCATGAAACCTTATCAGATACCTTCAAAAACGACGAATAAAAAGATCACATGCCTTCACAAAATCAGCCATACCCAAATCGTTTATGCATTATCCATCAACAATAAACAGATAAAACAGAAACGAAACATACATTTATGAACCCAAATCTGAGTTTTTTGACAAGAATTTAACGAAAAATGATGAAAGAGGAAGGAACTTTACCTCGAAGAACAGCACCACAACCACCACACTGATAAACTGCATATTCGGTGACCTCAGGGAGGAGATTTTCACATTTGGGGCAGCGAACTAACCGGACTTTTGCTGGACTTTCAGACATTTTTGCTCAAATTAACAAAGATTGTGTTTATTTGTGAAGAAATTAATGGCCAAGTTGAGTATACAGGAGAATCGATAGATAGATTTTATGGGTTTTGCAGAAGAGCAACAGAAAAGATTCTGGTTTGAAAATCTATGGGTAAAATGAGGGGAAACCGATGAAATCTTACATGGACAGAAAAGAGAAGTGTAGGAGTTTTGTGAAGTTTGAGAAAAACTCCAAGGGGAAAAGGGGGAAGGAGAAGACGATAAAAATCAAAAGCAGCTCAGCGCTGAGGGTGTACTTTCTTTACTTTATTCTGCAATCCCTCGTGGTTGAAAAAATTATGTAAAAGCCCTTCAAGTTATGCCATATTACATAAATTCGTTAGGAGTTTAAAGTTATTGCTGAGTGGTACCCTTCTTATTTCAAGCAACAAAATAATACTCTTCTCAATTCTCATCCATCTTACTAATCATCTTCTTGAATGAAAATACCTAAATGGAAGGGTGCATTTTATTGTTTATGAAAAAACAATCTTCGATTACATGCAACTTTGTGAAGTAGTTTAGTTTTAGCAAATTAAAATAGTTTTTCATAAGATATCACTAAAATGAAAATTTTAAGGTTATGTTTGGCGTACGATATGAAAAACTAGTTGATAGTTGAAAACTATTAAATAAAAAGTTAACTGATAGCTGAAAAGCTAGCTAATAAAAAATATCGTTTGGTACAACTGACTAAAAAACTATAAAATGCCTTCAAATGACATTTAAGAGAATATGTTTCTATAATTAATTAAAGAGTATATTTGTAAATTTTTAAAAAAATCCTAAAAACCAACTTAAGAGTTACCTAAATTATTTTTTTACGAGTTCCATGGCGTCCATATATATATATATATATATATATATATATATATATATATATATATATATATATATATATATATATATATATATATATATATATATAAATTGAAGGTTAGCCTAAACTACCTCATACATTATAATTAGGGTTGTTAAATATATACCACAGAGAACCAACCAACATTCGAACAACAGAATCAAGAAAGTTGGTTACAAGTATGTTTGGTAGTCAATACGTTTGATTTATAGTACCGTACTAATTCAATAAACGTGGTACTGTAATAATATTAAATTTTAAATGTCACATTATTACCGTACCAACCAATTCATATATATATATATATATATATATATATATATATATATATATATATATATATATATATACACACACATTAATAAGCATTTAGCATGTTTTGCTGAATTTTAAGAGGTACAACCCTAAAACATCATATACAACAATTTTATGCATTATTTTAAACTTATCCGGTCAAAGTGAAAAAGTCAAAGATAAGAATTAGAGATTCATACCATAACTTTGAAGAGTTTCAGTTAGATTCAAACTTGAATCCCAGATATCTCAGTCGTGTCTTCTTAAATTCCTTTGATCTACAGTTATCATCACCGTCCATCCTAAACGCCTCCACCTTTCTCAATCACTTCTCTTCAGTAAAACCTAGCTTTCAAACCTTCTACCACCACCATGAATTGATAAGATCCCTAAACCATTTGACACTCCCCCCCCCCCTCTCTCTCTCTATCTCTCGGGGATTTTGCTTTTGATAAGTCTCTATTGTGGTTATGTTTATGATTTTTACAGATTTGAACCTCCTACCAACATCTACCCACGTATGGGCAATGTACAAGAGATAAGAAGTTGAATTTGCGGAGAACCTTCAACACCATTCAAAATCTATCTCTATATCGTTCATATGGACGACGTGTCTAAGCCAGTCATCGTCTCTATCTCACCGCCCCCTTCAATTATCACCACCATCCACTGGTGTCGCCTTTCCCTCCTCCACCAGACTCCCTCTATTTCTTAGTATACATATATGTAAGGAACCCTAACCACCAAGCAACAATTCTTTGTCCGTATCTCTCTCTCTCTCTCTCACTCTCTCTTTCTCTCTTTACTACAGAAATGAGAAATATGCGTAGGAAAGATGCACACTGCCATCACCACCCCCGTAGAATTCAAAATCTTATCATCATCTTTTCCCCATCAATATACACAAATAAGTGATAGATCTTTTTTTTTCTTCCTTGAAGACAAATCCAATTTGGGATTTTTATGTTTTTTCTTATTTTGTTCATGTTTAGTAAAAGTATTCCGTGTTTCTCTAAGTCACAAACATTTCTAGAAAAGCCTATTTTCATTTGTGCGGGTTATGGACCTAACCGAATCATGTAACAACAGTCGTACATCATCTCTTCAGTTTGATTCTTGAATATAAACCTTTGTGATTTAAGGATAAAGGTATTTTTTAAATTTCTTTATCTTCTATTTATCGTACTGTTTTTTTCATTTTGTTCAAACATTGGCATCCATTGGGAGATGCTTGGCACTGAAATTTCACATCACATAGCAGTTGTGCTTAAAGGACAATACTGGCAGTTGCGCCTCATATAGAATATCACAATTTTGGCAGCTGCGCCTAAGTGATAGAACTAGCAGATGTGCTTTACAGCTGTGTCATTGACATTCGTACCTATTCCTTAGGAATAAATGAATATATGAGAAATAGCTGATTCTTAGGGTAGATCCTTAAGAGTAAAGAAGATAATGGGGACGGGTAATTGGGTTAACTGTTTGATGACTAAACATAATAATTATATTATATGGGTTGAAAACCCTATGTACTCACCAGATTTTCCAACCTAATCCACTCAGTTTATTTATATTACAAGTGTTGATATGAAGTCACATTACACTGAGAGATTAAAGGATATATAAATCACTAGTGATAATGAATGTAAGTTCTGTTTATGCTTATGTTTTTGTATTAACGATGACATCCCAAATGTTTTAAAATGAATAAAAATACTTTTATTCTGAAATGCCTTGATAACGTATTTATCATGTTTTACTGGGAACAAATTCCGCAACATTTTTATTAAAAGAGGTACTCTTATTTTTTTTTATAAAGCATAAACAAAATCGGTCTTTTCTGGCCGTGAAAATGGGGATGCCACACCAGTAAAGTTGATTGTTCATATGAGTCTTATGAGTTCTCATTTGATTGCAATAGGCGGAGCACATTGGTCAGTGTGAGTACATTGGTCAGTGGAAGTGAGTTGCTTGACAAATTGGAAGCATTGGTAGGCCGTTGTGCTACCAGGAGACAAGAAACTAAGAATAAACAAAGTTCAATCCATGAAAGGAAAATTAAATTTGATTTTGGTTTTGTCCTCAACCATATCTTATGATTGTAGGTTGGAATTGATAAATTCACATGGATAGGAACACATACACCATAAAATATAGGTGACAAATGTTTTCGCTCTAATTCATAAAAATGATTATGAGGAAACACTTTTGCTAGTAGATTCTAAATTTGAAATGATATATTATGGTTAGCAATTGTGATAATTGTGTTCTCAAATTTATATATGATTACAACATCCTTTTTCATAGTTCAAATTGTGAGAAATGGCAAGAAATAGTTTGAATGTCCAGGAATTATTTTCATAAGTTATTAAAAGGCTTAAACACACATGTATGCTATCTAATGAAAGGTGTATGAGCTTGAGAAGTCTAGATGAAGACTTATCAAAGAATCACGTACCAGAAATCTGAACTTTTGTGAAAAGTCAAGAGCATTGATTTCTAGAAGTCCGGTTGAATTTTTTTGGATACATGTCAAAGCTAGTGGGAGCATAATTGTTATGATGGCAAGAGTATAATTGTTATACTATTAGCACAATTGTTATGGTAAGTGTTGCAAGTTGGTAATAATGTTTGTAGGAAACAAAGTTTACAATTTTGCAAGTTACTAATTTGGAGATTGTTTTACTACAGAAAGGATTTAGGGGAGAGGACACTTATACTTCATTTCAAATCTAAAAGTTTAGATTGAAGGATTTCAATGGAACTTTGTTATGAACATATATGAATATCATGTTGAAATGATTCAACATAGGAAATTCTATATATGGAAATACTATAGCAAAAGATTGATCAAGTGTCATGTCTTTATGTAAGACATTATGTATCAAATCCCATATGCTTCAGGTATAGGATTAATTACATGTGCTATAGTATTCAATTGTTCTAACTTTTCCAAATGCCTAGGGCATTAAGAAGGGAAAAGGACTGGAGTTGGATATTACTAGAGTTGTTGAACAACTGTTAAAGGAAAATCTGAAGTTCGCTGAAGATTGGTTGTTTGTGGACAGTTGGATGATCACATAGGATGTAGTTATGCTCAAAACCCATCATTTATTAACCAAGTAATAAATTAATAAACCAGTCTCTCTCTCTCTCTCACACACATACTCTCTTTCTCTCTCTCTTTAAAAGTTATCCTATTCAATTGCCAGGTTTGACTTTTGAGGGCAACCCAAAAGGACTGTGCTACCATCAATTCAAGTTTATACCAATAATAGTTATGGGATTAGACACCTAATCCAATAGTTATTATCAAAGATTCATTATAGATTTCTCCAAGATTTCAACTCCTCTCACTTGTTTAACGAGGAAGGATGTCACTTTTAGTTTGTGGCCTGAGCAACAAGCAAAGTTTGAGACTCCTCGGTAGAATATTTAAGGCGTCGGCACCAACCCTCCCAGAGGGAGTTAAGGATTTTGGGGTATGCTATGACACATCAATTATGGGCTTGGGTGTTGTATTGATACAGAGGGGGTGTGTGATCGCTTACGCTTCAAGGTAGCTGAAGCATCATGAGGCAAGCTATCCTACATACGATATCGGGTTTGGGACTATAGTTTTCACCCTCAAGATCTAGCATCATTATCTGTATGGGGTTCGGTATACCATCTACACGGACCACGAGAGTTTAAGATATCTTATGGATCAGTCCAACCTCAACATAAAATAGAGGAGATGGCTTGATGTGGTGAAAGATTACGACTGCAAGATCTTGTACCACCATGGTAAGGCCAACATGGTGGTCGATGCTCTGAGTCGCAGGGCGAGTAGTTCCCCGATTCTAGATGTTTGTTTAAGGGGATGATCAATAGTGGGCCTTTGAGACCATGAGGCAGCGGTTTTGTGAAGCTCCGGTGTTGACCTTGCTAGAAGGTATGGATGATATGACAGTTTATTATGATGCTTCCTTACTTGGTTTAGGGGCGGTCCTTATGCCTAGGAACATGGTTATTGCATATGTATCTCGTTAGTTGAAGCCACACGCAACTAGATATCTGACCCATGATTTAGAGCTTGGGTTGTGATGTTCGCCCTAAAGATTTGGAGGCACTCTCTATTTAGATTAAAGGGCACAATTTATAGAGACCATAAGAGTTTGAAATATTTGATGTATCAATGAGATTTGAATATGATATATCGTCAGTGGCTTGATGTACTAGAGGATTATGACCTGGATTATTGGATATGCGTTTCCATACCGGTAAAGTGAATGTTGTTGCAAATGCAATGATCTGCAATAAGCAACACGTGCCTCTCCATGTTACATTTTTTAGGATGACCTTGGATACATATCTTTTTGATATGATTAGACATGTTCAATATGGGGCACTTGTGATGGAAAATATGGCTAAAGAGAAAATCAAGGGCAAATTCATTATTGGTCAGAAATAGTTGGGTGTTACTCACTCGTTATGGCTGAATTTGGGTGTCGTTCACTTGGAATGTGAGGTAGATACTTATGGATGAAGCTAATAAATTAAAGTTTTCTATATATCCTGGTGCTATCAAGATGTATATGGATTTGGGAGGAGATTATTGACGACCAACAATGAAAAGGGATGTTGCCAAGTACCTGGAGAAGTGTTTGATCATCTTGAAGGTCAATGTTGACCATCATATGCCTCACAACACGTTGTAACCTCTCGAGGTTCTTATTTAGAAATAGGAACACATCGCAATGGATTTTTATTAAAAAGTTGCCCAAGAACACGAGGAATCTTGATATTATTTGGGTGATAGTCGATCAATTGATGAAGAGTGATCACTTCATCGCCACCAAATAAAGTTCATATGCAAAGAAACTTGCAGACATCTACATTATGTATTTCTGAAAATATCTCCATTAAAGGGAATCATTTGCATTAGGAAGCGAGGAAATTTGGGACCCTGATACATTGGACCTTTCAGAGTTTTAGCCCTAATTGGGAAGCTCGCTTACCGTTTGGAGTTGCCTGTAGAACTCCAACAGATCTGTAACACCTTCCTTGTGTCTTATTTAAGGAAGTATGTTGCGAATAATATCGTTGTTGTGCCACTCAAGGATATTTAGGTGGGTGACAGATTGAGCTATGGAGTGCGACTTATAACTATCCTCGATAGTAAGGAAAAGAAGCTTCAGAACAACTAAATTATGCTAGTAAAGGTATGATGGCAACATAAAAAAACAATCGGAACGGACATGAGAGCTAGAGGAGAAGATGCACAATCAGTATCTGCAATTGTTTTGATGAGGCGGATTTCAGGGGTGAAATCCAAAATAATTGGGGGAGAGTTGTAATGCCTGATCCTCAAGATAATTTTCTTAAGATAAGACTCTTAAAATTTGGGGGTTTAGGGTTTTTGTGAACGGTTATACAGCTCGTGGTGTGTGTCGCGACGCGGCCACATCACTTAAGTGGGGAAGCGGTCAGATATGGATCGTGACGCGGTCGCGACTAAACATAAAACCCAAGATTTTGGGATTTGGGACCTATGTATACAATACTAACTCCTAGGGTTTCTCTATATCAACCTCCATACTCCCAAAATCATAAACCCTAGTCTCCTTAAGCCCATCCTCTCTCCATCAATTGAGTTCTAGGTGTTTTTAGAACTTTAAAAAGAAGATTCAACACCCTTGAAGCTTATGTTGTGTGTTAAGATGGTGATTTTTCATTAGTAGCTTATTTTGGACCTTTACAAGTCTTCAAGACTCAATCTTTATGCTTATTACTCTTTAGATCTTGAGATTTGAGCTTATTTTGACCCTTTTTATGTAATATGTGTTGGAAATAGTGTCCAAGGTCATTAACTGTTTTGGTAATATTTCTAATAATAAAAAGGTCCTTTTTGGTTGGCCTCATGACCTAACTAGCATAAGGACAGGGAGATAAATAAATTGTTAATTTATTAAGGAATTAATAAATCAATTTGAAATTATTTTGGTAATTAATTAAACACTTTAAATTAATTAAAGGGCTTGAATGTTAATTAATCCAAGGGATTAATTCGAATATTACAAAAGCTCTTTGAGAGCCTGTAGGGGATGGTTTTGAAAGGCTCCATGTATATAGATATGACAGGTCTGAATCAGATAAGGATTAACCCTAGAGTTTGAATCCTTTTAGGTTTCTATTTTCATCCTATAAATAGACTATTAGGGGTAAAACCTAGAGCTGCTTAATCCTTCATAGAAATCGCCCATACTCTCTCTTTATATATCTATCTCTCTCTTTCTCTCTCTCTCTCTCTCTCTCTCTCTCTCTCTATATATATATATATATATATATATATATATATATATATATATATGCGAATTCTTAACCACTATCTTAAGGGTTAGAGAATTTTGTACAAACCCGAGTGCAGGGTTTCATCCTTATGCTTTTGGTGTTGTGGATCTGACTTCATTATAGGGGTGCTACGTTGGATCCTTCATCCATTGCAACGAGCTAGCGGTTACAAGATCACAATTAAGCAATAAATAGGTTAGTATTTCTTTTTTTTTTGTTGTATTTTAAAATACATTGTTGAAAATAGTAAAACCTACATCTAGGATGCATGTGGTATACGTGATGCTTATCATCCCTAACAATATGGGTGGAGTTTTGGAAAACTCCATAATAAAGGTTACAACTTTATTGTCCCTTAAGGTCCCATAAGTGTTTTGTGTTAAGGATCTGGTCCTTAATTTCCAATTGGTGCCATGAATGGGATTATGACCATATTTTTACCATTTTTGATATAGAATGGTGTGAGGCATGCATATGACATGCATGTCCATAAAGTTAAGATTTTTATGAGTCTTAAGTAAGTAATAAAGCCTTCTAAAAGGTATGGGATACTAACTTAACGAATTAAGCACTTAACTAAAAAGTAGAGTTGTGAACAATGTACGTGGCACGTACATTGGGTGTACGCGGCACAAAAGGTTGGGAAAGACCGACTGTTGAAAAGCACACTCTATGTTTCACATATGTATAGAATTAATTGGAACGAAAGTCAACTGACCGTTGACTTTTTGACCAGTCTGGCTTTTGGTCAACTATATAAGGATTAGGTATTGAAAAGGGAAAAATGATCTTTTGCCCAAGGATGTCAAATTATTGGACCGAGATCTTATTTTGGAGAAAGGGTGGGTCTTTTACCTTAATTTATAATTAGGGTTATTTATTTATTATTTAGTGATTTGAGGAAGACTCGGTGCCCCTAGCTTGACTTTGTGGGTTACATCCTGTCTATTGTTCAGGTGAGTGCTCATGTATGGACTTACTTATTATATGGACTATGTGGTATACGTATGTTAGACCATGAAATGCCTCTTGGAGGGAAACGGTCTGAGTACGACCAACTAGAGAAAAGCCTCTTGGAGGGAAACTAGTTGGATTAAAAAGGATGTAAGACAAGGAAAAGCCTCTTGGTGGAAAGTGGTTGATGCTAGGACAACTAGTGAAAAACCTCTCGGAAGAAATCTAGTTGTACTAGTGTTAAGTGTGCTAGCATATGTTATGTGATAGAATGTAAAGTGATACATTACTACTTTTTGTGAATGTGTACAATGTGAATTACATATGATATGCATAATGAATAAGTGTTATAATTACTCACTGAGCCTTAGACTTATAGATGCTACTTTATGTTTTAAGTTGCAGGTCTTTCAGGGTTAAAGGGTACGAAGCTGGCATAATTGGGATATCTGGAATTATCGGGGGGCATAACATCTACTTTATGTTCCTCTGTTATGATTTTGATTTCAAAACAAGAATTTAGCTTCCACGATTGATGAAGTTTTTATGCTATTATGTTTGATGATGTTATGGATGGACCCCCTCCCCCTTAGTATATATACACTCTGATCTTAATTTTTTTATGGTTAGTTTATGGGACGTTACATTGCTTCAAGAGAAGACTGCTTCCATTCATGTTGGTTACTTCAAGACTACCACTTGCTTCTATTATTTCCATTATTTATTTCGATTTTCAGAGTTGAATGATGATTTTAGAACCCTAAATCTTACTTTTCAAGTTTGTTTCTTGACAACACTAGCGATGGAGATGCTTGGAGGGTGCGACATCCATCATTCGCTTGTTCAGGGCATAACAAAATATAGGTAGGCTTTATTTTTAGTTCATTTTTAATTTTTTTTTTACTGAAATTGCCCTTGAGATTATTGACAACGTCAAATAAAACAAGGAAATTAGAAAGGGATGTATTGTTAATTTCACATTCATTTAACAGTTGAAATTGATAGGGTTGAAATTGATAGGGTTGAATCCCCGAGGACCCAATTGTTACCGAACTATGCAATAGGGAGCTGTGGTGTTAAAATCCCAATAGAAAGACAAAAGGACAAAAATGGAGAGCCCATAAGGACCAAGAGTATAATTTACTCTAAAATGTACAATAAACCCATTTATGTGCATACATCTTTTTTGATACATCGATAAGACTGGTTGTTAGTTGAAATTTAAAAACTGGACTAGTTGTTAGTTGAAATTTAAAAAGCTGAAAACTTGTAGTGGAAAACTAAAACTTTTAGGTTGCATTTAGTTACGGAAAAACAAATTTAATTTTCCATTTTTTGTTTTTCCTTTTCGATTTTCGTTTTTTGTTTTCATTTTTCATTGAAAAATTTAGAAAACACGTTTAGTTAAACTTATTCATTTTTCATTTTCAGTTTTAGAAAATTAGAAAACGTGTTTAGATGTGTATTTTTCTATCGGTTTTTATTTTTAGAAAACGGTAGCGGGTCGGCGGCAGTGGTGGTGATGACAGGCGATGGTGGTGGCGGCGGCAATTGTGTCAGTGGTGGTGATGACGGCGACAACGGTGGTGGTGGTGCTAGTGACGGGTTAGTGGTGGTGATGGTGATGGTAGGTCGGTGATTGTGGTGGTGGTGTTGGGTGGGTGGGTGGGGGTGCAAGTGTGTGTTTGTGGGGGTAGGTGTGGGTTTGTGTGTGTGTGGATGTGTGTGTCTATGAGGGTGGGGGTAGGTGTGGGTTTGTGTGTGTGTGTGTGTGTTTGTGGGGGTGTGGGTGGGTATGTGTGTGAGTGCGTTTGTGTGTGTGGGTGCGTTGGTGGGTATGTATGTATGTGTGTGTTTGTGGTTGGGTGGGTGTGGGTAAGTATGTATGTTGTGTGTGTCTGTGGGTGGGTATGTATGTGTGTGTGTGTTCGTGGGTTGGTGTGTGTGTGTATGGGTATGTATGTGTGTGTGTGTTTGTAGGTTGGTGTGTGTATGTGTGTGCGGGTGGGTGTGTGTGGAGGTGGGTATGTATGTGTGTGTGGCCGTGTGGGTGGGGGGTGTTAAGGTGGGGGCAAGTAGAGGTGGATAGGGTGGGGTGAGTGTGTGTTTATATTTTAGAAAAATTTTGAAATTAGAAAAATATGGAAAACAATGATTACCAGTTTTCCAAAAATTTCCAACCTCTTTGTAATTTTTGGAAAACAGAAAATTTTTATTTTCCGTAAAAAATTTAGAAAAATAGACGAACAAAATGCGTTTTCAAAATTCTCATTTTTTTTTGAATTTTTTTCCGGAAAACGGTCCATTTTTCCGCAACTAAATGCACCATTATTTATGTGGAAGGTGTTCAGTAATATATATATATATATATATATATATATATATATATATATATATATATATATATATATATATATATATATATATATATATATATATATATATATATGGGAGGGTTTAATTGAGAAAAAAAAAGGTTGACAATGGGGGAATCATTCTCAACCAATCATTTATTTTTGCCGCAAAAGGCTCCAACGTACCGGCGGAAATGGGAAACGAATGCACATGTGTTTTCCAACATAACATATTTCCTTAAACTATGCTAATCATTACCTTAATATATACAAAAACATAGTTTTTTTCGTTTTTTTAATTTTAATAAGCTATTTTTATCAAAATATGATTTTAAATATACCAAAATTCATGATTTTTTATTCTCTACAAATAGACATGTATATTGATATAGTTTTAAGATAAATTTTTTTTTTTATTATTTTATATTTTCAGCTATCGTTATTCATAAATGAATAACAATGCATCATGTTTTATTACAGTACATTCGTTTTTCACTTATTAATAAAAAGTATGATTTTTTTTTTACAATATAAGTATCATTCATATATGAATATAGCATATAATAAACATAGTATATTTATATTTTAATATTGGACGATGAATTCACTTGTGAATATTAATATAGTATATTTACTTGTGAATATTATATGGTATATTCACTTATGAGTATTAAAAGATATTTCATATGTGAATATTACATAGTATTACATGGTATATCACATGTGAATATTACAGAGTATATTCACATATGAATATTACAAGGTATATTCACTTATGAATATTGAAGGTATTTTGACAAATATATATAATTTTTATATGTTATTCACATATGAATAACATATATTCACTTATGAATATTATTTAGATGATATATATATATATATATATATATATATATATATATATATATATATATATATATATAATTTAGATGATATATTCACTTATGAATATTACACAGTATATTCACATATGAATATTACAAGGTATATTCACTTATGAATATTGAAGGTATTTTGACAAATATATATAATTTTTATATGTTATTCACATATGAATAACATACAGACGTGCATATTTGTTTTGTGTTTTTAATAATCATATACTGATTCAGGTGAGAAAACATATTCATATGTGAATATAACGTGGTAATTTAGTTTATGCATTTCATCAAACAGTTGGAGTGCAAACAAGTTAACTATTTTAAAAATGTTAAAAACATCAAGTTATCAATTCAAAATCATCATATACTTCCGATTTCGACTTTAGATGCGACATCCTATCTCTCATCGATTTCTCAATTTGATTTTGATTTCCGAAAATTCAATTGGGAACCTGTGAATACCAATTCTAAGTCCCTCAATGTTGACTGTGATTGCAAGTCCAGAACTCCGATTTCAATTTAATGAATAGCGAACAAATTCCGGTTTAGTTGAAGAAATCTGGATGATTATTGAAGGTTGGAGGAAAATTTTTGATGATGAACGAACGGTTATCGAATTCTCTATAGTTACGTATTTGAGATTGAAAGTTATTATGATATTTACAAGTTTGTCACCGTGTCTTTTATGCTTAGATTAAATGAGTGGCTGAGAATGATTCCTCCATTGTCAACTTTTTTTTATTTTATCAATTGAACCCAGCTCTCTCTCTCTCTCTCTCTCTCTATATATATATATATATATATATATATATATATATATATATATATATATATATATATATATATATATACTTTTCAATGATGTTCCGGATAGACGCTACACTCCTCCCGCGCCTGGTACTTTGGGATGCATTGTTTTTGGTGACGACTGTGTCAGTAGTAGATACGATATACTTATACATTCTAAGGGTGGTCAGGCACAGCGGGTTAGTAACCTCCATCCAAGTTACATGCCACTGCAATACCCTCTGCTTTTCCCGTATGGTGAGGACGGGTGGTCACCTAGGCTGAAACTTTTCAAAGAATCGGGTTCTAAAGCTAGAAACTTAACAGTGAACATGTACTATAGTTATCAGATACACGCACGTTGTAATATACACTCTCTTATACTTAATTCATGTAGATTGTTTCAACAGTTTTTAGTTGATGCTTATACATGTATCGAACAGTCTCGTCTTGAATTCTATCAAAATAATCAGGAACATCTTAGATCTGACTTCATCAGTGGGATCTATGATGCACTTTGTAACGGAGATACAGAAAGTCGTTCTGTTGGTAGACATGTGCTTTTGCCCCCTTCTTTTGTCGGTGGCCCCCGATACATGTACAGCCACTATCAAGATGCCCTCTCCATTTGTAGAGAACATGGGAATCCACAATATTTTATCACCTTTACATGCAATGTGAAGTGGCCAGAATTTAGACGATACATGTTGCTCCATAATCAAAACGATGTACATAGTAGAGCCGATATCATTTCACGTGTTTTCCACATGAAAGTAAAGACCTTTATAAGATTTCTTAAAGAAGACAAAACATTTGGACCTGTCGTAGCACGTAAGTCGTATATATTAATTCTTAGTTAAATATATATAGATTATTTTTGTCTCTTTCATTTCTGCGTTACTTCACAATAATTTTAAACGACTTCTTTTTTGTAGACCTGTACACAATTGAATTCCAAAAGTGGGGCTTACCTCATTGTCATACGCTGTTGTGGGTCGCTGCATCACATAAAATACAAGAGCCTTCTGACATTGATGCATATGTTACTGCTGAACTGCCAGATCCATCATCAGAACCATTATTATACCACACCGTTACAACGTGTATGATCCATGGTCCATGTGGTTTGGTAAATGTAAATGCTCCATGTATGAAAGATGACAAATGTAAAAAAAAATTTCCAAAACCATTCCAACACTGTACAGCCTTTGACAAAGAGGGTTATGCACATTATAACAGAGATTGTGTGGCACATCATACACTACAGAATGGGATCCAGGTAGATAATAGATATCTTGTCCCATACAACAAAAGGTTATGCAGTCGTTTTGACGCTCATATTAATGTGGAGTACTGTGGTTGGAATATGATGATAAAATATTTGTTCAAATATGTTTCCAAAGGAATGGAGTGGGTAAGGTTTGTTGTTCAGAAAAATGTGTCGGTTGGTCAACGTACCACCTCTTCACAACACATTGTCATCAACGAAATACGAAATTTTGTTGACGGTCGTTACCTTTGCCCTCACGAGGCTGCCTGGCGTATTTTTGATTTTCGCATTCATGAGCGCGAGCCGTCAGTCACGATACTCCCAGTTCATCTCCCAGATAAGCAGACAGTTTACTTCAAAGAAAACACTCTCATCCATGATGTTGTTCAACATCCAGATTTCGGTTACAGTCTACTATTAGGATGGTTTGAAAATAATAAGTGGGAATCATTAGGAACAAATCTCACTTATGTTGCGTTTCCCACAAAGTATTGGTGGGATAAGGATGCAAAAATCTGGAAACGAAGAAAACGTATGACAAACAGTGCGATAGGTAGACTTATATTTGTGCACCCTTCTGCAGGGGAATTGTTCTATCTACGAATGTTGCTTTGTCATCAGGTTGGTTGCACATCCTATGAGGATATCCGTACCGTTTGCAACAAGGTCTATCCAAATTTTCGTGCTGCATGTGATGCATTGGGCCTGATTGGAGAAGACAAAGAATGGATGACCGCATTTACTGAAGCATCTGAGTGGGCAACTTCATTCCAACTAAGATCACTTTTCTGTCGCTTGCTTCTTCACTGTGACGTTAGCGATCCTATGTCCCTGTGGGAAATTGGATGGAGAAAAATGAGTGACGACTTACTGTACAATATCAATTCACAGAAATTGGGATCAAATTTACATATAGGTGATGCTCATTTACAACAATTGGTTCTGTTTGAGCTGGAAGGAATTCTTCAGTCCTCGACTCCTTCGAAATCAGTCACTGACTTCCATCTGCCGAAACCAACGGAAGAGACAATTAGACTACTGCAAAATCGACTGATTCTAGAAGAGACATCATATGACACAGACACACTCAAAGTAGACCACCAACGCATGCTATCACAATTAAATAGTGAACAACTCCACATTTATAAGTTGGTTGTCTCGTCTGAAAAAGACGGACAACAGGTTCTCCTGCTCATTTACGGACATGGCGGGACAGGCAAGACATTTCTTTGGACTACATTACTTGCATACTTCCGCTCTATTGGGAAGATCGCACTTGCTGTGGCTGCATCGGGCATAGCATCATTGTTTCTACCATCGGGTAGAACTGCTCATTCCAGATTTAGTATACCGATTGACCTTTCGCAAAAAGCCGCATGCAACATTTCAAAGAAAACCCTACTTGCGGAGTTATTGAAACGTACGCCTATCATTATCTGGGATGAGGCCCCAATGAATGATAGGCGTTGTTTCGAATGCCTGGACCGTTCCTTAAGAGATATTCTAGATTGTGATACTAAGGTGTTTGGTGGAATGTCCGTACTGTTAGGAGGGGATTTTCGTCAAACATTACCTGTTTCCCCAAAAAGTACAATCTCACATATCATTAGTTTGACTTTACCCAAATCATACCTATGGCCATGTTTTACAGTTTATAAGATAAACCATAATATGCGTCTATTGAGTACGGGCACCTATTCAGAATCAGAGCTATCTGTATCAGAATTTGCAGCATGGTTACTAAACGTTGGGGATGGTGTTTTAGGAGAATCAGATCCTATTGATAAAAAAGACACAAAATGGATTGAAATACCCTCTTCCCTCACTATACTACCAGGAGAAAATGCATTGAAAAATCTTATAAATTTTGTATATGGTGACGGGATTCTTCTCAATCCTTCTCCATCTGTATTGGCAGGTAGGGCGATTGTATGTCCAAAGAATGATACGACGAACATAATAAACGAGCTCGTCCTAGAACTTACCCCTAACAAGACAACATCTTATAGAAGTGTTGACACAATAGAATCTAATGGAAACCAATCTTTAGAATTTAACACTTTCTATCCAGTCGAATACCTGAACGGGCTCACCTTTCCTGCTATCCCACCCCACAAACTATCACTGAAAATTAACACTCCTATTATGCTAATAAGAAATATCAACCAAAGAGAAGGTTTATGCAACGGTACACGGTTAATTGTTACACAGTTATTGCCAAACGTGATACAGGCAACAATAATTACTGGCACATCCATCGGAAAACAAGTGTACCTGCTCCGTATAAAATTTATACACAAAAGCCCTGAAATCCCTTTTACCTTCATTAGAAAGCAATTCCCAGTCAAGGTTTGTTATGCCATGACAATTAACAAAAGCCAGGGTCAATCACTATCTAAAATCGGAGTTTTTTTGCCGGAACCAGTTTTCACACATGGACAACTTTATGTTGCCCTCTCTCGTGCTACATCTCCACAGTCTATTAAAGTACTGATACAATCTGATGTTGGTGGTGCACATAGCAAAACAAAAAATGTTGTCTTTACAGATTTCTTGCGCACAATTACTATTTGTGAGGTCGAATGCATATCCATCTTTTGTAAACATAAATCATCTTACATCAGACTCTTACTGCCTTTCTGTATTACAATAACCAGCAAAATATGAATATATTTTCTTATAGAACAACGTGCAATACCTGCCTGTCTTCCGAGTCTTGTATCATATTGATGTTCTACAAACATATATTATAATACATCACATCTTTATTGATTGATCATATCATAGTACATTTCTAAACATATACAATTTTCCTTGAAGAAAAACATCTAATATCCAGTTTTTTTTCTCAAACCTTGTGTCAGCCACATGTCTGAAATATTCACTGCAATCTCAGAGCTGGGGTATGCATCTCCGGGAACAGCACTGCAGGTACGCATTCTCCGTACATGGACGCCACAAGTCCGAGGTCATGAAACCTGGTTTTTAGCGATCGACAAATATGTAAGTTTCTGAACCATCTTATTAATATTCATCCATTCCATGCATAAGCTCACTTCCACGTGCTTCCTACTAATATATCAGGGTGATGCAATCCAAATTCTTGGTCAAAGAAAGGATCAAGGCTTTGTACAGTTTGCTCTTGCTATTTCTAAATGCTACACGTTGACTAAATATGGATGTGGAGAACCAGACGCATACCAGAAATGGTTACACAATCCAGTATACATCGCTGTTGGCACCGCGTCCTGTATTACCTCTATCCCAGACACAGTTACTATTCCAACACACTGGTTTAACTTCATACCAAAAAGCCAAATACCAGCTTATATCAACCAATACCCAGGTATTAGATTACATAAATGGACTACAAAATATTGACATAACAATACATGCTCTTTTACAAACTACTTTCAATATTATTATGTTGTACATACCTCTTACACAACACGTATGTAACATATTAGTTGTCATTCATTGTGCAGATTTCTTAGGAGTTTTCGTTAAACTGGTGGCCTGTATTAAGAAAAACGATGAACCTTACCTGCTCCTCATTCTAAGGAATGAATTGTAAGTGTTGCACCTTTTGAAAATATACATATATACTAATTACCATACTTAAAACATGCAATCAACAGTGGTGAAGATATTGTGATAAGCTTGTGGAAAGAATGCACTGACGCACCTTCAAAATTTAATCGGAATGCAATTCAGAATGCACTTGCTCCTACTGTCATTGTTGTCACAAACGTCCGAATCATGGATTATGGTGGTACGTTTGATGAAAAACCAATGTGTATTATTACTGATACAAAAACTAAAAGAATCTAAAATAATCACAAAAACTTCATTTCAAGGTTCATTAAGATTAGGAACTAGTAGTGCAACCCACATATACGTAAATCCACCTATCAAAGAAACAGATACACTTCTAGACAGGTACCATTCTAAAAACAATATATTATAATCATGTTTATGTCTATACTAACAGTCTCTAAAATTCACAGCTACAAGATAAATGTTGCTTCAATACCTCTGTTTGGACTTCCAGTGCCACTTACAGAGATAAATGAGAAAAAACATTCAGATCTCTTGGTACACTTATACTCTGTCAAAGTTATATCCACCTTCCCTTTATCAATATTATCAGATATATTATAGATTTTGATTCTTTAATAGGAAAAAACTTTTACAGCAGAGGCATCCATAATAGAGTACCTTTTTTCAGATTATTGGTACCAAGTTTTCTATCCACAGTGTAAGATATCAACACTAAAACAAGGAAAGGACTGGTTCTGTCCATCACACAGAACGATCACCTCTCCAACTCCCATGTAAGTGACAACACCCTCAAAACAAAAATTGAAATATATAAACAAATTCTATGAACTCATATCATTCATGCACACAGGTACAAGCTTATGGCAACAATTACGGACCCAACTTCCTCAATGACGGTTACCTTATCTGGCAACGCTGGCCAGAAAATATTTGGAACAACAGCAGATAAACTCATACTAGAAGGCGACCCAAACCATAGGAAAAAATTGCCCAACATTATAAAAGAGACCGAAGGTATCACAAAAAAGATGAAATTAAGGATCACAAACACGTCAACTGAAAGGAACATCCGTTTCATAATAACTGATATCGAAGACAACTCTTCTCAATCATCATCAATAACAACCCCACCTTCAGAAAATACATCCTCCTCTAATGTTCCTCATAAAACACCTACGTGTTCATCCGCACAAAATCAACCCAAAGTCAAGAGGGCATTAAATTTTGAAAATACAGGTAATACTCATTACACATTAAACAAGTATACCAGAAAAAACAACTGATTGTTAACATTACATCACAGGTATGGACAAATCTGATGCAGGCCCGAAACGAGCACGTCGGTCGCAATAAAGACAATGGCTTTGTGTACCAGTTCTATATTGCTAACCCTTTGTTTATCTCCACTTCCTATTACCTCTGTAGTACCAACCCTTTTACTACTATTCCTACTAACTTAAAAACCATATCATATTTTGCGTATGTAATGTAACCTTATAAAATTACCATGAATATATCAACAGTGTTTACTGAGTCCTATAAAATATTAGATTATTAAAAAAAATCACAACATTTATGTTACTCATAAAACAAATTACAACATTACACATGTACTATTCCTTTACAAAATTACCATGCATATATCAGCATAAAAAAATATCCACCGCAACATACCAACATTACTCATTCTTTAAAAAGTAATGACTACCTTCCTTACTTGTACTAAAAAACAGCAGCCATAAAAAAAATTAAGCTTTTTATAATCTAAGATATTGACATGCTGGTCCCAAAAAACTTACTATTAAAAAAAAAAAAAATAAGAACAACATCCGATACTACGTAAACAACTCTCTACTACCATTATATATACATTACTATAAAAAAAACTCAAGTTCAACCCCAATAGTGTTAATAACAAATATTTTAATCATATACACACCTACACAATATAGGCTGCATTACTAATACCACCAAAACAGGCCACCTCACACCCTAAATACAATTGCATGCAATGACTTATCTAACCTACTATAACAACAATGCCACCCAGAGAAATTTAGATATACACACGTCATTGATTAACCACACCCATAACATCCCCCCCCCCCCTCCACTCTTTTCATAAATTCTATAAAAAGCCAACAACTGAAACACGTACAATAGGCATATTAAAAGATGAACAACCAACAATTCCACGACGTGCTCCTCTCACTCATTGCTTACATTCGAGAAGTAGCAGATCTTACTGAAGCAGCTCAGACGAAATTACAAGAAGGCTTCACCATGGATGAAACCTCTCACACCTGTCTCTCGACTGACAACCCCATCTCCAGAATCCTAAAAACAATCCTGCAAGATACCAAAGAGGAGGACCAGTCCATGGAAGACAACATCTCCTTCATGCTTGGATCAATTCATAAACGGATTGGAAAATACAAACGCACAATCAAAGATACAACTGATGACTAAACGATGGCGTTGTCTTTATGTTTCCCTATGTTTATTTCCTTTACGTTTATGTTGCGTTCATTCCTATCCTTTGGTGTTATCATGTAAAATACCTTCCATATGGGTATATAAATAAATATTATATTACAAACCAACGTACCTTACATAAGCAGTTAACCCACGACCCTCCAATCCACATAACGTCAAACTATCCATTGACAATTCCCACATAAATATTTATCATCATTTAAATGCAACACAGCGCCAAAGGCGCACACTTGATTCCTGCTAGTTTGTATTATTTCTTACAAACTTGTTTGTTAACAATTATCAATATTTTACAGTCTTGAAATCGGTCTTGACGGCTGATTAATCCTTTAGCGACCTTGAATAGATTACGATTAAAATGCTTGATGGAAATTGGTCAAAATCGGTCAAACCCGGACTTAACGGCGTTGGCGGTCACAGGCGGGAAATATTTAAAACTTAAAAAAAATCAAATATTACACCAAAATTTTAAAATTTTAAATTTTTAAGCTTTCAAATTTTAAAATATTAGACTAAAATTTTTAAAATTTCAAAATTTTAAAATATAAATTTTCCAAATACTTAATTTTTAAGGAAATATTAGTTTTTAAACAATTTTATTAATAATTTAGGGTTCCCGATTAATCGCGGATTAATCCCCGCTGAGTGTGATTAATCGTTTATCGTCAGTCGACCGCCGAACTACCGCCGAACGATTTTTACAATCTTGATATTTTCTGGCATTCATATATATATATATATACTATCTTATAAAACAAATTTCACTATTTCTAAAAATAAATTGAATAAAATAATAATATTTTTGTAAGACGTCCAAATCATTAAGCTAATTGTACAACTAATCACTAATAAAATAATATTAAAATTTAAACAAACTCCTATAAATCTTCTCTTCCAAGGTTTTGATCAGATCTTTTTTCATCCAAATAAATATTCAACACCCTATAATTTGATCATTTCATGAATTTTCTTTATTTTTAATATGATATGTTTCATAAAACAAACTAATAATTGAATTGAAAATAATCATTCTCTATCGAAAAGAAATTAATTGTCGAAACAAATTATTTGTCGTCCGCCGCTTTGCGCGAGTAAACGGCTAGTATATATATATATATATATATATATATATATATATATATATATATATATATATATATATATATATATATATATGACAAAATTGCGAAAATGGTCCCTGTGGTATGCAAAATTTTGGGGTTTTAGTACAAACCACGAGTTTTTTTGGAACCATAGTCCTTTTGGAGTGGTTTCTATGTGGTTTTGGTCCCTGACTTAACTCCCGTAAAGTTGGAACTGTTAAGCCCCCTCACGTGCCTCACACGTGAGGGTAATTTCGTCATTTCATATGCCAGGGACCATTTTTGCATAAACGTTTTTTTGGATTAATTAACATTTACCCCTCATTTACTTTCCCCAACACTCGTCAACTCCCCAACTCCCTCCTTCTTGCTTCTGCTCCATTGAACCTGCAAAAAACCCTCGTTAGATAATCGATACTACACATATAAGGGCATACGTTTAATATGAAATGGTGTTCGTAATGTGGCATATCAGACCAAAACACGAAGATGTTGATGTATCAACTGTATATGGTAAGCTGCTCTGTTTTCTTTAACTTTTATACTTTGCATTTTCTTATTGATTTAGAACAAAAAAATGCAAAATTTTAACTTTGTTAATACGTATAATTTTGATTTTTAGCTGGTGCACCCACATGGTTTAGTATTAAGCTTCATCACGGTGGGAAATTTACTAAATTACCTGATATAAAGTACATTGGAGGTGAAGTGCGTTATGTTGATTATCTGGACATTGATGAGTTTTCTGTGCATGAACTTGATGCCATAATGCTTGACCTAGGTTACCCAGACCCACGGAATTCTGAATTCGCTGATGAATCCCCAGTTATATACTACCATTTTAGGATACCCAATGGTGACTTTCAATTTGGTCTTAGAGCTTTAAGGAATGATCAGGATGTGATCAACCTTTCTAAATACATTGCACATAACAAGCTGATTGAGGTGTACACAGAGCATGGAAAGACAAATTTATTGACTTACTTCATGTCACCAAATGCAAAGGGTAAAGTTGTCATTGAGGAATTACCATAAAATGATGATCAAGGGGCTGAAGTTGAGGGTCAAGTTCATGCAGATTCTCCAATGAAAAATGTGAACCATGGTAATGGTGAGCCTATTGGTGAGTTCATGTCTCTGATTCTTTTTGGGAGTAAGAATGATAGTTTCTCACCAGAGTATAGAAGGGGTAGGGTTGGGAATTCCAAAATAGGTGAAAGTTCTTGTAGCAAGAGGCTTAATTTAGATTATATTGATGAGGTTGTTCACATTTCAAAGGAAAAGAATGATGATCTGGATGGTTCAACTAATGTTCAGGAGGCAGCAACTTGTGTTCATATTGATGAGATGGATGGTGTTAGGGAGGCTGCAAATGTTGGTCAAGAGGCATCAACTTTTGATGAAGAAGGCTACAACACCCCCCTGTTAATAATGCTGATGAACAATTGAATGAGTTATTTGATAACCTTATGGAAAATTTGATTGGGAGTGATGATGATAATGCAGAGTATGAAGGGGATGGAGAATCTGAAGAGGGTAATCAAGAGTATGAAGAGGATGATGAATCTCAAGAAAGTGATCCAAATTTTGAAGAGTATGATGAATCTGAAAATAGTGATCCAGAGTATGAAGAAGATGAGAGACAAATAGAAGATGAAGATCATATGGATGACATAATGGATGTTGACAACAATATACAGGATGTGGATGTGGACATGGGAGACTTCACTCTCAGTGTTGAAAGTGATGTGGAAGGTTCTTGTATAAATGTTGTTCATGGGCATGAACCTGAAGATATGGAAGTGATTAACAATGAGGAATTTGAATCTTTGGATGAAGGATCCGACCAAGACAGAGAGAGAAGAGCTCTTATCAATAATTTGAGAAAAGAAAAAAGGTGCAGTCTTGGGGTAGTACATAAACAATCTTTTTCAGTTGGAGATAAATTTAATAGTAAAAAAGAATTAAAGGAGGCATTGATTTGCATGCACTAGAATCAAGAAGGAATCTTTTCTTTAAAAAAATGACAATGTAAGGCTTAGGGCACAGTGTAGAGGTGTTGTACCTGTCACCAATAAAGGCCAAGTGGGTAGTCAAGCTACCACTTCAAAAAGAAAGGGTAAAGAATTAAAGACACAAAAAGTAACATGTGGTTGGTACATTCATGCATCTAGGTCAAATCCTGAATCCGACTGGTTTATAAGGACCTTAAACCAAACTCACACATGTTTGCAAACAAGGAAACTCAGGGCTTGTACTGCTTCTTTAATCAGCAAGAAAATCTTTGATCAAGTTGAGGCGAATCCAGATATACCTTTGAGAGCCATACAAGATCACTTCCAAAAGACCTACCAAGTGGGTGTTAGTATGGACAAGGTGTTCAGGGCAAAGGATAAGGCAAGAAAGCATATAACTGGTGACTACACAAAGCAGTATGAACTGTTGAGGGACTATGTTCTCGAACTTCAAGCCACCAACCCAGACACCATAGTGAAAATAGATGTATGTTCTGAGCCTAACCCTGATTCCCCAACTAGGCAGTTTAGAAGAATTTATGTGTGCTTGGGTCCACTGAAAAAAGGGTTCAAGGCATGCCTTAGGGACTTATTAGGTTTTGATGGTGCCTTCATGAAAGGACCATTCCCTGGGCAAGTCCTTTCAGCAGTTGGTCTTGATTCCAATAATGGAATTTACCCATTAGCATATGGGATTGTTGAGTCTGAAAACACAGAAAGCTGGAAATGGTTTTTAAATAACCTTGGGGATGACTTGGACCTTGGAAGAAACTCAAATTTTACTTTCATAAGTGACAGGAAAAAGGTAAAGTTGGAAGTAGTTTTTATATATTTGGTCATTTAAAGTGTGGTTGTAAGTTAATTATAATGATTGACAATTAATTTTTGCAGGGTTTACATACTGCAGTTGAGCAAATTTTTCCCAATGCTGAGCATAGATATTGTATCAGACATATTCATGACAATATGAGGAAAAGATGGAGGCAAACAGAGTACAGGGACCACTTATGGAGGTGTGCATCAGCTACCACCATTCCTGAGTTTGAACATTTGATGAAGGATTTTAGTCAGTATGATAAGGAGGCATGTGAATGGTTGAAGCAAATTCCTCCTAAACATTGGGCAAGGAGTCATTTTCCAGGTAAATCTATATATTCCAATTTGGTCCTTATGTCTTTCACTTAGTGAACTGTTTTACTTGTATGTGAATTGTATTAAATGTTTTTTAATTGTAATTTACACACAGGAAGAGCAGTTTCTAATGTGTTGATATCAAACATGTGTGAAGTGTTTAATGGGAAGATAGAGAAAGGAAGGGATAAACCTGTCATTGGATGTTTAGAATTCATAAGGGAGTATCTAATGAAGAGGATATGCAATGTCATGAAGGAAATGAAAAAGGCTAAAGGTCCACTAACACCCACAGCAACAGACATCCTAGCTGCAAGAAAAACAGTTGCTTCACAATACATTGCTAGGTGGAATGGGGGAGACAAGTATCAAGTCACAGGAGCTTTGCAGGATCAACATGTGGTTGATGTTAGGAACAAAACATGCACTTGCAGAAAATGGGAATTAATTGGAATTCCATGCAGACATGCAATTGCAACTCTAAATGAGATGAGTAAAGACCCAGAGGCTGAGCTTGACATTTACAAATGGGTTCACAAGGTGTATTTTCTAGAGACATGGAAAAAGGCTTATTCTTTTAAGGTGGAGCCAATTAAGGGTAGATCCATGTGGCCCAAAAGTGAATGTCCCACAAAGCTAATCCCTCTTCCACATCGCACTCAGGTGGGAAGGCCTAAGAAAAAGAGAAGACAAAGTGAGGGTGAAAGGTTAAGCAAAAAGCAGAAGGCAAGTCAAGGTGATGGAGTGAATGCTGCACAAGAAGGAGGTTCCCAAAAACCAACAAATGATGGAGTGCAAAAGCTATCAAGGAAGCATATCAGTGTTACTTGTAGCAAATGCAAGAACAAGGGACACAACTCTAGGACCTGTAAAGGGCAAGGTGGGAATCAATCCAAGAAGTAATGTGTCATGCATGCATGGAGTTTTCTGTGATTTTGGTTGGTTATGAAAACTTGGTTGTTATGTTTACAATATTTTGTGACATTTTTTGGTTGGTTGTTATGAAAACTTGGTTGTTATCTTAGGTATGGTAATGTGTCCCTTTTGGTAATGTTTAGAATCTTTGGTTGTTATGTTTAGAAACTTTGGTTGTTATATTACAAATCTTAATGAAATGTGCATTTTGGTTATGTACAATTGGTTCTAATATATATATTTTGGTAACACATTCATACCATTTCTATTCATATGTTAATTCTTATACATTCATACCATTTTGGTAAAACATTCATTACACTTGCATCATAAAATTGTACATATATCATTATCATCATAAGTCATTACAAACTTGATCACATAAAATTACAACAAAATGACCAAAACACCCTTCAGAGTATACCCCTACACAAACCAAATATAAAAGAATACAATCACAAAGAAAAACCAACTTCCAAACATGTACATTTTCAGCTTCAAATTATCATCCTTCAATGCTCTGACATTTGCCACCAAAATGTTGTTCTTGCATATCAGTCCATTGCATTGATCCTGTAGCATGTTCATACCTCTAACCAACTCATTGCACCGTTCCTGCACTGAATTCAAATTTCTTAGCAGACCAGGTATGATGGCTTTAGACCTAGCACACATTGGGGGATCAAGCCACCCAATAAACCCACGAACGGAATCATTCATAGGACATGCAAAAAATCTCCTTCCTAGATTCAAAGGGGTCCAAGACGTTTTCACCACATCAACTTTTCCACAAAAACATAGCACCATTTTTGTTGTAGCAGAGCTCAAGAAGAAGAAGGGTAGAAGAAAAGAGACGTTGGGGAAGAAGATCGCAGGAAGTGGGGGTATTTAAAAGGAATTAATCCAAAAAAACGTTTATGCAAAAATGGTCCCTGACATATGAAATGACGAAATTACCCTCACGTGTGAGGCACGTGAAGGGGCTTAACAGTTCCAACTTAACGGGAGTTAAGTCCAGGGACCAAAACCACATAGAAACCACTCCAAAAGGACTATGGTTCCAAAAAACTCATGGTTTGGACTAAAACCCCAAAATTTTGCATACCATAGGAACCATTTTTGCAATTTACTCTCTCTCTCTCTCTCTCTCTCTCTCTCTATATATATATATATATATATATATATATATATATATATATATATATATATATATATATATATATATATATATATATATATATATATATATATATATATATATAGAAGTAATGTGAAAACAAATTTGATCTTATAAAAATCAAACATATGTATTTTAAAAATTAAATTTATTAACAAGATAATCAATATAATAAGAGGGTGTCATAATAATATAGGTTTAAAGTTTATTTTAACAATCATTTTTTTTTCACCTCTTTAACCACTTTTAAATTTAAGTTTTCATAATTAAAAAAAGTCAAAAAACATGTTTTGCTAATATGAAACAATTTCTTATATATCATTAATTATCATCATATAGTTTAAAATTTGGATGAATTATTATCCAAAATATAAGATTGAGGTGACATGATCTTATAGATTCTCTTTGTTTTTGTGTTTTCGCAAATTATTATCATCAAATAGTTTAAAATTTGGATGATTTGCATGTGTTTATGGAGAAGGAAGTGTTTTTTTCTTATTATTTTTATTTTTTTTATTATTATTTATAATTAATGGCTGCAAAGCTGTATGCAAAATTTCAGGTGTATACCTTTTTATTTTAAAGTTTGTAATACGAGATATTATAACATATTTGAATTTTAATATTAGTTTTACACAAATATTACTTTTTTCACAAATGATTGAACCGTTTGCTCAAGGTAAAAACAAAGTCATACTAAAATATAACGTTAAACGGTGTCATTCATTGTATTTCTCTCTTCATTTTGCCGCTGAGAATAATAAACGAGGAGAATGAAATATGTATTACAAGCCTCTATCACCAAAACCAAATTGTGGTAAAAATTGTAAAAAAGTTTGCATAAGGCCAATGTTGCATACTTTTTTTATAGTCAAACCCATCACCACAGTTAATCAATAATTTTCTAGAATAGCAACGATTCCAATATGAACGACTAACGAGATGATTACGACATGTTATTTTCACAAGACAAAAATATTCACGACTTTGATAAAAAGTTATCATTGCTAAAATCAAAAGATACTTCTCTAAAGTCAATCAACAACACCCAAACATTCAAAAGGAAGCGAAATCTAAAAGAAATTATCAGGCTGGTGGGTGTGAGCAACATGTTAGGACATGCTATCATACCCAAATTTTGTCAACTCATATGCCATGTCATCTTTAACACTATTTGATTTATGTAGGAAAAAGATATAAAAAGAGAATTAGAGAGAGTGTGAGATAATGACTTTTAATTGATTGATTATCACGTTACTTCCCATTACCATGATAATATTTCTTAACATAACACCAAATAGCATGAGAGGGGGGCGGTGTTCCGGTGTTATGACGCCAACGTTGCCCATAGTGGATGATCTCAAAAAGATATTGTATTATTAGTATCCACTAAAATCTGCTCAAATTATTAATTCATCTATGTCTAAAGTCTTCAAATTGTTTGAGGAATTATTAATTCCTTACCGGTTTTTGAGTAAACGACAAATGTTGTTTCAAAAATGCACGTGTGAATTTCTTGACTGTCTAGTTGGAAGGAAGATCAACATTTTGACCCAGTGACGTTTTAGTTTTTGGATATATTAGAGGAAAATATGCATATATGGATTTAACATGAGTTTTCCTCCGGGTGAGCTTGGAGAATGGAGTTTTCACTGTGTGGAAAACTGTTTCAAAAATTGTCTCATGCAAAGTGATAAAATATAAGAAAATATCTATGAAAAATCAACATATATTTATATCTATCGCATTTGGTATTTTTGGTTTAGTTACACCAGCTGTTGTTGGATTCATCAATTAAGTCTAACATGTTGTATATAGTATTGTTACGACCCAAAATCAATATGATTTTTAAAAGAATTAGTTTCGTCTTCCAAAATTGTTAGCGTCACAATTTGTTTCGTTTACGTCGATATAAAACTTTTATTATATTTCAAAATCATAATTATGATTAAAAAATGTGAGGGATAGTTTCTGTAATATGATCGAACATGAGTGACAATTTATACGATTTAAACTTAATTTCATTTTCGTCAAAAATGTGGTAAAAACTCAAGAATATCGTAATACTGCAGTACTGTTGGGTTGGCTGTACGTCTATAAGCTGACCACACGTTTTAGAAGACTTTTAAAATGTCAACCAATCGGCATCTCAATTCATTTATTCTCTCAACCTTCAAATGGATCACTCATTTCCTGTATCAATAATAATAAAATTAAAAGATAGTGCTTTAATAAAATACTATTATTTAAAATGGTTTAATAGTTGCATATATGTTCATAAAAAGTCAGGTTCATATATATAATAATGTATTCTTTCCCTCAAGTTTTTCAACATACGTTATTTCTTAAAATGGGGATAAATGTTACTCATTTCACCACATATAATAGACATTACAAATAAATTAAAATTTTAAAACAAAAGAAATATTAAATTTGAGCTGCAAAAATTAAAATAATACAAAAGGGTTGGAATAATTCTTAGAAGGATCATTTATAAGGTTACTCAGTCAATTGACTTGTTAAATGCTATGGTTGTTGGTTGTCACAGTTATATTATTGGTGGCAAGAATATGCATATAATATCAAAAAATAGTCGTAAGAACTACTTACGTACTAGTCGTACATATGATAACTGATACATGTAATGATAATAAATTAATAATAACCACATCGGAAAGTAGTTCAGCATACTAGTTAATACGCAAGACTTGCTTTGGGTAAAATGAATCCATAATCTAAGCAATAAACCCCATGATTATCTGTAAAACAGGAAAATCAAGGGAGTATGGAATAACATAGGGGAGTGGAGAAAAGAACCGAAGAAATTTTGGAATTGATAGATGTATTCGAACCATGGTTCTAAAAAGCGTGTTATGGCGCGCCTCAAGGCGTGTCATGAGTCATGGCGCAAGGCGTGATGTAGCCGTTACGAAAACGTCCAAAGCGGGTTTGTTAAGCGTGACGCCCAAATAACGTGTCAAGACGTGCCTTATCGCGTTATGGCGTGAGTTTTTTTATCAAGGCGCGAGTTTTTTTAATTTTTTTTTTTTTGTTTTTTTTTGTCGGGCCTAAAATAATTGAGTTTTTGTTAACTTTTTTATATTAAATATTAATATAACACTTCTAAAAACTTCATATATTTGATACAATTCAATAATTATATGATTTATCTCTTTTAATGTATATAAAATAGTTACGCTTTGAAAAACGTCATGGCTCGCCAAGGTTTGACATAACTTAACTTTGACCTCGCCACCAAGTCACGCCTTGCGTTTTTTAGAACCTTGATTCGAACTATAGTTGAAATCAAGTTAGAAAGCAAATATTCATGTGGTATGGCATTAATATTTGCAGCTAATTAGGGTAGATACCCCAAGAAAAGAAAGAGATTCATCTTGTCATGGTCTAATATGAAACTTATGGACATATAGAATGACCGAGTGTTCAACCAGGTATTCTTAAACCCAACAAATTGTTTCAGGAGCAATCAAGTCATTGGTGTTCTTTTAGATAAAATGCATGGTCAAAGAAAGAATATGCAATTGGAAAGATTGGATTCATTCTTCATTTCATTTTTAGCATCATTGTAACTTACTACATGTAGTTGTTTTCTCTTATTATGTTTTTGCAGTTATTTATTCTTGTTCCCTTGCTAGTTATTTGCTAGTGGGTGATATTTTTAATACAAATTATAGTTTCCAAAAAAAAAAAGTTAATATGCTACATCATTAATTTTATTTACCTTGGAATTTTTTAATGTATATGTTATAACTTTTGGTCTAACACACGAGATCTCATAGGTATGAAAAATGCATAATAAATGAAGGTACATGAGTTGGTTTACAGAGAGTGACGACTATTTCAACTTACTCATTTAATAAACTTTTATAGTTTTAAATTTGATTTAATAAATTGCTTTGACGAAAATAAAATATTGTAATTGAGATATTCATGAGAGTATAAGATTCTTACTGATAAATTACGTAGATATATGTCAATAGAGTGTATATATATTTGGTTTTTAGTGGCATGTTTGCGTGTCCACAGATAACTGTAGGGTTAGGTTGGGTTTGCATTATATTGTCAGCAGGAGGTTGTGATCCATGGATATACAGATACATAAGATGCCAAAGTATATAAAGATTTTTTTTTCGTTTCTTTCCTCTTCATTAAAGCAAGATCACATATTTATTTTAGATAAAGAAAACCAATCCTAGAAAGAAACATCTCTAGAGGTGTGAATATTGGTGCTAGTTTGAAAGTTGAATTTTTTTAGGTATTTGGATTCATAGATATATTTTGACGTATGAAAAGTTGAAAATTGAAGTATATGAACATTTTTACCTTCTAAGCATCTATTCTTGTATAATTAGTTATGGTATATGTAAGGCAAAATCATGGGTGGTTATGTGTGGGTTTATGCCTTTATGGTGTAAAATGACCCTTAAAATATTTATATCAGGAAAAATATTTGGTTGGGTTATATCAATGATTATAATTATTAGCTATTATGTCAATGTAAGAACGATTATATATCGTCAGATTAGAAAATCAATAATTCTAATAGGAATAGAAATAAAACTTTACCTATAAATAAGTGTTATAAAAATCCTGGATAGGTCCATATTAATCTTTGATTAATTTGTAGGCGTTATTCGATCAACCAGAGACCCTATAACGATTAATCTATGCATACACAATAAGTGAAGGAGTAGAGAAAGATAAAATTTAAATATTTTGAAGAAGTTTGATCTTAATAGAAAGTATTTGATGTGTGATTAATGTTGTATTAATCATATTAACCTATTTTGTTATGATATTAGTTGTATTTATGAACTTTCAGATGATATTAGTCATACTTAATTTTGTAAAATTCAACAAATTAGCAATTAATTATCCCCAATTAGACACCGCCAAGTTGATAATCCATTAATCCTAGTACACCGATTAGGTAACGTTAAATATTTTTTACAATCTTAGCACAAATAAATTCATTTATTTTAAAAGGGTTTTGATTATCGTCAACATTCTACTATCTCCGCACGAGCATCTATAATAGGAGTTTGTTGGGTTAAATAAGCTTTTGAGTTAATGTTATAAAAACCATCAAGTTGTTTTTTAGGTTCGTTTATACCGCGAATTTGCATTGATTTTGTCATTTTAACCCTTTTATTAAGTTTTCCAGTTGCTAGCCGGTTGCCTGCACATGTATCGCGCCAAGTAAGTGCTGACTAGACCAAGGAAGCGCCACATAGGCGATGAGATGCTTGCTTTTGATAAAATAGAGAAAAAGCAGAAATGAGTATGTCAAGATTTGAACCTCTAACCTCTTAAAGAGGAATCTAAGCCCCTTACAACTAAGCTGAAATATTTTTTGTGTTAACGTTTTAGATTTCTTAAATATAATGTATACCAATACTACTATTAGTATTACTTCAATTATTATTTTGTTTTTATTTTCAATTATTATTATTATTATTATTATTATTATTATTATTATTATTATTAAAAGAGCACTAGTTCCACTGACCATCTGCAAACCACCAACACCACTGGTCTTCTGTCCCACAACCTACTCACCCGAAAATCACCAATCCACTTACAACTCCATCGTTGCTTGAGTTGTCGAAGACCTCAACCACCATTCACCTCTGTCAACACCATCCTTACAGTAGACGTGTAAATAAAAATAATGAACATTGAAGACGATGGTGGTGGCTAGGGTTTATGAAGAATATATTAGACAATGAAGAAGATGAACAACGAAAAAGAAGCACCATAATGGCAGCGTAAGATCTTATAAGGGTTGAAGATGCTGAGAGGGGATTACCGTGACTGTCAGAGATGGGAGGGGAAGACGATGAACAATGAAGATGGTGACGGAGGTGAAATTGGAGATCGTGACGAACATGGCGTCAGAGATAGTGACATAGGTAGTGGCAGGATGATGGGTGGTGGCTGGAATGTGTTAAATAAGGTAATGGGTTTTTAGGGTTGTGGTTGGTGTGTATTAAAGAGAAATGAGATGGTAATGAGTATTGAAAGTTCAACAAGTTATTCACCAAAAAGATTGTAGCTTATTGGTAAGAGGTTTTGTTGTTGTGTTGGAGCCTGGAGGTCATAAGTTCGAATCGTGCTAGTCTTATTTTCTTATGTTTTTTAATTAAAGTAAAATCTGCTAACATGGCATTCCATGTCAGCAGTTATTGCCAAGTAAGCATCTGAGATGGGTTGTGACTGGAAAACCTGATAAAAGGGCAAAAATAACAAAATCAATGCAAATTTGTGGTATAAACAAACCTAAAAAACAACTTTGGACAAAAACGAAAAAAAGCTGTAAACTTAGGGTTTTTATGACATTAACCCTAAGCTTTTCAAAATCAGATAAATTATATGGAAACTCTTTTGGAACATAATATTTAAGATATAAAAATTTGTGTAAAAAAACTTTAACATATAAAAATTTGTGTAAAGAAAACTTTAATATAATGGAGATACATTCATGTTTTTGGTTTGTTAGTTTGGTGTTTATTTATTTTTTATTATTTTTTTGAACAACAAAAGATAGATTTTATTTAAAAAAAACTAGCATAAAGCTAGACAAAACAATTACAAATGCATCATGTCAATATGTTGTAAGGATAGCCAACGTCTTGTGGGTTATCAACAACTCTATGGAGTATCAACAATTCTAATGGGCTAACAACATGCCATGGATCTATCAGTAGCTCAATAACACATAAGAACAATCAGCAAATAAGACTCAACTAGTCAGCATGTACATATACTTTGGCATAAGTAATACAGTGAGAAGACTCACCTGAATGAAGAGCTGGAAATCCACTACTCGAAGTCCTACAGCATCAGCTACACGAACCTCCTAAACCATACATAAGCTAAACCTCAGGTTATAGCTTAACACCCTTCAAAGTTTGACCAAAAGTCAAACTGGTCAAAGTCAAAGTCAACGGTTAACGATGAAAGTTAACATCTAGACAACTCCCACGTCCTGACCACTCATTGGTCACGTTGTGGCATATTCACGTCAAAACAGTCGCAATGGCAACAATCGTCATGTCATGGAAAGCAGGCTGCCACGTCGTGAAAGTTGAACTCCTACAACTTAAAACCTCCCTTTCATACTTTCCAGAAGACTTTCTTACTTCTATTCCAAACTAAAAATCGTTGTTTGCATACATGCATGCCCAATGCAAGTCTAGAACTTAAAGTAGGTCAAAATGGATAAATAATACCAAAATCTCATTTATGGAGCTCAATACTCAATCAAACTTCAGATCTAAAAGATATAGAGACCAAAGGGCCAAGGTGAGCTATAAAGTTGCAACTTTATCTCATCTAACCAACCCAAACTCGAAGATGAGCCAAGAAATGCAATAAATCCTAGATATATGGAGAGAACCAAAAAGGTGGAAGCTTTATGCCATCCCAAGCTCCACCAGATGCAGGAGATGCAAGATCTGGAGTGATACACTCTTCCAACTAGCAAGCATACCATCCCCTTCTTCTTCAAGGGCTAAAATCACCACAAAGAGGTCACAAGGTCAATATGAAGGCTAGGGTTTCTTGGAGGGTGAAAGGGAGGTGATGGATACTGGGGGTGTGCAAACCCTAGCCCTCACTTCCCTTAAATAAGGGCACAAATTCTGGAATTAGAGTTAAATACTCAGGTGGCCAGCACGTTGTGACCAAAGGCTTGTCACGTTATGACGTACAAGATGAAAACGCGCTTAAACAAATATTTCCATGTCGTGGTAACTCATGTCCCACGTCGTGGCACATAGTTTTTCCTAAAAACTCTATATATTTGATCCTATTAAGTTTTTAGTTGCTCCACTTTGGGAAACGGGTGTTGCACTGAAAGAACCGCAAGAGAAAATTTGCATAGATTATCAGTATTGTTGAAACATTTAGTAACATTTATTTGTGGAAACCTTCGTTGAATGATATGCAACTACTATATGCGGGACATAAAGAGTGACATGGTTTGCCCAGTATGCTTGAAAGCATTGATTGTACACATTGAGATTGGAGAAATTGTCTCTATGCATGGAGAGGATAATTTGAAAGGGTTCTAACAACTATATCAACTTCTTGATCAATCACCAATATTCAACAATATTTTTTTAAGAAAGGCACTAGCTGCTCCTTTCATAGTGAATGAAAATAAATATAAGTTTGAGTATTACATTACACGTGGAAGATATCCTACGTATTCCACATTCGTGAAAGTATTTCAACACCCAGTGAAACCAATAATTTTTTTTCAATAGAAGATAAAAAGGCAACATGTAAAGATGTGAAACGTGCTTTTGGAGTTCTAAAGTCAAAGTAACACATAGTAGAACATGTGACACAACCATATGAGATATAAAATCTATAATATATTATGTATGCACATATCATAATGCGTTACATGACAATGGAAGATAAACTATGAAATATTGCATAATATATGCCAATGGAGCCGCAACATATGCAATTTTAGCTATGTTCAGTGAAATATTTACATAGAATCGTTGATATTCAAGACGCACAATAAAACTAACAACTTCGAACAACTTCGACATGACTTGACAGATCATATCTACGATGCAGACGATGATGACAAGTAGTGTATTTAGAAAAAAAAAGTATGTAATTTTTATTTTGGTATTACAATGTCTTTTATCAATTTAAACGTTATGTTTTTATTTAAATAATATTTTTATTTAAATTAATTTATAAAATTATATTTAATTTTATAATTATTTAAAAAAAATCAAGAAAAAAAGTAAAATAAAAATGATCACATGAAAATTATTTTAGTGTAGAAATGTGGTGACCATTTCCTACCAAAAAATATAGTTTGGAGGATAAGGTGGCAAATGATGTTAAGATGACTTGTTTGGACTAACCTTAGAAAATGATTGCTTTTCATTGTTAATGGTTGCTTAATTTTCAAACAAATTCGATTAAATTTACCCAAAACAAATTAATCCGCTTCAAGGCACACTCTAGTTACTACTAGTTTCTTATAAACATCCAATCGACTGGAGCGGAAAATGTGAAAGTAATTTTCCCAAAAAACCATATGAAAAAATGTTAAAACTGTATTTTAAAAACCAAAATAAAAGAATATGAGTATTTCCCACGATTGTTTGTATTCAATTAGACGTGAACAAAAAGATATGTCTCTAAATGGTCCCCAAAAAAAAAAACTAAGACACCGAAAAAAAGATTGGTCCCAAAAAAAATGAACTGAGACCATTTGGGATACGTATGGAAAAAAAACTAACTGTTTCAAGACGAGTCTAAGACGGAGACCAGTCTCGAGAAAATTGGAGGTAAAGTTTATATACATATCATTCTTATGTTAATTATATATTTTTTAATCAAATATAAAGGTTTAAACAAAAGTTTATTTAAATTTAAAATTTAAAATTTGAATTTAAAAGAAAATATATTAAATACTATATGAGTTGTAATATTGTAATTTATTGGTTATTTTCAGTTAAGACAATTTTTAATTAAGGTGTAAATATGATGTGTTAATTAAGAAAGATAAAAAAAAAATGAGAAAATAACAAATGGAAAAAACATTTATTCAAAAATACCACAAAAAGTGTTAAAACTCATAAGAGATTGACATGTGGTAAAAAAAACATTCATTTATTAAGGAGGATTTACATTTCTAATAAATCTTGTTTTATTATGTTTTTATTATTAATTTTTTTAGATAAATATCAAAATTCATTAAATTCTTTTTTTATCATTTACCTTTTATTTTACTTCTTTAAAATATCATATTGTTTCGTTTAAGTACTTTAATTAATCAAGATGATTAGATATTTTTATTTTTAATTATTATTTCACCCCATTAAATCTAAATAATATATTTTTATTTTTTTAATTAAAATATCCCACCTTAAAACTTGAATTCTAATTATATATTCACCCATATTCTTTATTATACCCTTTTTAAAAATAAATAAACGAAAAATGATGCGTTACACAAACGGAAAATATCAGTGCACTTCGTTTCTTCGTCGTATTTGCACTTATCATGAGGAAAGTCTGGATCATATCTGATGCTAAAAAAAAAAAAAGGTTATAGAGCGCCCATTTATGGGATTTATATGTGTCCATTATTACGGTTTGTTGGAGTATTTGAAAGTTTGAAAATGAAATGTTGTTTGTAGCAGTTAAGCCAAAGAAAATGGGATTGTTTGATTCCATTGTTCCCTAATCTTTGTTTTGGATATTAAATATGAACGTTATACTTAAATCTGATTGGGTAGGTTCTTATAAATTCCTATGTTAGCCATTCGGTCATTGTAATTCTTTGTAATTTTACTAGCGATTCCTTAGTCTTATAATCAAATTCAACCATTATTATTATTATTATTATTTTTTTTAATTTAGAAGATACGTGTGCAATTATTAGACAATAGATAGTTTTCATTGCTACAAGTTGGATGATATTAAACAGAATCGGTCGAAACCTGATTAAAAGTAACAAATTAAACAAGCTCGATTTAAATTCGAGTTCAATTACTAGTAGTTTTTCATAAACATTTAAATAATAAAAGTTAAAAAAAATGTTAAAATATATTTTTAGTAGTTATTTAAAAAAAACTGGTTTAAGGGGAATAGACTCGAGGCTTAGTTATGCACAAACCGATTGAGGACCATCACAAATGAGTTATGTGGTCATGAATTATGATATTCTAGGATTTTTTTAGCTAAATTAGGAGGTGTTTGACAAAAAAAACTTATTATTTATTAGCTTATAGTTATTTAGCTTATTAATTAAAGCAAGATAACCTATTAAAAAAATGATTTTTTTAATGATGATCATAACATTTTTTTTAAGCCTATAACAATATGAATCTGTCAATAAACTAATAAGTTCTTTAAATAAGATTAGCCAGACACCACCTTACTAACCATACACATCCATAATTATTATAGGATATTTTTTGTAATTTGCCTTTAACAAAAATAATACAAAAATATGAACTCCTATTATTGGGTCAAATTCAAAGCCCAATAGATATATTTGGACCGTAGTTACGCTTTTAGGCCCATTGCTGTCACAGAAGATGATACATCAGTGACTGATCAGTCGTCGACTCGCCGTCAATCGTCAATTCATCTCCGACGATAAACGGAACCCAAAACGTTTACAAAGATTTCTATTGTGTTTGCATATAACAGAATGGGTTTCCGGCGCCTTCTAATAGAGGTTTGTTTAATCTCCATTGATATCGAAAACTTCGTTTGTTTAATTTTTCATATAAATTTGTGCCTTTTATTCTCAGATCCATGTCAGCTATATCTTAGTGTTACGAGAACCCTGATTCAGCTCCCCGTTTGATTTTAAAATGATTATTTTTCAATTGGTTGAAAACTCGAATCAATGGACTAGGTTTACGAAATCACATCCAAAGACGAACATGAACAAGGGTTTAGGAAAGGGTTTATCTTACACATTTCACGAAAATTCATCTGGGGGAAATATAATTCCATTTTCATTAGGGTTATTGATTTATTGCAAATGACGTAAATGGAGGCAGTTTCATTTCTTGCTTTCAAGTTGTTTTCATGACTATTTCATCATCATGATCAGCCCTAACCTAACCGAAAAAAATCGATGCTAAACATTAGAACAAATATTATAATCAGACTAATGTGAGTGTTGAAGACAGATAACAAAATCCGATACTCATGCTGTTTATCTGATAAAAACTGTATATTTTATAGGTGTCGAGGCATCACTCACAATGTAGGCAAATTAGAAACATACATTCATGTTCTTATCACACATCACTGAAATTTGGAGTCAATGGAGGTTTAAATCACCCTATCAAGAACACAACTTTCAGCATTCCAACAAGCTCAATGATGTTGTCAAGGGCATTATACTCTTCAGATGCAAGCACAATTGAAGTTAATCCCACAGGTAAGTTATCTTGATTGCATTTAAAGTTCACAAACTGTTCATTCGATGAAAAAGGGTATTTTTGTAATAAAAAAACTGTTTATTTCTTTTCACTCCAGATGCTGCTAAAGAATTGTATGATAAATTGCTCAAATCTGTAAAGGAACAAAGAACTGCACCTCCCAACAATTTGTTATGGAGCCTCATAGAAAAAAGTTCCAATCGTGAAGACATCAAACTTCTATTCAACATATTGGAAAACCTTCGAAAATTCGTTAGTTTTTTTCTTCTCATGCTTTAATCAATTTGTTTTATTTTAAATTTGAAGTAATTTGCTATTAACTAATATGTTTTAATCACAGAGACTCTCAAATCTTCGAATTTTTGAGAATTTTAATGATAATCTTTGTCGGGAAGTATCAAAGGCATGTGTTAGAGTAGAGGCTATTGATCTTGGTATGATATAAACATGACCCAATGAAATTAAAAAATATTAAATTGTCAAACTAAAAAAAATAATCTTTTTTTTTTAAAAAAAAAAAAAAATATCAAAAACAGGAAAAAAGACATTATGGAAACACAATGTATACGGATTAACCCCTAGCGTTGCATCTGCTCACAGTTTACTGGTATTATTTTATTTCTTTAAAAATCTTTTTATTTTTTTCATTTTTCATTCTTGATTTTACTTGTTAAAAATCAAGATTTGTTGCAGTTGTATGCTAAAGAACACAAAGATGTTGATCTTATGGTGGATGTAATGAAGCTTTTGAAAGCAAATGATGTCCCACTGCAACCTGGAACAGCAGATATCGTCTTTAGGTGGGACCCACACAATACAAAAATTGAGAAAAATGTTTTAAACGAATAAAAACCTATTTATTTATTCAATTATATTAATACATCAAGTCTCTTTCATGCAGCATTTGCTATGAAACAGATAGCTGGGAGTTGATGTGTAAGTACGCAAAAAGATTTGTGAAGGCTGGAGTGAAATTGAGACGAACTTCATTTGATACTTGGATGACATATGCTGCCAAATTAGGTGTTAATTTACGCTTTTACCCTTAATGATCCTTAACTTTAACACCAATTTTATAAGGGTACATCAGTCAAGTCATGGAAAATAAGCATGGGAACTTTATTTGATACTTAGATGATGACATTACATTTTTGCCCTTAATGATGCTTAATTTTAACACCACTGATATAGGGGTAAATTAGTCAAGTCATGAAAATCTATTTTTACAGGAGATATTGATAATTTGTGGAAAATTGAGAAACTGAGATCTGGATTGATGAAAACACATACAATTGGAAGTGGATTTTCATGTGCAAAAGGGTTTTTAATTGAACATAAACCAGAAGAAGCAGCTGTGGTAATTCAAGCTGTCACCCAGGTATTGTTAATGTTTCTTTTAATTTACAAATTCCACAGGGGCAATATTGTCATTTTACATCTTTTTACTTAATGACAGACTTTACCGGAGGCGAAAAGGCCAGATATAATGGCGGAACTTGAGAAGATGGTTAGCGAGTGGCCTTTGGAGGTCATAAAGAGCCGGAAAGATGAGGACAAAATGGTAATTTAATGTGGTATTGAAGTTGAGATGATAAGGGCAATATGGTAATTTACTGTTTTTTTGTTTTTTTACGTTTCCAGGCCTTGGCTGGTGGTTTGCAAGCTGATATCCCTGTGATGATTGATAGTCTTTTGAGGTTGGGTGTGAAGACGAATGTAAAAGTGGATGATTTGACCAAAATAGCCTTTTGAGAGTTAGAATTTTGATGTTTTTAAGGTAACCTTGACCGTTGTACAAGTTAAAGTTGACTTTTTTTTTTTTTTTTTTTTTTTTTGTGCACACTTAAGACTTGATTGTGTGTTTTGACAATTTAAAAAGAAGAGCAATTGTAACAATTGATAATTGCTAGATAAAATAGATAAATGGTCATTGTATTTTGTTCTGTTGTTTTTTCGTTTCATATATTGAGTAGAAGAAATTGATCAATCTATACATGAATTCTTAATAAGAGGTTAGGATGAAGAGAAAAAAAAAGAATTTAAATCTGGCTTTGTTGACTAATTTGATTTTTTATAAATTAGTATCACTTATCGACTAACGTAAAATTTTTAGCATATTAATTAGTAATATGGGCTGATTATTAATCAAGAATATATGAGGTGTCATACATATTGTCATGAAAAGAAAATAAGACACCTCTATTTTTGTGTAGTAGAAAAACAAGAAATGATATGATCGAATAACTATTATTTCGTGCAGTATAATTAAGAGTTTGTCGGCTAATAAAGATTAAGTCTTTGTTTTGTTGTTGCAGTTTGTATTTATTTTTTCGTTCAAATAATTAGGTTTTTTTTTTTGGTAAAAGTTTATTCTTTTATTTTTACTAATGTACTTTTTTTTTTTCGTTCAAATATTTAGTTGGCTATAAAAATCTATTTTGGTATTTTTATTTTGTTAAGTAGATGTAAATTTTGTTATTTTAGACTATTAGTAATCAATTGAATGGACAAAGGTTCGGCGAAGGAAACCGACATATCATAATAATTCAACCAACAACACTCTAACAAATATGTACGTTAAGGGTTCCCCGAAGGGATAAGGAAAGAAGAGCTAAGAAAGTCGTTTTCATGATTTGGGCATGCTGCCGATGTGTACATGGGGGGAAAGAAGGATGCCTGCAGATGACGATACCAACGACTAAAGCTCGTTGGCACAACAAAACCACCACATGTTATGCTCCACAACCACCCCATCTACCTTTTAGCCATCGTGATAAAAGGACATTCGCCCAAGTTGCTGCTAATAGAGAAAGTCATTCTCGTAAACCACCAACCCCTATAGCAACTCTTAACCCGAAACATACATGAAAGACTGGATAAGAAGAAGCGTTATGTTTGGGGAAGCTCATAGCCTGGATCACATTGGTAGTATGCAAACATCATGGCTTATGAGTGATGACACAAAATATTTGGGGGGACTTAATATAGCCATGAGCTTCAATCAAGAGACCAAAGCAACAAAATTCCTTGAAGATAAAGAAAGATGAAAATATTGGTTTAAATGGATGGTACCTGGATATAAAAATGAAATACGGTATGAATGAATCGCTTGGTTAAAAGTTCTTGGATTACCAATTAAGCTTTGGGACAAATCAAACTTTTCTGCAATGGGTAGAGTCATAAATCCTTTTGACGGCATTCGAGATCGCAGAGACTACTCAATGAGTAAAGTGGGTGTCCTCATGTCTAAGAGGACTTGGATTAACGAGGAAATCATGATTATCGAGGTGAGACTATAATAGTGGGGGTTGTTGAATACATTGATGACTGGTCTCCCTTCAAATCGTTGTCTTTTAACAAAGTAGAGGATGAGAGTGTTGATGAATATGACAAGGATGAAACTATTTCTGAAACTTGGACGTAGGAGGATGAGAAGGATCTTGAAGAAGATGAAATCTGCATAGATAATAGTAATAAGGATTCTGAGTTTGGTAACAACAATGGTGGTTCAAGCAGTGTGAGAAAAGATGACACCAACAAACCTCCGATGGAGGAACCATCATATTGGCCACCGACGTTCTACTCTCCAGGAAACATTGGCATCAACGATGGAGTTAATGTGCATGAAGACAATTTTGAGGTAGTAGCGACGATTGAAATTCCCCAAACAAAGGAGATTAGGATGTCAAATCAACCCCCGATGACGGCTAATAATATGACAACACTCCTCACTTAGACCCCATTAATCACCGACTTATATGGGAATGAGCAAGTGTTGGGCTAGACTTTTTCCCCATCATACACTTCAGGTGGAGCCATACTCGGGGGTGTTTGGATAGGAAAAAAGAGAGTGCTTATTACTTATTGCTTATGCCCACCACACTAAGCTAAGTTTAAGTGTTTGGATAAAGTCCTTAAAAATCAGCTTATTGTGTTAGAAATAAGCTAAATAAGATAATTCTAATAATCATCTCCCCTTGCTTATTGCTTATTCCCACCACAAATAAGCTAATCCAAACACCCCTTTAATAAGCTACCTCTTAGGTGTTTCGGGCCCTTCCCAAACTCTAGTGGCCCAATTGTTTTTAAATCCCCGATCCATGATAATAATTCTCCGTCAAACGCTAAAACCAACAACAATAGTCCTAAAATTAAAAAGAGAAAAATGAATAAATCATGTAATTTATCCTCAACTCATTGTTTTATTCCAACGACGACCACTTTCCTTCCTCCTACTATTTCCATCAGACTAGAGCATGCCCCCTCAATCGATCTTAATTAAAACCCAGCTAATGGAACTCCTCATGGAGGACGAGAATTGTGTGAATGGATCTGTTTCAAATAAGATGGTTCATTCAATAGAAATTGGTTTCGAAGTGGGGTTTCAACTTAACAAGAACAATCTAGTTCTTGCGCAAGCCATGGGTGACATTGGTGGAAAAATTCTTGACCAATGAACTGTCCCTCTCAAAACGTGTGTGGAATGGGGACAAATTAAATCAATTGGGTTAAGAGACTACATAAAACGCACAAAATCAACTTCATGGGGATTCAAGAAACTCAAATGTCAGATTTTTCTAGTATAAATGTGAAGGGTATTGGGAATCATACGAATTCGACTATGATGGTGTTAACTCTAGTAGGCGATATGGGGGGCTCATCCCCATTTGGAACACATACTTTTTTCAAATAATTGACGTAATCAAATCTCGCCACTTTCTGATTGTCAATGGGAAATGGAAAGAGATTGACGGGAACACCATCTTCGCCAATTTCTATCGTCCATAATCGGTGAATGATAAACAAACTTTATGGGATGAACTACTCAACATCCACCAAGTAGAAAGAGACAATGGATCTTATTCGGCGATTTCAATGTGGTCAGATGCGAAAGTGAAAGATCCAACTCAAGCTTTTGTTCCACTAGTTCCCAGACATTTAACACGTTCATCCTTAATGTTGGTTTTATTGATTATAACATGGGTGGGGAGAAATTTACATACATGAGTCCTATTGGTGAAAACTCAGTAACTTAGATAGATTCCTAGGATGTTCAAACTTCTTAGCCAAGTTCCCTATTGTCTTTGCCACTGCTCAGCCCCAGGGACTCTTCCATCACTTCCTGATCACACTAACATCCTCTCTGGATAACTTTGGTCCACCGCCTTTTAAGTTCTACAATTCTTGGTTACTTAAAGATGGACTAGACATTTAGACCATATTATCCTCAATGATTGGAACTCCTTTGATGGCTATAGCCTACCAGATGCTTACTTAGCAGCAAAATTCAAACATCTCAAAGGCGAAATAAGATAGTAGAGGAATGAGGAGAGACAAAAAGAAAATTAGGAGGCACTCGAGCTAAAGGAGATGATCACAAAATTAGAGAAAGAGACTGAAACAATAAGTTTAACAAAAGATGAACTCAAAATCCGTTGCAATTGCTAAATTGGCGGCTTTAGACCTGAAACAAAGATCTCGTATCAAGTGTTTATTGAAGGGGACAAAAACTCAAAATTCTTTCATGGTTTCATCAATAATAAAAACCAAAAATATAGGATCAACGGCTTAAATATTAATGGTAAATGGTCTACTAGTGTGAAAAGATCAAGAAAGAGGCGTTCCGATTCTTTAAAAACAAATTTCATGAGCCATGGAGTTCTCGTCTCAAACGTATCTATACTCAGTTTCATGCCATAACCATGATGGAGGTGATAAGGATGGAAGCCCAAATTAGTTGTGAAGAGGCCAAATAAGTTGTTTGGGCTTGCGGAAGCGAGATGATGCTTGGACCCGACAGGTTCACCTTCAAACTCATCAATCAATTTTGGAGCCTTATTTCACCTGATGTGATACATTTAATCTGTCATTTTGAGGATCCTGGTACTCTTTCCCTAGGATGTAACTTCTTATTCATTACGTTGGCTACTAAAACAAAAGATCCTGCCTCATTAAACGACTTTCGTCCCATCAGTCTTATTGTTTGTCTCTATAAGATTATATCAAAGATCCTTGGCAATTGTATCAAAACCTTCATTGGGGGCATTACTGGGGATGTCCAATCCACTTACGTTGAGGGCCGTAACCTCTTGGATGGCTCATTAATTATTAATTAAATCTATTCGTAGGCCAAGAAAATGAAGGCACTGTTATTCAACGTTGATTTTCACAAAGCCTTTGATTTAGTTAACTTTAACCGGAATAATCTTGATTCAATCCTTGATCATAGGGTTTTGGAAGTGAATGGAAAGCATGGATTCGAGGCTGCCTCTCATCATCCAAAGTGTTAGTCATTGTGAATGGATGCCTTACCAATGAATTCAATCTTTTTAGGGGTGTGTGTGCCAAGGCGACCCCTTATCCCCATTTCTATTCATAATTCCCATGGAAGGCTTAAACTTAGCACTCAAAATAGCTGGTGAAAAGGGTACCTTCAAAGGTATTCAACTTCCAGGTAATGGATCGATGATATCACACTTTTTTTTACACTGATGACGCGTTATTCATTGGTGAATGGTCCAGATCCAATCTGAAGAATCTTGCTTGTATTCGAAAGTCTTTTCACGCATCACCTGGACTTAAGGTGAATTTTATAAGTCAAAGGTGTTTGGGATATGCGTTTCAACCCCTGAAACAAACAATTGGGCAAACATCCTTGGCTACAGTGCTGGTACTCTCCCCTTTACCTACTTGGGGGTCCTCGTTTGTCAACATGAAGCCAATCAAAAGTTGGAAACGTATAATTCATAAATTCCATTCCAAACTGTCTAAGTGGAAGTCTAAGACACTCTCATTTAGGGGTCGATTAACAGTCATAAATTCAGTGTTAAGCAACCTTCCTATATACTATATGTCACTATTTATTTCCCCTTGTGGGGTTATGGAGACACTTAAGAAAATCAGCACAAAGTTTCTTTAGGGTGGTAACAAAGACAAGAACAAAATTCATTGGGTTGCATGGGATAATGTTCTCGCTTCCAAAGAAGTCAGTGGTCTAAGGGTAGGGTCCATCTGTACTCCAAATCATAGTTACTAGGATCACTTTTCCCCCTACGTTTTTCATTCCATATCGTACGGTCTAGAAACGGGACCAATTGCGATCCAATTGCTTACTTGATCGCGACCCAATCGCATAATCGTTTGACCCTAATCGCTTGAACTGTCGATTCTATTACATTAAGGATCGCGATTTCAATATACTCAATTCGTCGCTCCATCAATTTCTGGAATGACGACCCATCAATTTCAGGAACGTCGATGGGAAAATTGAAGATCTAAAAAAAACATCATCGACAGCTGAAATGTTGGTTCCAGAATTGGGGAACCCAAAAAAAGAACAACGATCATGAGGTATGGGGAACCAAAATCAATTACGCAATTCTATCACTCTATTTCATATTCACTGTCTTGTTCTACACCTTCAAACATCAACTCCTCTACTCCTCCATTCTTTACGTTCTTTATTCTTCTCGATTTCTTTTTTGGAAAAATGGTATTTGGTAAAAATAATCCCGTTCCAAATAGAGTTGATGTTACCTTGACTGATTCTGATAATGAAGATGGAGTTCTAGGCGATCCAGAAAGTGTTGAAGTTCCTCATGTTCAAGCTTCCAAGGTTGATAAGCCCTTGTTGCAGGAATTGGACATAAGGGGGTTCAAAGAAATGGGTGTGTAAGCACTGCCATAAAATGTTTACCAGGTCTTATACTAGAATTCATGTACACTTTTTTGGTGCTGCAATTGGGAAAGCACCAGAAATCAAAAGGTGTCCTGCTATACTCAAGGATCGGGTTAAATATCAAAGCTTGTTAAACAGATTAGATGCTGCAGAATCAAAAGGTATTTCTAAGTCTTTGAAGAACTCTGTAATTAATAAAAAATAGAGTTCTACTTCTAAATCTAAAAAACCACTCGAAGATTCTTTGGGTATGATGGAAAGAAACACAGTTTGTATGAAACACAGTTGATATGAAGATTATGAGAGCACTATGTGCTAATGGCATTCCTTTCAATGTTCTACGTAATCCTCAATTTCAAGAGATGATAACAGCCATAAACAGGGCACCTTCTGGTTATACGGCTCCTTCATATGATAAAGCTCGAACCGTTTTGCTTGACGAGTGTGTGACAGATGTGGAAAAGGGGCTAACTTCAGTGAAGGATACATGGTATACACAGGGGGTTTCTATTGTGTCGGATGGCTGGTCTAATGTTAAACATCGACCATTGATCAATGTTATTGCTACCAACAGCTATGGAGCCATGTTTATGTATGCAGAGGACTTTTCTGGTGTAGAGAAGATAGGAGCATCAATTGTAAACTTCTTGTTTGAAGCCATAGAAACCGTAGGACTAAGGAATGTTCTACAAGTTGTTACCGACAATGCAACAAACTGTAAGGCTACCGGAAAGGAGGTGGAGAAGGTACATAAAGAAAATTTCTAGTCTCCTTGTTGTGTCCATACTTTGAATTTAGTTTTTAAAGATCTTGCAATAGATTCTTTTTGGCTAATGGACACATATAGGAAAGGAAAAATAGTTGTTAAGTATTTTCTTAACCACACCCATGCATTGGCTATTTTTAGAGATAATTCAGAATTTGAATTGTTAAAAGTAGCCAAAACAAGATATGCATCTCATTATATTTTGCTGAAAAGGTTATGGGATTGTGGAGAGTCTCTTGCTACTACAATTGTCCTTACTTCATGGAGAGAATAGTTGAAAAATAAAGATGAAAAACACTAGGCAGAGTGGATTGTTAGTTGTTGATACAATTAAAAGTGAAGACTTTTGGGATGATGTGGAAAGTGTCATTGCTGTTACAAAACTAATATACTTGATGGTTAAATTTTGTGATGGTGAGGGATCAAAGATGGGAGAAATTTACGAGAAAATGGATAACATGCTAGGAGAGATTAAGGATGTCATGATGAATCATCATTATGCTGAGTATTACCTTCGAGTGGAGAAAACTATACTAGCAAGGTGGGAGAAGATGACAATCCCTTTGCATTGTTTAGGATTTGCATTATCTCCACGATTTTATGATAAAAATTATCCTGAGGAGATGGCACCAGGTGGAGTTAATAGGAAAGCTCCAAATCTTGATAAGGAGGTTATGGTTGGTGTAATGGAATCTTTTAAGAGGATCGTGAAAAGTGGAGAAGAGGAGCGTCTTCTACGTGAGCAATTAGCTACTTTTCACATGAAAAAAGGCCTTTATGCATTGGCGGATGCGGTGAACATGGATGCTATTAATTGGTGGTTCAGCAGCCAAGAGAAACTAGAGTACGTACTCTTACATACATAATGTCAAGAGAAACCGATTGAACTCCAAAAGGGCTGATAAATTGGTGTTTATATAGTCAAATATTCGTCTCCAATCAAGATTCTCCGAAAGTTACACATCCGGGCCACACAAGAAGTGGGATGTAAATCCCGAAAGCACTAACTTGGAAGAGTCAAGTACAAGACTTGAAGAAATGAAATGGAAAATCTACAAGATATTGAGAGAGTAGCTGATGATGGGAATGAAAAAAGAAAAAGGAAAGAGTAAACTTAGGGATCTTTTGGTATTGAAGTTACTTGTTTTTAACTTTGAAGTTATTTTAGCTTTATTTGTTATTGATCTTTTGGTATTGAAGTTATTTTGTTACTTTTGTATTGAACTTTTGAAGTATGAATTGAAGTATTGTTCTTTTGGTATTTAGTATACTTTTCATATTTATAGTATTATATATTTTAGTAATATATGATACATCGTACTACATTATGTGGTACACCGTTCCACTTACCGAAATAGCGTTCCGGAGAAGACTACCCACCTCGTACCGAATTTTATAGATTACCGATCCTCGGCCCTGTTTTCGTTCCACGTACCGGAACGATCCCGTTTCCGTGTAACTATGCTCCAAATGTGGGACTATTCTCAAGTGGTGGTGACGATTGAAATCAGAATGCTCATCTTTGTGTTGCCGAGTAATATCGGCTATCCGTCAACTGGATGGCAAACCTAATGACTATCTTTCTAATAAACGTTTTGCAGGTGTACGGAATAATATTGAAGGTGCAAACAATGAGTTACAAAAAAAGGCATTTGTACAAAAGATATATTTAAGCAAGTTGCCAAATCCGGAGAAAAACACTTTTTTGGCTCGACACTTGGAGTGCTACAAAAACACCGAAACAAAAATACCCTAGGCTATACAAATTGGAGATGAACAAAAAGTGCAGCATAGCTGAAAAAATAAACAATGCAAATAACTGTGGATGGAAATCGTGTCCTTTAAAAGATGGATTGGCCAATGAGTTGGGCTATTATATAGTGACATTACTCTTATCTATCTACTTGATGGTGATGATTATTGCACCTGATGAGAAATACACGGTTGAGGTCCTAAGGAGTAAACGACTCTAGTGTCTTAGGGTGTGGAGATTAGTATATGTGGAGCATGTATAGGTGAAGAGGACACAATTGAACATTTTCTTTCCATATGCCTGTTCGTGAGTACTATCCAGAAAAAAGTATCCAACTAGTGTGTTGTTATTGTAAGTGACACCTACAATGTCCTAGACTTATTAAAATTTGTTGAGTCATAGAGTAGGTGCATGAAGAAACGAAGGCGACTTCTAAGCATCTGTTATGGTCTAATATGGGAGTTATGGAAGTTGAAGAATGACAAAAATTTCGAGCATCTCTTCACCAATCCAGCTAAAGGGTTAGAAGTCATTAAGTCATTAACTTACACGTGGATTAAGTGTAGGGGAAAAATTGGTATCTGTAGTAACGTCTTAATTTTCTGTTTTTTTTGCTTTCCTGTTTGTATGATCTGCCCTCGTCCAACTACTTGCTTGGCTTGGGCTTATTAATTCCATTAGCTGTTTTTGAAAAAAAAAAATAGGTGTTTGATTATGTTCTTGTTTAATAAACAATATATGCATTTTATAGTAATGATCTTATTTAAAAAAATTTTGTCATAATTGTAAATTAAACTGGACTTGTTTAATTATATTTCTTTGTTTTGAAAATTATATTTTATTCTTTACTTCCCGATATTTGTGTTTCGTCCATGTTTATACCATTATAAAATGTTAGTATCTTATTATCTCTATTCTATTTTTCACATGTAAAGTGTTTGTTTTTCTTTTTGCACCAACTTTTTACAATTTTATTATCAATAATATAATTTGTTTTTATCAAATTGCACACTTTACGTAATTTAAAAAGAAATTATCGCCTTCAAAAAAAGAAGAAGATGCTTTTGGACTATTGTCATTGGTGATAAGCAACATCCTCATTGCTCCTCACCATTAAAAGTATCAAACAAAGTCAAAAATCACAAATACATAGATTTATAAAGTTACAACTTACAACCCCATAAATAAAAAGATAAGTCATTGCTCCTCACCATTAAAAGTATTAAACAAAGTCAAAAATCACAAATAAAAAGATTTATAAAGTTACAACTTACAACCCCATAAATAAAAAGATATATAAAGTTACACCTCTTTTCTGCCCAACTATTTTGTTCTTCCATTCACACTACATGGCAAAGTGATAGTGGATTTTACTTTTTATTTTAAGAGTAATGTCATGAGTTTTAAGTTTTACACGTATAGTTAGAAAAAATCAATTTTTTTTTTTGTTAGCATTGTCCACAATTTTTATAGAGTTATCATTCAAGCCAACTTAAACAGTTTCATAGTTAACTTTGTCATTATTACTTTTTTTTATGCAAAACTGATCTGTATAATTCGTAAAAAGTTGTGGATGAAATCCAAATTTTTTTCAACCTACATCACATGTCCAAAAAGTTTTCAACTTATACATTACGAACAAACCCATGCCCTCAATTTCAACCTCTTGTCCTCGAAAAGTCTTGTCGAAGAATCCAATTGTCACTGGAAAATCTCAAAATCAGGATCTATAGTGTAAGTTGAAAACTTTTTGGACATGTGATATAAGTTGAAAACTTTTTGAATCTCATCTATAATTCTTTTGAAAACTACATGGACCAATTTTGCAAAAAAGATAACATACTTAACTATGAAACTAGTTAAATGGATTAAAATGATAATTTTACATAAAAGTTATGGCCAGAACCAACCAAAAGAAATGTTAAGGTTTTTCTTAGTTACACGTGTAAAACTTGAGACTTTTATGGTATTAGTAATTTATTTTATAACTAAAGTACACAAATGATATACATTATGCTTTTTTTTGTTTCTAAAACTAAGGAATAGTCTCCACTTTACGGGGTTGGATACGCCAAAGAAATGGATAAAACAAGAAAATTTTATTGAGTTACATTACATTAACTTAATTTCTACTTGCATAACGTATAATCATATTGGAAAAAGAAAAAAAACACCCAAAAAATGGGTAAAAGAAACAACCATTTCCTCAAACTTTTTCTTGTTTTTTTTTTTTTTCATCGAAACTCAGGATTTTGCAAGCTGTAAGAAGAAAAATCAAGTGTTAAATGCGAGAAATAGCATCATAATTTCTGAAGTTTGTTTATTACAACATCCTACTTACATTTAATGTTATTATATATATTATTTGTTTACTTAACAAAAATATAAACACAACACTTTATTTGGTTTACCTCAATCAGGTTGAAAAGCAGATTCAACATAAACAATGGTAATGGACAATATATATGAATTTTTAAATTTTTTAAAAAAATATATAAAGGCAATAAAAGCTAATTAAAACCCAAAAAACAAGATGCAAGATATACCCTGAAAACATGTCCACGTATTGTTAAGTTGGCTGATGAGTGAATCTAAGATTATAAGATGCAGTAATGGATTTTATTTGCTTAAGTGGATTATCCCTATTTAAAAGTAAAATTAAATTAATTAAATACAACTAAATCCATTTGATAAAAAAAAGCAATCCTCGAAAAAACAAACCTCAACTTGCATCCAATAGATGCTGCATCTTATCTCGGCGAAACCTTTCAACTCTGCAACATCTCCAGATATCTACATTTCCCATAACAAAAGAAAAAAATTAATCCATAAATTTAAAGATTTTAACCAAATCACCTAAAATATAATATAAAAGGGGAAAATACAAATCTAACCATTTTTGTTAATCACTTATCAAAAAATAGCCAAAAAATAGTACTTAGCCAAAAATAGCCTTTAAAACCGTAATCAACTTTTGGTTGACCACGGTCAATGTTGTTGACTACTATTTTATGCATTAAACTACTGTTTCGTGCTAATGGGCTACTGTTTCATGGCCCCGTTTATTTTTTCATGGCCTATTAGCCCAAAGTATATATAGATTTTTTTTTTCTTCATATTAGGTCATTTTTCCTATTGTTTTCTTTAGTTTGGCTATTTTTTTTTCTCTCAAATGAGCATCCGAAGAACAACAAGGTTTGTCTATTTTTCATCAAAAATTTACTATGTTTCTGATTAGGAGTAGGTTTTGTATGTGGTTAAATTTTTTTTGAAAAAAATCGAAAAAAAAATATATAAAACCATAGGTTTCATACGAAACCTACGGTGTACAAGTGCCCAATGCACAAATTGTGCATTGTCGACTTGTACACCTATGGTTTCGTATGAACCGTACGGATTTTTTTTCGTTTTTTTATAATTGATTCAATAGCATCGGAATTTTATTTATTCTGTAATCGTCTAATTTAAAAAAAAAAGGAAACCTACGGTGTACACGCATTTACTGCACAGTTTGTGCAGTAAACACTTGTACACCGTATGTTTCCCAAAAAATACGTTTTTTTTTTTTTTTATAAATTAAAAAATTGATAACTAATAAACATTTGTATCCCGTTGTATGTATCTTATGATTTTTTGTTGGGAAAAAATTGTAGGTTTCCTACAACGTATGATTTTATATATATATATTTTCTCATTTTTCTTGAAAAAAATATATTTTTAAGGATTGTATCCCTTTATATGTATGTTATAATTCAATGTTTTCATGTTGTTAAAAATGATGTTATTTTCTATGTCTTAATTATAGCCTACAATAGCAATGTACTATCGATTTGAAAATGTGTTATGTTTATAATGTGTAGATACTTTAAAGTATATCTATTGATAAAATAACATTGTGTTTTGGTACTTTCGGGTTTGTTATAAAATATGTTATTGTCACACCATTTTCAAAGTACAATGCTAAATTTGGTATACTAGTAGTATAGAAAATACAAAAAAATATAATCAATAAATTTCCTTTGTTATTTTATACAAAGTAAATAGAATATATGAAATGATTAAGTCTTATATTTTGTGCTTTCTCTAATTGTTTATCCATTTTTTTCTTTTATAAAAATTTATTTAACCTTAATGTTTATTTAATTTTGTAGCTTCCAAACAAAACGCTGATGGGTCACTTATCTATCAAAGCTTCATGCCATAAATTGCATGAAGTTTTGAGTCACTTGAACGGATCCATCCGCGATCTTTTTTTAACAACTAACTTCAGTTACTTGTTGGACCTACCAGCTCAGTCCAGAGACATACTTCTTATTCATGAGTTGTTACTGCATATGTTGCGCCCTACTGCTGAAATGGACGTCGCTGAACGTCTATATTTTAGGTTTTCTAGACGTATACTGTCATTTGGGCCGGAGGAGTTTTGCCTTGTGACCAGACTTTACATGGGCGAGTGTCCTACATCAAGGATCGAATTTTCAACCATGTATAAACACGGATATGGTGTAAATACATTTCGGTCCAGAGTCTTCCTATATCGCACATACACTTCTTTGGTTGTAGAAGATTTAGAGCTGCTTATCTTGAATCAACAGTTTAATGACATATCGGCTCACGCTGGTGTCTGTGCCATTTTGCTATATATCCTCAATCAAGGATTTTTGGGAAAGGAGCTTAATGATAAAGTCACCAAGGAATTTTTGTGGGTGGTGGAGAACCTGGATCAATGGAATAGGTATTTGTCAATTTAATATGTATAATAAAATACTAATTTTTATACGTTTAACTAATACTTTTTTTTTTCTTATAATATAGGTTCTCGTGGGGGACTTATCTATGGACTAAAACATACCCTAGATTGTCAGGTATGTTTAAGAAATTTGAGGATCATATGTCCAACCATCCAACAAAAGCGATTGTGTACACACTATCGGGTTTTGTTATTCGTTTGAAGGTAAATTTAAGTAATTAAAAAAATATATTTAATAATTTATCGATTATTATTATTATTATTATTATTATTTATTTTTTTTTTTTTTTATAAATTTTAGTTAGTGCTAACACTTATGAATTAACGTATATTTATTACAAGATATGGATATGGGAGATGTTCCCAGTTCTTCGGGGAAATGCTGCGATACGACGCAATTATTTATATCCTCGTATATTGCGCTGGTTTCATATTAGGAGGTTAACTTGGGCGAAAGTTTGCGATGTTTTCGATGTTGATCAGGACGAGACACATCAACCGAAAAAAAGATGATTGCCTCAGATGCTGATTCCTCTACTCCACATTATTTGTCATATATTACTAGTCTGAATTGTGAATCGTCGCTACAACTTTAGAAATGATGTAAGTAAATTAGTAAAAGCAGAATCTAGTATAATAAAAATTTTCAACTATTATTGATATATGAAATAATTTATGTAGGAGGCATCTTCGTCTCATCCATTCTGTGGAAACAACCAATCTTCCAAGTCTACCGATGGAACTCATACGGTGGGAATTAACAAAAAAACCGTGCGAGAAATAATGGCAAGACTTGAATCTTTGGAGGAAGAAATCCGATGATTGAAAAATAAAGGTGGAACTCGAGACGGTGATGATTTGGAAGACTTTTTTAACGAAGCTTTTGAGGTATTACTATCAATTTAAATATATATGATGTATTATTTAATTTTTTAACGAAGTTTTTTATTAATTATTTTTTCGTTAAATGTAAGGGAATGAGAATGTGGGTGGTAGTCCACAAAATCTAATCCAAGATGAAGATGTTGATAATCCACCATTGTTTGATTCTAGAAAACAAATAGAAATCTTAAAGGAGGTTATAATTTCTTTTGAATATTAAACTTTTTATTTTATTAAAGTATATTAAAAAAAAATAATTTTTTTGTAGAAGAAGAAGAAAAAGAAGGTTGTTGCTAGCGAGATTGTGGATGTGGAAAATCATATACCCGGGTCACCTGTTGTGAAACAAAGTCGTCCTGTTAGGCAATTGAAACCTTCTTAATATCTTAGCTCTCCATACGTTTCGGTAAGTATGTTAAAAATCATATTTACTATAATTTTATTACTATATGGATAGTTATTGACTACGTAGTATATATTCAAAATGCCCCCCAATATTGTACAGGTGGGGTAATACATAACGAACCACCAGCCCCCGTATTTGTCAGCGATCCCCCGACACTTTTATTGGAGCTGTATGTCATTCCGGGCTGTAACGCCCCTGCTCTATACATGGGAAACAAACCGATTGTTTTTTGAAACATCGGTTATAAAATAAAAAAATGGACGCAAAGTTTTGGGATTTGCTTTTTTATGCAACTGAATTGAGATTTTAGATGAAGCAGTATGAAGACGTTCCTTTATATTTAAAATTTAAATAATTTATAAGCTACTTATGTTTAAATTAAATTTAAATGCAACATGTTGACATATGTGGAAGGCTTTTAAATGAGCGTAGACCGAATGATGCTCGATGGACAATCATACCATCGTCATTTTTCGGTGCATTTGAGATGTTCCGGTGGGCAGGAAGTGCAACGGGAAATCCATTTGTCCCATTGGATGGATGTAAATCTTGGCTAGAAGTTGACCGTGTAAGTAAAGAAATAATATATATATATATATATATATATATATATATATATATATATATATATATATATATATATATATATATATATATATATATATATATATATATATATATATATATATATATATATATATATATATATATATATATATATATCAGTCACATTAATTGTCATATTACACTAATTAAACGTTGTAATTAATTGCAACGGATGTGTGTTAAAACAAGTTTATTTTCCAATATGCATCAACCCACATCATTGAGTACTTGGCGAGTTATGGATGGACACATTGTCGTTGAATTTGTACGACAACTTCCGATCATTTGGCACCGTGAAGATTATTGATTTTGTGCAGTTTGAAGAGCTTATAGACCACATTCTGCTAGAAATTGGCTATTGGAACCACATGGGTTTGCCTGTTCAGAAAGTATCCATCACTGTTACGGATGTTACGAACGTGCCCCAACAAGAAGGGATGTTTGGAGAGTGCGGTGTATTTATGCTGATGTTCATGGAGCAACTTGTTTCAGGTCGACCGATTGGTATATCGATCGCACTTGTTGTTGCTGCTACTCAGTTTCGCTATAGGATGGCCATGATAAATTATGGATCTTCTACACAGGCGATTTTTAGTTAGTCCGAGTTGTATGTTTTTAGTGACATTCAATGTGTACTGTTTCATGACGATTGGTTAGCAAAATGTCCCCTAATTATTAAACATAAACAAACTAGCAAGAGAATAGTACATATTATATAGATTAATCATAATAAACATGCAAATATAAAACTTATTACATAGATAAACTCATAAATAATGCATAAACGTACTACTTGATTAATCAATAATTATTAAATTCGAACATCTAGAAAATCATTTGGAAATTTTGCTTTTTCTTGAATCACTCAGTCGTAATTTTTTTTGTATGTTTTTGAGAATCTTTTTCATTTTAACCTCTTCTTTGTTGGCATAGTCTATTGCATCTCGTACCTAAATCCTTGCAGTTTTTATGTCGCGTTCATTGTCTTGAACCAACCTCATTTTAGACTAAATATCGGCTTGTAAGTTATTCAACCGTTTCCTATCTTCTTCAACACCTTTAATCTCGCTCTTGATCTTTTCTTCTTTTATTAACATTTGCAATCTCTTCTCTTGTGGCATCAACCACAATTTTTCTTGAGAGGTGGACATGACTGTATGTGTATGAGGGTAATAGATTAACCACTAATATATGATTTGTAAATCTCAGACACATACATTTAAGTCTCTATATATAATTGACAAAATAACTACTTTTTTTTATAGGCTTTGACTGCTGTCAAATAACTTTTGACTACTATATTAGGTATTGTCATATCGTACCAAGATATTATTCTAATTTGACTACATTCTCATAGGATTTGACTACTGTCTACTAGCCATTGCCTACTACCTCATGCGTACCCTTGTTGTATAGTGAACATTCGACACATGACTGTTATTTGACTATTTTTTTTATAGGTTTTGACTAATGTCTATTGGTGTTTGACTACTATTTTATTCGATTTACTATTTTTTTATAGGTTTTGACTACTATCTTATAGTTGTTGACTATTATCTAATGTCATATTTAATGTAAATTTGTTATCAATTCAGAAATCAAAGAAACAATAAAAAAATTGTAGTGTGAAAATAACAAAAAGATCAGAGGAGATGAAAAGGATCTTGACAAACTTTAATTGGCCATCTACGTCCAACAATAAGCCTCTTTTGGAGTTAAATTCCAATAACGCTTCAACCAATCCCCCTCTCCACGCCGATCTTCCAGCTTTAGGGGGGAAGATGGATGAGGAAGTGAAAAAAGTGTTGTTACAAAGAGAAGCTGATGTGGATAAGGCTTTTGAAGATTATCGTTTCGAATGAAACATTCTAGACAACTACTGGGATGATATTGACCGCAAAAGGAATTGGATTATAAGTACTAGGCAAGAGATCCAATCTGCCGAGAGTTTGATCCGCTCTAGTGAAGAAATTTTTCGAAAGCTAAAGAGTGAATTAGAACTACGTGAGTACTATTTGGAGGAAAAAAAAGGAAGTCCTTGCTATGAAAAAAAGAGTATCCTTACGAGTTTTCGATGTGGGAAGAAGATGAGTAGTATTTTAATAATTTGCTTGTTTGTTGAAGTAATTTTAAGGTAGAATATATGTCTGTGTATGTCTTTATTTGTAATTTTTAGGTAATATATTTGTATGTTTGCTTTTTATTAGTGGTTGGTTAGGAAAAAAAATCTGTAAGAGTATTTGGTTTACCTATGTTTAGTAATCTAATTATGTTAATGTCAAATAATTGTATTTGAATGAGTACTGTATAGTAAACTAGATACTTATGATGTGTTTAATGTCAACTAATTGTTACAAGTCAAAAGAAATCAGAAAAAATATATTACAACTTGTAAACAACATGTGTTCTACAGTTAAACTAAATCAGAAAAAATATATTACAACTTGTACAAAACAATATGAAATTGATAGCACAAGAAGTTACCATAGATGGAAACATGAACCATTACAAACAATAATATATACATTACATTTTACATTTTACAACTTGTAGACATCAACACACAAAAAAAATCCAACTACAAAGTAGCGCTATCTTCAAGTGCAGTATTTTACTTTGAAGCTTCTTCTTCGATCGAGCTAAGTTAGAAATTATCAACGTATTATTTTCTTTTGCATCATCCACCCAACAAATAAACCCAGACTGTGGTGGCTGATAAATAAATATAAAAAAAAATTATGTATATTGTGTAAATATTAAATTAAAAATTATAATATAAATAATTATAGGACAACCCAAATACCTCTTTAGGACAAGCGTAAAACAACCGTCCAGGGTTGTTGGTAGTTCTTGAGGTCCTTATAATACCTTGAGCCCCACAATTGCAAATTGTCATTTCTTTGGTTTATGAGAAGTAATTTTTTTAGTGTTGACAGGTAAATATATCTTCAACTATATACTGCCATTAGACTACTATGTAATAGGTATTGACTACTGTCTACTAGCATTTGACTACTAATTTATGTGTTGTCTTATCGTACAGTGAATTTCAGACACATGATTGTAATTTGAGTACTGCGTTATAGGTATTGACTACTGTCTACTAGCATTTGACTACTAGTTTATGTGTTGTCTTATCGTACAATGAATTTCAGACACATGATTATAATTTGAGTACTGTGTTATACGTATTGACTACTGTCTACTAGTATTTGACTACCAGTTTATGTGTTGTTTTATCGTACAGTGAATTTCAGACACATGATTGTAATTTGAGTACCGTGTTATAGGTATTGACTACTATCTAGGGGTGTCAATTTATGACACGACACGACAAAAATACACGACACGAAACGAAATCGGAACGAAATCAAAATTCGAATTCATTTTCGTGTCGTGTTCGTGTCAAGTATAAAAAACACGATGTCGTGTCGTGTCGTGTTTGTGTTTACAAATTCACACGAAATTGACACGATTGAGCATGTGTTTGTCGTGTTTGTCATTTTTATCGTGTTATATATGATTAAATATGAATTAAATAAAATAATAATTATGTAATATTATCTTTGTCGTGTCGTGTCGTGTTGTCGTTTTTTAATTGATTCGTTTTCGTGTTGGTGAAAAAAAACACGACATCGTGTTGTGTCGTGTTCGTGTTACGAAAAACATTGTCGTGTCGTGTCGTGTCAGACAAAAACACGACACGACGACCCGATTTGACAGGCCTACTACTATCTACTAGAATTTGACTACTAGTTTATGTGTTGTCTTATCGTACAATGAATTTCTGACACATCATTGTAATTACCATTTATGCATTCCATTTGAAATAAAGTCCATTTATAGTGGACACCTTATTCATTGAACATATGAATAGGAAAAATGAGTGGATTCAAAGAGGTATACAAAAAAAGTTTTTCAAACCTACCAATATTCTTTCATAATCTTGAAAGAATAAATCGTAACTCTTTCACAATCATTAAGAAAGATATGAGAGACTGGTTTCAATTTTGTTTTGTCGCATTGGGATGCGTGGTATGTCCTTCTCTATACTAAGTTATTAGTTATTTCATGTTCATATTTTCCTAATGTTGGTATCGTTTCTTACAAATTACTACCTTTCTCACATCCATGATACCAACAATATTTGTTGGTCATGTACCCCTTATTGGGGCCAACATAACGACAATGTATGTTGCTCTTTCTTTGGATGGTAATCATGAACCCTTGATCATAGAATTCTCTTTGGGAAGCATAGACTGTGATGAGGCTTGGATTTGGTTCATGACAAGGTTAAAAGAATGCTTAGGTGACACTATTGAAGTTGGGTTTCTAAGCCATATGTTTGATTCCATAGACTACGCCATTCAACGGGTATACTCAGATTCATATCATGGGTATTGTTGTAAAAATATAACCGATAAAGTTAGGCTTCCATAGGAAGTATCATTGTGGAACAGTGTTCTGGAAGACATGCAAAACTTATAGTGTGTCTGAATTTTTTTTTTAACAAATTAACAAATGAGGTTAATGGGAATGATCTTCGCTGGCTTGAAAATATTGCAATTGCAAAATAGGCTCGAGCCTGTTTTCCTAAAGTTCGTTTCAATGTGAAATATATCAGCATTCCGATTGGATTGAATTGTCTAACAACAAACACGCACGATTTACCAATAATGTCAATCATTGAAGTGGTCCATCAGTCGATGCAAACAGTGTACGGATATCGAGCTGAATTTGGAGGTCATAAATATTTGTTATTTAACTTTTACCTTATTATACCCCCTATTTGATTGTAACTCAAATAATTTCACAGAGGGAATGCATGGTCATATTACCCGTTATGCACAACACGTGCTTGAAATAAGAATGAACCAGTCTAATGGTTATGAGGTTAAACATATTGGTAGTGAAAAATTTGAAGTGAGTTTAAATTTAACCATAGAAACGGTGTAAGTTGAATGTGGTATTTGTACTTGCGGCAAATGGCAAAAATGCAACATAACTTGTGAACATGGTATAGCATCACTAAGAATGATTATAGTTGAAGAAATACAGCAATTGGTAAATTATAAGTTGACTTCTGCAGTGTATCAAAATGCATTCCAAGCTGAGGTGGTTAATCCTATTCCAATTCTTCTGCATTGGGAAATACCAGTTGAAAATATGGTCGTTTTATCACCATTTGCACGTTAGTAATATGTTAAGTTATCTTTATTATTAATGTTACGTTTATTTGTAATTCTAATTTCCTTTCAGTTTTTATGTTATCTTTATTATTAATGTTATGTTTATTTGTAATTCAAATATCCATTCAGTTTTATGTTATGTTTATTAGTAATGTTATGTTTACTTGTAATTCTAATTTCATTTAAGTTTTATGTTATGTTTATTAGTAACATTATGTTTATTTGTAATTCTAATTTCTTTTCAAATCTGGATATTTTCCGACGAACAACTATGGAAAAACAACGAAACCAACATATAATACATGAAAATCACACTAAAAACATACTTTTATTGTAAGCTAAAAATGGCAACTTATGTTATTTTATGTCGTTTTTAACAGCACGAACAAATGGATTAGGTTATGAAGGTAAACATGCTAGTTGTAAAAGCTTTCTTCATGCTCACTATCATAGAAACTCATTTCGAATTAGTTACAAGAGACATATGCCAATTACTTAGCGTACCTAAGGTTGTAGAGGTAACGGGCTTACCACATGATTATAATCTGACTACTGTATTACAGGCATTGACTACTGTCTACTAGCATTTGGCTACTAGTTTGTGTGTTGTCTTAATGTACATTGAATTTCATACACATGATTGTGTGACAACCTGAAATTACCACCTTGTATACCTAGTCAACTCAACCAATGTTAAAACCATATCCGTTGTCTGCTAACGTTGTTTAAGGGTTCATTTAAGTGTTCTAAGCTTGAATACGACTGGGATTGAGGTTAGGAATGCATCAACAAGTCGTATAATGACAAAAACGGGCCATACACCTCTTTTGGAGGAGTGTGCGACTGCATACATGGGTGTACGGCCGTACACACCCCTCATGGCCCCACACCCACCCCTATAAATATGAGGAGATCCCTCTTGTTCATTCTTTCCTTCCTTTGGCTGCACTGCTACTTTCTCTCTCTGGAATCTTCATCCAAGAACCCTCCAAAGGCATCAGAAACGTAAGTAATCCATCCCCTAGCTTGTTATACATGAAAGATCCCTTGATTCTTCATGCTTTAGGCCTTGTTCTTCATCCTTTGAAGGTGTACTTCCGCACACCTTCATGAGGTGGTCGTACACACCTTAAAAAGACTCTCTAAAGTGAGAGTTTGGTCCCTATCTACTAGTTGGACTTGGTATTAGCCTTGAAGCACCTCAAAATCGACATTTTGGGCATAGATGAAGAGTGTACGGCCGCAAACCTCTTTGTACTACCGCACACCCCTTTGTACGGCCGCACACACACCCTATTGGCCTTACACCCACTTTGATGATCATATTTGGCCTCAAACTTGCAATACGACTAAGTAAGGACCTAGAAAACTTCATGGATACAAGTATGAACCTTGAAAACACCTCAAAGACACCTTACCACATGAGTGTACGGACGCACACCCATTGGGCCGCACACCCATGGCCGTACACACCTTTAAGGTGGCCATACACCCTCCTTACTCAGTCCTATAAGGTTCTAACACTTTATGCGAGTAGTTCCAAGTTCCTGTAGTGTTCCCAATCATATCTAGTAGCAAAATACCTTCATTTGACTCCTTTATGTGTCAATACATTTTAATTCGGGTCAAATCGTGTCCAAGGCTTCAGTTGAACATCCGGCTTTTCGTATCGATCTTTCATACAAAACGCCTGAGGTGAGTTCATACCCCTACACTTTTTCCAAGTGTTTCATGTTTTCAAGGGGGAATACAAGCAAAAGTACAAGGAAAATTGTGCTCAAATTATATTATTTGTTTAATATAATTATATGTTCAGTATGCTTTTAACACGGAAAACAGTTTTACCAAACGATTAAGAAATCGACTCGTAGAAACAGTTTTCAAAACTAAGGCAATGAACTTGTGAATCATATCGTAAAATATGTTATTTTATAAAGGATTCATGCAAACCATAAATAGGATTTTCATAATTATTACTTGTAAAATTTTTAGTCTAAAGTTGGAGACACGTCCTTGGTAACACCCCCACAGAATCAGGGTGTAGGATTAGCACTTGTAACCATAATCTCTTGTAGGGAGAGCGTGACTGTTGTGTATAGATCTATACGGGACCGACTATCCCGCACCTTACTGCTAGCTACAGTTGGACTGATAAATCCAGGGGTGACAAAGTCATAAAAAGATATTGGCCCCATTACGTGCCATATTAAGTCTTAGTACGGTTATAACACTCGTAACCTAGATAACAATAATTTACATTTGTAATAATGAAACAAGTGAAATAACCTCAAAGTAGTAACCAATTTGACTACTAGTAGGTGTTAATAATACCCTCAGGATTTAGTTCACCTCGTATTTGTTAGTTTTATTTATGTAATAAGGCTAATACACCTCACAGGGATCAAACAGAGTTTTTAAAGAAAACTAAGTCTAACGATATAAGAATGGTAGATACTTGTACACCTCAGACTAGAACAGATAACCAACCATTAACTTTTAGGGAAAATATAGGATTTTCCCGGGATAACTCAACCTTTCATAAACAGACTGTTTAACAAATAATTAACGGATATTCAAACATCTTTCATAAGAAAATATAGGATTTTCTTGAGGAACACTTTTCAAACGGATCAAAGAAACATTTTTCACCAAACTAAATGCTTATGAACTCACCAGCTTTATGCTGATATTCTTTCAAACTGCTTGTATTCTCAGGGATTAGTAGACAGGTACTTCCAGGATTTTGGAGAAGTCGGCGCGATAGAATCTTGTCTTTTCATTTTACTTTGATGTGTATAAAACTATGTACCAAGACAATGTAAAACCTTTTTCATCTATGTATTCAATGTTTGGTTGTGTTTACTATGCTTACTATGATACAACTGTTGTGATAATACGCATGATGTCACCCGTCCCCGGACGTTTCCGCCGTTATTTCTGACGGTTCGGGGGTGTGACAGATTGGTATCAGAGCTATTGTTTATAGTGAACTAAATATACCGAACCTTACATGGTATACAACTATAAACAGTAAGGGGCCGAAGCGATCTGAACTAAAAGTAAACTTTAAAATATAAGTATTTTTTTATAAAAAGTCAAAACAAAAGTATTTGGATGTTGGACATCGCGGTTAAATCTGGACAGTGATGTAATCATGTCTAGGATCAATATATTCTGATCAACTATATTCATTCGAGACATGACCAACATGTGCTTAGGAGTGACTGTGGTGTTACAATAAACCTAAAACTTACCTAAATACCAGAAGAATTCTAGAATCAAGCATAAGGGTTAAAATACTATAGGAGTATTTTAGGGTACTATAACGACCGAACCAGAGACTTACCCAAGAATCCATCCCTCAAGAATCCATCATGGAACCATAATACATTGGAAGTATTATTAGATTCGATGCCTAATACTTATCCCTTACCTTTATCTCGCATAGATATCACGACCGGATTTTCATCTCCCTGGCGAACCGTACTTTCCCAACCTAGGAAATGAGGATGGCTTGATGATGAGCTAAAAGAAGAACCTGTAATCCCCTTAGAAAATCACTCTACCGAGAACTATTCGGAAGATTTCGACTCCAATCCTGAAATCACTAATCTACCTCCGGTGGCTCTTGTCCCAAATCCTAACCCTCGTCCGGCTTTTCCGGGCTCGATGCCTCCATGGGTGGAAAATATGGAAACATAGAGACAAGAGTAGGATCAATCTATGCCCCTTTCAATAAAGATAGAAGTTTCTACGATCTGAGCGTAGGCAGCTCATGTGACATCCCCAAAATCACGGCCAGAAAAGAGCGATTTAATTTATGCTTTTAAAACAATTTCAGAGTAATCCTTTGATTAAAAGAGTTGCGGAATTTGTTCCCAAAATGAAATATGATAAAATAAGATTTACCAAAGCATTTCTTAAACAAATGTATATTTCATTATATTACAATACTTGGGATGTCATGTTCCGATAAACAGACCAAAAGCAAAAATATTTCAATATAGACCTTACAACAGTTATTTACAGCAACAAGTCTATAATCCAAAATATCCTGACAAATCATCCAACTTATGCTCTGGCGCCACTACCTGTAATACAAAGAAACTGAGTGGGTTAGGCTTGGGAGCCTAGTGAGCATATAGGGTTTTCAACCCACAATAAATAATTAAATTAATTTTCATCAACCAATAATAACCCAATTACTCATTCCCGTTATTCTCGCTTTACGTCCCTATAGCAATCAACACAAGGGACCTAGTCTTAAAATATTTCATCAGGGCGACAACACATGCATTCGGGGGTTTACCAGCAATTTATGTGTTAGGTGCATTTCATGTACCCATTTTGTAGCTTTATTTTATAAAAGTACATTGCATATAGGCTTAAACTCATGCATTTTGCATGTTTTTTGGGATTTTTCATGAGGCAATTTCATTCACATACTTTTGTGATATTTCAGGGACTTTTGGAGGTAGGATATTGTTGGAGGAGGTAAATAAGAGTTGCGGACAAAATTTCGGGACTTGCGGAGCACCGAGGAGCAAGATATCAAAGAAATGAACATTTTGACTTTACAGAGATTTACACGGCCGTGTAAATGCAAGCCTTGCATTTACGCGGGCCGTGTAAATGTAGATTTCTGCGCAGTATATTTTTGCATTTACGTGGGCCGTGTAAATGACAGTGTTAATTTACGCGGGCCATGTAAACATAAACGTGGGTTTAAAAGCAGTTTTTCCACCATTCTTAAAGGGAGGAACCGACTTTTTACTTAGGGGGTCGACTTTTGGAGTAGATAAGGTGAATTTCTTGAGGATTTTGAAGTTGATTAACACTTGGGAACATTTGATTTCATTTTGTAAGAACTTTAATTTCATTTTCTAGATTTGTGATCTTGTTCTAGCCATGAGTGGCTAGAACCCTAAATTCCCCAACTTTATGTCTTGACATTTGGATGTGATTTCAATTATATGACTTGATGTTTGCTTTCAATTTTCTATCTAGTGAATTTGATTTTGTCTCAATCGAATGTTTGATTCTAATTGCGATTCTTATTGGCCATTTGAATTAGGGTTAGATCATTCAAGTTATCTAATTGCAAAATCTGTAATTGTTTTGTAAATTAGACTAGGTAACAAGCACTAATCTGATTTCTATTGAATGAAATTAGTGTAAATCTTTTCACACATTCTTACGCTCCCGAGCTTGTGAGGAGTATTGAGTGTTGTTGGGAACATTTACATAAAGCTTAAAGCAACCTTTCAATCCAATTCTAAGAGCTTGTTTAGATTAGGTTAGTAAGGTTAGGATTAATCAAAGAGCTTGTTTTGGTTAGTTATTGTGGTGAATGGGAAGTGTTAGAGCTTGTTAACACTTTCAAGTACCAACTTAGATAGAATTAAACAAATATCTTGTCATCCATGGAATCACATTGCTAATTTGTCTTGCATAGAGTTGGAGTTCTCACAAATCCTGAATTTGTTTCATTTAATTGATCATTTACTTATTACTTTATCCTCTTGTTTAAATCATTGCATACCAATCCCCCATTTATGTGACCATTATTGTACCTTCCGCAAAAAGGTATAAGCATTTGTTCCGTGTCTCTGTGGATCGACCCTACTTACCTTGTATTACATTTCTAGTATGAATTAGTAGTGTTTAAGGAGTTATTTTACCCTTTTATTTATTGGGTTTGACACACTCAACAAATTGGCGCTGTTGCCGGGGACACGGTGTTACTAATTGTTTATGCCAAGCCTTTTGTGAGCATGTCCTTTCAAAAAAAAAAGTCAGGTAGAAGATAAATTTTCAATTGAAGGAAGTGGCGAGAAGGTTAATGTGTTGTAAAGTCCCACCTACTTAAAACAAAGCACATTCAGGGGCCAAGTCGAGCCAACGACTTAAAACAAGGGCAGCTAATCGGGAGGCAACCCGGGGTTATTTTTGTCCTTTCTTTTAAAAAAATTTAGTCTTTGGTAAATTTCAATTTTTTTTTTGTCCCAAATGGTTTTAACTTATTTTTTATGCCTAGAAAATGAATCTCTGGCTCCAACAATACTTCACGAATAGCTTGGGGAGGATGAAGAGGATGTTTACACCATAATTGCGAGGCTCCAAGAACGATTCGGTAAATTCTTTACATATCTTTAATTGTTCATATTTTACTTAAAATTCAATTTGTGTGCATTTGTGACTGTTTTGGACCGATTCCCAACCCAGCTACCATCCTCCACCATCCGACTCTCAATAGGCCAGCTATGCCTCTCTCCAAGCATCGAGGACGATGTTATATTTTAAGCTTGGGGAGGGGCATCCATCCATGCATAAATCCCGTTGCATGTAGTTTTGTGCATATTGCATTAATTTTCATTTCGTTTTCTTTTTCATTTTTTTTTCTGCATGGAAAATTTTTCAAAAACCAAAAAGATTTTCTTTGTATTCTAATTTTTATTATTTTCTTTGCATCTAAATTTTTGCATTGCATTCATTGCATAATTAAAAAAACGATCCAATCCTAAGCAACCGAATCTTTTCAAAACAGTTGAGCTGGTAAATGAGTCATGTGCCTTGAAATTGGCTTGCTCTTTTTATTGAAAAATCTAAAAGCAAGTTAATCACACACGAACACACCTCCCGAAGCTACTTGTGCAAAACAGAAAATGAGAAGATTGTCAACACTGGAGCATAACATCAGATATGAGTCGATTCTTTAGGACATATGACCGGTCTTATGAGTAGTAATGCTCAATTGAACTTAAAATACCAAATTCAAAAGTTCATAAAAAGAATGCAAAATCTCAATGTCCCGCCTTCCAGCGCTCTTAAAAGTCCTTTCTACTCATTCCCTTTTATATACACTGCTTGGGGACATAGCTTTCAACTATACTTATGGGTCTTTGCATGTTAACCTTTAATCCCCTGAAAAATGTCTTAGAAGTCCTCACGGTAATAGACCGTGAGATGTCCCACAATAGAAAAGTCAAGGACGAAAATATAAAGAAATTGGCCAAATAAATAAATAAATTAATAAGAGTGTTATATGTTAACTTAGTTATTTGTATATGTGTTACTTCAGTAAAAAAAACTATTATTATTAAGTTAACCTGTGACCTTTGGGATTCGAACAAGTAAACTCTGAGGGGTGTTTTACACCTAATCACCTAAAGCTAAATTGTTTGGGACTGATTGAGTTGAAAATTCGTTACATGGGTTCCATAGAAAGTCATGAACTTAATAATAGCAAATAAAGCTAATCTGTGACCTTTGAGGTTCGGGCAAGTAAACCCGAGGGATCCTTTTAAATCTAGCATGCTAAGGTCATTTTATCTGGATGTGTTGGTTGGAAGCCTGTTACACAGATTTCAAAGAAAGCCATGAGCTTTATTTGTAAAAAATGTAATTAGGAAGTCTGTATATAGTTGTGTTTATAGTTTAATTGAATATTATGTTTAGGAAAAATATTTGGCTGCCAAAGATTCCCTTGGACTTGGATTTGAACTTATGACATTGGGACTGAATGTTAATTACTTTGACTGGAGTAAGTGGTTTGAATCTTGTAACCAATTTGGGTAAATATTAGGGAATTTTTAGAAAAGATTGTTGTTGATCAACAAATAGCTCGGGTCGATCATTGTTATATTTTATGAACAAAGATGATTGAGCATGTTTTGTCACATACAATTTCACGAGAGTAAGACCATAATTTGTTCTATTAATTGACTTGCTAATATTGAGAGGGAACAAGCGTGGTGATCTTTGATTCTGTTGAGTTGTATTAGGGAGTGACTAAGGTCTTATTTCTATTGTTATATACTATTTTGAGACTAAAGCCAAGTTGACTCAAGGCACGACATGTATATTCTTAACTATGGTACAAAACAGGGTTAATTGGGTTGGATATATTTTTTCATGTTTGTTTTGATTTCTTGCATCAAGTTTCAAAAAAAAGAGTTTAACCTTGATTTTCTTTTTTTTTCTTTTTTTTATTTTCTCCAGTTTAAATCTTCTTGTTCTTTCTTGAGGACAAGAAAGGTTTAAGCTTGGGGAGATTTGTTAGGTGCATTTCGTGTACCCATTTTGTAGCTTTATTTTATAAAAGTACATTGCATATAGGCTTAAACTCATGCATTTTGCATATTTTTTGGGATTTTTCATGAGGCAATTTTATTCACATACTTTTGTGATATTTTACGGACTTTTGGAGGTAGGATATTGTTGGAGGAGGTAAATAAGCGTTGCGGACAAAATTTCTGGACTTGCGGAGCACCGAGGAGCAAGATATCAAAGAAATGAACATTTTGACTTTACAGAGATTTACACGGCCGTGTAAATGCAAGCCTTGCGTTTACGCGGGCCGTGTAAATGTAGATTTCTGCGCAGTATATTTTTGCGTTTACGTGGGCTGTGTAAATGACAGTATTAATTTACGCGGGTCGTGTAAACATAAACGTGGGTTTAAAAGCAGTTTTTCCACCATTCTTAAAGGGGGGAACCGACTTTTTACTTAGGGGGTCGACTTTTGGAGTAGAGAAGGCGAATTTCTTGAGGATTTTGAAGTTGATTAACACTTGGGAACATTTGATTTCATTTTGTAAGAACTTTAATTTCATTTTCTAGATTTGTGATCTTGTTCTAGCCATGAGTGGCTAGAACCCTAAATTCTCCAACTTTATGTCTTGACATTTGGATGTGATTTCAATCTTATGACTTGATGTTTGCTTTCAATTTTCTATCTAGTGAATTTGATTTTGTCTCAATTGAATGTTTGATTCTAATTATGATTCTTATTGGCCATTTGAATTAGGGTTAGATCATTCAAGTTATCTAATTGCAAAATCCGTAATTGTTTTGTAAATTAGACTAGGTAACAAGCACTAATCTGATTTCTATTGAATGAAATTAGTGTAAATCTTTTCACACATTCTTACGCTCCCGAGCTTGTGAGGAGTATTGAGTGTTGTTGGGAACATTTACATAAAGCTTAAAGCAACCTTTCAATCCAATTCTAAGAGCTTGTTTAGATTAGGTTAGTAAGGTTAGGATTAATCAAAGAGCTTGTTTTGGTTAGTTATTGTGGTGAATGGGAAGTGTTAGAGCTTGTTAACACTTTCAAGTACCAACTTAGATAGAATTAAACAAATATCTTGTCATCCATGGAATCACATTGCTAATTTGTCTTGCATAGAGTTGGAGTTCTCACAAATCCTGAATTTGTTTCATTTAATTGATCATTTACTTATTTCTTTATCCTCTTGTTTAAATCATTGCATACCAATCCCCCATTTATGTGACCATTATTGTACCTTCCGCAAAAAGGTATAAACATTTGTTCCGTGTCTCTGTGGATCGACCCTACTTACCTTGTATTACATTTCTAGTACGAAGTAGTAGTGTTTAAGGAGTTATTTTACCCCTTGATTTTTTGGGTTTGACATGCTCAACAATATGTCAAATAAGGCAACCAAGAGGGGGATGGATTACAGGGAATGAACACCCAAGTTCATTAACACCTACAGGTGGTGAGCCTGTGTCACACCCCAAAACCACGAACAGCGGAAACGTTCAGGGGTGGAGGACGTCATGTACAGTATCACAACAGTGTTATATAATAAACAAGCAACAACATCATCCATTGCATTATAAGTAAAGTTTTAATACATGTATGTTTCTTTCATTGTAGTAAGACACCAAAAATATACAATCAAAATAAAAGACGAGACTTGTCTGCTCCGTCTTCTCAAAAACCTGGCCTCCGTACCTGTCTACTGATGACCTGAGAGTACAAGTTATTTTGAAAGCGAGTATCAGCTTTAAAGCTGGTGAATTCATAAGTATATAAGTGTCATTGCCTTGTTTGTGAAAATCTGTTATAAAGGCCATGTAAATCGTTAAATGAAAATGTTGATGTACGTATGAAAACCCTAGAAAAACCCTTATTTTCTATAAGTATGAAATGTAGTCTTCTACCAAGACCCGAATGTTCTGTACGTATGAAGTGTAGTCTTCTACCAAGACCCGAATGTTTTGTAAGTAAAATGATAGTTTTCCTTTAATTGTTTAGTACTAAAGTACTTAGTCTAACTCATCGTGTATGTGAAAGAATCACAAAATAAAGTAAACAGGAAAATGTACTACTGTAAGTGTTGTCACTAGGTATTAGGACTAACACATCTTATGTCACTGTTATCCCAAGGTATTAGGGTTAACACGACTTATATAACCTAATGAACATCTGAAGATTGTCCACTCACCCTCTGTAGCGGCAGCAGGGTGGAAGGGGGGTTAATCCCATAACAGCGTTAACCTAATGATCATTCGAAGATTTTCATCTCATCCCCTGTTGCAACAGGAGATGGAGGAATGGTTAGTTCCGTAACTGACTCCTAATATAAGTAATAACCGAAGGCATCCGTAGATGTTCATCACCCACTGTTGCTAACAGATGGGTTCCGGAATGGTTAGTCCCGTACGTATATCCCGAGGTACTGTGGGATAGAGGACCATCTAGGTATCCCGAGGTACTGGGGATAGGGTCCTGTCTAGATATCCCGAGGTACTAGGGATATGCAGGAAGATTTAAACAGAAGGTACTAATAAATCATCCTCGCAATTCGAGATACAAGTATTCATGTTAATGTACATAATTAAGTGTATCTACGTAAAGGTACTCATGTAATGCGTTCATGTACGTGTATTCATGTATCATGTAAGTATATGTAAACGTACTCATGTATCATGTAATCAAATGTAAAGGTACTCATGTATCAGGTAATGTACTGGTATAGACTCATGAATGAACTGACTCTTGTGTGATTCCTTCTAATAGGAATTATGTTTGATATCTCCAAATTATCCATATGATAGTTTGCTGGAAGGTAATTGGTTGTTCAAGTAGGTTTATACACTCTTACTACTCAAGGGTGTGAGAAACTAAATGAAAACTGTAAACTATAACATTCATACATATATAAGAATATAAGTGTACATGCATAGTTTAGTTCAATAATGTAAAATGGTTTTATAAGACATCTTATGGGTTTTGAACAATAATTAACAATGACTTGGTGTCATTTATAATATACATTTCAAAGGTAAGACCATTGATAACAATGCGTTTTTAAGATTTAAAACCATTTCATGCATCACATTTTGTAGTATGTGAAATCTGTTAAATGACAAACACCGTTATAAAATACATAACAATGATTTAATAACATGGTTGTTTCTACTTGTATTCCCCCCTTTAAAGCATTTAAAATCATTTAAAACATTGATTAGGGGTATGAACTCACCTGTAGTTGGTGATTGGAATGAACTGAACGGTATAGGATGGCTAGGTGTCAAGCGAGGACTTGTGAACACACTACGATCCTAATGAACATATAATTACACATATATGCACTCAATTAGACTCAAATGACTAATTGATAATGTTTAAGACATCCTAGACATAATAAACACTTTATATAAGTGTTTTAAGCCTTAAGGATTGCATCTAAGTTATTGTGGGACAAGGTATTTGTGTTTAGGGTTTCCAAAGGACCCTATATGAGAGTTTACTCTCTATAAACCATCACACATGGAGTTTACGGTTGTAAAATCTTGAGTTTACGACCGTAAACTCCCAAACATGTGTGTTTGGTGTGTTTTGAAGTCCCAAATGCTTTCTAGAATTGTTCTAACTTAGTGGCTAAGTCCTTGGAAGGGTTTAAGGTCTAGAAGTACTCCAATTAGGAGTTTACGGCCTCAAGGCCATTCCCTTTAGAGTTTACGACCGTAAACTCTAAGAAATGTGGGTTTTTGTTGCTTTCAAGCCTCTTGCACTTGTGGGATATGTTCTAGACTTTTATTCCTAGTATATGAAGGCATTAGGCACACCTTAGTGCCCTTTTTAGGAGTTTATGGCCCAAGAACCATGTCTTGGCCGTAAACTCACTTGGTTAAGTGATTTTGATGTGGTTTGGTCCTTCCATTAAGTGTGTAACAATTTCTTGTAAAGGCCTAGGGCTTTAGGTGTCATTAAAACACCCTTTTGTCCATTTAAATGGAGTTTACGGCCTAAGCTTCTCTTGGGCCGTAAACTCACTTTTGTTTGTGTCATTTGATGTGTTTAAGACCTTACACTTCATGGGAAAATAGCCTAGATAAAAGCCTTTAAGTCTTATAGTCCTTAAATCACCATTTTGAGCTTGAAAAGTGAGTTTATGGCCTAAGCAACTCTTGGGCCGTGAACTCCCCAAACTTGGGTGATTTGTGGTTGTTTTCTTGTCCCTAACATGTATACATAAGCATCTAAGGCCTTATCATAACACAAGTGTTGGATTTGGCTTCGTTTCGGGAGTTTTCCGCCCAAGAACACCTTGGGGTGTAAACTCCTAGATTTCATGTTTTAGCCTTCTAAATCATGTTATAGACACATATAAAGCTTTCTAACATTACTATAAAGAGTTACTCACGTTTTGGTATAAAAACCCGAAGATCCGTCAAAGAGAAAATGGCTTTTCTCTAGTCGGAAATGTGAATAATGAATGATTTTGGTTTAGAAATCTATTTATAGTCTTGAGATATTTTGGCAGAAAATATTTTTATTCCTGAGATGATCCCTAATAAAATAGAGTGTTGGAATAACAGTATTGCACAAAACCCTAGTGCACCCACTCTCCTGATATTTCCTGAAGTATAAACCCTGAATTTCTCAAACTTACGCGAAGAGTCTGAAAATTAACTGTGACTACTACAACTTCTATTGAAGTGATATAGTTTGTACAGAATGGAAATTTCGGGTTGTCACAGCTTGCTAGCGTTCCACGTGACTGTCTAGAAAAGTCTATGGTCGTCATCTAAACTACGCTAGATGACTATATCAAAAACAACATCGAGGCGTCTCATCTGTTTATCACACATCAACTATCTACCCATGTTCTACCCAACATATTAGTAGATAAAAACATCTATTTTTATACATAGTTTAAAACTTTTATAGCATTCTCATTCAATACATATTCCAAACAACAGATGAGACACATACACATAACACGTATTTCATAGAGAATAAATCATATCTATAAGATAGAAGAAAGTGAATATACATTCACACATATAACAATAAAATATACACATAATACGTATTTCATATAAAATACTTCATAATTATGCGTTAGAAGAAAATAACCACACACTCACTTGATCAGAAGATGATCGGACAGCACTACGGCTTGTAGAAGTCGTATTCTTCGGTAGATCTTCACAAAAACCGGGCTCCTCGCGGGTAGAGATTTGGCTCAAGAATTTTACTTCTCGGGATCTTCGGGGCTTCGGGACTTGCTTCGGGTCTCGGGAATGATACCGGGGCTTCGAAATATTTCTTGCACGCAATACGAGGTAAAAACGCGAGAGAAGGAGAGAAATAAGCAATAGAACTCGGATGCACTTGACATCTATTTATAGGGAGCTGAAACCCTGAATTACGTTGGGCGTAATGTGGATAAGGTCGCTGACTCCCCCATTTGGATAATATCGGTTATTATAATTAAATTTAATATTTTAATTATTTAATAAACTTCAAAAATTCCTATCTCCCTCATACGAACTCTGTTTTCGACGTTCTTTATATCCAAGCGTAGGTGAGACTACGCTCTACAACTTTCGTCTAGACTCCGTTGGCTAATTTTGAATTTATTTTTATTATTTATTTTTAGTAGGCCGGGATAGGAAAACTCCGTTATAAATTCATAACTTCATCTGACGCCTGTTTTCGCCTGTATTTTTATCGTTTCACTACTATTAACGAGATCTTCGATTCTCATTTAGATTGTTTCAGCTAAAAAGCGCTCGGTCTCAAATCAAGTATTCAGACTGAATATTGCTAAGTCGAAACTTCGGAAAATCATAACTTTCTCATACGAAGTCAGATTTGGGCGTTCTTTTTATGCACACTCCCGGTTTAACAAAATCTACGACTTTCGTTTAGATCACTAAGGCTAAATATCTCTCTAATTTAAATTACACTTTTTACGTTACTCAACATCGTCGGTTCTGTAGCGAAACTTCGACATGTTATAACTTCTTCGTTATAACTCGGATTTTGGCATTCTTTATATCTTCGAAATCCTTGTTTTAACCATTACATATCCATGCAAAGATATCGGGATTATATCACACTTTAGTTTTGACACTTCTTTTATTCTTAATTTATTAAATTATAATAGTTAAGAAAATCAACACATAATTCACATAATTCACATAATACTCAAATATTTCATCATTAATACTTCAAAATGAGTTTTAAGGGTTAACCTAGACTATTATATCAACAATAATGCCTAGCCTGGAAAGGCGGGCGTTACAACTCAGCAGATAGAGTCTTACAAATCCTGGTCCGCAGGGTTGTTCGGAACGAAATACAAAGTGGGACAACCTTCAACAGAATCATGGAAATAGATGCCAATGCGAGAATGCATACAATCTGCACCATCCGCTTTAAAGATGCTCATGAGAGGTATTTGAAAGACAATGAGGTCCTGCAGCGATAGCTTGCTGGAACACGAGTTGAAGTCATAGAACTATGAGTACGCCAAAGAGTATTCGAACGACACCTTCTGGACATGTAACGCCAATTGGCTAACTTAAGGATCCGTTAGAGGATTACCTGACACTAATAGGAAGTACTATACTCATCCTTTCCTTTAGTTAAGAATAGCCCTTCTACCTATGCTCTAAGTAGCACCTTTTCCCAAAAGCACCTCTGTATTGCAAGTGCCGTTTTTACAAATTCTTCATACTATCGGATTTTTCTTCTGTTGGTATGTTGTAGGCCTACTCGTAGGTCAAGAGTTTTCCTACTATGAGCCATTTTAATACCAAATATAGAGATATTAGTCTTAATTCGGTTGAGGGTCACCATCAGCAAACGTATATCTCAGATCAGTAACCAGCGAACTAAGTAACTTTGTCAAAGTCGTACCACCGCTTCATCTACAAAATGTATCCATAGACCATACTCTTACGCGATCACTCCTTTGCCATCAGTCGCATGCCATTATCCCTAAAAGGAGCTTCGATGTTATAAATGGCATGGATGTGTTGAGCCTCAATCACGCTAATAACCCCTATTTTGAGAAAACGATTCGTCTCAATCTTCCCTCTGTAAAACCCTTCCCCAATGCAAAAATTTAAAAGACTACGAGAGCTTTCCCCGAAATATGCAATTTTCCTGATTTTTTCTCAAGGATCTTCCAGGGATTTCTCTAGAATTCCAAGTCAAATTTCGTGTCAATTTAATCATCGGAGCTATCCCCGTAGCTAAACCTTCATATTGTCTAAACGCCGACGGGAGTGCCGAAATTTTTCCAATCAACCCAATGAACCGATCAACAAAGGATTCATAGGTCTGTGCTATATGGTCCTTATTATGGATTGTTTTCAAATCCTTTCAAAAGATTGGAAATCAATGTCACCAATCGAAGATAACTTAGTTCGGATGATGCTCGGTTTATAACCATTCTAAAACTTACTTCTATTCTTGCTAAGACCACATCATAGGGATATGCATAGATAAATGTTTCGGATATATCCAGAGGCAACCATTGTTGCTCACAAACTTCTTTTCTTGACATGTAGCAGATCATGCCTCCAAACTCATTATGTTAATTTTGAGAGTAAAGAAGCTAGAGAGAAGTGCAGTTTTCAAAATACGAAATAATTTCAAAAATATGAAATACTTAATATATATAGGGTAGGTTCAAAATAGTAGTCTACTTTGACAAAAAGTTAGTCAAGTTTAACAAAACAGTAGTCCACTCTGACAAAAAAGTAGTCAAGTTTTACAAAACAGTAGTCCACTCTAATAAAAAAGTAGTCAAGTTTAGCAAAACTATTTTTTATACTTTACAAAAAATATTTACTAACAAATTAATTGTCAAAAAACAACTCTACATTTTATAAACAATATAATTGTTAAAATAATTCTACATCTTATAAACAATCTTTTTAATACTTTATATCACAAAAAGAATACGAGTTCTTTTTTTTTTTTTTTTTAATTTTCTTTTTCTGTTTTTTTTTTTAATTTTCTTAATTTTTATTTTATAAAGTTTAATGTTTTGAATTCTCAAAAATTTGTAACAAAATAATTGTTAAAATAATTCTATATCTTATAAAAAAATTAAAATAAATTAAAAAATAAAAAAAATTAAAACCGTAGATTTTTTTCACAAAACAGTAGCCGAAACCCCAAAAACAATAGATTAAAAAAAACAATATCCCCCCCCCCCCCCCCCCCCAACCCCCCAAACCGTAGGCTACGGTTTGGGATACCATAGCTTAACTGAGAGGAAACTGTAGGTTTCTCAAAACCTACAGTTTTGTATGTTACAAAAGAATTTTTTTTTTATACAAAACACAAAACAGTAGACAATATGGCGAAACCGTAGATGATTTTAGAAACCTACGGTTCCGTGGGCTATATTTGGACATTTACTAATTTTTGGCTAAAAATTGATAATCAGTTCCTTAATTTGGCTAGATTAGTAAGTACCCCATTATAAAAATGACTACCTGCACACCTCAACCAGATTCATGAGCAGATTCACATAATGACATCGAACTTTGATCAAGTACAGTAATTGCTGCAACAAAGGAGTTTTTGGTAGACCAATGTTTTGACACGATACCCCAATGAAACCGCCACATTCACACACAAAAATTAACAGTCTAATAGTATGTGTTGTCACATGCCGTGTTGCTATTTTCAATCCTTTAAATTTTTTATTATGCTGCAATAAATTGTTGTAGGTAGTCATTAAATCAGTAGCAAACATTGAATTCCTAGTAGAAAGGAGGGAATTTTTAATTTTTTTTAAATTTTTTATCTTTGTAACAATAAATAGTAATTTTATTTGTAGCAAAAACAAAAAAATAAAAAAAATAAAAATGAGACCAGAATCGCAAAGAATAAACATTTTTGAGTCAAAATGTGAGTATTAAAATTCAAGATTCCATTCCATGGCATGTATGATGAATTTATCTATAAATCAGTGTGCCATTATGTTATAAACTTGTTAATAACCTCATTCCAGCTTATAGAACCGATTGTAGAAGAAACAATGAAACTAATATAAGAGTCAACAGATAGAATCTTTATGGAATTTACCGAGAATGCCAGTCCTCTCTCAATCTTTCTATTGCAGACTCTCCAGAAATATGAATACATAATCACTTTCATTAAACATTTAACTTGTTCATAAAAAGGTATTAGATTAAACTAAGAAATGATTTTCGGTTAACTTACACTTGCATTAAAACTAAGTCCTTATTTTGTAACACCTATATTTTCTATTTACTTTTCTTGGCACAACACTGGGTGCTGTGAACCACAAAATAAAGAGATTATACAATATTAGAAAGAATACTAAAAAGTAAGAAACATAAGTCAATTTATCTAAATTATATCATAATGATATGAACCACCTTGCTATCAATTGGAGTAGAGGAGGCTCTAAAGGGGAATGAAAAGGTGTAATAATTACCACTTGAAATTTAACAACAAAAAAAATCAATATTAAAAGTAAGAGATAATATTGAGATTTTACATATTCAATACCCATGTATCTGAGATTCTAAAAAAATAATAAATAAGTTTGTGAAAGAAAATCTTACAGGTCCATAAGGCCAGTAGAAACCATGACTTTGTTGACCAAGATGATTCCTAGGAACATCAAAGGACCTTGCTAGGAAACGTACCTGTTAATGTTAAACATGTAGATTTGGAATCAATGAGTAAGATTGTATGAGTGATAACTAAAAACACATAAATGTAGTTGATAAAACACTAAGAGAGGGTGATTTTACATGAAGTATTTACATCTCAAAAAGAATTTCAAACTGTAGAATAGATAACAATCATACAGCTGATCACCGGAGAAGTTTTCTACAATCTTCACTGTAACATAAACTTCACCAATTATAACAATCATGTACCTGATCACCGGAGAAGTTTTCTAAAAACTTCTCTGTAACATAAACTTCACCAATTATTACTCATCAATATTCAATTATTACCTATAAACTTCACCATAAGAATTGTCTCACCTTCCTTATATGAGTATTCAGTAATTCCTGAAGCAGCAACTACATGACTGGATGGAATGATGGGGTTGTTAGACAGATGATTCCATAGAGCTTTCCTCTACTTATGTCTGCCTGGAAAGTTGCTCCTTACCTTGCTTGTGGCATATTCAACACTATCATTTGGCAAGTTGTTGCTAATTAGATGTGATGATAGAAGGAATAACCGGGAAAGAAAAGGGCTAATTAGTTAACCAAAATTCTTAACTAAAGACAAATTTTACCATGAATCCATGTGTACACTGACAACGCAATGTAAACAGAGATTCACAAGACCTTATACAAAAATACAATTTGGATTCAAAAGTCAAATGTAGAAAAAAGGGAAAAAAAATATCTCGACATGTGTAAAGAAATCAGAGGCATAAAGAGCACTCATTACCACCATTAAGTTCTAAATGTAGGTATGTGATCACTCATAGCTCTGAGGTAACCTGTGGACATCCACCCTTGTACCTCTTAGATGAGTATGCAGTCGCAATCAAATTCCATCTGATCAACTTAAACAAAAGTGATAATAAAAAAATTACATTCTATCAACGAAATCCGAAAGAAAAATAGGATTTTAGATACTACTTGTTGTGGAGGTAACAAAAGAGCTGAGTGGTTTTGGGTGTAATCAAAGGAAGTGATCCAATTACATCTGAGGTTGAATACATTTATTGGGAAACTATAGGACAATTGATGGACATTCAATTTAAACCCAACCCTAATCCAGATTGATAGAAATTAGCAACAACATACTCAAAAATTAAAATTAAATAAGAAACATGAATAACCAAAACGAACCTACGTCTAAAAGGAAGCAAACAACCAATTTAAGGCCTAAATTATACAACTTAAAAAGAAAAAGAATGGTTGGGTTTTACCTGAGTATCTTTCTACTGGGAAGGGCGGGTTGAATCTCCATTACTCAGTTAAGTTGAATAAGTTGCAGATGGCAAAGTTAACACTTGGCTTTGGTCTTCGACTAATCAATTGGCATCAACAACTGGAAGGGAATATTGATCTGTACTGATAGTGATGAAAAAGACATGATTATCATACTAAGGAAATAGTAATATGCGGTTGTAAACATTGCCTATTGACAACACACAGAAGAAGAGACGAGAGGCCACACTTGCAATATATAGTAGAAAGAAAAAGGATAAAATAGGAAGAAAGACAGAAAACAATAGAAGTGGTGGAGGAAGAAATCGAGGAACTCTTCAATAGGGAAAGTGTTACATACCTAGAGCAAAATCAATAGGTGTGGTGGAAAGAATTGGAAGGCAAAGGAAGAGTCGACTAGATTGGATAGGGAGAAAGGTGAGAGTAGGAAGAAACAATCCTTGAAATCGGTGGTGGTGGGGTATTTAGATAGAGATAGAGGAGCTGATAAGGGGAAGCACAACAGCGAGGCGATCAAGTGTAGGGAAGGTGGAGGAGACATTGAGGTTGATGTGGTTAGAGAGTTTCTCAAAGAACCTATGTACATCAATCGAGTTAACCTTTTTTTGCAATTGAGGTAGAGGGAAAGAAGCAGAGGGAGAGGCAGTGGTGGTCGTCTGATTAAAAGATACGCAGGAATGGGTGGAGAGGAGCAAGAATGCGGTAGAAGATGAGATAGTCAATCGTTGTGTGTTTAGAAGAGGATAAAGAGCGCTGGAAAGTCCTGGAACAATAAAAGGATCGATGAAGGCGGTGACAATAATCCTATTGCTATTGGGTTATCTAGCGGTGGACAGTAGAAAGAACGAGAAGTGTTCTGAGGAACGTAGTGGTGGATACTCACACTCATCTCATTGTTATTGGTTAAACTAACTGTGGAATCAGGAAAAGAACACCATAACAACCCAATTTTCAAAAGAAAATTTTCATTTTTGATTAACCAAAATACTAACCACAAACCATAAAATCCCAAATACAATTGTTTTCAAAATTCATATTAAGTACAATCTTATTTCAAATTATCAGAGTGTCCAACAAGAAAACGCCTGAGAGAGAGTGCACGCCACGCCATGATGTCTTGCCCTTGCCCTTTCGCTAATATGTACCTGAAACAAATCCACAAACTGTAAGCTAATGCTTAGTGAGTTCCCCAGAGCATACCGCACACATAATCCACATAAACACATATCGCATTAGCTATACAAGCTACATATACCACATAATCCATGCATACCAACATATAAGGAAGCCATGGAAAACCTATAGGGTCTTATTCTAGGTGCCATGGGAATCCCCACATGGTCTTAACTCAATGCCTCGGAAACCCCTCGTGGTTATGACCTAGGATGCCAGGGAAACCATCCAATGTCTTACACCTAAGTTCCTCGGGAACTCCTGAGGTCTTTGCCTAGGATGCCGTGTAAACCCACTACGTTCTTCTACCTAAACGCCTGGGGAACCCCCTGAGGTCTTCCATACAAGTTTCATAGATACAACTAGTATATCGCATATCACATAACCCAATAGCACATATGTAAAAAATAATGGGCTGTCCTTGGTGCCTTCGACCCATTGGTATGGTGATGAGACTCACCTCCCACGAATGCTGTGTTGACAAGATAAGATCCAATAAGACTCAACGCGCATCTCCAACTCAACTTCCAACAAGCATCAGAAGATTAACTTGTCATAATTCTATACTCACCCTAAAGTCAACTCTGGTTAAATTCAAGGTCAATATTCAAGATCAACAGTCAATGTTGACCCCAACTCGCCTATCGCATCTAGAAACTCATCAAGTTCCTACGAAGTCTGGAAAACCTGAACAACCCTAGACAACTCGCCAAGTTGTTGCATCAACTCGATGAGTTCACTTGATATCAAGTAGACGGGGAAACCCAATCCGACTCGTCGAGTTGCTAGGGCAACTCGTCGAGTCCCCCTCCCTGTTAGCTTATAATGATGATTCAAAAAATGTAGGGACTCCAGGGCATAGATCTGAAACCCTAAGGTGTCTAGAGGGATAAAGTTTCCAACTTTACCCTATAGAACCAGTCTGAATGCTCTAAGGCCTTTATCAAAGGTTGGAAAGCTCAAAAGCCTTTCCATGCATTCGAAAACTTTAAGGATCTGTAATCCCTCCTTTCTAGAGGATTTTCTAGTCCTCAAAACATTCCAAATATGGAGGATTTATGGACATGCATGTCCAATGCATGTCTTTGAGTCAAAATGGACAATAAAGGAGAAATATACTCTAAAAACCCTTTTATGGCATCATTGCTTGACCAAAAGCTAAATCTAACCCACCTTGGGACTATTTTGCCCCGGAGATCCAGAAAGTTGCAAACTTCATGAACCCCGTGCATGCAATCAACATGAATGATAGGAAATGAAGAATAAACTCAAGATCTAGGTATATTCTAAGATAAAAATCGAAGCTTGAAGACTTACCACAATCCAAAAGATTGTCAAGATCAAGAGTGAGGGATTTGTTTGTTGGATCTTCTTCTTCTTCTCATTATCTCCTTCTTTTTAAGCTCCACAAGTCACTCTAGCTCACAAAATGAAGATAATGGGGATTAGGGCTTAGCACAAATGTTCTTAGGGTTTGGAGGCTGATGGAAGGTCAGCCTCAAGGTTCTTAAGGACATTATATAGGCTGCAAACCCTAAAATTTGGGTTTTTCCCTTTACAGTAGCTACTCATCGAGTTGGCCTTCCAACTTGTCGAGTAGAGCCTAGATCCCACGTCCTCGAAATGTTCCCTACTCAATAAGTCGGGGCTCCCAACTCTTCAAGTCCCAACATCAAAACCCTAAGACCTAGAAAATTAAATAATACTTGGGACAGGTGTTACAAATATCCTCCACTTGATTTATACTTCGTCCTCGAAGTCTTCCGACCTAAATAAGTGTGGGTAATGGTCTCGCATCTCATCCTCTGGCTCCCATGTCCATTCAGATCCTCTTCGGTGCTACCATTGCACCTTACCAGCTTCACTTCCTTGTTCTGAAGAACCTTGGTCTTCTTATCTAGAATCGCAACAGGCCTCTCATTGTAGTTCAGGCTCTCATCTAATTGAATGTCGTCCAGTGAAACGATTACGGCCTCGTCAGTGACACATATCCGAAGCTGTGACACATGGAAGGTGTTGTGAATCTGTCTAAGCTCTTCCGACAGATCCAAGCGATATGCCACTTTTCCCACTTGGGTCAAAATCTTGAACGAACCTACATATCGGGGTCCTAGCTTTCCCCTCTTTCGAAATCTGGTGACCCCCTTCCATGGTAACACTTTCAGTAGTACAAAGTCCCCCACCTAGAACTCGAGATCTGTTACCGCTGGTCATCATAACTTTTCTGACGGCTCTGTGCGACCCTCATATGGTCACACACTTGTTGAACCAATCCAGTAGTCTTGAGAACAACTTCAGTGCTCCCCATGACCCGGTGTCCAACCTCACCCCAATAGACCGAGGTTCTTCACCTCCGTCCGTACAACATCTCGAATGGGGCCCAATCAATACTGCCATGATAACTGTTATTATATGAAGACTCTACCAGCGGGAGGTATGTATCCCAACTACCCCTAAAATCTAACACACAAGCTCACATCATATCCTCATGTGTCTGGATCGTCCTCTCGCTCTGGTCATCTATCTGGGGGTGGTATGCCGTGCTGAAATGTAACTGAGTGCCCAGTTCGTCATGAAATTTCTTCCAAAACCTAGATGTAAACTGAACATCCCTGTCATAGACTATCTATACTGGCACCCCGTGCCTCGCCACCACCTCCCATAATTTCTCAGCGTAGATGCTCTTAGAGATCGGGATAAAGAGGGAACTCTTCGTCGATCTATCCACAATCATCCATATGGCATCCATACTCCTAGTTTTCCTCAGTAACTTCGTGATGAAGTCCATAGTGGTCTCCTCTCACTTCCACATAGGAATGGGTAGCGACTGAACTTTTCCATAAGGTTGTTGATGCCTAGCCTTGACCTTCTGGCAGGTCAAACACCGCTCCATGAACCAAGCGATCTCTCGCTTCATGTAGGGCCACCAGTAACTCAGCCTCAAATCTCTATACATCTTTGTAGCCCCTAGATGTATAGAGAACTTGGACTTATGTGCTTCCTCCAATAATTTATGTCTCACATCCCCATATGACGGGACCCACACGCGACCATACTGGGTCAAGAGGCCCTAACCATTCCGGAGAAACAAAGGAATTTGCCCCCGAATCCGCAACAACTTCCAATTTTTTTCTTCAAACCCTCCACTTGAGCCTCCTTAATCATATCCAACAAAGGAGAGATCACGATCATCCTCAAACAAACGTTCCCAATCGGGGAACCTGCCGCCTTGCGGCTCAAAGCATCGCCTACCACGTTGGCCTTCCAGGGATGGTACAATATATCATAATCATAGTCATTCAGTACGTCCAACCACCTCCTCTGTCGCATGTTGAGGTTCTGTTGATCCATCAAATACTTCAAACTTTTATGATAAGTATACATGGTACACCGCACTCCATACAAGTAGTGCCTCCAAATATTGAGGACAAACACCACTGCCCCCAATTCGAGGTCGTGAGTGGGGTAATTCGCCTCATGAGGCTTCAAGTGCCTCGAGGGGTACGCGATTACATGCCCCCTCTGCATCAGTACCATACCAAACCCTAAAACTTATGCGTCACAGTACACCACCAAATCATCTAACCCATCGGGTAGTAGTATTATCGGAGCCTCACATAATCTCCGTATCAGGGTCTCAATAGCCAACAGTTGATCCGAGCCCTATTGAAACGTCACATTCTTCTTGGTCAAGCAGGTCAAAGGCACGATGAACTTGGAGAAATCCTAGATGAATCTCCCAGAGTAGCTTGCTAAACCCAAGAAGCTACGAATCTCTGATGTGTTCTTCGGTACTTCACACCGCATCACAACCTCAACTTTGGGTGGATCAACGGAAATACCATCCTGATAATGATGTGCCCCAAAAACTGTACCTCTCGCAGCCAGAAATCCCACTTGGAGAACTTTGCATAAAGCTTCTCCGCCCTCAGAGTCTCCAATACCCCCTCGGATGCTACTCATTGGTCTTATAATAGACCAAGATATCATCAATAAAAACGATCACCAATCGGTCTAGCATCGGTCTGCACACTCTGTTCATGAGATCCATGAACGCTGCTAGGGCATTGGTGATCCCAAATGGAATCACCACAAACGCATAGTGTCCATATCGAGTCCTGAAGTCTGTCTTCGGTATATCCTCATCCTAAATCCTCATATGATGGTACCTCGACCGCAGATCAATCTTGGAAAACCAAGATGCACCGTGTAGCTGATCGAACAATTCATCTATCCTCAGGAGTGGATAATGGTTTTTTACTGTTAGTTTGTTCAGCTCTTGATAATCAATACACATCCTGTGTGACCCATCCTTCTTGTGCACAAACAGGATTGGTGCTGTCATACCCCGAAAAATGAAGGCAGAAACATTTCCGGGGCGGACTCCACGTTGTGTATCAAATCCAATGCACATAGTAAGTAAAGTAAAACAACCATTACATTACATATAGAAATTTACATTTGCCAACAGTAAAGTTGTACAGTGTTTATACATATGTATATATAAACAAAAACAAGACGTGTCTTCAACGTACTCCGTCTTCGCCAAAATGGATCATCGGGTACCTGTCTAATGCGGACCTGAGAATACAGGCAGTTTGAAAATCAGCATAAAGCTGGTGAGTTCAAAAGCGGTTTTGTTCTGTGAAAATGTAGGAGTTTCCTTTCTGGTTTTTGAAAATGTTACGACCCAAGAAAATCCCAGATTTTCTTAAAAGTAATGTTTGGTTAATTGTTAGGTTACACTGTTCTGGTTATGCTCAATTGTGATCCCAGGAAAATCCCATATTTTCCTAATGTGAAAGATGTATACTGAAAACTTGGTTATCCTTGTAATGTACATGTTATTTTACCAACCCGAAATGTAATGTAAAAGATGTACTCACCGAACCAAAATGTAATGTAAAAGGTGTAGTATGAAAATGTATTAGTTTTAACACCTTTATAAAACTAACATATACCAAGTAAACTAGTTACTTAATCCATTATTAATATTATGTAAATCTCTGTTATCCAAATTGCGAGTTCCATAACCATACAATAGACTAATTAGGGCAATAAATAGTCCATCACCCTATATGACTTTCGTCACCCTTGAACCTTTCGGTTCGGCTGTAGCTAGCAGCCAGGTGCGGGGTAGTCAGCCCCGTATAGATCTATACACTCAAGTCACGCTCCCTATCTAAGAGATTCTGGTTACGGGGGCGGTCCTCCACTCGCGTATCTCTGTGGAGTGTTCACCGAGGACGTGTCTCCAATTATAGGATTAACAAATTTACTAGTAATAATACTGAAAGATCCAATGACTATCCTCCACTCGCGTATCTCTGTGGAGTGTTACCGAGGACAAAACCATTTTGAAATGTTATACTTTTAACTGTTATATTGTGGGAAAACATTTGTGAAAATATAAATACAACAATTTATAATGTAATTCACAAATAACATGATAGCGTGTCCTGTAAGTTCAAACAGTTGTTTGTTACGAGTTTCAGTGTTAAAAGCATATATAATATGAAACACAATGTATATAAAACAAGTTTTGGGTACAAGTATCACTTGTACTTTGCTTGTATTCCCCCTGAAAATAGTGAAAACAGTGAAAATGGGTAGGGGTATGAACTCACCAGACGAGAAAACGCGACGGTTTGGATGCTATGTGATGGTTCGGGGCTTGATTACGCGCGAGGTTCCTATGTAATATGAAATGATATGCAATTTTATCTAATTAGACTTTGAACCACTAATTAGACATGAATATGAACTCCAAGATGTGAAAACACTTCAAATCAAGTGTTAGGAGTGATCCGGGTGACATCTATGGATGAATAGGACCTAGATATGGAGTTTACTCTTCAAAAATAAACTCAATGAGGAGTTTACGGCCTATTGATCATTTTACCATGAGTTTATGGCCGTAAACTCATGGGTGGTGGGTTCTTGGATGCCAAATGGTCATACAATGCACACGGGAAGGTTCTAGGGTCGATTCCATGGCTTAGGAAGTGATCGGGACATGGAATGGTGTTGGAAACGAGTTTAAGGTCTAAGGAGATGTTCTTGGGGAGTTTACTACCTTAAGCTCATGAGTTTACAGCCGTAAACTCATCTTTGTCCATGAATCAAGGGCTTTGGTGGTTGAAGGTTAATCTCATGTGATTCTATGTCCAAAACCAAGCTATTCAAGGGGTTAAAGGCACCTTAACACCCTTTGAGGGGTGTTTACAGCCTAAGGAGGTGTGTTTACGGTCCAAGAATGTTCTTGGGCCGTAAACTCAAGTTTATCCCATTTGATGAGAATTTGGTGCATCACATGAAGGTTTATGAGGTTCTACACTCCCATGGAAGCATTTTGAAGGTGTTTAAGGGCATTTTGACTCATTAACATGAGTTTATGGTCCATGAATGAGGGTTACGGTCCAGGAACATGCTTTGGCCATAAAATCATGTCCATACATCATATGTTATGATTTCGGGTCCTAAGCTCATGCATGTAAGTTTCTAGGCCGAATCTAAGCCCTAGAAGTGTCTTGGAGGGGTTTTGAGGCTTCAAAACCCTCATATGGGGTGTTCACGGCCTAAGGGGGTTCCTAGACTGTGAACACTTGTTTGGTATCATTCCTCATAAAAATTCCGAATTTGAAGGTCTAATATGCTAATTCATGAGTTAGGGAAGTTACCTTAGTGATTTGGAGCTTGTTTTGGATGATTTTGGCTAATTTTCGGATTTTAGAGAGAGAGTAGTGAGAGAAAGTTTTTAGAGAATGAGTAAAAGCCTCAAAATGATGTCACTCAATCCCTTATATATGGGTTGAGTTTGTGCCCCGGTGGAATGCTACCCGATACTGCCGTTAGACGGTGCTTTTGGTCGTACTCGATTAGGTTGCCGTAACCCGATATGGTAAATTCTAGAAATATTCCGATCACTAATATGGGATGTTAAAATGATTTCTAATTGTATTAAAACACCCATTAAGTCATTTTAGATCAATACAAAATAATGACTTAATTAACCGGTGAAATCGGAAATCGGATTTGAAAACAACGATTGGTTGCTTGAATCGAACTACGAAAAGAGTTACAAGAAGTGGTACGGAATTTCGGGTTGTTACATTATCCCCCCGTTAGAGGGAATTTCGTCCCGAAATTCAAAGTTAAAACACGAGACAAGATACAAATCATGGATCTGGAAAGAGTTGTGGATACTTCTGTTTCATTGAGTCTTCCCGCTCCCAAGTGAATTCCGGTCCCCGCTTGGCATTCCAACGAACCTTCACTAACGGGATGTGACTTTGCTTTGTACATTTGACTTCTCGATCCATGATTTCGATCGGTTACTCCACAAAGTTGAGGTTTTCATTGATCTCGATCTCGTGTATGGGAATCGTTAGGGTTTCATAGGATAGGCACTTTTTGAGATTTGAAACATGGAAAACAGGATGAATGTTACCAAGTTTGTGAGGTAAACAAAGTTTATAGGCAACCGGACCGATCCTAGAGAGGATCTCGAAGGGTCCAATGTATCTAGGGTTAAGTTTTCCACATTTGCCAAAACGTACAGTGCCTTTCCAGGGTGAGACTTTCAACAGGACATGGTCTCCAACTTGGAATTCTAGAGGTTTCCGACGGTTATCAGCGTAACTCTTTTGGTGATCTCGTGAAGCTTTCAGTCGGTTCCGGATTTGAATGATCTTTTCGGTGGTTTCGCGAATGATTTCAGGACCAGTGAGAGCACTATCGGGGACTCGACTCTTGGCTAACTGTGTATCCCCCACCTCGGCCCAGCACATAGGGGATCTGCACTTACGACCGTATAGGGCTTCAAACGGAGCAACCCTAATACTGGTGTGGTAACTGTTGTTGTATGAGAATTTGATCAAAGATAGATGTGTGTCCCACGATTTTCCAAAGTCAATGAAACATGCCCTTAGCATGTCCTCCAGGGTTTGGATTGTTCTCTCACTCTGTCCATCGGTCTGAGGATGATACGTTGTGCTCATATCCAATTTGGTTCCAATGGCTTTCTGAAGGAACTGCCAGAATCTGGAGGTAAACCTGCTATCTCGATCAGAGATAATGGATGCAGGTACACCATGTAGTCGAACTACCTCCTGTATGTAGATTCGCGTGAGTCTTTCCATTTTGTACGATTCTTTGATCGGAATGAAGTGAGCGGACTTTGTCAAACGATCGACAATTACCCAAATGGTATTGTACCCACTAGGACACTTGGGTAGTTTGGTGATGAAATCCATGGTAATCATCTCCCATTTCCATTTGGGAATCTCAAGCTGTTGGAGCAGACCCGAGGGTTTCTGGTGCTCAACTTTAACCTTGGTGCAAGTCAGACACTTGCCCACGAATGTAGCTATCTCAGCTTTCATGTTTGGCCACCAATATTGTTTCTTGAGATCCAGGCACATCTTGTCAGAACCCGGGTGAACAGAGTATTTGGTTTTGTGTGCCTCCTCCATGACAATCTCCCTGAATCCTCCGGACTTTGGAATCCAGATTCGGTCCATGAAACAATAGACTCCGTCACTTCTGATCTCATGTTTCTTTTCCATTCCTCTCAAGGTTTCGATCAACACGTTCTCAGGCTTGATTGCTTCTAACTGGGCTTCTCGGATTTGCGTGGGTAATTTGGAATGGATAGTCATCGTCTGGTTCTTCACTTTGTGGCCTGCACTTTCCTTTCCGCTAAGGGCATCTGCTACCACATTGGCCTTGCCGGGGTGGTAACAGATTTCACACTCATAATCATTGAGTAGTTCTACCCATCGTCGTTGCCTCATGTTCAAGTATTTCTGATCAAAGATGTGTTGCAGGCTCTTGTGATCAGTGAAGATTGTGCACTTGGTTCCGTAGAGATAATGTCTCCAAATATTCAATGCAAAGACTACGGCCTCTAGTTCCAAGTCATGTGTGGTATAGTTGACCTCGTGTGCTTTCAGCTTTCTTGAGGCATAAGCAATCACTTTTCCTCTTTGCATAAGCACAGAGACTAAACCTTGATTAGACGCATCGCAGTAGACAACGAAGTCCTCTGTCCCTTCGGGTAGGGAGAGAACAGGCGCACTGCATTAGGCTCTCTTTAACGTTTGGAATGCGGTTTCTTGTTTATCACTCCAACAAAAGGGTACACCTTTCTGTGTTAGAGTGGTTAAGGGTTTGGTGATTTTGGAAAATTCTGGATGAACCTCCGATAATAGCTGACGAGACCCAAGAATTGACGGATTTCTGTGGGTGTCTTCGGTGCCGACCAATTCTCTATCGCTTTAGTCTTAGAAGGATCCACATGAATACCCTCCTCGCTTACCACGTGACCGAGGAAAGTTACCTTCCGTATCCAAAATTCACACTTGGAGAATTTCGCGTATAGCTTCTCGGATCTAAGGGTCTCCAACACTAACCTCAAGTGTTGATTGTGATCTTCTTCGCTCCTGGAGTAGACGAGGATGTCATCAATGAACACGATGACGAACTTGTCTAAGAAGGGACAGCACACCCGGTTCATCAGATCCATGAACATAGCCGGTGCATTGGTTAGACCGAAGGGCATCACTACGAACTCGTAGTGTCCATACCGAGTCCTAAAAGCTGTTTTGGAAACATCATTCTCATGAACTCGTAACTGATGGTACCCTGACCAAAGGTCTATCTTTGAGAAGTAGTTGGCTCCCTGAAGTTGATCGAAGAGGTCATCTATTCGCGGAAGAGGATATCGGTTCTTAACGGTCAACTTGTTCAGCTCACGGTAGTCGATACGCATCCGAAAGGATCCATCTTTCTTCTTGACAAACAATACCGGAGCTCCCCAGGGTGAGGAACTCGGTCTAATGAACCCTTTACTGAGCAACTCATTGAGTTGATAGGATAACTCTTGCATTTCTGCTGGAGCTAAGCGATACGGAGACTTCGCTATGGGAGTAGCTCCAGGAATTAGGTCAATACGGAACTCGACCTGACGCTCGGGAGGAATTCCTAGAAGCTCTTCTGGAAACACATCAGGAAAGTTACAGACTTCGGGGATGCTCGCGAGGTCTTTAACTTCTTGTTTCTCTTTGATCACATGGGCTAAGAATGCAATGCACTCCTTTTATAGGAGCTTTCGAGCTTTGATGCAGGAAATGATACGAAGATTGGAACTGGGTTTATCGCCATAGATTACGAGGGTCTGCCCTGAAGGAAGATTGAGATGGATGGCTTTTTCATAACAAAGGATATCAGCATGATTGGGACTCAACCAATCCATGCCAATGATAACATCAAAGATCTTAATGGAAACTGGCATGAGATCTATAGGAAATGAGTGGTCATTCAGGGTAAGCGTACAACCTATGAATACATCGCTAGTGCTTTCTTTCTCATCGTTAGCCATCTCGACGGTAAACGTTTCAGTTAGTGGTTGAGGATTATGTTTTAGGTTATGTTTGAATGCATGACTAACAAAACTCCTTTTAGCACCTGAATCGAAAAGAATACTAACATATGAGTTATCGAGAAGGAACGTACCCGAGACAACAGTAGGATCAGTGACTGCTTCCTCCCATCCCATAGTTAGAACTCTTCCAGTGTTATCATCAGTTGACTTCTTGGGGCAGTTCCTTTTAAAGTGCCCAACCTCTCCACAGTTGTAGCAAGCTTGAGTAACGCCTGCTCCAGATGATTGGTTGACCGATTGGGTCGGAGTTTTGCAGAATTGAACTGTGTGCCCCTTGTTACCACAGTTGGTACAAGATAGTTCTCGACAAGGGCCTGGATTGTGATGGTATTTGCACTTGTCACACAGGGGAAGATTACCAGCATATCTACTGGTAGGAGTTGGAGCTGTAGATCCCACAACAGAAGCAGCAGCAACGGGGGTAGTAGCAGCATGGACTGCTACAGTCTGCTGTTTCTTGGAAGATCCTTGGGAAGATTGACCCTTCTTATTCTTCCAGAATTTTCTCTTTTCACCACTCCTTTGAGTTGACTCAGAAGTGGTAGTGATTTCCTCAACATCATCGCTATGATACATCAGGGTTTGGGCTAAAGTCTTGGCACTATCAAAGGTATCCGGACGGGCAGCCAAGACATGACTCTTTGTCGGTTGGGATAACCCCCAAATGAACCTTTCGATCTTTTTACTCTCGGGAGTGACTAATCCCGAACAGAGAACTGCAAGATCATCGAATCGGGAAGTGTATGCAGCAATGTCGGAACCTTTCATTTTCAGGTTCCAGAGCTCGTGTTCTAATTTCTGCATTTCACCACGGGGGCAGTATTCGGCTATCAGAAGTTCTTTCATGGCTTCCCAGCCCATGGCATTGGCTACGGGTAGGGTCAGATATTTGACTCAGCCATTCCACCAAGTCAAGGCTTTATCAACAAAGGTACAGGCTGCAAATTTGACGTTATCAGATTCCGCACAGGCACAGATTTCGAAGATGGATTCGATTTTCTCGATCCATCGGGATATGGAAATGACACCTCCAGTGCCATTGAAGGATGTTGGTTTTGCGTTCATGAAATCCTTATATGATCCATCCTTTCGGTTTCCCTGACTGTCTTCGGGGTTTTGGGGCTGGGGACCACCTCCTGAGCCACCAGGGTTCACTTGCGACATGGCTGCCACCATTGCAACAGTTAGGACTGTCTGAAGCGATGCAAGATCAAATTGAGGAGGAGGTGGTGGCGCAGAAGGATTGTTGTTGTTCTTTGAGCTGGGTCTCTTTCTGGGAGGCATCTTGATCTAATAAGATCAAGAAAGAGAGAGGATGGTAAGTCCTCTACATTGAATCGATAGATATGGCAGTTATATGTTCCGAATAAGTGATAAAGCAGGAAAGAGTTATTAAAACAGATAATTTATCACTAAGAATGATCATAGAACGCCACTCGAATAAGGATTTCTACAGAGGATTGGATCGAGAAATACTCCCATAGTATTTCATGATTTGATTACGACAATGGTTCGATGTTTGTGGTATTAGGGTAAGTTTTAGGAATGCTGCACACCACAGTCACTCCCAAGCACATGTTGGCCGTGTCTCGAATAAATATAGTTGGCCAGGCTATATTGACCCTAGACACGACTACATAACTGCCCAGGTTTAACCGTAGTACACAACACCCAATTACTTATGTTCTGTTCTACTTGTAGTTACGGATCATGACGGTTCGGTATACTTGTATACTTTTGAAAATACTTGTAGTTTGAAGATACTTTTAATTCAGAGCACTTAGGTCCTTTAGTGTTTATACTTTTATACCATGTAAGGTTTGGTATACTTCATTCACTATAAACAAGGGCTCTGATACCAATCTGTCACACCCTGAAAACCAAAGGCGGAAACATTTCCGGGGCGGACTCCACGTTGTGTATCAAATCCAATGCACATAGTAAGTAAAGTAAAACAACCATTACATTACATATAGAAATTTACATTTGCCAACAGTAAAGTTGTACAGTGTTTATACATATGTATATATAAACAAAAACAAGACGTGTCTTCAACGTACTCCGTCTTCGCCAAAATGGATCATCGGGTACCTGTCTAATGCGGACCTGAGAATACAGGCAGTTTGAAAATCAGCATAAAGCTGGTGAGTTCAAAAGCGGTTTTGTTCTGTGAAAATGTAGGAGTTTCCTTTCTGGTTTTTGAAAATGTTACGACCCAAGAAAATCCCAGATTTTCTTAAAAGTAATGTTTGGTTAATTGTTAGGTTACACTGTTCTGGTTATGCTCAACTGTGATCCCAGGAAAATCCCATATTTTCCTAATGTGAAAGATGTATACTGAAAACCTGGTTATCCTTGTAATGTACGTGTTAGTTTACCAACCCGAAATGTAATGTAAAAGATGTACTCACCGAACCAAAATGTAATGTAAAAGGTGTACTATGAAAATGTATTAGTTTTAACACCTTTATAAAACTAAAATATACCAAGTAAACTAGTTACTTAATCCATTATTAATATTATGTAAATCTCTGTTATCCAAATTGCGAATTCCATAACCATACAATAGACTAATTAGGGCAATAAATAGTCCATCACCCTATATGACTTTCGCCACCCTTGAACCTTTCGGTTCGGCTGTACCTAGCAGCCAGGTGTGGGGTAGTCAGCCCCATATAGATCTATACACTCAAGTCACGCTCCCTATCTAAGAGATTCTAGTTACGGGGGCGGTCCTCCACTCGCGTATCTCTGTGGAGTGTTCACCGAGGACGTGTCTCCAATTATAGGATTAACAAATTTACTAGTAATAATACTGAAAGGTCCAATGACTATCCTCCACTCGCGTATCTCTGTGGAGTGTTACCGAGGACAAAACCATTTTGAAATGTTATACTTTTAACTGTTATATTGTGGGAAAACATTTGTGAAAATATAAATACAACAATTTATAATGTAATTCACAAATAACATGATAGCGTGTCCTGTAAGTTCAAACAGTTGTTTGTTACGAGTTTCAGTGTTAAAAGCATATATAGTATGAAACACAATGTATATAAAACAAGTTTTGAGTACAAGTATCACTTGTACTTTGCTTGTATTCCCCCTGAAAATAGTGAAAACAGTGAAAATGGGTAGGGGTATGAACTCACCAGACGAGAAAACGCGACGGTTTGGATGCTATGTGACGGTTCGGGGCTTGATTACGCGCGAGGTTCCTATGTAATATGAAATGATATGCAATTTTATCTAATTAGACTTTGAACCACTAATTAGACATGAATATGAACTCCAAGATGTGAAAACACTTCAATTCAAGTGTTAGGAGTGATCCGGGTGACATCTATGGATGAATAGGACCTAGATATGGAGTTTACTCTTCAAAAATAAACTCAATGAGGAGTTTACGGCCTATTGATCACTTTACCATGAGTTTACGGCCGTAAACTCATGGGTGGTGGGTTCTTGGATGCCAAATGGTCATACAATGCACACGGGAAGGTTCTAGGGTCGATTCCATGGCTTAGGAAGTGATCGGGACATGGAATGGTGTTGGAAACGAGTTTAAGGTCTAAGGAGATGTTCTTGGGGAGTTTACTACCTTAAGCTCATGAGTTTACAGCCGTAAACTCATGTTTGTCCATGAATCAAGGGCTTTGGTGGTTGAAGGTTAATCTCATGTGATTCTATGTCCAAAACCAAGATATTCAAGGGGTTAAAGGCACCTTAACACCCTTTGAGGGGTGTTTACAGCCTAAGGAGGTGTGTTTACGGTCCAAGAATGTTCTTGGGCCGTAAACTCAAGTTTATCCCATTTGATGAGAATTTGGTGCATCACATGAAGGTTTATGAGGTTCTACACTCCCATGGAAGCATTTTGAAGGTGTTTAAGGGCATTTTGACTCATTAACATGAGTTTATGGTCCATGAATGAGGGTTAACGGTCCAGGAACATGCTTTGGCCATAAAATCATGTCCATACATCATATGTTATGATTTCGGGTCCTAAGCTCATGCATGTAAGTTTCTAGGCCGAATCTAAGCCCTAGAAGTGTCTTGGAGGGGTTTTGAGGCTTCAAAACCCTCATATGGGGTGTTCACGTCCTAAGGGAGTTCCTAGACCGTAAACACTTGTTTGGTCTCATTCCTCATAAAAATTCCGAATTTGAAGGTCTAAGATGCTAATTCATGAGTTAGGGAAGTTACCTTAGTGATTTGGAGCTTGTTTTGGATGATTTTGGCTAATTTTCGGATTTTAGAGAGAGAGTAGTGAGAGAAAGTTTTTAGAGAGAGAGTAAAAGCCTCAAAATGATGTCACTCAATCCCTTATATAGGGGTTGAGTGTGTGGCCCGGTGGAATTCTACCCGATACTGCCGTTAGACGGTGCTTTTGGTCGTACTCGATTAGGTTGCCGTAACCCGATATGGTAAATTCTAGAAATATTCCGATCACTAATATGGGGTGTTAAAATGATTTCTAATTGTATTAAGACACCTATTAAGTAATTTTAGATCAATACAAAATAATGACTTAATTAACCGGTGAAATCGGAAATCGGATTTGAAAACAACGATCGGTTACTTGAATCAGACTACGAAAAGAGTTACAAGAAGTGGTACGGAATTTCGGGTTGTTACAGGTGCTCCCTATGGGTAACTACTCAGACGAATAAACCCTTGGTCTAGTAGCTTCTGAAGCTGTGTAGATAGCTCTTGTATCTCATGTGGGGCTAGTCGGTACGGTTCCTTGGCTATTGGAGCGGCGCCCGACACCAAATTAATGCAAAATTCCACCTACCTCTCTGGAGGCACCCCGGGTAACTCCTCGAGAAATACATCCCGAAACTCCTGTACAATTAGAATGCTGACCACGTCCCTTGTGGCCTCAAACCTCGTATAGGAGATATAAGCCAAAAATCCCAAACAACCCTGATGAAGTAATTTCCTATCCCTCGCAGCTGAATAGAGGGTCGGCCCCTATGAGGTCCTCTCTCCGTGAATAACCAGTTCTCCCCCACTTTAGGTTTGAACCCTCATCAGATGGTGCTCTCATTCAATCATGTCCCCATTGGCCCGCAACCAGTCCATCCCAACAATCACCTTCAGTCCTTGTAACGGTATCTGGACTAGATCAACACGAAACCTATCCCCAAGAACATTCAGGACACAATCCCGATACACCCTCGCAACACTTACGGTGCCGTCATCCGTAATCTCCACCTCAAGCAGGGAAGCCAAAGTCCCTGGTGCATCCCTAAACTTCTTGCTAAGAGCAAGAGACACAAACGATTAGTTAGCCCCTGAGTCGAATAGAACATGAGACAACATACCATGGACCAAAAAGGTCCCTATACATAAGCACAATACACACATAAACAATGCAAATAAATATAGAGCGGGATAATAGAATACGTACCAACTACAACGTCTAGCGCTGCCCGAGCCTCCTTGGTAGTCAACTGAAATGCACGACTCTTCACCGCTGGAGCATCCGCCTTAGCAGGGCGGCTATCTATGACCATCAGTGTGATGGGCGTAGGCACCACCACTACTCTTCCCCTCCTTGCAACTTTGGACAATCAGCCGCTTATGGCCAGTCTGGTTATAGTGAAAACAAATCAAGCCCTTCTTGGTGCAGTCCCTACTTATATGGCGTGTCTGACCACAAGTATAACACACCGTGCCCTGCCCTCGACATGATCCACCATGTGATCTCCCACACTTGGCACACCAGCCTCGGCCTTGATGGCCCTTACTAGATGAGTCTGAGGTCTTAGGCTTTTTAGCCTGGCCTACAACTGTCTGTGCCTGCTCAGGCTTCCACTTGGTGCGGAAGTCCAGCTCCATCACCCATTCACGGGCCTTCTCTACCATCTCATTTAGTGTTTTGCACCCTGTAAAGCTCACAAACTCCTGGATATCATCCCTCAGCATGGAATGATACCTTGTCCTCCTCATGTCCTCATTGGTGGCATACTGAGGAATCAAGAATGCTCGTTCCCGAAACTTGGCGGTGATCTCCATCATAGTCTCGATGGTCTGTTGCAGGTTATGAAACTCCCTCACTAGTCATTGCACCTCGATTGGTGGTGTAAACTATAGATCAAATCGTCAAACAAACTCGAACCATGTCATCTCAGCCACACTGGTTGCTCCCACCTGACTAGTCAGCTTTCCCCACCAGTCTCGGGCTCTGTCTCTTAGCATACACGAAGAAAAACCCACCTTTGCCTCATCAAAGAAAGAACTCATGTGATAGGCGTTCTCGATATCCACCACCCATCGTCGGCTAACAATGGGATCCCTAACCCAGAAAAACTATGACGCCCCACACACCTTGAACTCTCGGAACGAGGCAGTTAGGGCCCCGACCTGGCCCGCAACAATCTCCACTCTGAACGCCTTGAGCCTATCCACCATGATCTCCATCATACCCTCCTTGACCATACCAAAGATAATTGGGGTAGCGTCAATGATTCCCCTCGTAACCTCAGTTGCGATGAGCTCACACAACCTCTCGTCAATGGGCTCAATAGTGTCGCCTAACCCAGGTCCAGATCCTGATCTTGATCCCCCTCCTCCAAATCGTGTCACCACCATAGTGAATTGCAATATCAAAAAACATAATGATCAGGATGTCATTTGAGGAGATCCTCCCATACTGGTCCTCCTTAGTGCTTCCAAGCCTAACATCAATTTAGGTACAGGTCATGTGCTTTCAGTAGTACGGGCTTAATACTACCTTGCCCACCTACCTATACCTTCCCCAAGGCTCTACCTGATAACTCCATTTCGTCCAAATATATATCATATCCCACAGACTACCACATATCCCAAATCCTAGGCGACCTTAAGATTTTCTCTAACCACACCAACCATACCAATCATAACAGGTTTCCTTTATGCATGCAAATTATACACAAAAAAGGATCAAATAGACTTTCGAATAAAAGATTCTACCCTGGGACCACAACCAAACAAGGAACAAGAAATAAGGCTAAATCGATCATTCTAAGGCTATAAACTCCTAACCGCATATGATTTTTAAATCATACACATAGCAAGATCCATACGATTATCATAGCTCAAATATCATTATTGATGGGTTTTATGCATAAGAACAATCCTATGTGCTTATACAAACCCTAATGCTTGGATCTAGGTTTCTATATTGTACATGCTTTGAATCCAATACTTACGACCCTATATCTATCATATATAATTCGAAATTAACATCATGAAAACAGATCTAAGTGCTTTACCTCCTTCAAGTAGCTTGAAATCCTTGTAGTCTTCTTGATCTTGAGCTTAGAGTCACAATTGTAACTCCTCTAATGGTTCACAAACCCCACAAGCAAGAAAGCAATATGAGAGAGGGCGACAAATGCTAAAATCGGCCCTAGGGTTCTCTTGGAATCAGGTGTAGCCGATTTTCATAGCCTAGGGGTCTTATTTATACTTCAGGCTGCAAGGGTTTCAGTCTAAACCCTAATGAATAGCTTAGTCACCAAGCAGCCCAAGGAACCTTCTGGAATAAGGCCTTGGACAAAAATATGATGGATCCCCATCATAATTTCGTTTCCCCTATAGTCCATTAGGTTTGCCAACCCAAAACTCAACTATCATACATTTGACAGTTTATACCCCTTTATTTAATTATTCTCTTTTAGCCACCAAATTAATTCCCAATTAATTTATGACCAATAGTAATTAAATAAATATGATTTCTCCTTTAATATATTATTCTTATAATATATTAATAAACCATAATATTCTCTCTCTCTCTCTCTCTCTCTCTCTCTCGTTAAATTACCTTGTGAAGTTGCTTTGGTGAAGGCAACCCAAAAGGACCATGCACAACCGGGTCAAGTACATACCAAATATAGTTACGGGCTTAGATACTAATCTAACAGTCTCCCACTTGGATAAGTCTAGTAACTATATCTCACATATGACTTCAGGATCCGATTTGCAATCGTAGCTCTTATACTTTGCTGTCAACTCTGATCAACAACTTGTCCTTCAGATAAGGGATCGTATAATCCTCTGTTCTAGATATCATGCTGACAATGCTTATTATCCAACACTTGTTTCTTGATCTCTGATTTGTTCGACATAGAATTTAGTTGAACACATCAACTTCATTCTGACCAGGCCCGGTACATAAGTCAAACCAAATCATCAAGTGGCCAAGATATCACTTTTATTCTCATAGAATAAAAGGAACAGATCAACTTCGACTCATATGTATCTATTATTTACTAATTGAATCATGCACAACAATGTGTTTTATAACATCAAGTTACTGATGCATTTACACATCATCAATGCATAACCAACCATCAAACAACAACGATATCTCTAAGTTTTAAGACTATATGATATTATCGCTTTGTGATCACTTTACGTAAAGCACCACGAAGTGATACCAGCAAACATGGGTTTATTCCAATGCTCAAATCATATTCATAAGCACTCATGAACTTTGTAGCAAACCTTTGCTATGCCCAAAACCTTTCAAACACTCTACAAACAATTCATGATAATTTTTATTCATACCTACTTCTAAAGTATGAACGACTATGGTCTGTTTGAATAATCTTATTATTCCGGAAGTCAAAACATGCAAAATAGAAACAATAGATAAATAGCCAACAAAAGATATTTGCTCTACTCATAAATAACACAACTTTATTTATTCATCAAAATGTCAAGTACAAAATATCTATTACACGTTTCTTATCTATCTAATCCAAACTTATATCATCCTTCAGCCCAATGCTCCTAGCCTTCTGCAAATGTTTGACCCTACTCAGTCCCTTCATAAGGGGATCTGCTGGGTTTTCTTCTGACGATACCCTCTTTACAACGAGGAGTCCCTCTTCTACCCGATGTCTGATAAAGTGGTATTTTCTGTCGATATGCCGAGATCTCCCATGATCTCTCGGTTCCTTGGTTAAGACAACCGCTCCCTCATTATCACAGAAAATTTCCATCGGCTCCTTTATGGATGACATAACTCCAAGGTATCATATGAAGTTCTTCAACCATATAGCCTCCTTCGACGCTTCACTTGCCGCAATGTACTCTAATTCACACGTTGAATTAGCTACAGTCTCCTGCTTGGAACTTTTCCAAGTCACTGCTCCTCCATTTAGGGTAAAAACCTAGCCCGACTGTGATCGGTAACTATCCCGATCCGTTTGAAAACTAGCGCCATTATACCCTCATACCCTTAAGTCATCACTCCCACCGAGCACTGGGAACCATTCCTTGGTCCTTCGTAGGTACTTAAGAATATTCTTAACTACAATCCAATGAGCTCTACCAGGATTCCCTTGATATCTGCTGCCCATGCTCAAAGCAAAGGCCACATCAGGGAGAGTACAAGTCATAGCGTACATGATAGAGCCTACTACGGAAGCGTAAGGTACTCGGCTCATATCAGCTATCTCGGCCTCTGTACTCGAGCTCTAAGTCTTACTCAACTTGGTATTGCTTTGGATTGGCAACTCCCCTTTCTTGAAATTTTCCATACTAAAATGTTTTAGTACCTTATCCAAGTATGTATCCTGACTGAGTCCTATCAGTCTCTTTTCCATGTTTCTTACTATCCTTATTCCCATAATATAAGCAGCCTCTCCTTGGTCCTTCATAGCGAAATATTTCCCAAGCCAGGACTTGACCTCCTGCAAGGTTGGGACATCGTTTCGTATGAGTAGTATGTCATCAACATACAATATGAGGAAGCTCAATATACTCCCACTAGCTTTGACATATACACAAGATTCATCTTCGCTTCGCATAAATCCAAACTCTTTAACTTTCTCGTCAAAACAAAGATTCCATCTACAAGACACTTGTTTCAACCCATAAATGGATTTCTCAAGCTTACACACTCTATTTGGATGCTTCGCATCGACAAAACCCTCTTGCTGACTCATATACACATCCTCAGCCAACTTCCCATTAAGGAAAGCGGTTTTCACGTCCATCTGCCAGATTTCATAATCATGAAACGCAACTATTGCAAGCATTACCCTAATAGACTTTATCATCGCAACTGGTGAGAAGGTCTCATCATAGTTAACTCCGGGAGTTTGAGTAAAGCCCTTCGCAAACAATCGCGCTTTATAAGTGTGCACATTCCCATCCATGCCCTTCTTCTTTTTGAAGATCCACTTGCACCCGACTATCTTACGACCCGGTACATTATCAACCAAGTTCCAAACTTGGTTGTCGCACATGGACTGAATCTCGCTGTCCATCGCCTCTTTCCATTTAGCAGACTCCGGGCCTGCCATGGATTCTTTGTAGCTGCTAGGTTCGTCCAAATTCATTAGTGTTTCATCAATAATAAACGTATCCCCTTCAGTAGTAATATGAAAACCATAAAACTGGGGTTGAACACTAACCCTATTAGAACGTCTAAGAGGTAAGGACTCATCAATGGGTTCAACTTGAGTTTCCTCCTCGGGTTGAGTGCCAGTGTTAGAAGTTCCTTCATTGCTTTGGTCTTGAATCTCTTCAAGATCAATTTGCCTCCCACTGTCTTCTTGGCTTATCAATTCCTTTTCTCGGAAAACTGCTCTTCTAGCAACGAAGACAACATTATCATTCGGTCTATAGAAAAGATAGCCAAAAGACTTATGTGGATAGCCAATGAAATAACACTTCTCACTACGTGGTTCGAGCTTGTCGTGAGTCTCTCATAGTACGAAAGCCTCGCAACCCCAAACCTTAATATGTACCAACGAGGGAGCTCTCCCTGTCCACATCTCGTGAAGAGTCTTGGTAACCTTCTTGGTGGGAACTAAGTTAAGGATATAGGCGACAGTCTCTAAAGCATACCCTCAAAAAGCTATTGGTAACAAAGCCCGACTCATCATAGAACAATCCATGTCCAACAAGGTCCGATTACGTCTCTCAACCACACCATTCAATTGTGGCGTTCTCAGAGGTGTCAATTACGAAACAATTCCGCATTCTTTTAGATGGTCATGAAACTCAAGACTTGGGTACTCTCCTCCACGGTCTGACCGAAGCATCTTGATTTTCCTGCCTAGCTAATTCTCCACTTCAATCTTAAACTCTTTGAACTTTTCAAATGTTTATGACTTTTTCTTGATTAAGTAGATATATCCATATCTACTATAATCATCCGTAAAAGTCACGTAGAAGCGACAAGCATCCCTTGTGGTGGATCTAAAGGGCCCATTAACATCGGTGTGTATGAGATCCAATGGACCCTCACCCCTTTCACAAGCGCCAGTAAAGGGTGACTTGGTCATCTTCCCAAGTAAACAAGATTCACACGTGTCATCGTCCCTAAGTTTGAATGACTCCAACACTCCATCCTTTTGGATTTGGGCTATGCGTTTCTTGTTGACATGGCCAAGGCGACAATGCCACAAGCATGCTTTTTCTAGGATAGTAGACGAATCAGTATTCAATACATATTTTCCTAATTATCAACAACCATCGCAGATTCATAAATCCCATTACAAGGTAATGCATTGAAATAAAAGACACCATTCAAATAAACATTAATAGAACCATCACTATTATCAAAAGAATATCTGAAACCTTGTCTAAACAATCCATGAAATGAAATAATGTTTCTTTCCATATATGGTGAATAACAACAATTTTCTAAATCTAATCCTAACCCATTACTCAACACTAAAGAATAAACTCTGATTCTGGTCACAGACGACGATCTTCTGTTTCCCATAATCAAGTTTATCTTCCCCTGTTCCATCTCCCGACTTCTTCTTAGACCCTGTAAATCAGAACAAATGTGGTAACCACATCCTGTATCAAGAACCCATGAAGTAGCAAATGATGAGTTATTAGATTTAATAGAATACATACCTGCAAAGGCGGGATTAATCTTCCTATCCTTTATGTCTTGCAGATACTTAGGGCAACTTCGTTTCCAGTGGCCCTTCTGGTGGCAGTAATAGCACTTTGCTTCTTTGGGGTCGGAAGAGGGTTTGACCGAACCCACTTTGGTTCCACTAGAAGAGGAACCATCTTGGGTCTTACCCTTATGGTGGCCCTTACATGGATCCTTCCTCTTCTTTCCCTTTCCTTGACCAATTGACAACACGGAAGCAGCCACAGCAGGGGATGGTGCAACAAATTTGTCTTTGAGGTTGCTCTCAGCAGTCCTCAGCAGTCCTTGGAGCTTTCTCAATGAGACCTCTTCCTTATTCATGTGGTAGGTCATTCTAAAATGGTTGTAGCATGAAGGTAAGGAGTGGAGGATTATGTTGATGGCCAAATCCTCATCAAACTTAACATTAAGTTTGAGAAGACGATCAACATACCTCTGTATTTTCTGCAAATGAGAGGTTAGGGATTCTCCACTCCCCATCTTAGCGGTGATCATATTAGTAATGATCTCATAGCGCTGATCATATTAGTAATGATCTCATAGCGCTCTTGCCTTGCGCTTTGGTGGTACCTGTCCAACAAATCCTGATGCATTTCATATGGATACATGCCCTTATAGGACTTTTGGAGTTCGAGGTTCATGGTGGCTAGCATGATGCAATGAAATTCTGTAGCATCACGCTCGTGGGCCTCAAAGGCGACCAACTCTTCAGGAGTAGCAAAATCCGTGATGATCTTCTTAAGCTTTTCATCGAGGACATATTCTTTGTCCTCGTAGCGGGAGATCATGCGAATATACCTCATCCACTTGTTGAAGTTTGACCCATCAAATGTCACCTTTTGACATAGTTTCATCAACGAGAATGACCCAGAAGCGTTGTTGTTGTTGTTGTTTGCAGACATCTGAAAAAGAAAAGGAGAAAAGTTTGATAAGAAATGAGTCCCTAATTAAACACCCAAATGAGAAATTAGGGCTAGGACCCAACAACATTATTTACAACTTAGAAAGGTATGTCGTACTTTAAAAGTAAATAATTTGAAGGTAAGTGAATGACAATTCACTAATTCTCACCATGAAAAACGAAAAAAAAAAGAGATTTAAGTTTTAAATGTATTGAAAACTCCTAGATCTTTGAGATTCATTGAACTTTTCAATGGCATGTTTAAATATCGATATGCACTTCAAATTTGTGATTGGGATGCCGAGGATCACAAACAAGTTGTGAATAACCATGTGAGTCAACATGGTGCACTCAATGTCTCTATCACCTAATCAATGTGCCGGTTAGCCACGCACGCTCTATTGATCTATGATAAACATTGAGCCACCCTTTGCCACCAATGTCAATCCCAAATTAGTGCCGGTTAACCACGCACGCTCCACTAATGTTTGACAAGGGTACAAAGTGTAATTCTATGGAATAGCATCATTTTCACATTTTGCCCTAAAGTAACTAAGATTGGGAATTTGTAAAAACATTGTAGTTACTTTGTATCTTACATTATACTTTTAATGAGGAGAGGATTGCGCTATGCTACCTGTTCGACTAATGACCCTATACCAGTCAAGCAAGCGGTGGGTGTGAGTGTACACCCATTAAGCGCCATTTTATAGGCAGCAACCTTATACCCACCTTATAGACCGGCTTCGTGAATGAGGCCTACTAACGGTAAGACTAGTATTTGAAATTATACATATATATATTTATTATGCTTGTAATAATATAATAGTATAGGGTTGAATTTTAAACTTGTAAAATTCTAAGGTTTTGAAATTTAAATTATTCAAAATTTACAAAATTTTAAATTTCAAAACTTGAGGGCAAGTTTTGAATTTTTCAAAACTCAAGGGATCAAATAAAAAATAATTTAAATTAAACAATTAATTTCATAATTATCTATATTTGACCTAATCCTATTTTAGTCATAAGATAATTACCAAATAACTTTAAATAATCCATATTTATCATATAAACAACTAATATTCAAAAGATTTGAAATTATCTATTGTTTTCGTAGGGATAATCATTTAAATATAATAAAACTCAGATTTTATCTTCAAAAAACGATTTAGGCATTAATCCCATGACAAAACAGCAATAAAATCTCGAAATATCCTCTGCCTAACGCACAGACTCGCCGAGTAGAGCCAGCTCGTCGAGTTCAGATACTGACTCATCGAGTTGAGTCGGGCAGAGGCATGAAAAACGATTTTCAGCAAGCAAATAGTTAAAGCATCACATACAATTGAAACCAATCATGGCTCTGATACCACTGATGGGTTTTATGCATAAGAACAATCCTATGTGCTCATACAAACCCTAATGCTTGGATCTAGGTTTCTCTATTGTACATGCTTTGAATTCAAGACTTACAACCCTAGATCTATCATATATAATTCGAAATTAACATCATGAAAACTGATCTAAGTGCTTTACCTCTTTAAAGTAGCTTGAAATCCTTGTAGTCTTCTTGATCTTGAACTTAGAGTTACAATTGTAACTCCTCTAATGGTTCACAAACCCTACAAGCAAGAAGACAATATGAGATAGGGTGATAGCTGCTAAAATCAGCCCTAGGGTTCTCTTGGAATCAGGTATAACTGATTTTCATAGCCTAGGGGTCTTATCTATACTATAGGCTGCTAGGGTTTCAGTCTAAACCCTAATGAACAGCTTAGCCACCAAGCAGCCCAAGGAACCTTCTGGAATTAGGTCTTGGACGAAAATATGATGGATCCCCATCATAATTTCGTTCCCCATATAGTCCATTAGGTTTCTCAGCCCAAAACTCAACTATCATACATTTGACAGTTTATACCCCTTTATTTAATTAATCTCTTTTAGTCACCAAATTAGTTTTCAATTAATTTATTACCAATACTAATTAAATAAATATGATTTCTCCTTTAATATATTATTCTTATAATATATTAATAAACCATAATACTCTCTCTCTTCTTAAATTACCTTGTCAAGTTGCTTTGGTGAAGGCAACCCAAAAGGACCATGCACAACCGGGTCAAGTACATACCAAATATAGTTACGGGCTTAGACACTAAGCCAACAACTATAACATGGCTAACATATTGGGGAACTACTTACTTTTCTTAGCCGATCACACGCGTTGCACTATCCTTTTTTTTCCATTCCTTAAAAGTTTTATCTTTCATTTTATTTTTTGATAACAATTACCATTTCCTTAGTTTGAGTCCCGGCACACCTGAGGATGTGCCTGAATCCCTCAAACCAAGGTTCTAATACGAACTTGTAACAACCCAAATGTCAAAAGGAAATTTTTATTTTTGATTAACCAAAATACTAACCACAAACCATAAAATCCCAAATATAATTGTTTTCAAAATTCATATTAAGTACAATCTTATTTCAAATTATCAGAGTGTCCTATAAGAAAATGCCTGAGAGAGAGTGCACGTTGCGCCATCAAGCCTTGCCCTTTCCCGTAGGCTCAGATGTACCTGAAACAAATCCACAAACTGTAAGCTAATACTTAGTGAGTTCCCCAGAGCATACCGCATACATAATCCACATAAACACACATCGTATCAACTATAAAAGCTACATATACCACATAAGCCATGTATACCAACATATAAGGAAGCCCTGGAAACTTTCCAGGGTCTGACTTCGGATGCCACGGGAACCCCTACATGGTCTTAGCCCAATGCCTCGAGAACCCTAGAGGTATTGACCTAGAATGCTAGGGAAACCCTCGAAGGTCTTACATCTAAGTTCTTTGGGAACCCCCAAGATCTTTGCCTAGGATGTCATGGAAACCCTCCACAAACTTATACCTAAGTGCCTTGGGACCCTCCTGAGGTCTTCCATACAAGTTTCATAGATACAACTAGTATATCGTATATCACATAACCGAATAGCACATACGTAACAAATAATGGGTCGACCTTGGTGCCTTCGACCCATTGGTATGGTGAGGAGACTTACCTCTTACGAATGTTGTGCTGACAAGATAGGATCCAATAAGTCCCAACGCGCAGCTCCAACTCAAGTTCCTATAAGCATCGGAAGATTAACTTGTTATAATCCCATACTCATCCTAAAGTCAACTCTGGTCAACCCTGGTCAGAGTCAAGGTCAACAGTTCAGGTCAACAATCCACGTTGACCCCAACCTGCTGAGTGCATCTAGCAACTCGTCGAGTTCCTACGGAGTCCGAAAAACCTGAACAACCCTAGCCAACTTGTCAAGTTATTGCATTAAATCGACAAGTTCACTTCATATCCAGTATATGGGGAAACCAAATCCGACTCGTCGTGTTGCTAGGGCATTTCGTCGAGTCCCCCTCCCTATTTGCTTATTATGATGATTCACTAAATGCAGGGACTCCATGGGTTAGATCTAAATCCCTAAGGTGTCCAGAGGGATAAAGTTTCCAACTTTACGCTCTAGAACTGCTCTGAATGTTGTAAAGACCTTTTCAAAGGTTGGAAAGCTCAAACGTCTTGCCATGCTTTCCAAAACTTTATGGATCTAGAATCCATCCTTTCCAGAGGAGTTTCTAGTCCTCAAAACGTTCCAAAGATGGAGGCTTTATGGACATGCATGTCCAATGCAAGTCTTTGAGTTAAAATGGCCAAAAAGGAGAAATATACTCTAAAACCCCTTGCATGGCATCCTTGCTTGACCAAAAGCTAGATCTGGCCTACCTTGGGGCTATTTTGCCCTGGAGATCCATTAAGTCGCAAACTTTATGAACCCCATGCATGTAATCAACATGAATGATAGGAAATAAAGAGTAAACTCAGGATCTAGCCATATTCTAAGATAAAAATCGAATATCGAAGACTTACCACAGTCCACAAGATTGTCAAGATCAAGAGTGAGGGCTTGGTTTGCTGGATCTTCATTTTCTTCTTCTCACTATCTCTTTCTTTTTAAGCTCCACAAGTCACTCTAGCTCACAAAATGAAGAGAATAGGGATTAGGGTTTAGCATAGATGTTCTTAGGGTTTGGAGGCTGATGGAAGGTCAGCCTCAAGGTTCTTAAGGAGATTATATATGCTGCAAACCCTAAAATTAAGGGTTTTCCTTTACAGTACCTACTCGTCGAGTTGGCCTTCCAACTCGTCAACTACAACCTAGATCCCGTGTCCTCGTAATGTTCCCTACTTGACGAGTTGGGGCTCCCAACTCGTCGAGTCCCAACATCAAAACCCTAAAACTTAAAAAATTAAATAATACTTGGGACAAGTGTTACAAACACGTTGTCACCCACTCCACTACCCAAATTTTATGAAAAAGATAAAAAAAACCCCACCAATAGCAACAAAATATTGTTCCTAAGGGGGTTCTATATATATATATATATATATATATATATATATATATATATATATATATATATATTAAAATTTATAAATTTTTTCTATAAAATAAAGAATATTAGTTTTTAATAAATAAAATAAATTGTTGATATTATATATAATTTGCATACTAAAAATTGGTTAGAAATAAAAAAATTAATAAAAGTTTTGGTTTGTTTGGGTTGATAACAAAGATAGTCTAATTATTTTTATTGGGTCGTGTATATATATTAAAAAATTGGGTTGTTATGATCATTATTTATGGTAGTTACATAACCCTTTATAAAATGATAATTCCTACAACTAGTAAATGGCCTTATAACCTTTTAAATAATAACAAATATTACAATTAGTAAATGGCCTTTGAAGGTCAAATGAGGACAGAAAAGTAATTTAATATTGTATTATTGCCCTTGGCCTCGGGATAAGATAGTAATTAAATGTTACTTAATGATTTTGTTCTTTCTTTTCAAGGTTAAAGTCTTAAAATGTATAAAAGTCTCTTGCCTTCTCAATAATATAAAACATATAATCATAATCCCGATAAAATAAAAAGGAAATTTATGATAATTACAAAGATATATACATTTAGATATAATATTCACTAGTATTTCCGATATGATCGATAGTCTTTTAGGGTTGAAAAATGAAGAATTGACCAAAATGACCTTATGTGAATCTAGTGAGCATGGTTGTTGACAAGGTTAAATTCTTAAAGATGGGTAAAAGTCTCTCGCCTTCTCAATAATATACAACATAGAATCAGAATCCCGGTAAACCAAAAAAGAAATATACGATAATTACAAAGAAATATACATCTAGATATAATATTTACTAATATTCCTGA